>NC_134273.1:38113624-38804457 GCF_031893055.1 Leptodactylus fuscus
TCTCATTTCTTGCTACTGCCATATAGTGCCAGTTTCTGACTGGTAATTCAAAGAATATATTGGGGTTACGTGCACCCACAATTTTTACTACTGGTATACAGTGCCATTGTCTGACTGGGAATTCAAAGAATATATTGGGAATACAAATACCCTCATTTCTTGCTACTGCCATATAGTGCCAGTTTCTGACTGGTAATTCAAAGAATATATTGGGGTTACGTGCACCCACAATTTTTACTACTGGTATACAGTGCCATTGTCTGACTGGGAATTCAAAGAATATATTGGGAATACAAATACCCTCATTTCTTGCTACTGCCATATAGTGCCAGTGTCTGACTGGGAATTCAAAGAATATATTGGGGTTACGTGCACCCACAATTTTTACTACTGGTATACAGTGCCATTGTCTGACTGGGAATTCAAAGAGTATATTGGGAATACAAATACCCTCATTTCTTGCTACTGCCATATAGTGCCAGTTTCTGACTGGGAATTCAAAGAATATATTGGGGTTACGTGCACCCACAATTTTTACTACTGGTATACAGTGCCATTGTCTGACTGGGAATTCAAAGAATATATTGGGGTTATAAATACCCTCATTTCTTGCTACTGCCATATAGTGCCAGTTTCTGACTGGTAATTCAAAGAATATATTGGGGTTACGTGCACCCACAATTTTTACTACTGGTATACAGTGCCATTGTCTGACTGGGAATTCAAAGAGTATATTGGGAATACAAATACCCTCATTTCTTGCTACTGCCATATAGTGCCAGTGTCTGACTGGGAATTCAAAGAATATATTGGGGTTACGTGCACCCACAATTTTTACTACTGGTATACAGTGCCATTGTCTGACTGGGAATTCAAAGAGTATATTGGGAATACAAATACCCTCATTTCTTGCTACTGCCATATAGTGCCAGTTTCTGACTGGGAATTCAAAGAATATATTGGGGTTACGTGCACCCACAATTTTTACTACTGGTATACAGTGCCATTGTCTGACTGGGAATTCAAAGAGTATATTGGGAATACAAATACCCTCATTTCTTGCTACTGCCATATAGTGCCAGTTTCTGACTGGGAATTCAAAGAATATATTGGGGTTACGTGCACCCACAATTTTTACTACTGGTATACAGTGCCATTGTCTGACTGGGAATTCAAAGAATATATTGGGTTATAAATACCCTCATTTCTTGCTACTGCCATATAGTGCCAGTTTCTGACTGGGAATTCAAAGAATATATTGGGGTTACGTGCACCCACAATTTTTACTACTGGTATACAGTGCCATTGTCTGACTGGGAATTCAAGAATATATTGGGGTTATAAATACCCTCATTTCTTGCTACTGCCATATAGTGCCAGTTTCTGACTGGTAATTCAAAGAATATATTGGGGTTGGTTACGTGCACCCACAATTTTTACTACTGGTATACAGTGCCATTGTCTGACTGGGAATTCAAAGAATATATTGGGAATACAAATACCCTCATTTCTTGCTACTGCCATATAGTGCCAGTGTCTGACTGGGAATTCAAAGAATATATTGGGGTTACGTGCACCCACAATTTTTACTACTGGTATACAGTGCCATTGTCTGACTGGGAATTCAAAGAGTATATTGGGAATACAAATACCCTCATTTCTTGCTACTGCCATATAGTGCCAGTTTCTGACTGGGAATTCAAAGAATATATTGGGGTTACGTGCACCCACAATTTTTACTACTGGTATACAGTGCCATTGTCTGACTGGGAATTCAAAGAATATATTGGGGTTATAAATACCCTCATTTCTTGCTACTGCCATATAGTGCCAGTTTCTGACTGGTAATTCAAAGAATATATTGGGGTTACGTGCACCCACAATTTTTACTACTGGTATACAGTGCCATTGTCTGACTGGGAATTCAAAGAGTATATTGGGAATACAAATACCCTCATTTCTTGCTACTGCCATATAGTGCCAGTTTCTGACTGGGAATTCAAAGAATATATTGGGGTTACGTGCACCCACAATTTTTACTACTGGTATACAGTGCCATTGTCTGACTGGGAATTCAAAGAGTATATTGGGAATACAAATACCCTCATTTCTTGCTACTGCCATATAGTGCCAGTTTCTGACTGGGAATTCAAAGAATATATTGGGGTTACGTGCACCCACAATTTTTACTACTGGTATACAGTGCCATTGTCTGACTGGGAATTCAAAGAGTATATTGGGAATACAAATACCCTCATTTCTTGCTACTGCCATATAGTGCCAGTTTCTGACTGGGAATTCAAAGAATATATTGGGGTTACGTGCACCCACAATTTTTACTACTGGTATACAGTGCCATTGTCTGACTGGGAATTCAAAGAATATATTGGGGTTATAAATACCCTCATTTCTTGCTACTGCCATATAGTGCCAGTTTCTGACTGGGAATTCAAAGAATATATTGGGGTTACGTGCACCCACAATTTTTACTACTGGTATACAGTGCCATTGTCTGACTGGGAATTCAAAGAATATATTGGGGTTATAAATACCCTCATTTCTTGCTACTGCCATATAGTGCCAGTTTCTGACTGGTAATTCAAAGAATATATTGGGGTTACGTGCACCCACAATTTTTACTACTGGTATACAGTGCCATTGTCTGACTGGGAATTCAAAGAATATATTGGGAATACAAATACCCTCATTTCTTGCTACTGCCATATAGTGCCAGTGTCTGACTGGGAATTCAAAGAATATATTGGGGTTATAAATACCCTCATTTCTTGCTACTGCCATATAGTGCCAGTTTCTGACTGGTAATTCAAAGAATATATTGGGGTTACGTGCACCCACAATTTTTACTACTGGTATACAGTGCCATTGTCTGACTGGGAATTCAAAGAGTATATTGGGAATACAAATACCCCTCATTTCTTGCTACTGCCATATAGTGCCAGTTTCTGACTGGGAATTCAAAGAATATATTGGGGTTACGTGCACCCACAATTTTTACTACTGGTATACAGTGCCAATTTCTAACTAGGAATTCAAAATGCGCAAGGCTCCCGGAAAGGGGACGTGGACGAGGCCGTGGGCGAGGTCGGGGGAATGGTTCTGGGGAGCAAGGTAGCAGTGAAGCCACAGGGCGTCCCGTGCCTACTCCTGTGGGGCAGCAAGCATTGCGCCACTCCACAGTGCCAGGGTTGCTTGCCACATTAACTAAACTGCAGGGTACAAACCTTAGTAGGCCCGAGAACCAGGAACAGGTCTTGCAATGGCTGTCAGAGAACGCTTACAGCACATTGTCCAGCAGCCAGTCAGACTCTGCCTCCTCTCCTCCTATTACCCAACAGTCTTGTCTTCCTTCCTCCCAAAATTCCGAAGCTTTACAGAACAATAACCCAAACTGTCCCTGCTCCCCAGAGCTGTTCTCCGCTCCTTTCATTGTCCCTCAACCTGCCTCTCCACGTCACGATTCCACGAACCTAACAGAGGAGCATCTGTATCCAGATGCTCAAACACTAGAGTCTCCTCCATCTCCGTTCGATTTGGTGGTGGATGACCAGCAACCCACCCTCATCGACGATGATGTGACGCAGTTGCCGTCAGGGCATCCAGTTGACCGGCGCATTGTGCGGGAGGAGGAGATGAGACAGGAGTTGGAAGAGGAAGTGGTGGATGATGAGGACACTGACCCGACCTGGACAGGGGGGATGTCAAGCGGGGAAAGTAGTGTGGATGTTGAGGCAGGTGCAGCACCAAAAAGGGTAGCTAGAGGCAGAGGGCAGAGGTCAGCAGCTTAGGCGAAGCCAGGCCACACCCGGAATCTCCCAAGATGTTCCAGTTCGTACCCAGCCCCGAAAAACTCCCACCTCGAGGGCACGTTTCTCGAAGGTGTGGAGTTTTTTCAAGGAATGCGCCGAGGACAGATATAGTGTTGTCTGCACAATTTGCCTCTCGAAATTGATTAGGGGCTCTGAGAAGAGCAACCTGTCCACCACTTCAATGCGCCGTCATTTGGAATCCAAGCACTGGAATCAGTGGCAGGCAGCAACGGCAGGACAAAGGCCGACTGCCGTTCACGCCACTGCCACTGCCTCTGCCTCTGCCTCTGCCACTGCCACTGCTGACTGTGCTGGCGATGCACTCCAGAGGACGAGCCAGGACACCACTTCATCTGCCTCCGCCACTTTGTTGACTTCTACCTCATCCTCCCCTGGTCCTGTCTTATCTCCTTCTCCTGCACCATCAAAGGCACCATCAGGCGTTTCTTTACAACAACCCACCATCTCTCAGACATTGGAGCGGCGGCAGAAATACACTGCTAACCACCCACACGCGCAAGCCTTGAACGCCAACATCGCTAAACTGCTGGCCCAGGAGATGTTGGCGTTCCGGCTTGTTGAAACTCCCGCCTTCCTGGACCTGATGGCAACTGCGGCACCTCGCTATGCCGTCCCTAGCCGTCACTACTTCTCCCGGTGTGCCGTCCCCCGCCTTGCACCAGCACGTGTCACTCAACATCAGGCGGGCCCTTAGTTCCGCGCTTTGCACAAAGGTCCACTTGACCACCGACGCGTGGACAAGTGCATGCGGACAGGGACGCTACATTTCACTGACGGCACACTGGGTGAATGTAGTTGAGGCTGGGACTGCTTCCCAAACTGGCCCGGTGTACCTCGTCTCCCCGCCTAACATTCCTGGCAGGGACACGAGAAGAACACCCCCCTCCTCCTCCTCTTCTACCGCCTCCTCCTCCGCCACCGCCTCCTCCTCCGCCACCGCCTCCTCCTCCGCTGTTAGATTGACCCCAGCTACGAGTTGGAAACGTTGCAGCACTGGCGTTGGTAGACGTCAGCAGGCTGTGCTGAAGCTGATCAGCTTGGGGGACAGACAGCACACTGCCTCCGAGGTGAGGGATGCCCTCCTCGATGAGACGGCAATATGGTTTGAGCCGCTGCACCTGGGCCCAGGCATGGTCGTTTGTGATAACGGCCGGAACCTGGTAGCAGCTCTGGAGCTTGCCGGACTCCAACATGTTCCATGCCTGGCCCACGTCTTCAACCTAGTGGTGCAACGTTTCCTAAAGAGCTACCCCAATGTTCCAGAGCTACTGGTGAAAGTGCGGCGCATGTGCGCCCACTTTCGCAAGTCGACAGTAGCCGCTGCTAGCTTAAAATCTCTCCAGCAACGCCTGCATGTGCCACAACACCGGCTTTTGTGCGACGTCCCCACACGCTGGAACTCAACGTTTCAGATGTTGAATAGAGTGGTTGAGCAGCAGAGACCTTTGATGGAATACCAGCTACAAAACCCTAGGGTGCCACAAAGTCAGCTGCCTCAGTTTCACATCCATGAGTGGCCATGGATGAGAGACCTTTGTGACATCCTACGGGTCTTTGAGGAGTCCACAAGGAGGGTGAGCTCTGAGGATGCGATGGTGAGCCTTACAATCCCGCTCTTGTGTGTTCTGAGAGAATCCCTGATTGACATCAGGGATAACTCAGATCACACAGAGGAGTTAGGGATAGCATCCGATCCGTCACAGCTGGAGAGTAGGTCCACACATCTGTCCGCTTCACTGCGTTTAATGGAGGAGGAGGAGGAGGAGGAGGAGGAAGAAGAGTTGTCCGATGATGTGATGGTGATACAGGAGGCTTCCGGGCAACTTCGAATCGTCCCATTGTTGCAGCGCGGATGGGTAGACATGGAGGATGAGGAGGAAATGGAGATTGAACTTTCCGGTGGGGCCAGAGGAGTCATGCCAACTAACACTGTGGCAGACATGGCTGAGTTCATGTTGGGGTGCTTTACAACCGACAAGCGTATTGTCAAAATCATGGAGGACAACCAGTACTGGATCTTTGCTATCCTTGACCCCCGGTATAAAAACAACATCTCGTCTTTTATTCCGGTAGAGGGGAGGGCCAATCGCATCAATGCTTGCCACAGGCAATTGGTGCAGAATATGATGGAGATGTTTCCAGCATGTGACGTTGGCGGCAGGGAGGGCAGTTCCTCCAGTAGGCAACCAAGTTCTCACCGGTCCACACAAACGAGGGGCACACTGTCTAAGGTCTGGGACACCTTGATGGCACCCCCTCGCCAAAGTGCCGCCACGGAGGGTCCTAGTGTCACCAGGCGTGAGAAGTATAGGCGCATGTTGCGGGAATACCTTTCCGACCACAGCCCTGTCCTCTCCGACCCCTCTGCGCCCTACACGTATTGGGTGTCGAAGTTGGACCTGTGGCTTGAACTTGCCCTATATGCCTTGGAGGTGCTGTCCTGTCCTGCCGCCAGCGTCCTATCTGAGAGGGTGTTCAGTGCAGCCGGTGGCATCATCACTGACAAGCGCACCCGTCTGTCAGCTGAGAGTGCCGACCGGCTCACTTTGATAAAAATGAACCACCACTGGGTAGAGCCGTCATTTTTGTGCCCACCTGTGTAAAGCACCCCAACATGAAACTCCATGTCTGTACTCAACCTCTCCAATTCCTCCGCATCCTCATACTCATCCACCATAAGCGTTGCACAATTCTGCTAATACTAGGCTCCCTCCACCCTGATTTCCCCCAACTCTGCTGGTTAGAGGCTCCCTCCACCATGAATTTGCCCAAACTGGGCTGTTTAGAGGCTCCCTCCACCATGAATTGGTCCAAACTGGGGTGGTTAGAGGCTCCCTCCACCATGAATTGGTCCAAACTGGGGTGGTTAGAGGCTCCCTCCACCATTAATTGGTCCAAACTGGGCTGGTTAGAGGCTCCCTCCACAATTAATTGGTCCAAACTGGGCTAATTAGAGGCTCCCTCCACCATGAATTGGTCCAAACTGGGTTTTTTAGAGGCTCCCTCCACCATTAATTGGTCCAAACTGGCTGGTTAGAGGCTCCCTCCACAATTAATTGGTCCAAACTGGGCTAATTAGAGGCTCCCTCCACCATGAATTGGTCCAAACTGGGTTTTTTAGAGGCTCCCTCCACCATTAATTGGTCCAAACTGGGCTGGTTAGAGGCTCCCTCCACAATTAATTGGTCCAAACTGGGCTAATTAGAGGCTCCCTCCACCATGAATTGGTCCAAACTGGGTTTTTTAGAGGCTCCCTCCACCATGAATTTGCCCAAACTGGGCTGTTTAGAGGCTCCCTCCACCATGAATTGGTCCAAACTGGGCTGGTTAGAGGCTCCCTCCACCATGAATTTCCCAAAACTTGGCTGTTTAGAGGCTCCCTCCACCATGAATTTGCCCAAACTGGGCTGTTTAGAGGCTCCCTCCACCATTAATTGGTCCAAACTGGGCTGGTTAGAGGCTCCCTCCACCATGAATTTGCCCAAACTGGGGTGGTTAGAGGCTCCCTCCACCATTAATTGGTCCAAACTGGGCTGGTTAGAGGCTCCCTCCACCATGAATTTCCCAAAACTTGGCTGTTTAGAGGCTCCCTCCACCATTAATTGGTCCAAACTGGGCTGGTTAGAGGCTCCCTCCACCATGAATTTGCCCAAACTGGGCTGTTTAGAGGCTCCCTCCACCATTAATTGGTCCAAACTGGGCTGGTTAGAGGCTCCCTCCACCATGAATTTGCCCAAACTGGGCTGTTTAGAGGCTCCCTCCACCATGAATTGGTCCAAACTGGGGTGGTTAGAGGCTCCCTCCACCATGAATTGGTCCAAACTGGGGTGGTTAGAGGCTCCCTCCACCATTAATTGGTCCAAACTGGGCTGGTTAGAGGCTCCCTCCACAATTAATTGGTCCAAACTGGGCTAATTAGAGGCTCCCTCCACCATGAATTGGTCCAAACTGGGTTTTTTAGAGGCTCCCTCCACCATTAATTGGTCCAAACTGGGCTGGTTAGAGGCTCCCTCCACAATTAATTGGTCCAAACTGGGCTAATTAGAGGCTCCCTCCACCATGAATTGGTCCAAACTGGGTTTTTTAGAGGCTCCCTCCACCATGAATTTGCCCAAACTGGGCTGTTTAGAGGCTCCCTCCACCATGAATTGGTCCAAACTGGGCTGGTTAGAGGCTCCCTCCACCATGAATTTCCCAAAACTTGGCTGTTTAGAGGCTCCCTCCACCATTAATTGGTCCAAACTGGGCTGGTTAGAGGCTCCCTCCACCATTAATTGGTCCAAACTGGGCTGGTTAGAGGCTCCCTCCACCATTAATTGGTCCAAACTGGGCTGGTTAGAGGCTCCCTCCACCATGAATTTCCCAAAACTTGGCTGTTTAGAGGCTCCCTCCACCATTAATTGGTCCAAACTGGGCTGGTTAGAGGCTCCCTCCACCATGAATTTGCCCAAACTGGGCTGTTTAGAGGCTCCCTCCACCATGAATTTGCCCAAACTGGGCTGTTTAGAGGCTCCCTCCACCATGAATTGGTCCAAACTGGGCTGGTTAGAGGCTCCCTCCACCATGAATTTCCCAAAACTTGGCTGTTTAGAGGCTCCCTCCACCATTAATTGGTCCAAACTGGGCTGGTTAGAGGCTCCCTCCACCATGAATTTGCCCAAACTGGGGTGGTTAGAGGCTCCCTCCACCATTAATTGGTCCAAACTGGGCTGGTTAGAGGCTCCCTCCACAATTAATTGGTCCAAACTGGGCTAATTAGAGGCTCCCTCCACCATGAATTGGTCCAAACTGGGTTTTTTAGAGGCTCCCTCCACCATGAATTTCCCAAAACTTGGCTGTTTAGAGGCTCCCTCCACCATGAATTGGTCCAAACTGGGCTGGTTAGAGGCTCCCTCCACCATGAATTTCCCAAAACTTGGCTGTTTAGAGGCTCCCTCCACCATTAATTGGTCCAAACTGGGCTGGTTAGAGGCTCCCTCCACCATGAATTTGCCCAAACTGGGCTGTTTAGAGGCTCCCTCCACCATGAATTGGTCCAAACTGGGCTGGTTAGAGGCTCCCTCCACCATGAATTTCCCAAAACTTGGCTGTTTAGAGGCTCCCTCCACCATGAATTGGTCCAAACTGGGCTGGTTAGAGGCTCCCTCCACCATGAATTGGTCCAAACTGGGGTGGTTAGAGGCTCCCTCCACCATTAATTGGTCCAAACTGGGCTGGTTAGAGGCTCCCTCCACCATTAATTGGTCCAAACTGGGCTGGTTAGAGGCTCCCTCCACCATGAATTTGCCCAAACTGGGGTGGTTAGAGGCTCCCTCCACCATTAATTGGTCCAAACTGGGCTGGTTAGAGGCTCCCTCCACAATTAATTGGTCCAAACTGGGCTAATTAGAGGCTCCCTCCACCATGAATTGGTCCAAACTGGGTTTTTTAGAGGCTCCCTCCACCATGAATTTGCCCAAACTGGGCTGTTTAGAGGCTCCCTCCACCATGAATTGGTCCAAACTGGGCTGGTTAGAGGCTCCCTCCACCATGAATTTCCCAAAACTTGGCTGTTTAGAGGCTCCCTCCACCATTAATTGGTCCAAACTGGGCTGGTTAGAGGCTCCCTCCACCATTAATTGGTCCAAACTGGGCTGGTTAGAGGCTCCCTCCACCATTAATTGGTCCAAACTGGGCTGGTTAGAGGCTCCCTCCACCATTAATTGGTCCAAACTGGGCTGTTTAGAGGCTCCCTCCACCATTAATTGGTCCAAACTGGGCTGGTTAGAGGCTCCCTCCACCATGAATTTGCCCAAACTGGGCTGTTTAGAGGCTCCCTCCACCATGAATTGGTCCAAACTGGGCTGGTTAGAGGCTCCCTCCACCATGAATTTCCCAAAACTTGGCTGTTTAGAGGCTCCCTCCACCATTAATTGGTCCAAACTGGGCTGGTTAGAGGCTCCCTCCACCATGAATTGGTCCAAACTGGGGTTTTTAGAGGCTCCCTCCACCATGAATTGGTCCAAACTGGGGTTTTTAGAGTCTCCCTCCACCATGAATTGGTCCAAACTGGGGTTTTTAGAGTCTCCCTCCACCATGAATTGGTCCAAACTGGGGTTTTTAGAGGCTCCCTCCACCATGAATTTGCCCAAACTCTGCTGGTTAGAGGCTCAATCCACCCTGATTTTCAAAACAAATGTTGGTGCCAACCTCAACTTACTACAAGGGCCAAATTCACTGCTGGTGACAAGCTCTCCTCACTGCAAGTGCCAAATACACATGTTTCAAGGTGTTTTCCTACTGTCAGAGAGGTGGTATTGAGTGTGTAAAGTGTGTAGTTGTTAGGCTGTGATGTTGGGGTAATAGAGGGTCTTTGGTGTGTTAGATGCCCCCAGACATGCTTCCCCTGCTGTCCCAGTGTCATTCCAGAGGTGTTGGCATCATTTCCTGGGGTGTCATAGTGGACTTGGTGACCCTCCAGACACGGATTTGGGTTTCCCCCTTAACGAGTATCTGTTCCCCATAGACTATAATGGGGTTCGAAACCCGTTCGAACACACGAACATTGAGCGGCTGTTCGAATCGAATTTCGAACCTCGAACATTTTAGTGTTCGCTCATCTCTACTCAGAACATTAAGAGATTGCTTGCTAAATTTGCTGATTTCTATGCACAACCCCCTGTGCCCTAAAGTTTCCCCTGTGTAGCTGCTGTTTTCTGTAAGTGATGTATAGTGCTTCTGTAACCGCTGCTATTTCAGTGTATTTAAGCCTGTTACTTTTATAACATTTATTCATACATTCACTGTACATACAGCATGTTCAGTGCTGGGACTTGTAGTACCTCACCCTTGTTATACAGCTGTCAGTGATTATGTATAGAAAATTCAGCTGACCACATTTTACGTTAATGGGATCTTTTGGGTAAAGCTGATGACTGCCATGAGACAAAGTCAACACTATGTTGTGGTTTGCATTTATAACAGAATCCATGATGCAGATGCAAATAGAGCCTTAAATCGTCTTTTTGGGGGTACAAAGTTTGTTAAAAAGTGTACTGAGACCACAATTAATGCTGTTTATGTATGATAATAGTATTGATGTACACATCCAACCAGCCAGTACAGTACTCTAAAAGGAAGTCTAGGTTCACACTTATCAGTTTGTTGTTCTGATAGAATGACAGATACTGTGCCCTTAATTTGCATCCACCAAAATTCATTGCAGTGTTAGGGCTAGTTCACACGGGGACATGGACGCTGATTTTGACAGCGGATTTCGCGGCCAAATCAGCGTCCATACAATGTATCCCTATGTGAACTGCTCGCTTTTTTTTTCTGCTAGCTCGCTAGCAGAAAAAGAAGCGACATGACCTATCTTTCGGGCGGAAGCCGCGTGCGCTGAGCCGCGGCTTCCGCCCAGCCGCAGCGCCTTCCATGTCGGCTCATTCATTTGAGCCGACAGCGGAGGTGAAAGCCGCGACCGCGATGGTCGCGGCGGGAGCAGTTCACATAGTGTGGACATTGTATGGACGCTGATTTGGCCGCGAAATCCGCTGTCAAAATCAGTGTCCATGTCCCCGTGTGAACTAACCCAAGTGACCAAAATTTTCTTTGTCCACTCAGAAAAAGCAGATATGATATTGTTCATGAATTTCAGCACTTGCTGGATTTAATCGATTCTTATCATGACTGATAGGATATGAGGTGAGATTCTGTCACCCAAGAACCGGCCAGGTTAACCATATACTGGTAGAATACTAGAGAGTAGACATGAGCGAGTACTGTTCGGATCAGCCGATCCGAACAGCACGCTTGCATAGAAATGAATGGACGTAGACGGCATGCGGGGGGTTAAGCGGCCGGCCGCCGTCAAAGCGGAAGTACCAGGTGCATCCATTCATTTCTATGAAGCGTGCTGTTCGGATCGGCTGATCCGAACAGTACTCGCTCATCTCTACTAGAGAGGAGTATCAGGGGGAGCTATTGGAAAGCAAAGGGACTTATAAGTGTTCCTGCACAGCTGTCTCCACTTTTGGCTATGGGGGCCAGATGTTGTAGAGACCCACTCATTGTATCTTTTTGTAGGGAATAATAAGTTGGTGTTCTTTATGTAAGCTGGCACTAATATGTTGGTTCTTTCATATGTGGCTCTATTATTATCACACCTCTTACTATACTTTACTATACTGACTGCATTATTCATAAAACAAAACTATTTATAACTAGCCTCTGCCCACGACTTCGTCTGCGTGTTGTTGGCGTCGATGATCCGCCTATATTCAGCAAATTGCTGCTTTCAATGATTTGCCTGTTCTGGCGTTTCGGCAGCTCTTAAAGGGGTTGTCCCATCACAAGGATCCTATCTATACTGCTTGTTAATGTGGATGTAAGACTTTTCCTAAATACATTGCTTCAGCAAAACTGCTGTGTTTGTCCACTATCTTACTTTATTCAATTCATTGTTGACACAGCCCTTGACTTATCTGCTCAAAAGTCAAGTGATGTATCTGCTGCTCTCAGGGGGGAGGGAGGAGGGGCTATGTGCACGGGAGTGAGCCTGTGTTTCTAGCTATTCCTGTGTCTGCACCACGTGACCTAGCTTCCTTCTCTCAGATAGGGGAGAGGAGCTGCTTTCATTTCTGAATTGGTCTTCTGTTCTCCCAGTTATCAGGCTAGCTAATTCAATTGTGTTCATTATGGCAGGCAGTCTCTGTATGTAACACAGAATGGAGTTGCTCCTGCCTGTAATTCATAGTCCAATATTTTGCATATAGTGTTGTTTGAGGACTTTTGATGACATCACAGGTCCTTCAGTCGCCCCATAGGATCACGCTATGTGGTGGGCAGAGCTACACACTAATTTGGGGCGGAGCTAAACAGCAGGTTGCATGTGAAACTCTGCCCACCAAATGATGCAAGAAACCAGGAAGAAAGAAGATTTTACAGCAGTGAAAACTGGTGAGTATGTGATGTAGGAATACCCCTTTAAGTTGTCCTGCTGCTGAACTTGTTCCTCACACCGTGCCTGTGATTGTTCCGGGATCTCAGCAGCTCGCTGGGACGCCATCTAATGAGTGTGTTGTTGGCATTGATAATCCACCTGCTCTGGCATTTTGGCAGCTGTCAAGCTGGCCTGCCACTAAATTCATTCCATGCACTGTACCCGTTATTATTCTGGCATCTCAGCAGCTCACTGGGATGCCATATAATGAGCGTGTTGTTGGCGCTGATGATCTCAGTCAGCTCAGCTTGAGGAGAACTCTGTAGACTTCTGGTTACCTTCACTGATCTCGTTGTTTTAGAATTTTGCAACAAATTAGATTTTCTTTTTCCCAGCATGTTTAAAAGTAGCAAACTGCCAGTTTGGATTAAAGGTGTTTTCCCATCCAGTGTGTCAGCATGTTGCCTGTAGCAGATCAGATAATATGCAAATGCAGTACAGAATCCACTGAGGGTTAGCTGAGTGTTTACATAGAGTGATAACAGACCTGGTTATCACAACCTGAGATAAGCTGCTGCAAGAGCAGTATAATATAGTAAGTGAACATAAATTCATAACAGTCGTGAAGCCATGTCATTTACCATGATAAATAGTAAAAGAACACAGTCTCTATTGTATCCTGCTCACCCCTTATTTCAATCTTTCCTCCTGGGAAGCACGGATGCAGGTGGACTTCAACCAGCCAGGACAATGCAATTGTGTAGGAAAGGAATCCAGCTTCCACCAGGCGATTAAAATATAACTATTATTTTCTCATTAAAAATTCATTCCATAGTAACCCGAGGGTAATAGCAGATGATAAAGCATTGTAGGTTTTTATGCTACACGTTTCGGAACTTTAAAAACATTCCTTCCTCATGGCATACACACAAACTTTCACATTTATAATATTAGTAGGATTATAATATTAGTAGGATTCTCAAAAACAGAATCATGAAGCCCTGTGACTAAGGCCACATGTAGCGAGCCACAGCCAAAATATGCTGTGGGAACAACTGGGGCGGAAACGAATTGCAGTTTTTCCTGCAGGGCTTTTCAATAGAAAGTTTGCAGAATTTTCCTCTGCAGACTTTCTGCCCCTATTAAACCTATATGGAAAATGCCAGCATACCCGTAGCTATACTTGACCTGCTGCAATTTACAAAAAGCCAAAGGTTTTAGAAATCGGAGCATATCCACTGTGGATATTTTTCTGCAATGTGTGGATAGGATTAGCTAGAATCCCATCTACTTTGCAACAAAATCGCAGCCTTTACACTACGTGGGGCCCCGGCCAACTATAAGGCATGTGTGGGATGTCTGAAATTTAAGAAGCGACACTGCCCAAATAATAAGCCACTATAATAGCTATGTAATAAAACTCACATTTATATACATTTACCTTGTTCAGATGGAGGGTATAAGACCAAAAAATGCAAACCCAAGTTACACAAGACAACATTAACTCATTTTACCATCTATGCCAAGACCATTATTTATATATGAAGACCATAACACCCAACAAGTGGACCCCTACAATTGTGAATACATATGGAGACTGACGGACCCTATTCATTATAACAGGATCTATCTGGGGTGTCCATCATTTTAAAACTGAAATGGGCAGACAAAAAATCCATCCGTGCAGGACTCTTATGTTCACCGAACTCAAGCACACATTGTGACAGAGACAAAGGTGAACACAGTCTTAGTCAAGTTGCATTTCTGATACCACCCCTCATATTAGTCCAGTAATACATCTCAGATGCAATGGGTACAGTATTACTGTAACTTTTGGTTTGTCATTGAAGGTGAAAGCAATTTTTGGGACTTTCAATCATGGATTCCTATAGGCACTGCATTCCGTGTTTAGGGAGTATCCAAGTTTTTTTTTATACATCAGTAAGGGCTAACTTTATATTTACTGTTTCCCTTTAATTGATGACTTTGTATATAGACGGAATCTGAATCTTTTGTAAACTTTTTCCTAGCAGCGAAACAACTTTTGATCAGGACTATTGTACCAAAATTGCTTTTCCCAAAATGCCCAGTTTCTGACTACTGTATAATTTCCTGATTACTCAGCATGGAGGAAATAGTGTGGGGGGAAATGTAAATATTGAGCATCATAAATCACCAGTGATTGTGACTTGATGAGAACCATTATGTCTCTATTTTAATTGCAATCACGAAAATTGCCTAAAATAGGCTCACATTTGATGGAAGCTTGTTATAATCATAAGCCTGGTTTGACAAGAGAATATGGTGAGATTGAATTAGCAATGCAAAATGTTCTCCGTATACTGCTGACCATACATGGTTTGTTTCTGATTTTTGACATTGGGTAGTGGACAGTGGGAACAATCGCCAATTATATTTAGTTGCACTGGCATCTGGAGTTGTGTCAGCCATAACTATAGCTTATCAGTATGGTTAAATGATGGTTGTATGCAAAAGACGGTAACAGTGTCCTGAAGACTTCAGTAATTGTGACCATGGGGCATTAGATAGTCCTTGCTCTTCTTATCTACTTTCTCCTTTCTTACTTCCTGTAGCAATCTCTGATACATTTACAAAAGTGTGTCAACCCAACTTTCACTAGCCACCAAAAGCAACCAACTAACCACTAGACACCAGTAGAGATGAGCGAACAGTGTTCTATCGAACTCATGTTCGATCGGATATTAGGCTGTTCGGCATGTTCGAATCGAATCGAACACCGCGTGGTAAAGTGCGCCATTACTCGATTCCCCTCCCACCTTCCCTGGCGCCTTTTTTGCTCCAATAACAGCGCAGGGTAGGTGGGACAGGAACTACGACACCGGTGACGTTGAAAAAAGTAGGCAAAACCCATTGGCTGCCGAAAACATGTGACCTCTAATTTAAAAGAACAGCGCCGCCCAGCTTCGCGTCATTCTGAGCTTGCAATTCACCGAGGACGGAGGTTTCCGTCCAGTTAGCTAGGGGTTAGATTCTGGGTAGGCAGGGACAGGCTAGGATAGGAAGGAGAAGACAACCAACAGCTCTTATAAGAGCTAAATTCCAGGGAGAAGCTTGTCAGTGTAACGTGGCACTGACGGGCTCAATCGCCGCAACCCAGCTTTCCCAGGATCCTGAATGGAATACACTGTCAGTGTATTCCCGTATACCCGATATATACCCCCGATACCCGTTCCAACGGTGTGCCCCCCCACCTTCACCCCAGAAATACCCTGCAAGTCCCCTAGCAATAGAATTGGGGCTATATACACCCACTATTTTTGCTACTGCCATATAGTGCCATTGTCTCACTGGGAATTCAAAGAATATATTGGGCTTACATATAACTTCAATTCCAGGGAGAAGCTTGTCAGTGTAACGTGGCACTGACGGGCTCAATCGCCGCAACCCAGCTTTCCCAGGATCCTGAATGGAACACACTGACAGTGTATTCCCGTATACCCCATATATACACCCCAAATCCCCGTTCCAACGGTGTGCCCCCCCACCTTCACCTCAGAAATACCCTGCAAGTCCCCTAGCAATAGAATTGGGGCTATATACACCCACAATTTTTGCTACTGGTATACAGTGCCATTGTCTCACTGGGAATTCAAAGAATATATGGGGGTTATGTGCACCCACAATTTTTAATACTGCTATACAGTGCCATTGTCTGACTGGGAATTCAAAGAATATATGGGGGTTATGTGCACCCACAATTTTTAATACTGGTATATAGTGCCATTGTCTGACTGGGAATTCAAAGAATATATGGGGGTTACGTGCACCCACAATTTTTAATACTGGTATACAGTGCCATTGTCTGACTGGGAATTCAAAGAATATATGGGGGTTACGTGCACCCACAATTTTTAATACTGCTATACAGTGCCATTGTCTGACTGGGAATTCAAAGAATATATGGGGGTTATGTGCACCCACAATTTTTACTACTGGTATACAGTGCCATTGTCTGACTGGGAATTCAAAGAATATATTGGGGTGACGTGCACCCACAATTTTTGCTACTGCTATACAGTTCCATTGTCTGACTGGGAATTCAAAGAATATATGGGGGTTATGTGCACCCACAATTTTTAATACTGGTATACAGTGCCATTGTCTGACTGGGAATTCAAAGAATATATGGGGGTTATGTGCACCCACAATTTTTAATACTGGTATACAGTGCCATTGTCTGACTGGGAATTCAAAGAATATATGGGGGTTACGTGCACCCACAATTTTTAATACTGCTATACAGTGCCATTGTCTGACTGGGAATTCAAAGAATATATGGGGGTTACGTGCACCCACAATTTTTAATACTGGTATACAGTGCCATTGTCTGACTGGGAATTCAAAGAATATATGGGGGTTATGTGCACCCACAATTTTTAATACTGGTATACAGTGCCATTGTCTGACTGGGAATTCAAAGAATATATGGGGGTTATGTGCACCCACAATTTTTAATACTGGTATACAGTGCCATTGTCTGACTGGGAATTCAAAGAATATATGGGGGTTATGTGCACCCACAATTTTTACTACTGGTATACAGTGCCATTGTCTAACTGGGAATTCAAAGAATATATTGGGGTGACGTGCACCCACAATTTTTGCTACTGCTATACAGTTCCATTGTCTCACTGGGAATTCAAAGAATATATGGGGGTTATGTGCACCCACAATTTTTAATACTGGTATACAGTGCCATTGTCTGACTGGGAATTCAAAGAATATATGGGGGTTATGTGCACCCACAATTTTTAATACTGGTATATAGTGCCATTGTCTGACTGGGAATTCAAAGAATATATGGGGGTTACGTGCACCCACAATTTTTAATACTGGTATACAGTGCCATTGTCTGACTGGGAATTCAAAGAATATATGGGGGTTATGTGCACCCACAATTTTTAATACTGGTATACAGTGCCATTGTCTGACTGGGAATTCAAAGAATATATGGGGGTTACGTGCACCCACAATTTTTAATACTGGTATACAGTGCCATTGTCTGACTGGGAATTCAAAGAATATATGGGGGTTATGTGCACCCACAATTTTTAATACTGGTATACAGTGCCATTGTCTGACTGGGAATTCAAAGAATATATGGGGGTTATGTGCACCCACAATTTTTACTACTGGTATACAGTGCCATTGTCTAACTGGGAATTCAAAGAATATATTGGGGTGACGTGCACCCACAATTTTTGCTACTGCTATACAGTTCCATTGTCTCACTGGGAATTCAAAGAATATATGGGGGTTATGTGCACCCACAATTTTTAATACTGGTATACAGTGCCATTGTCTGACTGGGAATTCAAAGAATATATGGGGGTTATGTGCACCCACAATTTTTAATACTGGTATACAGTGCCATTGTCTGACTGGGAATTCAAAGAATATATGGGGGTTATGTGCACCCACAATTTTTAATACTGGTATACAGTGCCATTGTCTGACTGGGAATTCAAAGAATATATGGGGGTTATGTGCACCCACAATTTTTACTACTGGTATACAGTGCCATTGTCTAACTGGGAATTCAAAGAATATATTGGGGTGACGTGCACCCACAATTTTTGCTACTGCTATACAGTTCCATTGTCTGACTGGGAATTCAAAGAATATATGGGGGTTATGTGCACCCACAATTTTTACTACTGGTATACAGTGCCATTGTCTAACTGGGAATTCAAAGAATATATTGGGGTGACGTGCACCCACAATTTTTGCTACTGCTATACAGTTCCATTGTCTCACTGGGAATTCAAAGAATATATGGGGGTTATGTGCACCCACAATTTTTAATACTGGTATACAGTGCCATTGTCTGACTGGGAATTCAAAGAATATATGGGGGTTATGTGCACCCACAATTTTTAATACTGGTATATAGTGCCATTGTCTGACTGGGAATTCAAAGAATATATGGGGGTTACGTGCACCCACAATTTTTAATACTGCTATACAGTGCCATTGTCTGACTGGGAATTCAAAGAATATATGGGGGTTATGTGCACCCACAATTTTTAATACTGGTATATAGTGCCATTGTCTGACTGGGAATTCAAAGAATATATGGGGGTTACGTGCACCCACAATTTTTAATACTGCTATACAGTGCCATTGTCTGAGTGGGAATTCAAAGAATATATGGGGGTTATGTGCACCCACAATTTTTAATACTGGTATATAGTGCCATTGTCTGACTGGGAATTCAAAGAATATATGGGGGTTACGTGCACCCACAATTTTTAATACTGGTATACAGTGCCATTGTCTGACTGGGAATTCAAAGAATATATGGGGGTTATGTGCACCCACAATTTTTAATACTGGTATACAGTGCCATTGTCTCACTGGGAATTCCACAAATAATTTGGGGATTCATTCACCCTACATCTCAGGCTCTTGCCATATTCACCCAGGTTGTCAGTGCTGCACCAGCTCGTTCCCAGACAGCTCGGCCCGAAAAACGCGTTACCTATATAGAGGATTTGGACAATGAAGACAACATGTTCTAAATCTAATGTCTGCACCTTCTCCAGAATTAAAATAAAGGCAGCGTTTAACTTTCAAATAGCACTGCACAAAGGAAGAGCTTATCAGCTTGTCTCATGACATGCTACTGAAAAGTTTCATTTGTGTATCTTAATGTAAATATAGTTGTATAAGCTTTTTGGGTTTTAGGCACTGCCAAGTTATTTATTACCACCCACTCCCTTATAATGATGATGACGCCAAAGTCACTGTGGGTGTTCAGAGCTCACAGCTTTGGGTGACATTTGTCTTGCTCTCTGTCGGTACCAGCTGTCTTTTTGGATACCGTAAAGTTATGTTGACTTTATTAACAGCTATAGAAGCTTTAGCCAGGTTGTGACGGTGTGTAACCCTAACAACACTAAGTGGGATACACATTAATAGTCAGTCTATGTACGCTAAACGTATCACTGAAGTAATTTTTTTTCCCTCTCCCCTAATATAAGAAAGGAACAGACATTAGACCTAGACCGGGGTTCGAGGCTTGAAAAAATCCAGTATTATTTGTTCTTCATGATGTGAAATATGTGTTGAAAAGCAACCCAAGATGAAGTCAGCCATGTGTGCCAGTGTGTTACTTGGCATGCCTTTGCTGGCCCCAACTGTAAGGGTCACTCTCCATTTCCTCCATTTTCCACTCCCCTTCACACCATTTGTGGTGAAGCAATGGGATGCACTGAAGTGCACCCTCTAGCCTCGTGTGGGATAGGGACATCAGATGCCACTCCAACCCCCTCGTCTTCCTCCGCCAGCCAACGGTGCGAAGATGAGAGGAGTGTGCTCTGAATGTTTTCTGCCTAGCAGAGGCTAGTTCTCACTTACGAAAATGGCCCCACTTTGACCTGTATATCAGGCACAATGGTGTAGGTTTCAAAGAAACATGGCACCAACAAGTTGGAAAACGTGGGCCATGCGTGGACCGTGTTTGAGTCTGGCAAGCTCCAGATCTGCTACCAGGTTCCAGCCATTATCACAGGCGCAAAAATGCCAGGCCCCAGGTGTAGCAGGGAAAAAAAAATGCCATCTCAGCCAGGATGGCATCCCTGACCTCGGAGGCACTGTGCTGTCTGTCCCCCAAGCTGATCAGTTTCAGCACGGCCTACTGACATCTCCCCATGCCAGTGTTACAGTGTTTTCCGCTAGTAGCTGGGGTGGAGGTTGCAGCTTCGTAGGGTTTCAGTCTACTCCTGCCATGAATTTTGGCCTGGGAGAGGAGATAGGCCACCCCAGTTTGCACCCGGGGAACAGACTCCACCACATTCACCCTGCCTGTCATTAAAGATAAGCACTGCAGCATCCCTGACCACAGGCGCTTGTCCATGTGTCGGTGGTCAAGTGGACCTTGCAGCAAAGCGCAGAGCTCTGGGCCCGACTGATGTTATGGGACACATGCAGGCGCAAGGCAGAGACAGCACACCAAGAGAAGTAGTAACGGCTAGGCCCAGCATAGGGAGGTGCCCCAGCTGCCATCTGCTGACGGAAGGCCTGGGTCTCCAGAAGCATAAACAAACACCAACATCTCCAGGGCCAGCAGTTTATCGATGAGGCTGTTACAGGCTTGGGCATGGGGGTGGGTTGTATTGTACTTCTGCCTGCAATGAAAAGCTTGGGAAATGTGGAGTGGCTGGGAAGAGGCGCATGATGGTGCAGGCCAAAAGGGCGCATGAGGGTGAACTCCCCAATGTGTCAGAGATAGGTGTGTAGGTGTCCTTGCATCATATACTTGCACCATATTTGGCTTTGGAAGTTAATTTTGTGCCAAAAAGTGGTTAAGACAGCGATCCCTCAGCTACTCCCGTTACACTGTCTATTGAAGTTACCATCTGTGGAAGTGGACCACCATTTCTAAGATCCCAAAGGAAGCAGGCAAGAGATGTGCAGTTCAGAAAAAAAGATGAGAAAATAAGTTTAGGCTGTAGAGCACAGAGGGATCGGAGAGGACAGAGCTGGTGTCGGCCAGGTATTCCCACAACATGCGCCTATACTTGTCCCTCCTGGTGACACTAGGCCCCTGAGTGGCAGTAATTTGTCCAGGGGGGCCATTAACGTGTTCCAGACCTAGGAATAAGTCTTCCAACAGGGTAGAGTTTTGCATGCCTTTGCTTCTACCCACTGTTTTTGCTGCTTAGCTTCCCTCCACATCTACTCTGCTTTCACCCCTAAACATCACCCCAGTTTATGCCTTTGCTTCTACCCAGGTTTTTTGTTGATTTAGCTTCCCTCTACATCTACACTGCTTTAGCCCCTAGACATCACCCCTGTCCATGTGGGGTCGGTGGCCTCGTCATCCACCAACTCCTCTTCCAATTGCGCACTGCCCCCTTACTGCAAACCGCACATGACCACAGCTTGCCTTGATGGCAACTGTGTCTCATGATCCCCACTTAGGTCCAGACAAGTCGGTGGCGGGTCCAAAACCCCAAAATTGGAAGGAAATGGCAGATGCTGCAGTATTTCTAACACCTGTTCCTGGTGCTCGGGCCTGGTCTGTGTTGTACCCTGCACCCTGCTTAACGCATCTGCCATATCCGAAGTTGTGCTGAGCGCATGCTAATGTTTCGTGTCCAGTGCAATGGATGGGATGGGATTTCACATAAGTCTGCCACCCATGGCCACTCATGGTTGAGCAACTGAGGGAGTTGACTTTGACGAACCCGAGGGTTTTGGAGTTGGAACTACATCAAAGGTCTGTGCTGCTCACACACTCTGCTCAACACATGATATGTTTAGTGCCAGCAGTGTGGAGACGTCGCACAACAGCCGTTGTTCCAGCAGGTACAGGCGTTGTAGGAGTGCATAGAGGCTAGCAGCGGCAACTATACACTTTAAAAACTATCCGCACAAGCGCCACACTTTCACCAGTAGCTCAGGAACATTGGGGTACCTTTTTCAAAAGATTAGCAGCAATGAGTTAAAAACGTGGCCCAGGCATGGAATATGTTGCAGGCTGCCAAGCTACAGAGCCAATCCCAGGTTACGGCCATTATCACACATGACAACATGCCTGGGCCCAGGTGCAGTGGCAAAAACCACATTGCCGTCTCATCGAGGATGGCATGACTCACTTTGTAGGCAGTGTGCTGTCTGGCCCCCAAGCTGATGAGCTTCAGCACGGCCCGCTGACGTCTCCCCACACCAGTGTTGCAGCGTTTCCAGCTCGTAGCTGGGGTCAATTTAACAGCGGAGGAGGGTGGTGTTTCAGCCCTCCTCCCAGGAATGTTGTGTGGGGAGACAAGTCAGGCCACCACATTTTGCGACCCGGTCCACGCCTCAACTACATTCAACCACTGTGCCCAAATTGAAAGGTAGCGTCCCTGTCCGCATGCACTTGTCCATTCGTAACTGGTCACATGGAACTTTAGGGCTAAGCGCTGAATTTAGGGACCGCCTCATGTTTGGGGGAAAGTGCTGGTGTGGACGGCACAGTGCGGTGGCGCAGTAGACACTCTGCCCAAAAAGGGCAGAGTGTCCCCCAGCCGGGATTCCAACATCTCCTGGGCCAGATTTCTTGAGATGAGGCCGTTGAAGCCTTGGGCATGTGGGTGGGTTGCGCTGTACTTTAGCATGAAATGAAAGGCTTGGGAGATGGGGAGTTGCTGGGAAGAGGCGCATGATGGCGCGGGCAAAAGGAGAAATGGCAGGAAAAGGTGAGGATAAGGGTGAACTCCCCAAAGTGTCAGAGGCAGATGTGGAGGTGTCCTGGCTCCTGGTCTGGACTGCAGCGCCAGCCCTGTCAACAGTGGAAGAGGCAGTGGCCGCCAGGCCAAACGACGATTATCCTGCGCTTGCTCTCACCCACTGAGCCCAGGGCTTGCCTTCCAAATGATGGCACCCGCAAGAGGTGGTGAGATTCCTCTCCGCAGATCTCCAAACCATCTTGGACTTGCAAATTGCACTAAATTTGTCATGTAACTGACATGTATATGATGAGTCTATCCATTGTCTGTTCATTTTGGTGAAAGTCAGCCTGTCAGCTGACAGACAGCTGTGCTTGTCAGTGATGATGTCACCGGCTGCTTGTACCCCCAGTTTTTGCTGCTTAGCTTGCCTCCACATCCACACTGCTTTTGCCCCTACACATCACCCCTATCCATGCCTGTGCCTCTAGCCATAAGTCTGCCACCCATGGAAACTCATGGTGCAGAAAGTGAGGGAGCTGACTCTGAGGAACCCTTGGGTTTTGTAGCTGGTACTCCATCAAAGGTCTCTGCTGCTCACACACCCTGCTGAACATACGGTATCTAGGGTTAGAGCGTGTGGTGACCTCGCACAACAGTAGGTGCTTCAGGCAGATGTAGGCCTTGCTGGAGTGTATTGCGGCTAGCTCCAGGTACTGTAGACTTGGGAAAGTGGGTGTCCAAGTGCCGCACTTTCACCCTTAGCTCAGCTAATTTGGGGTATGTTTTTAAAGATCATTGCACCACTACATTGAACATGTGGGCCAGGCATGGAACGTGTTGGAGGCTGGCAAGCTCCAGAGCCCTCCAACAAGCTAAAAAACCTGGCCCCAGGGGCAGCGGGGATAAACAAATTGCCATCTCATCCAGGATGGCATCCCTGACCTCAGAGGCAGTGTGCTGTCCGTCTCCCAAGCTGATGAGCTTCAGCCCAGCCTGCTGACGTCTCCCCACACCAGTGTTGCAGCGTTTTCAGCTCGTAGCTGGGGTAAATCTAACAGCGGAGGAGGAGGAGGGTGGTGTTTCAGCCCTCCTCCCAGGAATGTTTTGTGGGGAAACAAGTCAGGAAAATTCTTGAAACGGGAGAGTTTTGCATCTTTGCCCTTGCTGCCTATGGACATCCCTTTGCCTCTAGCCACCATTTTCCCTGCTTTGCTTGCCTCCAAATCCACACTGCTTTTGCCCCTAGACATCACCCCAGTCCATGCCTTAGCTTGTACCCCCAGTTTTTCCTGCTTAGCTTGCCTCCACATCCACACTGCTTTTGCCCCTAGACATCACCCCAGTCCATGCCTTAGCTTGTATCCCCAGTTTTTCCTGCTTAGCTTGCCTCCACATCCACACTGCTTTTGCCCCTAGACATCACCCCAGTCCATGCCTTAGCTTGTACCCCCAGTTTTTCCTGCTTAGCTTGCCTCCACATCCACACTGCTTTTGCCCCTAGACATCATCCCTATCCATGCCTCTTCCCCTAGCCATAACTCTGCCACCCCTGGAAACTCATGGTGCAGAAACTTTGGTTGCTGACTTTGAGGAACCCTTGGGTTTTGTAGATGGAACTCCATCAAAGGTCTGTGCAGCTCACACACCCTGCTCAAGATATGGTATTGTAGGGTTTCAGCGTGTGTGAATGACGGACAACAGCCTGTGTTTGGACAGATGTAGGCCTTGCTAGAGTGTTTTTAGGCTAGCAGCGACTCCTGTGCACTTGCAAAAGTGGGCGCACAAGCGCCGCATTTTCAACAGTAGCTTCGGTACATTTGGGTATGTTTTTAAAAAACTTTGCACCACTAGGTTAGACGTGGGCCAAACATGGAACGTGTTGGAGGCTGGCAAGCTCCAGAGCCGCTACCAGGTTCCAGCCATTATCACAGGCGTAAAAATGCCAGGCCCCAGGTGTAGCAGGGAAAAAAAAATGCCATCTCAGCCAGGATGGCATCCCTGACCTCGGAGGCACTGTGCTGTCTGTCCCCCAAGCTGATGAGCTTCAGCACCGCCTGCTGACGTCTCCCCACACCAGTGTTTTAGCGTTTGCCGCTAGTAGCTGTGGTGGAGGTTGCAGCGTCGTAGGGTTTCAGTCTACTCCTGCCATGAATTTTGGCCTGGGAGAGGAGATAGGCCACCCCAGTTTGCACCCGGGGAACAGACTCCACCACATTCACCCTGCCTGTCATTAAAGATAAGCACTGCAGCATCCCTGACCACAGGCGCTTGTCCAAGTGTCGGTGGTCAAGTGGACCTTGCAGCAAAGCGCGGAACTAAGGGCCCACCTGATGTTGAGTGACACGTGCTGGTGCAAGGCGGGGACGCCACACCGGGAGAAGTTGAGACGGCTAGGGACGGCATAGTGAGGTGCCACAGTTGCCATCAGGTCCGGGAAGGCGGGAGTTTCAACAAGCCGGAACGCCAACCTCTCCTGGGCCAGCAGTTTAGCGATGTTGGCGTTCTAGGCTTGCGTGGGTGGGTGGTTAGCGGTGTATTTCTGCCGGCGCTCCAATGTATGAGAGATGGTGGGTTGTTGTAAAGAAGCGCCTGATGGTGCCTTTGATGGTGCAGGAGAAGGAGATAAGACAGAAACAGGGGAGGATGAGGGAGAAGTCAACAAAGTGGCGGAGGCAGATGAAGTGATGTCCTGGCTCGTCCTCTGGAGTGCATCGCCAGCACTGTGAGCAGAGGCAGTGGCATGAACGGCGGGCGACGTTTGTCCTGCCGTTGCTGCCTGCCACTGATTCCATTGCTTGGATTCCAAATGACGGTGCATTGAAGTGGTGGACAGGTTGCTCTTCTCAGGGCCCCTACTCGATTTCGAGAGGCAAATTGTGTAGACGACACTATATCTGTCCTCGGCGCATTCCTTGAAAAAACTCTACACCTTCAAGAAACGTGCCCTCGATGGGGGAGTTTTTCTGGGCTGGGTACAAAAGGGAACATCTTCGGACATTCCGGGTCTGGCCTGGCTTCGGCAAAGCAGCTGACCTCTGCCTCTGGACATGTCTCTGCCTCTAGCTACCCTTTTTGGTGCTGCACCTGCCTCAACATCCACACTACTTTCCCAGCTTCACATCTGCCTTGTCCAGGTGGGGTCGGTGTCCTCGTCGTCCACCACCTCCTCTTCCAACTCCTGTCTCGCCTCCTCCTCCTGCACAATGCGCATGTCAACTGGCTGCCCTGACAGCAACTGCGTCTCATCGTCGTCGATGAGGGTGGGTTGCTGGTCATCCGCCACCAAATCGACCGGAGATGGAATGGAGGAGACTCTAGTGTTTGAGCATCTGGACACAGATACTCGTCTGTTAGGTCCGTGGAATCGCGAAATGGAGGGGCAGGTTGCGGTACAGTCAAAGGAAGGGAGAACAGCTCTGGGGAGCAGGGACAGTTGGGGTTATTGTTCTGAGAAGATTGGGAATTTTGGGTGGAAGGAGGACAAGACTGTTGGGTAAGAGGAGGTAGAGGCTGACTGGCTGGTGGACAATGTGCTTTAAGCGTTATCCGACAGCCATTGCAAGACCTGTTCCTGGTTCTCGGGCCTACTAATCTTTGTACCATTCAGCCTAGTTAATGTGGAACTTTTGTGCAAAGCGCAGAACTTAGGGCCCGCCTGATGTTAAGGGACACACGCTGGTACAAGGCTCAACTCACCCTAAGTGCCAAAAACACTGCTGGTGCAAGGCTCTACTCATGCCAAGGGCCTCAATCTCTGCTGGTAGCTCAGCTTAAGGTCATGTAACTTTGTTTGGAAGGGCTCATGTTAAGGGCTAGAAAAGTGAATTTTGGAAGGTCTTACCACATCACACACACACACACACACACACACACACACACACACACTCAAAATGACAGTTAAGGGTGAGGGCTTTTGGAATTCCCATTGCCTATTCCATTTGTGGTTGTCATGGGGAACGTGATTTAAAGGGGTGGTTGTTACTGTTTGTTGAGCTTAAATTGGGGTTTGTGTCCATCCATTTGGGGAGTAAAGAAGGTTTCCAGGTATTTTCCCACTTTGATAGAGGTTTTTTTGAATGTGGAAAGTGTGTAGTTGTTAGGCAGTGATGTTGGGGTAATAGAGGGTCTTTGGTGTGTTAGATGCCCCCAGGCATGCTTCCCCTGCTGTCCCAGTGTCATTCCAGAGGTGTTGGCATCATTTCCTGGGGTGTCATAGTGGACTTGGTGACCCTCCAGACACGGATTTGGGTTTCCCCCTTAACGAGTATCTGTTCCCCATAGACTATAATGGGGTTCGAAACCCGTTCGAACACACGAACATTGAGCGGCTGTTCGAATCGAATTTCGAACCTCGAACATTTTAGTGTTCGCTCATCTCTAGACACCAGGAGCCGATACCTATCCACTGGCCACCAAGAACCAGGAGCTACTAACTAACCACTACAGACCATGATCAGAAGCACTAAATCATGGTAAACACTAGGTGAGATTTGCATGTTTTGAAAGTAAAATTCATTCTGAAGGTACTTTATAGGTGCATACAGATATCACCTGACACTCATTCCCAAATTTCTAAAATGTCACTTACGTAATTTTTTTCTAGTATTAGCCTGCTGCCTGGTTCTTGCCACTGATTGTTTCTATCCTGGGATCCTGTCAATAGGTTGCTGCTGGGGCTTTGAGCTCTGTGAGTCAGAGATATGTACCCATACAGCAGCAGAAAGATGCTGCAAGATGACTGATTATTGAGGCCCCTCTAATGTAGGGGCCCAGAGAGGAATGATACTGCTTGGCCTGAGGCTAGGGTCACATCTGCGTTGGAGTCTCCTGTACAGAGGACTTTTCTCTCCACTGGTTTCAGTCGGAAATGTGACAGACACCCTTTGGACCCCATCATAATCTGTGGGATCCAAAGATAGCCATTGTTTTAGCAGATGGGCGCTCCATCATTCAGGTTCCCCGGCAGACCTGAGTGACAATGAGTCTGGGAAATATGGCAACCTAGCCTTACTCTAAACCCAAATGTCATATTGGCCACTCAGATTGTCTACAACATATACTAATAAACAGGTTAATCTTTTAAATAATGTATCAAGTATATAATACCAACACATAGACTGGTGGAGATGCTGCATGATAAGTATCTGTATGAAGTACAGTACTGTGCCTTACCAGGGTGAATTGGGGACTAGAGATGAGCGAGTACTGTTCGGATCAGCCGATTCGAACAGCACGCTCGCATAGAAATGAATGGACGTAGCCGGCAGGCGGGGGGGGTTAAGCGGCCGGCCGCCGTCAGAGCGCAAGTACCAGGTGCATCCATTCATTTCTATGGAGCGTGCCGTTCGGATCGGCTGATCCGAACAGTACTCGCTCATCTCTATTGGGGACCTATGAGACTTAGGGGCCCACTGGGGGATTCACTTGTGTCAATGGAAGAAAAACACCAATTTCACATTTTTTTGTTATTTTGGGCCATTTATCTTGTGACATAACTGACCTACTAAATTTATTCTGTAGATTGATGATTCTTACAATACACAACTATATGTTTTATCATATTTTACTGTTCTCAATTGTACAATAATAAATATTTTTGTGTTGCCATATGTGAAGGATACCGCCAGCGCCGCACCTCCCATGAGGCGACCTGAAGCGACTGCTTCAGGTGGCGCTATGTCATTGCCCCAGGGAGGGCGGCATTTTTGCTTACCTAAGCCAGTCCAGCAGCGCTGCTCCAGCGGACTCCCCTCACGCTCAGGCAGAGAGCAGGTTCTCTCCGTGCCTGCTCTCTGCCTGCGAACACCGCTAAGCCCCGCCCCCTTTGAGTCACCCCACCCCCTTCATGCTGCCACGCCCCCTCCGCCCTGCCCCTTCCTCCGGGGGGGGGGGCTTTCTGTCGTTCGCCTCGGGCGGCGAAAGGGGTAGGTTCACCCCTGGATACCGCCTGCATTGGCACACCTGGCGATCACCATTCTCCCTTACTTTCCACTTGCACTCCGTGAGTGTGCCCGGGTCTTATGGGATAATACAAAACAAGCTTTATAAGAAAGAAAAAAAAAAGTGTATTTTTTATAATTTAGTAATCTTTACATTTTATTGAACCTTTTTTGTTTCATTTTAGTTCCACTAAGGGGACCATATAATGCATTGCAATACTTCACTATAGACAGCTGTGGTCCCATGTGCTGTAAATGGGGCATTTTGCAGTAACTGTACACTGGGTGGGATTATAGCGAATCCCATCCCCACATTGCAGGAAAATACGCGCTGTGGACAATTTTGGAAATCACAGCAAGTCAATAGGTATAATGGAAACAGAAATTGCTGCAGGAAAAGGTGCAATGTGTTGCTGCCGCGGTTTTTCCTGCAGCACTTTTTTTTGCTGTGGGATGCTATGTGTAAGCTTTATATCTTCTCACTAGTTGGGGTTGGATAGAGGTGCAGGTGCCAGGGTGGGATCTGCATTTATCAGACATTTATGACATATTCTGTGAAAATCCTATAAATGGATTGAAATACCCTTAATAGAATGGGATTGCCCCTAGGTATCCCCAAACAGCAGACAATATGACGACATTAATCCCCATTACTGGTCCCATTAAATCTCCATTGTCTCTAAGGCTATGAAGTCTATTGAACAGATTTTTCCTTGTAATCCTCATTGCTCGCTACCAATGATAGATAGACATTATTTCTATAGATTATTCCGCTTTAGGCAGGAATATGATTTTGACTGAATCTGTGAGTAATACTTGTAATCTCCATGACATGTAGCGAAGCATATGACATTGTTATTGTGGAGCAGACACTCTTACTCATGTGTGCATTCACCATAAAGATCTGCTCTTCATTCTCATATTGTTCCCTCTGGCAATAAGCAGCTGCTGCTGGAGCTGTGCGTGTTATTAAACTATCACTTTTGTCATGGATTGTGCCACTGGGAATTGACCTAATACAGCGTTACTCAGCGGTGCTTGGGGATTTCCTCCCGAAAAGTCAGCCCATTATGTTCAATGGAAGCGTCTAAAACTTTTGGCTAATTAAAGAATTAATTAGCAAGAAAAAACGACTTATCCTTCCAGTCCTGACATTTACACAACATCAGTGGCAGGTGAGATTATGTCAGGGTTAGAAACCAGAATTACCACCAAGAAATCCCAAGTCCATGAGTAATCCTCTGGGGCAGTCGTGTTCTGAGATACTAAATAAGAGCTGGTGGAATACAGTCTTACACATTATGGAGCAATTCACAGCACTCAATAGAGAATACTTTCTGTAGGATTTCGCTGTCAGGAGACCATTTGGGACTTCAGTAAAGGTAGTTTCTAGAGTATATTACAAAAATGTCTACAATGTATAAACCAGAGTATATAGGAAGAGTACATAGCAGAGTATATAGGAACAAGGATTCTAGGAGTATAGACATAAGGGGGCAATTAGATTCAATGGCATAGGAGGTGTCAAGACATTTTAGTAACACTAGGTTCACACTAGAGTTTGAGTCTTAGTATGAGACTCTGTCCCCCATTGTACTTAAAATCAACAGAGAGTTTTGACGGAAACCAAGCAGACGCCATTATAGTCTATGGGGTGTAACCACTTTTAAGGTGGATAGGTTTTCTGTCTTTCTGACAGTGTGTGTAGCTATGCTATAGTTTATCTAGACCACTTGTATCGGACCCATATCAGAAATGCATAGAGTCATTATTCTATAGGGCAGAAGACCTCACCAGTTACAGTGGGGCAAAAAAGTATTTAGTCAGTCACCAATAGTGCAAGTTCCACCATTTAAAAAGATGAGAGGCGTCTGTAATTTACATCATAGGTAGACCTCAACTATGAGAGACAAAATGAGAAAACAAATCCAGAAAATCACATTGTCTGATTTTGTAATAATTTATTTGCAAATTATGGTTGAAAATAAGTATTTGGTCACCTACAAACAATCAAGATTTCTGGCTCTCACAGACCTGTAACTTCTTCTTTAAGAGTCTCCTCTTTCCTCCACTCATTACCTGTAGTAATTGCACCTGTTTAAACTTGTTATCAGTATAAAAAGACACCTGTGCACACCCTCAAACAGTCAGACTCCAAACTCCACTATGGTGAAGACCAAAGAGCTGTCAAAGGACACCAGAAACAAAATTGTAGCCCTGCACCAGGCTGGGAAGACTGAATCTGCAATAGGCAACAGTTGAAGAAATCAACTGTGGGAGCAATAATTCGAAAATGGAAGACATACAAGACCACTGATAATCTCCCTCGATCTGGGGCTCCATGCAAAATCTCACCCTGTGGGGTCAAAATGATCACAAGAACGGTGAGCAAAAATCCCAGAACCACGCAGGGGGACCTAGTGAATGAACTGCAGAGAGCTGGGACCAATGTAACAAAGCCTACCATCAGTAACACACTACGCCACCAGGGACTCAGATCCTGCAGTGCCAGACGTGTCCCACTGCTTAAGCCAGTACATGTCCGGGCCCGTCTGAAGTTTGCTAGAGAGCATTTGGATGATCCAGAAGAGTATTGGGTGAATGTCCTATGGTCTGATGAAACCAAACTGGAACTGTTTGGTAGAAACACAAAACTTTTCGTGTTTGGAGGAAAAAGAATACTGAGTTGCATCCATCAAACACCAGACCTACTGTAAAGCATGGGGGTGGAAACATCATGCTTTGGGGCTGTTTCTCTGCAAAGGGGCCAGGACGACTGATCCGGGTACATGAAAGAATGAATGGGGCCATGTATCGTGAGATTTTGAGTGCAAACCTCCTTCCATCAGCAAGGGCATTGAAGATGAAACGTGGCTGGGTCTTTCAACATGACAATGATCCAAAGCACACTGCCAGGGCAACAAAGGAGTGGCTTTGTAAGAAGCATTTCAAGGTCCTGGAGTGGCCTAGCCAGTCTCCAGATCTCAACCCTATAGAAAACCTTTGGAGGGAGTTGAAAGTCCGTGTTGCCAAGCGACAGCCCCAAAACATCACTGCTCTAGAGGAGATCTGCATGGAGGAATGGGCCAACATACCAACAACAGTGTGTGCCAACCTTGTGAAGACTTACAGAAAACGTTTGACCTCTGTCATTGCCAACAAAGGATATATAACAAAGTATTGAGATGAAATTTTGTTACTGACCAAATACTTATTTTCCACCATAATTTGCAAATAAATTCTTACAAAATCAGACAATGTGATTTTCTGGATTTGTTTTCTCATTTTGTCTCTCATAGTTGAGGTCTACCTATGATGTAAATTACAGACGCCTCTCATCTTTTTAAGTGGTGGAACTTCCACTATTGGTGACTGACTAAATACTTTTTTGTCCCACTGTATAATGTGTAGGTCAATAGGGACCATAGACCTGGGCTTAAAAGTGTATTGCCCTGGTCATGGTCGGCTGAAGATTATTGTTGGATGGGTATGGGTCAGAAATTTACTCCTGCCCTAAGAAAGATTATGTGTGGGGTTTACCCATGGTGATCTATCCGGACTAATCCGATTTGAGCACCACACAATTCAAGTTATTATTGGCTATTTCATTAAAACTTATATATCAGACATACAATTTAGTAACACTAGGTTCACACTAGAGTTTGAGGCTTAGTATGAGACTCCGTCCCCCATGCTGCTGAAAATCGGTGGAGAGTTTTTGGCTGAAACTGAGCAGACCCATTATAGTCTATGGGGTCCGTGGGTTTTCTCGTGTAACCGCTTTTTAGGTAGATAGGGTTTCTGTTTTTCTGGAGCCCAAGTGGACCCCAAGGAAGGAGACTAGAGATGAGCGAACAGTGAAATATTTGAGATTCGATATTCGTTTCGAGTAGAGCTTCAATATTTGACTACTCGATTGAATATCGAATCCCATTATAGTCTATGGGAAAAAAATGCTCGTTTCAGGGGAAACCACTTATTCAACTAAAGGAGAGTCACCAAGTCCATGAGTAGCAGGAGGAGAGCGTTTATGAGGAGCACTGTGCAGTTAAAGCGCATGGGCCCCATTATAGTCTATGGGGTCCGTGCACTTTAACTGCACAGCACTTGTAGTTGCACTGATAAAAAGTAAGCTCCCTCGTAACAGCAAGCTGCCAGCTCTCCCAACTAGCAAGGACGAGCCTGCTGCAGAACCAGCGTTGATTTGCCAAATGCTATACACTGTATAGCATTCGGCCAATCAACACTAGTTCTAAATCGAATATTTACTGCGAATAGCTAGTAGTATTCGATCGAGTACGAATATTTAGAATACCGTAGTATTTGATTGAATACCTACTCAATCGATTATTACTTGCTCATCTCTAAAGGAGACCCAATTGCTACTGTGAACCTAGCATAATTTGGTTATTATAGCATGTTTAAGAGAGGAAAGACAACAGAAAAAAATCTTAAGGTGAAAATGTAATAGCAGACATGCTATTGTCAATGCAGAAATGGTGACAGTGTTTGTAGCTATGCCATAGTTTATCTCGACCAGTTGTATAGGACCCGTAACAGAAACGCGTAGAGTCATTCTATAGGGCAGAAGACCTCTCCAGCTAAAATGTGTAGGTCAATAGGGACCATAGACCTGGGCTTAAAAGTGTATTGCCCTGGTCATGGTAGTCTCAGGATTGTTGTTGAATGGGGTATGGGTCAGAAATTTACTCCTGCCCTAAGAAAGATTGTGTGTGGGGTTGACCCATGGTGATCTATCCGGACCAATCCGACTTCAGCACCACACAATTCAAGTTTTTATCAGCTATTTCATTAAAAGTTATATTTCAGGCATATATTTGTTCTTGCTATGTAAGTAAGCAAAATAAATTAATAAAATCAAAATCACACACCTAAAATACATGGCTGCAGCAGAATAGATACAGCAGTGGGCAATAAACTCAGGTACAGCTACTTTTAGATGATATAGCAAAGGATAGCAATGGTTCCTATCCATACAAGGTTGGGAATAAATGCCCCAAAACTCTAGGCTGGAACGTTCTCCCAGCTGTACTGTAATGGTATCCAATCCCATCCTTGGAACCGTACATTGCTGGATCAAGGTCTACTGGGCTAAACGTTCTGCAAAGCTCTTCTGTGTTTATCAAGGCGAACTCATAAAAAGAGCTAGAAATGACCAGGTGAAAAAGATACAGCAAAAATATATTAAATCTACCATAATAGTACCAAATAATCCAGTCTAAATAATACCACCATAGAGGGCACAAAATAATGTGCTATATCAAAGGCACTAAGTAAGTATTATTGCCATATAGTACTCTTACTGCCATACAAGGCACCAATTTATGAGTTCCGACAATAGATTGTGCCAAAATAATAAATTGCCATACACTGCCTACATAATACAACACCCAAAACGCAGTCCTTGGTGCTTGAGTTTATAAACCAATTGTGACTATGTATCATTCCAAGGCTCTTGATTTAGCGATAAGCTGTGCGGTGTTGGAGGGGCTTTGTGTTGCTTTATGTGCCCCACTATTTAACCCCTGAACTTTTAGCCGCATCTCATTTTTTTGGGTAGAGTTTATTTCTGAGGTCCTTAGTGTCATTTGCTTATCATTGGAAAATGATTAACCAGAGATTCAGCGCTAGACAAAGGTTGAGCGGCCAAGGATTGCTTGCTCAGCACAAACACATGACAGCATGACAAATGTGGAACTCTGCATGAAATCACATTTGCCTGTACTGTATACTGTGTATACATCTCTAGATTCTATACAATGGGATGTGATGATGTATAGGGCAGATGTGCACAACCTGCTTCTGAGTCAGCGCTGCTCAATTCCTAGAAAAGCAATATGAGCTGAATGGTACAGGAATCCCTTGTGTTATGTCTCCTCCAGGAGGAACAATGTGCAGTGTGGATATCATCTCATATCAGGGACTGACATTTGGAAATATCATATTACTTATTATTATTATTTATATAATATAAAGTTATAATGGAAATATGGATTACCGTAATATATAATATAGATTGTAGATTAGTGAAGTTACTATTACTGCTGTGGCTTTGTGGTTAGCACTGTTGCCTTGCGCGCTGAGTCCTGGTTTCGAATCCGACCAAGGGAAGCATCTGTATGAGGTTTGTATGTTCTCCCCGGTTTTGTGTGGGTTTCCTCCTACACTAAAAGCATCCTGAATTGTAAATGATATATGTATACCTATACAATGCTGTGGAATATGTTGGCGCTATGTCAATAAATATAGGATGAACTGAAAGCTACCTCTGGGTAAAGCTTTCCAGAGATTAGGTTAGTTTACAGCACCCCTATAGTGATACATTGTTTCAGGCCAGGAATACTGATCATTGTGATATCCAGCACTGTTATCACGGATTTGCATAAGACTGCAGGTTAACCAAAGAATCCAGTGACAAATTCAGCTCTGCTACATCTGTTCATCCCAAACAACATCTAGACCACTACCTGTCAAGGCTAGAGATTTCGCACCGCACACACATCTGTTCTCTTACCTGGCTCAGTTCTTTTGGGGGATTTTCCATGACAGCATTTGGGGAATCAGGAGGGGGAAGATCTAGTGACATTTCCTCTGTTTCTCCAGATCACCTGGACGTACAGCTGACAGTTGTGCTGCTGGGACATTCTGTACCAGTTGCACAAACCTTACACTACCTCGCACACACGGCTGCTGTTGACACGTCCCCAAGCTCCCCACAGATCAGTACATCTCTGGCCCTCTGGCTGTTTTGGAAAAGAGCAGGAATCCCATGGGACATGGCTGCTCAGCATGCAAAACAGGCTGTGAACATGGTGGAAACACACATGAACATGCTCAATATGTGAGACGTGCAGGGAGCAGAGATCATTGTTAAATAGACAGATGTGGGATCAGGATGAAGCAGCACATCTGAACATACTCCAATACCTGCAGGACTGTTTTAACACAATGATGGGCCCAGTGCAAAGACTTGTGACTTGTCTATCTTCTAAGTCCAACACAGAATCTGGGTATTGGTCTCAGATCCCCCCCCCCCCCAATGCCTTCTGGAGTTCTTTAATGGGAGTCAATGACCCAGGCATGTATGTCATGTTTGTAGATTTGGAGAATAAAATATTATATATTATACAAGTGAGGTAGTTACTGCATTAGGGATGGGCCTTCAGCTCCTCGGAGCACTACTCTTGTCACTCAGACCCCTACCATCTCCTACATGCACTACCCTGTGCAGAGAGAGATGATCCTCCCCCTGTAGTGACATCACCCATCAACTTGAGCAGAGAGAGCAGAAGACCCGGCCTCAATGCACCAACTTCCTCATCTGCATAACATTAAAAAGTTTGTTTCATTTTTTCCAAATCTACTATGGAAACATTATGTAACAAAGGTATGATGTTTATCACTCTCAATGTGCACTGTAATGCAGTGGTAGTTGAATATGTTTGGGGGAGGGGATAGACTACCTTTAAAGGGGTTGTTCAGTTTCAGCAAATAAATGTTATTGTTTGTATAATGAAAAGTTATATAATTTTCCAATATACTTTCTGTAATAATCCCTCACGGTTTTCTAGATCTCTGCTTGCTGTCATTCAGTCTGCTTATTTCCAGTGGATAAAGATCAGTCCATGGTCATGTGATCTACAGTCCATGGTCAGCCGCGGTAGCTGCTGCCACAGGGCCCAGGACATTAGGGGGCCCATTGACAGCCTACCGCTGCGTTTTTTTTTTTTAGTAGGCCGGTCGGTAATGGGCCCTATTTACTTAGCTCTCCTGGCTCTGGGCAGGCTTCGTGCCTACTTACGTGAAATCCCTGACATCCCATGACCAGCGTCTGCATCCTTATTCGTTGCAATGGGGGTCATGTGAAGTCCCGTATATCATTGAAGATGGCCAACATTAGTGGGAGTGCAGCGGAGCGAGGGATAGGTAAGTAACAGTGTTTGTATATCCCCTTGGGTCTCGATTATTATACTCTGTGGTCTGAAAAGACCCCAGAGTATAATAATTGTTCATGGGTGTTCACAATGGGGCATCATACTGTGTGTGCAGGGGCCACTATGGGGCATCATACTGTGTGCGGAGGAGCCACTATGGGGCATCATACTGTGTGCGCAGGGGCCACTATGGGGCATCATACTGTGTACAGGGGCCACTATGGGGCATAATACTGTGTGCAGGGGCCACTATGGGGCATAATAGTGCGTGCAGGAATGTGGGGGGTCGGTCGGGGGGGGGGCATGTAAAAAGTTTGCCATGGGGCCCGCCATTCCTAGTTACATCACTACCATCAAGTCTTTCACCAGATGTCAATGATCAAGCATTCGTGGGTTGTGCTAGTTAAACAGTCTGTAGGTAAAGCAATATCTCACTTAGTATAATAACGTGAGAAACTAGAACTGGTTTATGATAATAGCCTCAATCAGTTTTTATTTTAAGTCCAATGAAAAATAAGTTTTTCTCTATATAACAAAGTGTAAGGCCTTATTTACACAACTGTAAAACACAGCCATGAGACAGATCCAATAGGAATCAATGGATTGTTTTTAACCAATGTAAAACACATTGACATCCAAGTTACATCTGTTAGAAGAAGATCAGTGGGTTGGGTCAAAAAAAAAAAAAAATCAATGAAATTTCTTCTTTTCATAAGAGTCCATTAAAACGGAAGAAAAACAGATGACACAGCCATTAACAATGGATATGGAAGCACAACACAAGCGGATGTGTATGTTTGTTTCTCATGGGTGTAAGTACCATTAAAAGAATGAAACGTCCATGTGAATAAGGCCTTACTCATTAGAAGAGAGATCAATGTTCAAAACAAATCATAAAATTGATTTACAAATTTACACAAATTTACATTAAGTTGATAATGCACAGAAATAGTTAAACTTTCTCCTTTATTTAAGAAATCACAACCTTATATTATCTACAAATTCTCATCCAAAGATGCAAAACTCAAGATCCATCCTGATGTACTTGCAGGATGGTCTACATATCCATAGAAAGATGATCATCTCTGTATTGCTTCATCGGTTTGTGGCTACCAAGGAATGTTTCTGCTCCTATTAAAGGCTCCAAAACAGGAGGAATTTTAGCCCTGACAGACTCCCTTTAAGACTGAGGCCAAACATTATGACTGCATTAAAAGAAACGTTTATACTTACCTAGAGATGAGTCTCAATGGACTCATCTCCGGTGCTTCCGACGCCTACGCAGTTGTTCAGTGGAATATGTACATTGAAGCCAAGGTGTACTCTACCAACTTCAACAAAAAATTGCTCAGGGAAAGGAAGCAGAACTACTGTGTTGATGTAACCCCCTCACAGGAGTTACTAATGGTTATTTGGCCATATAAGTGCCTTACATGTTATGATGGATTGTGTATGTTGTCATGTTTATTCTGTATTCATTTGTGTAATGTTGTTAAGCTATTGTTCTCTGGTTTCACTTGTCCTAGTGAGCTGTGGTCTCCATAGCAACACACACTATGGTGAGTGGATCTGTAGCTGGAACAGGAAATAGTCATAGCAGAGACAGGAAGTAGTATTCTGTAAGAGCCAGGGAAGGAGAAGGGTGGCAGTGGCCATCTTGTGTTTCAGACACTGTGCTGTGAGGATTTCCACAGCAACAGCAGGACAGAGAAGCTGTGTGACAGCGCCCCCATCACTATCAGTAAGAGGACAGGAATTACATCAGGCTGAGCAGAGCTATAACCCTGGCAGCCTGCACCTACCTCTACAAGGTAACTGAGCCCCTGCAGTAGACCAGAAGCTGGATCTGCAGACATCTTAGACTCTCTGCTAATACATGGGAAGGGGTCAGCCAGCTACAAGCCACTGTGCCACAGCTCACTGCTACAGGACAAGTGAACCAGCAGATGCCTGTTACAATAAAGCAGTGAGCACTTCTACTGATCCTGGCCTGGACATTGCCTTCCCTGTAGCTAAGCCCTGGGCAAATGCTCTTTGTTGGAGTAGAGCACTGGCACCCACATCACCATCTCAGCCCAGGGACCAGCGGGTGTCTCAATACTCCAACTGGCGTCACATCTAACTGACTCTGCCTATTACCCTGTGCACCTCTCCTGGGAGTTCTGGTGCCTATAAGGTCACCGTGACAGTCCAGCCTCCTGCACGGTTCTCCCGGGGTGGGCGCATTAGTATAAGTTTTTCTTTATCTGTAATGCGGCTTGGATGGCATTACAACAGGGCCTTTGTGATACTAAACCTCTGGGGGTGGTTTAGTGTCCCAAATCGTCTTGACATGTTCCTTGTAACAGAACCTTGTCATCTTGTCTGTAACCTCCATACCACCAGAAAGTCATTATGAAGTTGGGGGTTACGGTTCCAAACCTGTGGATATGGTTGTCTTATCCAGGAGATGAACCCAGGATAAAGGTGAATCAGCTTCAGTGTATCGTGCATGTGTATTATACCCAATGAAGCCCAGGTCAGCACATCTCACTTCACTGCACATGAACAAGATCGGTGAGACACTTTTAGCCGATAGCTTATTACTTGTCCAGAAGTCAGAATGTACACAAATTTAATTATTCCCTTTGTACAACTTGGTGTCAAAGTAGAAGATGTCACCCTAAATGACTCCCAACATCGTACCCAACCTCCTCTACTGTCTCCCAGGTGCTCCTCTCTACACTGTCCCTGTGTAGCTTTCTCTCTAATGCTGTACAATGCAACATTCACATATAACCAACCCTATGTTGGTATGTAATATGTATTAACTTAATCATTGTATACCAATCATATCCATTGGCGATGCTTTTGGTATAGCTCTTTTAGGGAAAAGTAGTCTGCTGAAGCATCAGTTGGCTTTGATGGTTTGCTTTGCTGTTCCATGGGGGGTATGGAGAATGTATCATGTAACTCTTTTAGATCTTCAGAATTTTCTCTTTCTTCTGGTTCTCTTGTGTTCTCTGTTTCTTGACTGGCGTCATTGCATTTGGATTTACCAATGACCTCCTCTACAAAGACAGGCACTTGCATGGCTCGAGGAGGAGTATCTCGTTCAAATGACTTATTGTGGAGACCAAAGCCGGCAATAGATTGTGGGGCGCAGAGGTACTCAGCCTGGAACAGAGGCATATCTTCATCAGTTGGGGAGTGTAAAGACTCATTTACAAGTGTTGTTGGAAAATGGTCATAATCGAGATAGACAGAGGAAAAATATTCCTGATTGTTAAAGCTGGAGCCAGATTGTCCATTTTTGTCTTTGTCCACTTCTTCTTTGGGCGGGGCAGGGCCTTTCACATGTTCTTCTTCAACTTTACTGTTAATATTGAGGGGGGAAATATCAACAGGGCTTGGATCCAGATAGAATGGTGAAAAAACATAAGGTGTAGCAAGCCATTTCTGAAAAAAGCAAACAGGAAAATTCCTAATTATTCATTTAAAAAAAATGATTAACTTGTAGCTGCTCTCTGTGGTTTCTCAACTTATATGGAAGTATGACGTGTCTACTTTATCCTGTTAGAAGGTCATAGTGGCCATACTGTCCTTTAGGGAAACACAATACCCTAGTGTTCTGTTGTAAATTATAAACTACTAGCAGAAGGACCCAACTTCACACGGGTATATTTCAGTTTTTGTTTGTGTAGTGGCCCCATAAGAATAGGCTGGTTTCTATGGAAACCTGGCGTGAAGCTGTGTGTATATAAAGACTGAAGAACCTGCAAGTTTTCATGGGCCTATAATCATCATGTGATCATGTGAATCTCAGTTTGAATATCAATGAAAAACCTGAGATTGGCTGTTATGTAAACCTGGAGTAAAGCTATGTGCATGTGACCTTGTGTAACAGTGTCATCTACAGCGCCCTGCCCTTTAAAAGCTGACCTACAGCAGTGAAGAAAAATGGCTGGATTGGTATGGAAACCTAGACTAAAACTGTGTGTATGTGACCTTGTGTAATAGAGTTATCCAAAGCTCCCTGTCCCTTTAAAGCCGACGTACAGCAATGAAGAAAAATGGCTGGATTGTTATAGAAACCTGGAGTAAAGCTGTGTGCATGTGAAGACTAAGCACCTGCAAGCTTCTATTGGATGATATAGGACTTGACCATATGAATAGCAGTTGGAATATGAGTGAAAGACTTGCAGGATTGTATTGGCTAATGCAGGTAATTTTTGGGAATACTGTATCTCAGGTATTCTAGAGAGCTGAGACTCAGTCTAAAACCTTCCAGGACACCTGATGTACCTCTGTGCTAAATTTGTTGAGGAACAGTCCAATCGTTTGGTCGCGCATAACATACCATGGCATGACATGCCATAGGCCAGGTACATCATCACAAACTACAGCCAGTAGCATTCAGCGCCTGCCCAGTTTGCAGATGAAGGCAGCGCCAGTACTTCCTTCTTTGCGCATGAACCTGTCCATTATTGTGGACCTGTTACTATCGTGGATAACAGGTTGGTGACTGTTTGAGGGCACAAATACTCATAACCAAATACCTTAAAATTAGCCAGTAACTGGCTTCAAGTTAAATGATAACTATACGACCATAATTGGTGAAGGTAACAAGAATAGTTCACCATACCTTGAAGTTTCCTTTGTGAGTATCTATTAGGGGGTGAAAAAAATGTGATGGATCTGGAACACCTATCCACATTATCTTCTTAACCCTGCCATTCAAAGAATTTGGGTTAGTTCCTATATACAGATATTTCATGATAAGATATAAGCAAGTCAAGCAATAAATTATAAACTGCGAAACCAATGTACATGTAGGCTTTACACAATATACTATCTTCTACAGATATATCTATCTTTACCTTTGCTCAATTTTGGCCAAGAACCCATATATATATATATATATATATATATAAAATCAATACAATTGTTCAATTGCAACATCCTAGTAAAACCCGTGACAGACTGTAATCCACTACACAACCACTGTGTGGCGACATATACATAATACAGGATAGACATCTTGTGACAGAGTATTGCATTACAGAGGGTACAGTGAGAGGACATCGGTTTGAAGCTTTTAGGCCACCTCTATATAGAGGTTTGGACAAGAGTTACTCAGCAGCCAAAAAGGAAATAATACTAATGAAAGTATAGCAATAAAGACTGATCTGCTGCATTGGAAAAGGAATGAGTGGGTGGGGTTAGATAGGGGCAGGGCTTAACAACCTCTTTGTCTTCTTACAGACAGGACACTGCTCCAGCCAGTTGTCTTACAGCCAGCCAGATACAAGACAGTGAGAAGAAGGAGAATTGGCTAAAATCATGGGACACACAAAGAAAACTGAGGAATCAATGCAGAGATATTCACCTATTTACTGATATGCTAATTAGCCTTCAAGTGCATTGGGGGCGGTCCCAGTTTATTTTAGCAATTTTAGAAGACATTCAGAGCACTTGTGACCATCTGTTGGCAAACCTAGTAGCTCAGACCCCGCCCCAATGCACTTAAGGCTGATTTGCATATCCGTAAAAAGATGATTACCTCTGCATTGTTTGATATGTATGCTTCTAATAATGGCCACTATTGGTTTTGGGACACTTTACTTGATCTGGTATTGGGACAGTACACCTTAAATAATATTTTTCATTATGGTATTTTTATTGATATCCTGGGAATAGGTTAGGATGTCCAAGAAGCCTTACCTACACTATGCATAATAATAGTTTATCCCATGGACTTTGCATATACCGTATATAGGAAGTTGTCGGAAGTTTTAGATTTTACCTTTTTGAAGAACAAAGGGTGACCACCACGATCAGCAAAATAACTGAAATGGCTACCACTCCGGGTATGGGGAAGGTGGAACCTGGAGAACCTGGAAGACATTATATACCAGCATAAGGATCATGGGATTCAGTCATCTCATAGATACTTCTTTAATTCAAGATATTACAGACTGTCATGTCTCCCCCATCTCATCAGTGCGTAATTATTAATGACTGACCACTTGCTAATTATCAGAGATTAAATGTGACCTCTAGCCCAAACCCAAATCTAGGGTGTCGTGTAGTGTTATCATAAGGACCTCTGAAAAGCTGAAACAAGCAGTCCCAATTATTCTGACTGCTAGATCCCATGCTTCATTAAGTTCAGATTATTTCAGATTTTACATTATCTCCTAATATACTTTTCAGTCTGACTCCATTTGTGTCGTAAATAGGCCATGAAATTGCGGGGTCATCAAGTGTGTATTATATATACTGTGCATAATTCCATACACCATAACTCCATCGCTAAAATTATTAAGGTTGGATGATTTGGGTTACGGTAAATAAAAGATTGTAGAAATGGATTCAGATAGTATAAAAATACAATAATAATAATATTTATATAGTATACTTCTCCACAAAAACAAGGACCACCCAAGGGCAACATGGTGGCTCAGTGGTTAGCACTGCAGCGTTGGGATCCTGGGTTCAAATCCTGCCAGGAACAACATCTGCAAGGAGTTTGTATGTTCTCTCTGAAGTTTGCATGGATTTCCTCCCATACTCCAAAGACATACTCATAGAGCAAAAAACGTACATTGTGGGCCCTATATGGGGCTCACAATCTACATTTAAAAAAAAAAAAAAAAAAAAAAAACAGGGACCCCCAATCCACACCAGATTCTTTCTTGAGAGAGTTTTAATCCCCTACATAATAGGTATTTTGTGACGGATTGAGGGGTAAATTATAATAAAGGCAAAATATGTGATTGCCTGGGGCCCAAGAATGGCCATTGCCCATTTGCCCCATTATGATCCAATCCCGTAATGACCTGTTGGTATCCACCAATACAATTGATTACTGTACTCTGAAGGTGAGAATTTGTTGGGCAAACTATTGTTTTCAATGGAAGGCAGAGATCACAATGAGACATTAAGCATTCTGTTCTATCTTGCCATGGATTTGACAGCAGGTTCTGCTGCAGAGTCTGTGGCGGCACGAGACAGCCTGATCATTGGGCTCATTCATCTGAACTTAATCAGTAAGGAAAGAACACCATTTTCTACCGGAGGGAGCTGGAGGGTCGAAGAAGGTGGCTGCTTGTCTCAAATTCCTATTTATTTTCCGCTGTGTGAAAGTTAAGGCTATATTCACATTACCATTATTAAAGGGGTTATGGGTTGTCTTGGCAATATTTTTTCTTTAAATAGGAACATGATTGTGAGGTCATGTGACCACTGAGGCCAATCAACTCCTTCGGTGGAAGGGACCTACGACTTCACAGCCAGTGAGGAGTAAGAAGACACTAGAGCAGCAGGACCAGACCATGCTGGGAGGACACCAGAGCACCAGGGATAGGTATGATTTTTATTTATTTTTTTCACCTCCATGGCCTATTAAAAAATATATTTTTTCCAGACAACCCCTTTAATGTCCATTACAGATATCATAGAATGACAGCAACGGACATTAAATGTAGCGGTAACGGGCACAAAAAGAGCCCCCGTCATCTGTGTCTGTTCCCACGGACTCTAATATAAACTATATGACAAATGCTTTTTGTAACACAAGGTAAAGTCCAGCATGCACAAATGTTTCCTCCAACACAAAAGTAAAAAACGTTTAACATCTTGAGGCCAGCTATAACACGATACTTTCAGAGATCTTAGGAAGTCATTGTTTCAATGGCTCCAGGGCAAACAACATAATATTCGTCAGATAGCTGATCACTAATTGTTTTAATAAAGGGACTAGAATACCTTTCGGAGGAGTTGTCCATTGTACAGGCTCGCTCCATTCACTCCATACACCACCTTCAAAATCTGTCTGGTTCACGCGCACCTTGGCTTCATACAGAGTGTCAGGGTGCAGGTCACGCAATAACGCTGACAGGTCATACTGAATTATTGTGAATCTTTTAGCATCCTGTGAAAAGGAGATATAATTTCTTATTTTGGGAAATCATTTGTATTTGATATTAGTAGTAAAGTGCTATATTTAGTTCAGAGAGATAGCGCCATCATTCTCCATTTGCTAGGTCTGTTGTTGTAAATCAGTCCCATTAAAGTGAATAGGATTGAGCTGCAATACCAGCAACAGCCCAATTACACAAATGGGCTCTTTCTTTCTTATACAAGCCTTATAAGGCCTTATTCACACAATGCTTAGTCATGCACTAGCCATTTTATCTGTCTGGCCGAGAACTGTCAACGTTCGTGTTACTCTTGGCTTATTTCCATTAGGAGCTAGAGAGTGCTCATGTTATATTGACTTACCTTCCATGACCATTTCACAGGTTTGAAGTGGACTTCAGTTTCCACATTGTCTATGTAATTTCTATGATCATTGACCCAGGACAGATTCCATATCCCGTCTTCTATCATCCTAATATCAAGGGACTTAGGTGGATCAAGACGCACTGCAAAAGAAATTATGTATTAAAGAGATTATTAAAGGGATTTTCTCATTTTAGCCACCTCTTTAATATGCTCTATTACGATATATCAACATCATATGTCGTAGTAGCCAAAGTACAACACTTCACTATCTCTGGTACTCCGATTAATGGAAGGGGACGTGTCTGTGTCCACTGAGCCTAAATTCGCAATGCTAATAAAGCACTCCCATTCTCTGGGGGTTGGACTCCCCTGAACAGCAAGTTATCGTGTGCTATGGATAGGGGATAAATATAAATTTAGTGAAAACCTATTAATCTATTAAAGTCACTATGAAGCTAAGGCCCCACACAGCAAATAACTGCAAAAACGCGTCAGCGGAAAAGCATCATTTTTTTTTTCTACAATGTTTTTCACAAAAAATCTGCAGAGTTTTCCTCTATTATACTTATACGGAAAAAGCCAGTGTTTCCATAGGTATAATTGACATGCTGCGAATTACAAAAACACAACTGGTTTTGAAATCACATCTTTTCTGCTGCAGATATTTTTCCACAATGTGTTGATAGGATTAGCCAGAATCTCATCCACTTTGCAGGTACTGTAAAATGCAGCATTTTCACAACGGCCCTCAAAAAGGTTCTGAATTGGAACTGGCATAAATTTTTGGATCAAAAAAATGTAAAGTTTTTTTCTCCTTAGAGGACACAGCATGTCAGTGCATGGTGGCCCATTTATGTCAGTGGAAACTATGTAATGCATTATTTCATCTGTGGTGGCGCTGTAGGAAAATTAAGCACTTGCTCCTAGATTATTCATAAATTTGAGTTGATCAATGTGAACATCCCAAGATCAATTTTTTTGTAGTTGACCCTAACAAAAACTTCACAGATAACCCTATGAACCTTACATAAGTGTTCCTGGGAGGTCTTTCCTTAAAAGTGTTTTAAAAAGTGGTAGAATGGGTTAAACAATTAACTAATTAATACCTCACTGATTCCCCTTCTTTAGTTCGGACAGGTACTTGGGTGCCTCTTGGTCTATTCTTCTTGATCCCATCTTAACACAGCAAGAAGTGCCTGGAAATGCCCACTAAGCCAGTCACAGCAGCCATAACCCGCCTTAGCCATTGATCCCACTGTGTCAAGATGGGACTACGAAGTCGATATCAATGGAATCCAGTAAGTTGTGGGGGATTGTTAAAAGGAATATTATCCATTTTATTTTTTAAATCCATTGTGTCCTTTTTCTAACCCAGTATCCCAGTGGACAACTGCTTTAAACCTAAATTAGGCTAAGATTTTGGGGAAAGCCATATAAACCAGTAGTTATAAGAAGGGAAGGTGTTCTCGTAAGCCATAATAGAATCTACATAGTTATGGAACTAGGACTTACAATGGTGAAATGGATAGAAATTCGATAAAGATGTGACTGTTTTATTGACGTTCTTTCCAACGCTGCAGACCACACTCACGTTCATATAGTGCACAGCCGACATGGCATTTCTAAACTGGAATGAAAAGAATATACACAGCTATGGAATCAGTTTCTTCGTCTTCAAGAACATCGGTTCAGTTGAAACAATGGATGAGAAGCGGGAAGAAGCTGCCATTACATGGCACTCCTGCTGTAAGGGGGGCATTGTGGCTGGTATTGGGGCTTGTGGCTGTTATTGGGGCATTGTGGTCGTTATTGCGGCATTGTGGCCGTTATTGGGGCATTGTGGTTTGCTATAAGGGATGTGGGTTAAAATCAAGAAAATGCCTGGGCATCAAGTTCTAGAGAGGAACAACGAAATCCTTCAAGTTTATCTGGATTAAATTATATAATCCCAGGATCAGCCACAGACATACTGTCCTTCACCTTGTGCCTGATCAGGTTGGTACGTAGTTGCCTAGTGTATGGTAGTAAGACTTGATTCTGCCATAGTGATTATTTATATTTAGAGGTAATCTATACGGCCTTATGAGATTGATACCCTATAAGTATACATTATATTTAGGGGTGGAGTAAAAGCCTGAAACGTGTCCATATATTCATGGTGTATCAAGATGTCCCAGGTGTTTTCAAAATCTAGCAATGCCACCATGTACTTACATGTTTACCATTTGCACTAAGTTTCATCATACATCTTCTAAGGTCACCACTAGGAGGAAGATAGCATGATCCTCCTATATGTCTAGAAGAAAGTAATAATAAAGGTAAGAAGATGTCGCATACATATCTAGTTTTATTGATATTATATATGCTAGTTGACAGGTGATTATGGTCATGGCAATGTTAAGAACTGTCATATTGCAGACAAAGAGTAGCAAAATCTATACGTAGGTGCAACACTGTGAAAAACAAGGGGACAATCCAACAGCAGTGACCCGGGCCTGGGAAAACTACTGCAGAGTGCAACCAAATGAAAATATATAGTACTGTGAAAAACTTTTAGGCGGGTGTATTAAAATGTGGCAACATAAGAATGTTTTTAAAAATAGATAAATAGTTTTAAATTTTATTTATTTTAATAAAAAAAAATTGTAATTTTTTTTCATCAATTCACAAAATTCAAAGTGAACAATTAAAAAGAAATCTATATCCCATCAGTATTTGGTGTGATTGCCCTTTGGAAGAGAAGTCCTGGAAGTCATGATATGAAAAACTTAGGACAAAATTGGATCAGTATCAGGCTTTTGAACCCCTCTTAGGCTTCAGAGACTGAATGTGACCATAACCTCTATATGTTATGCAACGTAGCTGTGTGGGAGCTCACCGTGATATCCACTGGGCTAAGGCTTCGGGGTGCACGATCCAGTTCCCGGACTCATAGGAAAATGATTAGAGATTCAAATGTTGAAGAAGGACGGCATCACTCCGAAGAATTCAATAAAAATTAACCTTTAATCCATATGTAAAAAGTACAGCAAAGCGAACAGCAAGAAAAATAGAGAAAAGAAGTGAACATCTAAAAAACTCCAATGCGTTTCAGAACGCAAGGTTCCTTATTCATGGCATGATGATTTTAGATGTTCTCTTCTTTTCTCTATTTTTCTTGCTGTTCGCTTTGCTGTACTTTTAACATATGGATTAAAGGTTAATTTTTATTGAATTCTTCAGAGAGATGCCGTCCTTCTTCAACATTTGAATCTATAACCTCTATATCCCCTATAGTTACACCTCTGGCCAGCTTGCTCAGCTACTCTGCTGTGCCCACAAGATCTTGATATTAACAAAGGTATTGAGCTAAAGAAAGGAATTGTGTAAAACTAGAAAAACACATCTGATTTCTTTTATGAACAGTGCCACATCCCTTCACAGGTTGTGTGTGGTATTGCAGCTCATTCAGTTTATAGAGTTGCAACAGTTGAAATCACAATGAAGATGTAAAAAAGGCTTTACTGGCATCAGTATGACATCAAGGGGTACATTACAGATTTTTTTTTTTTAACAATGTCTTGCAGATATTATTCTACTCTGTCCATGCAGGAAATAATTGAAACTGTTGCACCTGCTGGTTCACGGCTTTAAATATACTGTATGTGACAATAACATTTCTTGTGCTTCAAGCCCTTACAATTAGCACTCTATTGAATATGTCTCCAGGGAACATTCACCTTGATCATGTTCAGACTTGATAATGCCGGATGTTTGTATATAAGAAAAATATGCTGTGCGGTTCATTGGATTTTTGGGGGATCGAGGTATCAACCAAGGGTTTCCAAAGATGAAAATTTGTGTGGGTAGACAATTGGAGACATAGGGTTGGCACCAGCTGCCAACAATTATACCACCCACTAGGATCCATCATTAAAGCCAACCTATCCCCTACACCATTACGTTTTGGATAGAAACTGAGAGGTCTTCAGTCTTTAAGGAAGCCCTAGTAGCGACAATGGGGATTGCCTTCTATTGTCATTAGCTTATATATGAAATTAACTGGTTCACCGGGGGCTTCAACTAAACAAGTATAATATCAGTAAAATATGAAACAAGTCCACAGCACAAAGCCCCGTCCCCCCATTGCTGCACATCTCTGAATCTAATCCTCCATTTTCATATACTATCACTTCTTCCTGTAGGATTTCTTCTATGCTGCACCCAGGGGTGAACCTAGGGTTTGTGCCGCCTGAGGCGGACGTCAGAAAGCCCCCCCCCCCCCGGAGGAGGGGGCAGAGCGGAGGGGGTGGGGACGAGTGGAGGAGGCAGAGCGAGCGTCGTTAGTAGGCAGAGAGCAGGCAGGAAGAGGACCTGCTCTCTGCTAAGCGTGAGGGGCGGCCGCTGGAGCAGCGTTGCATCCACAGGGCCGCCCCAATCCACTGCTCACTTCCTGTGCTGGGCTGCCGAGACGGTGACGCTAAGCCAGTCCAGGACAGCTTGTCCTGGACTGGCTTAGGTCAGCAAAAATGCTGCCCTCCCCTGGGACCCCGGCATAGCGCCGTCTGAAGCGGTCGCTTCAGGTCGCCTCATGGGAGGTGCGGCGCTGGCTGCAACCATTCTCTGGAATGAGTGTATTACTGCCAGCTTTAAGTGTGCCTTGAAAACCCATTTCTTCAAAGAAGCCATGTCGCTCAGCTAAGTCCATGGCCCATATACAACCTCAACTGGTCAAAAAAATCTTCCTACATAATAGCATCAAGGTCCCATATTTCATTTTTTCGGTACTGTCTGGAGTTGGACTCTGAGTGGCAGCTTTAAGCAATAAGTGTGCAATAATGAGTACGAGAAGATCCAGTATGAACAACCTTCTGAACATTGCTGAACTCACCTCCAGTCATTAATAACATAAGCCGTCAAGTTACATGGGGTCGAAGTGAAATTTCTAGCTACGACCCATGAACACGACACTGTGTCAAAGCTGTTATGTGTACAGTCCAGATGACCTGAAATAAGACCAGGAGATAGGTTACAATCACACATCCTATATGTTGTGATGTTATTTTTGAGAGTGAAGACGCGGTAGCACGAATTTATCTCGTAGAATTTCTCATGTGTGACCACCTTTGACATCTCTTTCGGACTGCTCTTTGTTGTCATACATTTGCCATAATATCGTGTATAAAAGTTAAAATGTCACAAAATGTTTTCTATGTATATCTCACGAAAATATTTGGAAATGTCACAATAACACAAAAATGTCTTCAGCTGCCCTTTTGTATAAGGATCAAGAATCTGCAATTTTAACGCTTTAGAAAATGGGAAATTGTCATTTTTTTCCTTTTCACAAACCAAGAACAACATTTTAAGTTAGAAAAAAAAAAAAAAAAGCTAAGAAACATTTAGGCTAAGACGGGGTTTACGCTGCCTTTGTTCATGTTCTTTGCTGTCTTCCGTTCCCATTGACACTAATGTAAACAACATGACAGACATGTTTTTCTTCCCCTATTAAATCTATAGGTAAAAAGTAAGTGCTTCCTAAGGTAAAATTGATATTTTCCTTGCCTAGATTTAATTGTACAATAGACCATAGTGAAAATGGTCAACAATTCCAAGGTTAGAAGAAGAGAATTTGGGGTAAAATGTAACCTTCTCCCAACTTAGGCAGATATACAATATGTGTAATGAAGTATGGTGAATCCATTGTGCAATTTGGTGCAAGGAGAGAGTAGGGATCTGCTACTTAGCAACTATGTGTATCTGCCGCTATTGTATCATTGCTTAGCCTGGACACAAGATTTACACGTAGAACTAGCCTGAAATTCTACTCTAAAATATTCTGATTTGACATTGATACCTTTGGGAGGAGTTGTCCATTGTAAAGACTTGCCCCAGTCACTCCATCTTCCTCCGGGAAAATATGTCTGGTTCACTCGAACTTTGGCCTCGTACTGAGTGTCAGGGTGTAAGTTGCGCAATATGATGGAGTTGACATTTTTAGCTTTGATATTTTGCGCATCCTGAGGAAGAAACATAACTTTCTGTGAATCTATAGGGATATACATCTATCATATATTGGCAAACTTACATCTGGAAAACAGACTTTCGAATTTTTTTTATCTAATTAGAATAAATTCTGAAAAATTTACATGTTATAACCATCATATATGTGATTGCTACTTACCTGCCATAATTGATCAACACGTTTGTATTGGACTTCACTTTCTAGGTCTTCTATATTACTCCTGTGACTTGTGTCCCATGTAAGTATCCATACTCCATGGTTTATCATCTTAATGCCAGTAAACACAGGCGGATCCAGAAGCACTGCAGAAAAAATACACCTATATAAGAATAAGTGATAATCTGAACTCCAGCAGGGGTCATAAAGAATGTATACTGTATGTCTAGGTGGCTTATTCGTTTTTGGGGAACCCAATATTGGTAATTTTGGACTTTATAAAGTTCCCTATATTAGTTATGTGGTGTAAGTTTTTACCATTTTAAGCTGCCCTTGCTGCGTTCCTGGAAAATGGGTGAGGTATGGGCAGGGCTTTGTGGGAGGGTTGTGGCCTAGGCACATTGGCGTAAATAATAGTTTTATGATTCCGCCATGAGGAAGACCACAAAGGCGTCTAGTTCATTAAAACTTCATGAAACTAATTCAATAAAATATTGTGCTATACAATACTTGAAATATTGCATGTGGCTTTTCCATAACATAAGGATTTTGAGGTCAACATGTTGGGGGGAATTTATTAAGACTGGTGTCTCTTATTCCAGTCTTAACTAAGGCTCTGACTGAGGTGAGGCACGCTTGGATTATCAAGAGGATCCGTTTTTCAAAAAGAGAATAGATATCTAATATACAAATATCTATGACTCTATCTATACCAGTTTCCTGGCGAGAGTTATAACAAATATGTTGGGCCGGGGCTCTGGCCTACCCTGTTGTGTGCCCACTCTGCCCACATTCCCGAAAAAGGTGAGCAAAATGCAGAAGGGGGAATGTCGTGCAGGTGTGTCAGGCAGGGGCAGACAAAGGGGTGTGATTCTGAGCTCTGACATTGTCCTCCTCTGATTGGAGCTCTGAACCACACACCCTGCCTGACACCGCCCTTCTGACATTACAGAGCTGACATAGCACATCAGGCAACAAAACTAACAGCAGTAATTGCTCAGGAATGGTGGGGGCTAGAGAAAAAAATCCAACTGTGTCAGAATCAGCAGAACCACAACTATTAAAGGAGAACTGGAGTTGTTGGAGGTAGTAAAAGGTTCTTTGGTATCACAGCCCCAGTACTTACAGTTGTGATATGCAGAGAAATTAGACAGGATTGTGGCACTTGTATTTCTTCTGAGTCCATCATTACATATCACACTTATGTTTAGTTTATGGTCAACAGTCAAGATTTCTTTGACCTGAAGACAAAAAATAAAACAGACAATGAAAATCAATGACAGACCCCAATGAGAAACAATATGGTTGTCCATTGAACATGGTTAGGAGCTCTGGTTTAAAAGCCTACATACAACTTTAACCTCATCTTTCATGATCTACATGGCAGGTCCTTCTCTTACATAAAGCAGATTCCTTGATACATTCCCATCTCCCAGATAGAGCCCATACTCCCCTTTTGGCTTATCTACAGGGACACAACATTCACAATAAAACAAATTTTCTGGCTTTTTGCTCACAGGTCAAATGTAGCATGCAACTTTATATAGCAGGTGCATAATAGTATTTCCCAGTACCAGCATGAGGCCCATAGTCTCTTAATAATCCAGGTGCTTCTCGGACAAGAGTAGCATAGTCTAAGCCTATATTCACAGAAGAATTGTGCAAAAGGACCACAAAAACCATCCATTTTCATAGCCGTTTTTGCACCCAAAGGGACTCCTCACATATCCCTCAGTGTATGGAGGGATATGTGAAAATGAACCATAATAGAGCATGACCTATAGTTCGACAGTCCATGACAATATTACTCATGTGAATAGCTGCCATTCATAGACATTGAAAGTGATGTGGCCATGTGAAGGCCATTAAAAAACGCACAGCCAATTACATTTGTGTGAGTGTAGGCATGGTCAATTCCCCTATATGTCTACGGTGTTAGATAGGTGTTAGCCCATGAGACAAACTCACGCAAAAACTAGTGCTTACAGGTTTTTCATCAGTAGTCAGATTCATTTTGCAGCTTCTTGGGTTACGATTGGGGGTAAGAGAGCAAAAACCTTTTATGTCTCTGTAGGAAAGAGAAATATGTCAGAAGATATGGCATATATAACATGACTGCAAGGCAACAAACACTAAAGGGTTTCTTTAAGACTGTAATAGCTACAGAAAGGTAGTAAATAGTCGTACCCCTAGGGAGCTCAAGAAAATGGAACCAAAAACAGTGGTGAGAATCCTATCCTAGACATAACTTAATAAATATGCTCTAAAAAGGAATAACGAGAGTCCACAAATTGATACGGGTTAAAAAATTAGGACCGTTTTACTGCTTGGTTGGTGAAAGTATGGTGAGGGGGGTGTTATATGTTTCATCAAGGAGTCTCAAGGTCCAATGCTTAGGGAAAAGTGAACTGTAACCCTAGTTTTACCCCTTAGCCCCCGATTCAAGACTTCCATCCCTGACAAGGGCAGTACCACAACTGCCCCAAATCAATCCTATTAATTGGCCATTCCAATGTGTCTCGACCCTATAAGAGGGTATGCATTAGGGGAAGTTTTTTTCAGAATGTACAATGGCTTAACAGATACAGTTTGATTACAGGGCTCTATCCCATCTTGCAGGGGAGTCAATGGCAAGACCTAACATTTTTAGTTTCTTCAAGACTGGTTATTAATGGTCCATGCTTAAGATAAGTCTGAGTTTTCCTCACAGTCAATAGTCCTCCAATGCAGCATTTTGCTGATTTTGCTTGAATTGCCTGGCAACTGATCCTCTCGGGCAATTTTTAGGACCAAGACCCATTGTATTGCTGCACTGTTCACACCTGCTTATGAAGAAGAATGTCCCGTTGCTTTACATCTCAGAGATTGCCAGGGGTAGAATCTCTGAACTTCAAGAGTCAAAGGGTCAATGACTTTTCTTTGTTAATTTTTGCATTATACTTCAGCGGGCCAAAATTCAAGGAATATATCAGTAATTGTACATTAGAATGGCAGTATACAATGCATGCAGATGGACACATTGACCTCCAAAGCACAGTGGGGTCAGAAAAGCATCACGGCTGAAAGGTTCTAACATTGGTGTGGTGTATAGTTTTTGTTATTATGGACGTCAGTAGTTATTATTACATTGAGAGGGTAGAGTACACCTACACACAGTTACACGTAGGCGCTTTGACGTCTGACGATATGAAGAGATCCATTACCGAGTCTCATACAAAAAACTAAGCAATACTCTGCAAGGCCAGACAATTCTGTGTCTATTGTTTAAGCACATTATTACATATTACATCAACAAGTATCTCAACTCATTCAATCCAAATAGATTTTAGCAGCCATGAAATGCTTTTATGTATTGAAGTCTCATAGTGGGATTAGTATATGAGAACCAATAAAGGAAAACTTAGGTGAAGACTATGGAGCACAAATTGCAAGTTGCAAGGAGTCACTGGTAAAGGTTTCTTCAGGTGAATTTTCCAGATGTTCTGTCCATCAGTTATCATTGGCTGTTTCCATTGCGCCTAAGGGTTAAATAATGAATGACATTCTACAGGTTCGGATCTGAGATTGATGGTCTATCCTAACATAAAGATGGATACGAATGTGTTATTTATAGATTAATATTAAACTTTCAGAATTGTCCTCATGGGTGGGACCAAAACATGGCAGTCCAATACCGGTCACAGGATATGTTATTAATGTTTACCAGAATCCTCAACACCTTTATATAGATGGACTCACCTATTGTCATCAATCACATTAAGAGATATGTAACATGGGTATTCGGTGAAATTGCTGTCTGTATCCCACGAACAGGACAAGAGGGTCCAGGAGTTATATGTGCAGTCCAGGTGAGCTGAAAGGAAGGAATCAACAAATGTATCTGTTACTATTATTATTTCTGTAGGATATGACTATTAGGGTCTGTTCACACAGAGTTTTTTGCAGGCAGATTTTGAGGCAGAATCCTCCCAGAAACACCTCCCATTAATTTCAATGGGAGTCACTAGCAGTTTCTTACCTCTAGCAGTTTTTTTTCATCTAGCAGAAAAAAAAAGCAACATGACCTATCTTCAGGTGGATTCCGCCTGGAAAAACCCGTTGAAGTCAACAGGAGGCGGAAAAAACACAACGAAAACTGCGCCAAAAGCCACGTCAAAAAACGAGATACAAAACATATAAAAAAAAACCTTCCTAGTTCCTGAAGCAGATTTTTTCAGCTTGTAAAAAACTCTGAGTTAGCATACCTTTATACTGATGGGCATTTTACGTTCTTTGCAATGGATTTATATAGGATATACTGTTTGTTGCCTGCTGCCTAACAGTAACTTAGCTAACTCTCAAATGAAACCGCATACGCACTGCTTAAATTGTGAAGATTTTTTTTAAGGTGAACGCCTCCTCCATCCCCCTGACCGACCTACGACACCGCCCTGCATTTCAGCACACACTATTATGGAGCATAATACTTTGTACATGGGCCACTATGGGTCATAGTTTATGTCCCATAGTGGCCCCTGGGCATAGTATTTTGACCATAGTGGCCCCTATACACAGTATTATTCCCCATAGTGGCCCCTGCACACAGTATTATGCCCCATAGTGGCCCCTGCACACAGTATTATGTCCCTTAGTGGCCCCTGCACACAGTATTATGCCCCATAGTGGCCCCTGCACACAGTATTATTCCCCATAGTGGCCCCTGCACACAGTATTATGCCCCATAGTGGCCCCTGCACACAGTATTATTCCCCATAGTGGCCCCTGCACACAGTATTATGCCCCATAGTGGCCCCTGCACACAGTATTATTCCCCATAGTGGCCCCTGCAAACAGTATTATGCACCATTGTGGACAACTATGAACAATTATTATACTCTGGGATCTTTTCAGACTGTTACTTACCTCTACGCACTCCCCGCAGATGTCAGCCATTTTCAAGGATTTACGGGATACTGGACGTTACGTGAGCAGGGGCTTGCGTCACGATGCATAAGGATGCAAGCCCTAGTCCAAGCGACGTCTGGGACATCACAGAGTAAGCCCATAGTCTTCCAGAGCCAAGAGAGGTAAGTAACTGTTTTTTATGTTACCTATTCTGGCACATTTATGCCAAAATTTAACCACTGCACGTACAGACTGACAGCTATCTATCCTGATTCTCCTACACATCTGCACTCCAAGTTCACTGAAGACTTATCTACCTGAGAACTTAAGCTTTGGACATGTTGAAATGTCACTGGGGATATTTGAGAAGCCTCTATATAAATTAAGTAGTCAGTTGGATGCATCAAAATCATCCAGTTTGCCCCACATACAGTGCATATAAATTGTATGCCGGACATTAATAATTTTTTTTGAGGAGTCTTCAGTAGTTGATACCTTTTTAATGGCTAACTTTAAATGATGACATATTGCGAGCTTTCGGGACTACTAAAAAGGTTCCTTCATCAGGCTGGTATATCAGCCTGATGAAGGAACCTTTTTAGTAGTCCTGAAAGCTCGCAATATGTCATCATTTTTAGTTAGCCAATAAAAAAGGTATCAACTACTGAAGACTCTTCAAATTTTTTTTTTAGATTTCATATCCACTGGCTAACATGGTAGAAAGATTTTTTTCCTATTATATTTTTTTTACCTGTGATGCTTACGCTAGGTTCACATCTGCGATGGGGTTTCCATTCTACTTGGGGACCTGAAAAACGCAAATCCAATCTGCTAAAAAAGCGGTAAAGCGCATTTTTCAAGTAGAATGGGGGATGGAATTTCCAAACAATGATCAAGCACAGATGTGAACATAGCCTTAGCTTTAAATGTGGATATGTTGAGAACTTGTAGAACTAAGCACAGATCTTCTGTGGATGTAGGCTTGCTCAAATCCTTCTTTCTCTTTGTGTAATCCCAGCCAGACTAGATGATGTCGAGTTCAGGGCTTTATGGGGCCATATCATCACTTGCAGTCCTCCTCTTATTCAATGTGTTCTTGGCACCCCTGGTAAATGTTTGCTATGGCTACTATCATGATGTAAGTGTTCAATGAGCCACCATGGAGTAAGGTAAGAATGAGCTATGAATGGTGTGTACAGGGTAGCGGACCTGCTAATTGCCCCTTTATTTAATGCTGGAACCCAGTCATAACCCGCCCTCCACTTCAATTATTATCAACCTAAAATTGGTGTCTGACTCAGAAGTCAAGTGATTTCCTACAGAAAGCAGTAAATGGATTGAGACTACATTAAGGAACAGGCTTCATCGTCTTCTATAGGGTTATAAACCTCTATTATTGCGGCAGCTTGAAAACTCTTGTGAATTACAGCGGTATTGCATCCCTGCTTTACAAGAATATGGAGTCTTTTTTATTTTATTGATTCCTCAGCACATTCATGTCAATGGAGCAGATGAAGAGAGATACCAAATACTTTAAATCAAAGGAATGAAAAGATTCCTCAATCTGGCTTTGATGAAGAGGTGTGTGACTTTCAGATAACAGATTTTTTTTATTTTGTCCATTTTATACATTTTTTTTTTGTAATTCCAGTGATAGCTATTTATTTGCTACTTCTATTTTTTCGCAGACCAGGACACAGATCACAAGTGAGCTACATACACCCTTGTGGCATAAGGTCCCCAGGCATGCTTTCTTTCATTACCTCCAGTTGCAACAGGTCTTCATGTTGCTATTTGGTTTTGTTGCTCCAGAATTGAGTTTCTCCAAATTAGAGGATCTCCTTGAGTCCCCTGACCTTCCTAAGCCTCTTACCCAATGCTGCAATTTATTAAGTCTACTAGTCCCTATGACCGGGCATCTACTACGTGGCAGTGGGATGTCCCTGGCTTAGCAACTGAGTTTTATAAAGTGGTTGAATCCTCCTTTGTTGATATTGTAGTGAGTGCTAGAGACGTCCTGATTTAGTCCCAGTTACTTTATCGTGTACTGTACCCCAGGTCCACTACACAGGAGGCCTCTGCCTTTATTAACTAAATATATTCCATTGGCCAATTGCAGTATTTAGGTAGGAATTTCCCTCACAAAATTGAAAAAATTTGGATGCATTGGTTATAACTGTCTGAGATCGCTATATAAAAGGTCATGTCCTTAGGATGGGGGGATGTGGCGGGGGTGCAGAGTGGTGTCAATGGCGTAAGACTATTTGACTGCTCTGTGCCGTATATACCACAGCAGATAGTGATATTTTCTAAAATTTTGTTGTACCTTATTTCTTAGGCTTGCACTATTGATGTTTGTCCTGTATACATTGCAATGACCTCCTTGAATTTCTTACATTCTTATGATGCTATTGTTCTGCCCATTCTCCTCCATGCCCCATTTTTGGTTCTGACACAGTATCATGCCCCTCTGTGATCCCCGCACAGTATGATGTCCCCTTGTGTCTCCACTTTGTGACCCCATGGTATAATATTCCCCTCAATGTGCCCCCCCCCCGCCCCCCCGTGTATAATGTTTCCCTTGATATGGCTCCCATAGTAAATCAAATTTTTTATTATTATTATTATTATTATTATTATTATTATTATTATTAATTGTTATTATTATTATGCCTCCTTTAATATGGTATCCGCAATATAATATCCCCCTTAAAAGGGTTTTCAACTCCTAAATGCATCTTTCATACTGATGACCTATCCACAGGATAGGTAATTAATATCAATTTTGGAGGATCCTGCACAGATCAGCTTTTCTAGCAGCTTCAGGGTGGTGGAAGCTGATGTAGTGGATGGGGAGTGCTCACATTCTAATCCTATTCAAGTGATAGGAGTGGAATTGCAGGTCTCCAGTGCCACCTCTATACAGTGGACGGCTTGATGGAGGCTGCCAGATAACTAATTTGAGCGGGGTCCAGGTGTCAAACCCGACAGAACAGTTAATGATGTCCTATCCTGCACACAATGCATAAAGGCCTGGGAAACCCCTTTAATATGGGGCCCACAGTATATTGTCTCCATTAACATGTCTCCCACTGTGCAATATCCAATTAATATGGCCCCACAGTATAATGCCCCCTTAGTATGAGCCCCACAATATAATGTCCACTTAATATGAACCCCACATTATAGTGCCTCACTTGGTACAGAGGCCGAGGCCAAGTGGTGAAGCAGAAGCTGACAGCAGATGAGTTATTGTCAGGTTATATCTTCTGCCTCCAGGGGGCCATACAGTGGCTCAGTGGCTAGCACTGCAGCCTTGCAGTGCCAGGTCCTGGTGTTCAAATCCCACCAAGGGCAAAAAAACCATCTGCAAGGAGTTTGTATGTTCTCCCTGTGTTTGCATGGATTTCCATCCCATATTCCAAAAAGACATACTGATGGGGGTAAAAAATGTACATTGTGAGCTCAATATGGGGCTCACAATCTATGTTAAAATTTATATATATATATATATATATATATATATATATATATATATATATATATATATATCTCTTCTGCCTCCTGGGATTGCAGGACAGCACAAAGATACTATTATACTAACATTAGGTAACCACCTAAGACATCCCTATCACAAAAAAGGAACTTCCATCCATCACAAGCATGGGGATTTCCGAGTCCCCTGTGTGACTGGATTAGTATTATACATGTGTGAACACTGTTCTATCCACTTCTCTGGGACTGTCAGTGAGAGCCAAATACAGCACTAAAGCAGTACTATAGAAGTGAATGGAGCTTTTGTCCTCTATTCAGTGGAACTCAGGGAACCCCATTCTTGTTATCAATGATGTTCCCAGTGGTCAGACCCATTGAGGTCAGACACTTATCACCAATCCTAAGACTCCTTTCAATGTTCCTCTTTTCGGCCCTGGAAATAAATGTGTATTAATAGACTTGCTAAATTGCTTTAGAACCAAACTAAAACTTATACGTAATGTTTCCTTTTATTAGATATAACATTTGGGGCAATGTCAACCTTAAAATGGTTCTATTTAGATGATTTTTAAAATGTAATCAAAATCTATTCATGTGCATAGCCGTGCAGGACTCATTTTCACACGATTAACCCTATATTGCTGTCCAAAAAGTTGCATGATGTCTGATGAACTGAAACCTAACTACCATGGTTAGTCCCGTCCCATGAGACCACCTTCCTCTAGACTGCTAGATGTAAACCTTCCACTAGGTGGCACTATTCAGCTGCCATATCAATCTTATTTCTCACTGGCAGCTGGGTGAGATACAGATTATTGCTATCATGTACTGTTCCAGTGTATTACTTCAGGCTAATAATTCTGCGGATATCGACACTTGGATTGATTTGTAATCCATTAAAGGAGAACGTTGTCAGATAAGCATAAAATTATTTCTACCCATTCCCTGCTGGTCATACTTTCAGTCTTCTCTCAGGTACAAGAGCGCAGGGTTGTATGGACTCTATTGTATCGTGCGGCACCGCCAGCATTTCCCTCCTGCATTGCGTGACACCACCAGATATCCACACGAGCGCAGAGATCCAGATGCGTCATCCGCTTTTGCTACTTGACATACAATGCAAGAAGGAAAATATTTCACTTGTATCTAGGATTGTAGTAGGGCAACTATAGATGAAGACATCTTTAAGGACATACTACTATACGCCTCCACTTTCAGACAGTTTTTCCAAGCAGTTGACGCTTGCTCAATTGGATATTACAGAAGTATTAGTCTTAAAGTAAGACTTCTAGAGGAGAACATACAGAGCACCATACAGTAGAAAATATAGAGTACTGCTCAGTAGAGATGAGCGAACAGTGAAATGTTCGAAGTTCAATTCGAGTAGCCGCTCAATACTCGACTGTTCGATCGAACATCGAACCCCATTATAGTCTATGGGGAATAAATACTCGTTTAGGGGGAAACTACTATTCGACTCAGGAGGGTCACCAAGTCCACTATGATACCTAAGGAAATGATGCCAACACCTCTGCAATGCAACTGGGACAGCAGGGGAAGCATGCCTGGGGGCATCTAACATGCCCAAGTCACTGTATTACGTCGGGATCCCTGTCAGCTTGCGATATGCAGGAGCTGACTTTTTCCCATAGGAATGCATTGACCAGCGTTGATTTGCCGAATGCCATACAGAGTACAGCATTCGGCCAATGAACGCTGGTTCTGCCGGAGGCTCGTCTGTGAGGAGGCGGAGTCTAAATCGGATCAGGATAGAGACTGCTGTGGACCGATCTTAGACTCTGCCTCCTCCGGCAGAACCACCATTGACTGGCCGAAAGCTGTACTCTGTATGGCATTTGGCCAATCAACGCTGGTCAATGCATTCCTATGCCAAGATGTAGCAGTGCTGGCCGTGCGCTTAGCTCGGCTACACCAGAGATGTATTCGAACAGCCTGATATCCGATCGAACATGTACTCGATCGAACGCTGTTCGCTCATCTCTACTGCTCAGTAGTACAGAGCTCCATAGACTCTGTGTCACCATGCCACCTACTGCGCAGGCTTATGTGCTTTGTCTCTGTGGTTTGTTCTATGGGCGCTCCACGTGCCACCATACTTTTCCACCATAATATCTTACAATTGATGGATCATAATATGGAAAAGCAGATTAGACTCATTTGAATTACGGAACATTTACAGAAAACCACTGCTGACTGCGTAGATCTATACGCTGCAGCGGCTGGCTATCCTCCATCATTGCAGACCGCTCACTGCTGTTTATAGTCCTCTGTGGTTTTCTAATGAGCCTAAAATGTCAGTGCATTCAGATCATTTACTCCTTATACTGAGCTTCTCTGCAACAAATTCTTTTGAGAAAAGTCCCCATGCTGATACGTAACCACCAAGATGTTTTAATAAAATATCTCACAACTTTATGAGCATGCTGAGACAAAATTGGGCCTATGGGTTGTGAATATCAGATTTTAGTATCCAAAGGGGGTGGATTGGAAAAGCTTTTAGAAGGCTTAAATGGTTGCCCAGCCTTGTTCATTGCTGAGAATAATATAGAATAATATCAGTCCTACTTATCTTCCTGATCCCCTGCTGCTTCCGCTCCTGTGCTTCTTATGTCTCCCACCAGTCTCTACTCTCTGGTCCATCTCTACAATGGGAACTTGCTGCACAGCCAATCACTAGCCACAGGCTGATCCTCACTGCAATTATTAGTCACTAAATCATTCCTCTGTTTCGAGAGGAACCAGGGTGTAGAGACGGACAGAGAAGTGTTTTAGGCTAGGTTCACATCTGCACACGGGTCTCTGTTGTTTGGGTCCACCATGGGACCTGAATGACAGAGAGGTGGACTGCTAAAGCCGCGGTTACCTGAGGATATCTGTGAGCTTGCGGGCAGGCAGTGTGAAGCAAGCACACGGACCCCATTATAGTTTATAGGGTCCATGTGCTTTAACTGCACAGCGCTTGCAGTTGCGATTGTATTCCGTCCGGGGGGTCTCCATGCGGACGGAAAACATACGCTAATATGAACTGACCCTTACACAGGCTAATGCAAAGTACATGGGGGAGGGAGGAATGCGGTGTTGATTATTGGCAGTACATTCTTGTATCTGTATACTCTATACAGAATGAAAGATACAATCAGCTGTCAACGTTATCGTGAGGATTAGAAACAGTAGTTGGGTTCGGGGGCGGTCCTTTCAGTGTTTGACCGCCTCCCCTCTGTGTTGTTGTGACCTGCATAGCGGGTGAACAAGACTGTCATTGTGCAGGTGCAATCTTAAAAAGTTGCTATAACACTTAAAGGGAACCTATCGCATGTAAAATGCTGTTCAACCTGTTATAGAACTGGAAGAACTTTGTAGATTGATATATAGTTTTGTAGGAAAAGATTTAGTATAACCTGCCTTTTATCCATTGAAATCCCTGCTCTATGTTGAGAAGTTAAGGAGGCGGAGCTATCAGTGATTGACAGCCCACTTCTGTCATTGATAGGACCGCCTCTTTAATGCAATGACTGTTGACGTAAGGTTAGGCTCCATTTACATTATGTTTTTTTACATTCATTTTATAGATGCAAACGGATCCATGCCTGTCTAATTTTATTTGGAAGGACACACAATATCGTAGTATACTTTACTTTTGTATTCTTCAAAAAAAGGACAAAAATGGATCTGTTTGTTTTTAACATTGATGTCTATCTATGGCCATTTGTTTGCATTTATATGTGGCCACCTTTGTATGCCACAGTTCCTTTTATGACATGGACATGGTAATGTGGTCTTTTTATGATGTGACCGGTGCAAAATGGGGCAGACAATCTAATACTGTCTATGTTTTAGATAGTGTAAACCTCGACAATCTAGAAACTAGACAAACTAGACAATCTTAAATTGTACCAGATTTAGTTTCCAGTCTAAGCCTATATTTACATGAACGTCATAATTGGCCGTGTGGTGGACGTTTTTTTTTTTTTCAACCTCCGCCACCGCCACATGGCTGCATTAACATTCATTCATGTGAATGGGGGCTATTTACATGATGGATATTTTAATAGGTCATGCTCGATTTTTGTCTATTTTCACAGATCCCTTCATAAAGTTCAATGTGTGATGGATCCGTGAAGATGGGTGTCTCAAGTGTAAAAGGGCCATGAATAATAGACATTTTTCACTTTGAAAATGAGTAGTAAAGCAGGTACGCCAGTATTTTGGCTCAAATAACACCAGAATTCTGGCACATTTTCATTGTTTTGTCCGCCCCAATATGATGGATACTGGAGCGTTCCGCTGGACGCAGGAGTGGAAGTGTTTTCGAAGTGTTGCAGTACCAAAACCTAGTGCTACAAATCATATGGCAAATGAGCAACGCATGTAAGTATGAACTGCAGCTCCATGGGGGTCTTGGCTGTCAGATCCTTGCAGATCTAATATATAGAAGACTTATCCTATCTATCAGTTTTGGAAACTGGATGCTAAGATGAGTTGTTATTATTATCCAGAATTTTTTACTTCAAGTCTGAGCACTAAAATTTCTTGCCATCAATCAATGTCACCAGAAGATACAGATACAACGGGGGAAATTTACTAAACTAAATGAGACAAAATTCTGAATACATTTTTGCCATAAAACAGAGTAATATTCAGTGCACCACATTTATTATCTGTATTTAACACTTTGTGCACTTTGCTCAGCAAAGGGTCCTGATACAGCGACAAAAGGGTGCAGCAAGGAAGCGCTTTATATGCACCAACATGCACCAAAAATGCTCCAAGTTTTGGTGCAATGTAACAACTGACTGTGAAAGGTTAGACAAAGGCATCTAAAGCCTCATTAAATTTATCATCAAGCAGGAGCCACTTTGATAAATTTAGTGAATACTTAGACTGTCTGGGGTGAGCACAGTGGCGGATCCAGGGTTTGCGGGGCCCTGGGCAATTGACTTTGGCGGGGCCCTACGCGCAGTGCGCCGCAGCAAATTAGGCCCCACCCACTTTTATGTTGACTCCGCCCATTCTCATTCATTTTTCATGTGATTCCACACAGTATAATCCTCCTACAGTCACCCGTAAATTATATGTCCCCCCTCCATCTCTCCCCATTTTCATATACACCCTTCATCTGCCCCTAGTTTCATGTCCCTCCCCTCTATCTCTGTCCCCAGTTTCATGCCATTCTCCCCCTTTATCTGCCTACAGTTTCATGTCCCCCCCCGTCTCTGCCCCAGTGTCATGCCGTTCCCCCCTCCCCTTCATTTGCCCCCCAGTTTCATTGGGCCCCCTCCATCTCTCTCCCCAGTTTCATGCCGTTCTCTCCCCACCCCCTTCATCTTCCCCAGTGTCATGCCGTTCCCCCCCTCCCCTTCATTTGCCCCCCAGTTTCATGGGCCCCCTTCATTATGTTCCACCTTAATATTTAATACAAAACAAACACTTACACTCACTTTCTATCACTCACCTTCCATCGTTCCCCCGACGCTCCTCTCTCCTCTCTCCCACTCCAGTCATATACGCGATTAAAGCAGGAGCTGTGACCTCAGCTCCTGCTTAGCTGCGGCCCGGCTTGCGTGTGTAAGCGTGATGTGATGACTAGAGATGAGCGAACACTAAAATGTTCGAGGTTCGAAATTCGATTCGAACAGCCGCTCACTGTTCGAGTGTTCGAATGGGTTTCGAACCCCATTATAGTCTATGGGGAACATAAACTCGTTAAGGGGGAAACCCAAATTCGTGTCTGGAGGGTCACCAAGTCCACTATGACACCCCAGGAAATGATACCAACACCCTGGAATGACACTGGGACAGCAGGGGAAGCATGTCTGGGGGCATAAAAGTCACTTTATTTCATGGAAATCCCTGTCAGTTTGCGATTTTCGCAAGCTAACTTTTCCCCATAGAAATGCATTGGCCAGTGCTGATTGGCCAGAGTACGGAACTCGACCAATCAGCGCTGGCTCTGCTGGAGGAAGCGGAGTCTAAGATAGCTCCACACCAGTCTCCATTCAGGTCCGACCTTAGACTCCGCCTCCTCCGGCAGAGCCAGCGCTGATTGGCCGAAGGCTGGCCAATGCATTCCTATGCGAATGCAGACTTAGCAGTGCTGAGTCAGTTTTGCTCAACTACACATCTGATGCACACTCGGCACTGCTACATCAGATGTAGCAATCTGATGTAGCAGAGCCGAGGGTGCACTAGAACCCCTGTGCAAACTCAGTTCACGCTAATAGAATGCATTGGCCAGCGCTGATTGGCCAATGCATTCTATTAGCCCGATGAAGTAGAGCTGAATGTGTGTGCTAAGCACACACATTCAGCACTGCTTCATCAAGCCAATACAATGCATTAGCCAGTGCTGATTGGCCAGAGTACGGAATTCGGCCAATCAGCGCTGGCCAATGCATTCTATTAGCCCGATGAAGTAGAGCTGAATGTGTGTGCTAAGCACACACATTCAGCACTGCTTCATCAAGCCAATACAATGCATTAGCCAGTGCTGATTGGCCAGAGTACGGAACTCGGCCAATCAGCGCTGGCTCTGCTGGAGGAGGCGGAGTCTAAGATCGCTCCACACCAGTCTCCATTCAGGTCCGACCTTAGACTCCGCCTCCTCCGGCAGAGCCAGCGCTGATTGGCCGAAGGCTGGCCAATGCATTCCTATGCGAATGCAGACTTAGCAGTGCTGAGTCAGTTTTGCTCAACTACACATCTGATGCACACTCGGCACTGCTACATCAGATGTAGCAATCTGATGTAGCAGAGCCGAGGGTGCACTAGAACCCCTGTGCAAACTCAGTTCACGCTAATAGAATGCATTGGCCAGCGCTGATTGGCCAATGCATTCTATTAGCCCGATGAAGTAGAGCTGAATGTGTGTGCTAAGCACACACATTCAGCACTGCTTCATCAAGCCAATACAATGCATTAGCCAGTGCTGATTGGCCAGAGTACGGAATTCGGCCAATCAGCGCTGGCCAATGCATTCTATTAGCCCGATGAAGTAGAGCTGAATGTGTGTGCTAAGCACACACATTCAGCACTGCTTCATCAAGCCAATACAATGCATTAGCCAGTGCTGATTGGCCAGAGTACGGAACTCGGCCAATCAGCGCTGGCTCTGCTGGAGGAGGCGGAGTCTAAGATCGCTCCACACCAGTCTCCATTCAGGTCCGACCTTAGACTCCGCCTCCTCCGGCAGAGCCAGCGCTGATTGGCCGAAGGCTGGCCAATGCATTCCTATGCGAATGCAGACTTAGCAGTGCTGAGTCAGTTTTGCTCAACTACACATCTGATGCACACTCGGCACTGCTACATCAGATGTAGCAATCTGATGTAGCAGAGCCGAGGGTGCACTAGAACCCCTGTGCAAACTCAGTTCACGCTAATAGAATGCATTGGCCAGCGCTGATTGGCCAATGCATTCTATTAGCCCGATGAAGTAGAGCTGAATGTGTGTGCTAAGCACACACATTCAGCACTGCTTCATCAAGCCAATACAATGCATTAGCCAGTGCTGATTGGCCAGAGTACGGAATTCGGCCAATCAGCGCTGGCCAATGCATTCTATTAGCCCGATGAAGTAGAGCTGAATGTGTGTGCTAAGCACACACATTCAGCACTGCTTCATCAAGCCAATACAATGCATTAGCCAGTGCTGATTGGCCAGAGTACGGAATTCGGCCAATCAGCGCTGGCTCTGCTGGAGGAGGCGGAGTCTAAGGTCGGACCTGAATGGAGACTGGTGTGGAGCGATCTTAGACTCCGCCTCCTCCAGCAGAGCCAGCGCTGATTGGCCGAATTCCGTACTCTGGCCAATCAGCACTGGCTAATGCATTGTATTGGCGTGATGAAGCAGTGCTGAATGTGTGTGCTTAGCACACACATTCAGCTCTACTTCATCGGGCTAATAGAATGCATTGGCCAGCGCTGATTGGCCGAATTCCGTACTCTGGCCAATCAGCACTGGCCAATGCATTCTATTAGCCCGATGAAGTAGAGCTGAATGTGTGTGCTAAGCACACACATTCAGCACTGCTTCATCACGCCAATACAATGCATTAGCCAGTGCTGATTGGCCAGAGTACGGAATTCGGCCAATCAGCGCTGGCTCTGCTGGAGGAGGCGGAGTCTAAGATCGCTCCACACCAGTCTCCATTCAGGTCCGACCTTAGACTCCGCCTCCTCCGGCAGAGCCAGCGCTGATTGGCCGAAGGCTGGCCAATGCATTCCTATGCGAATGCAGACTTAGCAGTGCTGAGTCAGTTTTGCTCAACTACACATCTGATGCACACTCGGCACTGCTACATCAGATGTAACAATCTGATGTAGCAGAGCCGAGGGTGCACTAGAACCCCTGTGCAAACTCAGTTCACGCTAATAGAATGCATTGGCCAGCGCTGATTGGCCAATGCATTCTATTAGCCCGATGAAGTAGAGCTGAATGTGTGTGCTAAGCACACACATTCAGCACTGCTTCATCAAGCCAATACAATGCATTAGCCAGTGCTGATTGGCCAGAGTACGGAATTCGGCCAATCAGCGCTGGCCAATGCATTCTATTAGCCCGATGAAGTAGAGCTGAATGTGTGTGCTAAGCACACACATTCAGCACTGCTTCATCAAGCCAATACAATGCATTAGCCAGTGCTGATTGGCCAGAGTACGGAATTCGGCCAATCAGCGCTGGCTCTGCTGGAGGAGGCGGAGTCTAAGGTCGGACCTGAATGGAGACTGGTGTGGAGCGATCTTAGACTCCGCCTCCTCCAGCAGAGCCAGCGCTGATTGGCCGAATTCCGTACTCTGGCCAATCAGCACTGGCTAATGCATTGTATTGGCGTGATGAAGCAGTGCTGAATGTGTGTGCTTAGCACACACATTCAGCTCTACTTCATCGGGCTAATAGAATGCATTGGCCAATCAGCGCTGGCCAATGCATTCTATTAGCGTGAACTGAGTTTGCACAGGGGTTCTAGTGCACCCTCGGCTCTGCTACATCAGATTGCTACATCTGATGTAGCAGTGCCGAGTGTGCATCAGATGTGTAGTTGAGCAAAACTGACTCAGCACTGCTAAGTCTCTGCATTCGCATAGGAATGCATTGGCCAGCCTTCGGCCAATCAGCGCTGGCTCTGCCGGAGGAGGCGGAGTCTAAGGTCGGACCTGAATGGAGACTGGTGTGGAGCGATCTTAGACTCCGCCTCCTCCAGCAGAGCCAGCGCTGATTGGTCGAGTTCCGTACTCTGGCCAATCAGCGCTGGCCAATGCATTCTATTAGCCCGATGAAGTAGAGCTGAATGTGTGTGCTTAGCACACACATTCAGCTCTACTTCATCAGGCTAATAGAATACATTGGCCAATCAGCGCTGGCCAATGCATTCTATTAGCTTGATGAAGCAGAGTGTGCACAAGGGTTCAAGCGCACCCTCGGCTCTGATGTAGCAGAGCTGAGGGTGCACAAGGGTTCAAGTGCACCCTCGGCTCTCCTACATCAGAGCCGAGGGTGCGCTTGAACCCTTGTGCAGCCTCGGCTCTGCTACATCAGAGCCGAGGGTGCGCTTGAACCCTTGTGCACACTCTGCTTCATCAAGCTAATAGAATGCATTGGCCAGCACTGATTGGCCAGAGTACGGAATTCGGCCAATCAGCGCTGGCCAATGCATCCCTATGGGAAAAAGTTTATCTCACAAAAATCACAATTACACACCCGATAGAGCCCCAAAAAGTTATTTTTAATAACATTCCCCCCTAAATAAAGGTTATCCCTAGCTATCCCTGCCTGTACAGCTATCCCTGTCTCATAGTCACAAAGTTCACATTCTCATATGACCCGGATTTGAAATCCACTATTTGTCTAAAATGGAGGTCACCTGATTTCGGCAGCCAATGACTTTTTCCAATTTTTTTCAATGCCCCCAGTGTCGTAGTTCCTGTCCCACCTCCCCTGCGCTGTTATTGGTGCAAAAAAGGCGCCAGGGAAGGTGGGAGGGGAATCGAATTTTGGCGCACTTTACCACGTGGTGTTCGATTCGATTCGAACATGGCGAACACCCTGATATCCGATCGAACATGTGTTCGATAGAACACTGTTCGCTCATCTCTAGTGATGACGTCATCGCGCCTACACACGCAAGCCGGGCCGGAGCTTTAAAGCAGGAGCTGAGGTCACAGCTCCTGCTTTAATCGCGTATGTATTCAGCTCATCGGCGGACGGACGCCGATGAGCTGAAATCGTGACAGGCAAGTGCCGGGGGGCCCCCAGAGGCTCTGTGGGCCCCAGCACTTGCCCGACTGCCGAGCTGACCGGGACCATTTTGTTAGGGCCGGGCCGCGGGGCCCCGCTAAGCGCGGGGCCCCGGGCGGTTGCCCGGCTCGCCCGGCCCTGGATCCGCCCCTGGGTGAGCAAATGTTCTTGAAACATATATTAGCATCCATATTTACCCAGAACCACAGACTGCAGGAACAGGTACGGAAACAGATGGATCCAGGGAGCAGCTGATATCCAGATAGTTTGGGAACCTATAAAACATTTTGTGTATAATAAAACATTCACATTTAGTGCATGACAAATGGGTGAGACATGACATCTTGTTGCACATTCGCAGCACTTAGGATTGATCTCACATTTTAGTTCTCCTTATCTTTGTCATACCTCTACCATTCTCACAATGAGTCACTAAACCTTATAGCTGGTTATAACCGACTTCTCGCCTTCCCATAAGTATGACTTAAAATGTGATCCTAATATGCATTTCATCTCAACCGGATTCTTCAGCAGTATGTTATTCTCTGCGCCCTGTTTCACAACTGAATTTCTGAGTTTTCCGCTGTCAGACACAGCTGCCTCCCTCCCCCAGTCTGTTTGCAACTTGTTCATGTATTATTCTCATTATTAGGATCTTCTGAACAGATGGACATCTTGAGGCTAAGGCCCCATGTAGACAACTGCAGTGAAAAAACACTGTTGAAAAGACTGCGGCAGAAATGCGACTTTTCACCGAAAGTCCACAAATTTTTTCTCTACGGACTTTCTGTCCCTATTATGCCCATAGAGAAACCGCCATCATTTCTGTTGGTATAATGAACATGCTGCAATTTACAAATACGCAACGGTTTATCAAATTGCAGCAGTTCCGCTTCAGATATTTTTTTGCAATGTGTGGATGGCATTAGCCAGAAATCCATCCACTTTGCAGGTACTGTAAAGCACCATTTTTTTGCTGCAGCATTTCCACCACAGCCATATTGTGGAGTTTTCAAAACGTGGCACCCCAGCTTAAGGCGAAGGGCCCACGGGACGTCCCAAAGCAATAAAGTGCTGTGGGAAAAACCGTGGCAGCAACGCATTGTGGTTCTTCCGCAGCGCTTTAGACATAAAGTTTGCAGAGGTTTCCTCCGTGGACTTTCTGTTACAATTATACCTATGGGGAAACTGCAGGTGTTTCTGTAGATATAATTGACATGCTGCGATTTCAGAAATCGTGGCGTGTCCGCACTGTGGCTTTTACTGCAAAGTGGGCAAAAATCCCATCCACTTTGCCATTACTGTAAAACGCCGCGTTTTTTCCCACGGTGTTTCCGTCACGGGCAAATCACAGTGTATCCGTCCCATGGGGCTCCAGCCTTAAAGAGACACTTTGGTCAAAATTGAAAATTAATCTTGCATGTAGTTTGGGATGTTCCTCCTGAATCTGACTATTGTCTTTTCTCACCATTTTGGAGTCCCAATAGGGTGATTATATATAATCATATATAACATTTTTCCATATATGTAAATAGGGCTCGTTTTGCAGTAATAGCCTAGGGTCAACATTTTTCAGGGGACCGCAAAGAAGCCCCCTGAACCCTTTATGCTTCTACTGCTCTTCAAAGGCTTCATTTTGCGGAAAAACTGCTTTTATGTTTCAGATTTTGCTGCATTTTTTGAGCCAAAGTTAAGAGTGCAAAGCAATGGGGAAAGGAAGCTTATACTTCTCCCTTCTGTTTAATCCACTCCTGGTTTGGCTTTAAAAACGCAGCAAAATCTGCAAAATAACCCCTGCTTTTCTGCAACGTGGGGCCTCAGCCTAACGCATCATTAACTCCTTCATTTCTGTAGACAGCCAGGGTTACCGTTTACCGCAAGTATTGTCACCATTAAACTCTATCAACCTAAACCGCCAGGTATTGTCACTATTGTAGCAATTTGATGTGCAGAACAATTTCTGCTAAGTACCTTATGTGAAAAAAGTATTACAACAAACCTAGAGCATGGGTCTGGGAGACAATATAAGTTTGTATAAGTGGCCTAATTTATTGGTCATTCAGTTCACCTTATATACCTAGGTCTACAATGTCTATAATGTCTATGTCTATAATGTCTACACTGAGTGGATTGAACAGAAGGGAGAAGAATAAGACAACACAATCCATAGACCAGACTTCAAGGTTGTGCAATGTCTACATTGAGCAAGCTAGGGTCTCTTGGCTGGGTCATCAAGTTAGCTTGTTTGACAGACAAATATATGCATTTGATCTTTCACATAATACTATATAGTTTTAACCCTTCATTAACATCCTAGATTAAAATGAACCTCAACCCCACCTAGTATTATCTGTTATTGCCAGTATTATTTGGGAAGTGAGTTGTGAGAACGATATGGCAGTATTTTATATAACATAATATTATACTCTATTATATCACATTATATTACTTTATATAATATACTCTGTCTTTGACATTTCAGGAAATACTAATATGATGAGCAGGATAGAACTGTCCCCATATCTAAGGTGTAATTCTTAGGTTACGGACTGTTAGGTTAGAACATAAAGTAAATCTTATCAGCAAGATGAAAATGAATTCTTTCATTTTACCCAAATATCTTTGCACTATACTCTCTCTATATACTAGTTTCTCCCGCAGTATATATGCAGTACTTTATAATGATTTTGTTTCTTTGTCCCCATTTTTATCATCACACACTCATTCAAAAATATGCAGAATGGTCTCTTATTTTGTATACATTGTATCTCTTAGTCATATCCCTGTATGATCCATCTTATATTACATAAAATTGTAGGAAGAAGCTTGTTTTCTTACCTGACCCCATTGTATGATGTTCAGTGCCTGCTCCTGTCCAGTACAGTCCTGTCCCCTTACATGGGACCTCAGTAAATGTCACAGTTCAGGTTACCGTCACTGACAGGAAATTGTGGGGAGGAGGAGTAAAACTTTGTGTTTTAGTTGTCAGGGTGAGTAGGAGTCCTGTTTGCTTCTGTCTGTAGAAGTTATTAAAAATTTGTAACCAAGAAATTGGATCGTATTCACATCCTTCTCCATGACTCTGGAGAATATCAGCAGAAAGCTATAAATGAAGCGTTACCTGTACTGTACATATAACTAACCAAGTATTTCTGGTATCCACAGATATCTGGTAGCATCATAAAACCTCAAATGATACTACCTATATCCCATCAGTGTACTATGAGAAGTCCTAGATCAGGACTTAATAGATTAAAAATGAGTTTCTACTGCAGGATCGAACAATATAAAATGGTAAAATCCATCTCTATGTATATTGACAATCATACGATTGCTGCGCTGTCCACTTAGCCTATCATATACTGTAATGTAACAATCGTAAAAGCAGTCAATTCATGTTTAGAAAGTTCTTATAGCATCCATGTGGCGTATACTAGAACTGTTAATATACATAAGGTGTACACAATACTTAAAGGGGTTTTCCAGGATAAAAATATAAATAAGGATACATCTTCAATATCAGATCGAACACCTGACATTCCCACTATTCAGCTTTTCTCAGGAGTTGATACAGAGAAAATGGAGCAGGAAGCAGACAGCGCTATTCTCTGAGTAGTGGCTGAACAGAGTCACTGCAGCTTAGCATCTAGTCAAGTAAATAGGAGCTGATCTGCAGTATTCCGATCTGGCCATCACACAGAGAACGGAGCTGTCTGCTTTCTGCTCCATTCTCTGTGTAGCAGCAGCTGAGGACAACTGATCAATGAGGGTGACGGTTATTAGATCCCTAACAATCTCATATTGGGGACCTATCCTTATGTTAGGTCATCAATATTTTTATCTCAGGTCATCAATATTTTTATCTCAGAAAACCCCTTTAGGCCTAGGTGCCACGGAGCGTAAGCGCTGCGATTTTGCTCTGCTCAGTAAGAACAAGTAAGCTCACCACAAAATTCAACATTTTTGGGAATAATTGTAAAACTTTTCATAGGTATTCTGGCACAAGAACAAAGACAAATATGAACACTTACCTCTAGCTTGTTCACTGATAATATAGGGAGATGAGCTAAGACCAATTTTTTTTCTATGTTGTTCCTTGGGAGCCCCAATGGAACCCATTTTAGTCTGGTGTCCATTGTTTTTAAAGTTGTTTTTTTTTTTTTTTTTTTTTTAAATTTATTTCAGTAGTGAAATAAGAGTTACCCTTTAAAGATATTGCCTGAAAGAACAACCATCTGGAAATGCTGCAGTCCAGATGGAGAGAACTGGAGGATGGGAGTAATAGTGGCAGTAGCAATCGGATAGACCTAATGCTCTCAACCAGTCTTCCCAGCTCAGCTCCTAGGCCGGACACTGACGAGGGGCGCCCGCTGTGCTTCTAGATGGTGGTGGTAGTAGTTGCCCGAGATCCCATTGTATAGTTTCCCAGCCTCGGTCTTGAGGGGATGCCCAGTTATGATAAGACTCTAGTGCCGTACTCCACTTTAATAACTCTATATTCACAACTCAGCCACCTCCAGCAGGCGATACTGGGGACTGTACTCCAAGGCAGTCCTTCCAGAGACCTGGTTACCTTGTAATAGCAGGTTTCGGATAATACCTCCTGCTAATCTTTTCTCCTCTTGGCACTGTGGCCAAATGTAGGACAGACAAATTCTTTGCCTCAAATTCATTGCGCAGATGTCACACATGTGTCGCTTGTGCAACGGCTGTGCTTTCTGTAGCCACTTTCATTTAATAAATAGGAGCCATGGAAACAGAGCGGCAACATTGGACAGGAATAAGACATAATTCACGGTCATGTTTATAGGCCCATAGAATTGAATGGGTCAGTGTGCTATCTGGGAGAAACTCGGATAGCACACTGACCTAGCACATGGTTGTCTGCAAGGGGGATAACACTGGTGTTTTCTTATATTTTAAAGAGGCAATGGGACCCCCTCAGGCTCTAGGCCCAGTAGCAATTGATACCTCTGCACCCCCTAGAGTCATACCCCTTTCCAGAAGGAAAAAGAAATGTAAATTCTTCTAAAATATACAGATGAGATGGTTGTGAGGTGGTGGCCCAAGTAGTACAGGTGGTCCAAGCTCAACTTTTGAGCCACGGCCGACAAGCTTTCAGGTAAACACCCCTGCTCATAGTGGATGTTAAGTTACAAGTTGTAAAATCATAATTGCCTGTGACGTGTATTGCTATAGGCAGGTATGGCAGTCAGGCCTAGAAGGTGGAAGGCAGTTAAGTAGTCCACTGCCCTGTGATGTAGTTGTTGCAGGACTCTGGTGAGCAGGTACAAAGCCTGCAGGTGATGCACTACACAGTCAGGAGATCTTGGAGCAGATCTGGCAGCTGTGCATCAGTCCCAGATGGCTGAGTTACCAGGTTATTCTCAGGACGGATCTATTAAAAACCACTGGGACGCACTGGCACTCTATCAAGTACATACAGTCCAATGTCATGAAATTTTATGACTAGAGATGAGCGAACACTAAAATGTCCGAGGTTCGAAATCCGATTCGAACACCCGCTCACTGTTCCACTGTTCGAACGGATTTCGAACCCCATTATAGTCTATGGGGGGAAATGCTCGTTTCAGGGGTACGCAAAATTCGATAACATTATACTTACCAAGTCCACGAGTGACGGTCGGGCTGGATTCTCCGAGAAGTCTTCTTCCGGCACAGCGTCCCCGCGTCTTCTTCCGGCTGGAATTCACTCTGCCTAGGCATCGGGGCCTAGGCAGAGCCGACTGCGCATGCGAGGGCATGCCCGCGCATGCGCAGTCGGCTCTGCCTAGGTCAGCTGCCTGGGCAGAGTGAATTCCAGCCGGAAGACACCGCGGGGACGCTGCACGGAGAAGACTTCTAAAGGTAAGAGAAGAACCAGCGTTGATTGGCAGAATGTATAGCATTCTGCCAATCAACGCTGGTTCTGCATCGAACCTTAAACTTCGAACATCTAGTAGTGTTCGATCGAGTACGAGTATTTTGAGTACCGTAGTATTGGATCGAACACCTACTCGATCGAACACTACTCACTCATCTCTATTTATGACCAAAGAATGTTTATTGTCATAGGATTCTTTTTTGCACCTTTTGCAGGAAGGGCCTATGAAGAGCTATTCTTTTGTCATGAATGACTACCCCTTAGTCTGCATTAGGCCACATTCATACTAGCGTCAGGTTTCTATCCTTAAGGTCAGCATGGGAACCCAAAAGATGAAAACTCTGTCCGCTCTAAGGCCAGAGCCCCAAGTGGCATAAATGCTGTGATTTGCCCGTGGCAGGAACACAGTGGGGGAAAAAAATGAGTTTTACAGTCACTGTAAAACAGTCACCGTTGCAGTTTTCGAAATCACAACATGTCAATTATACCTATGGAAATGTCGGCGGTTTCCCTATAGCTATAATGGAAGCCTTTCTGTGAAAAGCACTGCAGGAAAAAACGCCATGCGTTGCTGCCACAGTTTTCCCGCAGCGCTTTTTTGCTGTGGTTCTCTACGTGGGACTTTAATCTAAAAAGCGGTGTCCACGGACCCCATAGACTATAATAGGGTCCGCTTGGCTTCTGCTAATTTTATTCTTTCTGATGATTTACGCAGAATCCTGGTTGGAGATGAGTGAACACTGGTGAGAACCTAGTGAATGCTTTTGTGGGGAGGACCATTTTATTGTCCTTTTTACTTATCTGTCAATATTACGTTCATTGTGATGATGATTGACTTGATGCCAAGTTTACTGAAAGTTCAATGACTTTTACTATTGCTTACTTTCTGGTTTTACTATGTCGGCGTGCAGGTGTGATATAATAAAGCTACAAGTTACTGTAATTTTTTTTTTTGCCTCAAGTACTCAGAAGAGCACAGATGACCTGAAGATATGTGTCTGATATGTGTCTGATCTACATCACTACATGTCACTGATGTGTAGGATTATGATCATATTTGTTCTATAATATGTCAAACATCCATTATCAGTATAGGAAAGGGTTTTTTGACATATCAGTGAGATATGGGTATTGGGCTATTTGCACATAGCTGAGTTTCCGATGTGTTCCAGTATTTGGTTCCATTCCAATATTTCTCTCACCATTCTAATAGAGATGAGTGAATAGTATTCAAAACTCTAGTTTAGAATACCTCGCTCTCATAGGAATGAAAGAAAGCAGCCGAACATCAAGGGGTTAAGCGCCGACCGCTTCCATTCATTCCTATGGAGCGAGGTATTTGAAACTAGAGTTTCGAATACTATTCCCTCATCTCTACATTCTAACAGATGTGAATAGCACTTGCACTAAAATATTATAACAGAATATCAGAACATACTTGGTTGTGTAAATGAAGCCTTAGGAAGTCAAATTGCGCGTCTGTCCTAAAATAAGGAGTTCACAGATCTAATATAAAGCTAAGGGCCCTTTAACACAAATGAGTCCCATCCATGGAAAATGGTTCATGTGTGGACCATAGTACTTATTCTGACCATGGCCGTGTGTATAGGAGTCACTGCATCATTGTCTGTTATAGTACATTGAGCTCCTGAACTACCCGATCGATACAGTAATGAAATAATAGCGTTATGTCACTTCATTACTGTAGCCGTTGAGTTGTTCGGGAGCTCACTATATCATAACTGCCTATGATGCAGTGACTTCTATCCACACGGTGGATCAGTTCAGGTAATACAGACCATGCGTGGACCATTTTCCAAGGACGGAACTTGGTTGTGTGAAAGGGCCCTTAGAGATTGGCAAATAAAAGTATTTAGGACAACATGTGAAATCACATATATGTTTTTGTACCTGCCAAAGAAAGATCAGAATTTTAATATATGTACTGCAAGATGTCCACTGAAAGCACAGACATGGTTGAACTATCGCTTTTTACTGAAACACTGTGCATCAACAGAAGAACAACATTTTTTAGAAGCAGCAAATATTATATTTCTAATGCTAATTTCTAATGCTAACGCTATTCAGTCTCTAAATTGGTTAAAACCGGGAATTTCTTCTACTTTTTTTAAACCCAAGGTAGTCTCTTAACCAGTTGTCAACTGCCCACTGACTATATACGTCCAGCTGGTGGGCAATTAACTCTACTATGAAGTACCGTGCGTCATCTTAAAGTTTGCAGATGCACAAGACCATACAGATGCAGGAGCGAGGAGTTCATCGCCATCCCTGTCTTCCCGATCACTATATACACAGCATTCAAAGTCACCGCCACAAAATCCCATCCACTTTGCCATTACTTTAAAACGCCACAATTTTTCCCGCAACGGGCACATCACAGCAATTCCATCCCTGGAATCCTGGATGGAGACGAGCAAACACTAGTGTCAACCTAGCGTCAGATAATACTTTTTCGGGGATGACCATTTTATGGTCCTTTTTACTTATCCGTCAATATTATGTTTATTGTGATGATGATTGATGCCAAGTTTATTGAAAGTTCATGTCTCGGTGAATTTCAGTAAAATACTAGGAGACTTGGGTTTACACTTATGAAAGGTAAGACATCTTGTCTAATGGTTGCTTCCTAAGACCAAGAAACGTACCGACAGCAAGTTTAGTCAACACTGTAGAAAGTAATTAACCTACAATGAATCATCTGGACGATCAAGGTTATGATTTCAGACTTCTCGATGAATCACACAAAATTCTCTTAGTAATACAATTTCCTGAGTCAATCATAAAATTCTACAGTTTGCGTAAAATTTTTACTCCACATCTGATAGACCAAAAATAAGAGATTTTGTATACATGATATGGTTATTGAGTAGATAATTTGATGACAGTGATGTAAAGTAAGATACAGAAATCCTACGGGCAGAAGTATATTTGTTAACGTAGCAGTTACTTGGCATAAATTCATATAATTGGTAATAACTCAATGTAGGACATACTTGGCAACCTATGATGGCCAAAAATTGGGAATTCTTGTTCATTGTGAATGTTTGTATCGCCATGACCCCTTATCAACAAGATCAACCCCTTTGCTGGTGTAGCAGACTCCAGTGTGGGCATGGCAACCCTCTTATTTGAGACGTAGTGCAAAATGTACTAGTCATTTCCCTTTTTTGTGATGTGACCAGCACACAAAGTGGCCATGACCAAGAGCAGGAGCATTCTGCTAGGTCCAGGAGATTAGCCCACTCTTCCAGAATAGTGGGGGGTTTGGCAGGAGCTTCTTGAATGTAAGTATGATGAGGGGTACACATGGTCATCTTCATACTGCACTGCCATTGGATACCATAAATATGACACTTGCAGGCATGATCAGGATTACAAGAAATATTATATAGCCAGTAGTGTATTATTGGGTTTGTGCTATTAGTGATCTCGGGTGGTCGGGAAAGATTCTGCATACTGCTTCATTAACTGGAATACAACTAAGCAACTTTATATTTCTATGGAGCCGTGCTGTTTTTGGCACAGCATGGCGGTTGCAAACAGCTAGTCAGCAGGAGTACCAGGAATTAGACCTCCACTGATCAATGATATACACATGGACAACCCAATTTTTATATATATATATATATATATATATATATATATATATATATATATATATATATATATGTCATGTATTTGGTTTGACTTTTACTGTTTTCATTATCTTGTGAGATAATCTTCAATGCTTTCTTTTATGTAGTAACCTACATTGGAAAAATGAAAGGTTGAATGTGGTTGCTATGATCATTTGGAACTATTTTTACTGAAAAAAAAAATATTTGTTTTCTAAAACTCATTGAGCGTCCTTATATTTCATAGTTATTAGAGATGAGCGAACACTAAAATGTTCGAGGTTCGAAATTCGATTCGAACAGCCGCTCAATGTTCGTGTGTTCGAATGGGTTTCAAACCCCATTATAGTCTATGGGGAACAGATACTCGTTAAGGGGGAAACCCAAATCCGTGTCTGGAGGGTCACCAAGTCCACTATGACACCCCAGGAAATGATGCCAACACCTCTGGAATGACACTGGGACAGCAGGGGAAGCATGTCTGGGGGCATCTAACACACCAAAGACCCTCTATTACCCCAACATCACAGCCTAACAACTACACACTTTACACACTCAATACCACCTCTCTGACAGTAGGAAAACACCTTGAAACATGTGTATTTGGCACTTGCAGTGAGGAGAGCTTGTCACCAGCAGTGAATTTGGCCCTTGTAGTAAGTTGAGGTTGGCACCAACATTTGTTTTGAAAATCAGGGTGGATTGAGCCTCTAACCAGCAGAGTTTGGGCAAATTCATGGTGGAGGGAGCCTCTAAACACCCCAGTTTGGGCAAATTCATGGTGGAGGGAGCCTCTAAAAACCCCAGTTTGGACCAATTCATGGTGGAGGGAGCCTCTAACCAGCCCAGTGTGGGCAAATTCATGGTGGAGGGAGCCTCTAAAAAACCCAGTTTGGACCAATTCATGGTGGAGGGAGCCTCTAACCAGCCCAGTTTGGGCAAATTCATGGTGGAGGGAGCCTCTAAAAAACCCAGTTTGGACCAATTCATGGTGGAGGGAGCCTCTAACCAGCCCAGTTTGGGCAAATTCATGGTGGAGGGAGCCTCTAAAAAACCCAGTTTGGACCAATTCATGGTGGAGGGAGCCTCTAACCAGCCCAGTTTGGACCAATTAATGGTGGAGGGAGCCTCTAAACAGCCCAGTTTGGACCAATTCATGGTGGAGGGAGCCTCTAAAAACCCCAATTTGGACCAATTCATGGTGGAGGGAGCCTCTAAACAGCCCAGTTTGGGCAAATTCATGGTGGAGGGAGCCTCTAACCAGCCCAGTTTGGACCAATTAATGGTGGAGGGAGCCGCTAAACAGCCCAGTTTGGACCAATTCATGGTGGAGGGAGCCTCTAAAAACCCCAGTTTGGACCAATTCATGGTGGAGGGAGCCTCTAAAAAACCCAGTTTGGACCAATTCATGGTGGAGGGAGCCTCTAACCAGCCCAGTTTGGACCAATTAATGGTGGAGGGAGCCTCTAAACAGCCAAGTTTGGACCAATTCATGGTGGAGGGAGCCTCTAAAAACCCCAGTTTGGACCAATTCATGGTGGAGGGAGCCTCTAACCAGCCCAGTTTGAGCAAATTCATGGTGGAGGGAGCCTCTAAACAGCCCAGTTTGGGCAAATTCATGGTGGAGGGAGCCTCTAACCAGCCCAGTTTGGGCAAATTCATGGTGGAGGGAGCCTCTAACCAGCAGAGTTGTGGGAAAGCAGGGTGGAGGGAGCCTCTAACCAGCAGAGTTGGTGGAAATCAGGGTGGAGGGAGCCTCTAACCAGCAGAGTTGGGGGAAATCATGTTGGAGGGAGCCTAGTATTAGCAGAATTGTGCAACGCTTATGGTGGATGAGTATGAGGATGCGGAGGAATTGGAGAGGTTGAGTACAGACATGGAGTTTCATGTTGGGGTGCTTTACACAGGTGGGCACAAAAATGAAGGCTCTATCCAGTGGTGGTTCATTTTTATCAAAGTGAGCCGGTCGGCACTCTCAGCTGACAGACGGGTGCGCTTGTCAGTGATGATGCCACCGGCTGCACTGAACACCCTCTCAGATAGGACGCTGGCGGCAGGACAGGACAGCACCTCCAAGGCATATAGGGCAAGTTCAAGCCACAGGTCCAACTTCGACACCCAATACGTGTAGGGCGCAGAGGGGTCGGAGAGGACAGGGCTGTGGTCGGAAAGGTATTCCCGCAACATGCGCCTATACTTCTCACGCCTGGTGACACTAGGACCCTCCGTGGCGGCACTTTGGCGAGGGGGTGCCATCAAGGTGTCCCAGACCTTAGACAGTGTGCCCCTCGTTTGTGTGGACCGGTGAGAACTTGGTTGCCTACTGGAGGAACTGCCCTCCCTGCCGCCAACGTCACATGCTGGAAACATCTCCATCATATTCTGCACCAATTGCCTGTGGCAAGCATTGATGCGATTGGCCCTCCCCTCTACCGGAATAAAAGACGAGATGTTGTTTTTATACCGGGGGTCAAGGATAGCAAAGATCCAGTACTGGTTGTCCTCCATGATTTTGACAATACGCTTGTCGGTTGTAAAGCACCCCAACATGAACTCAGCCATGTCTGCCACAGTGTTAGTTGGCATGACTCCTCTGGCCCCACCGGAAAGTTCAATCTCCATTTCCTCCTCATCCTCCATGTCTACCCATCCGCGCTGCAACAATGGGACGATTCGAAGTTGCCCGGAAGCCTCCTGTATCACCATCACATCATCGGACAACTCTTCTTCCTCCTCCTCCTCCTCCTCCTCCATTAAACGCAGTGAAGCGGACAGATGTGTGGACCTACTCTCCAGCTGTGACGGATCGGATGCTATCCCTAACTCCTCTGTGTGATCTGAGTTATCCCTGATGTCAATCAGGGATTCTCTCAGAACACACAAGAGCGGGATTGTAAGGCTCACCATCGCATCCTCAGAGCTCACCCTCCTTGTGGACTCCTCAAAGACCCGTAGGATGTCACAAAGGTCTCTCATCCATGGCCACTCATGGATGTGAAACTGAGGCAGCTGACTTTGTGGCACCCTAGGGTTTTGTAGCTGGTATTCCATCAAAGGTCTCTGCTGCTCAACCACTCTATTCAACATCTGAAACGTTGAGTTCCAGCGTGTGGGGACGTCGCACAAAAGCCGGTGTTGTGGCACATGCAGGCGTTGCTGGAGAGATTTTAAGCTAGCAGCGGCTACTGTCGACTTGCGAAAGTGGGCGCACATGCGCCGCACTTTCACCAGTAGCTCTGGAACATTGGGGTAGCTCTTTAGGAAACGTTGCACCACTAGGTTGAAGACGTGGGCCAGGCATGGAACATGTTGGAGTCCGGCAAGCTCCAGAGCTGCTACCAGGTTCCGGCCGTTATCACAAACGACCATGCCTGGGCCCAGGTGCAGCGGCTCAAACCATATTGCCGTCTCATCGAGGAGGGCATCCCTCACCTCGGAGGCAGTGTGCTGTCTGTCCCCCAAGCTGATCAGCTTCAGCACAGCCTGCTGACGTCTACCAACGCCAGTGCTGCAACGTTTCCAACTCGTAGCTGGGGTCAATCTAACAGCGGAGGAGGAGGCGGTGGCGGAGGAGGAGGCGGTGGCGGAGGAGGAGGGGGGTGTTCTTCTCGTGTCCCTGCCAGGAATGTTAGGCGGGGAGACGAGGTACACCGGGCCAGTTTGGGAAGCAGTCCCAGCCTCAACTACATTCACCCAGTGTGCCGTCAGTGAAATGTAGCGTCCCTGTCCGCATGCACTTGTCCACGCGTGGGTGGTCAAGTGGACCTTTGTGCAAAGCGCGGAACTAAGGGCCCGCCTGATGTTGAGTGACACGTGCTGGTGCAAGGCGGGGACGGCACACCGGGAGAAGTAGTGACGGCTAGGGACGGCATAGCGAGGTGCCGCAGTTGCCATCAGGTCCAGGAAGGCGGGAATTTCAACAAGCCGGAACGCCAACATCTCCTGGGCCAGCAGTTTAGCGATGTTGGCGTTCAAGGCTTGCGCGTGTGGGTGGTTAGCAGTGTATTTCTGCCGCCGCTCCAATGTCTGAGAGATGGTGGGTTGTTGTAAAGAAACGCCTGATGGTGCCTTTGATGGTGCAGGAGAAGGAGATAAGACAGGACCAGGGGAGGATGAGGTAGAAGTCAACAAAGTGGCGGAGGCAGATGAAGTGGTGTCCTGGCTCGTCCTCTGGAGTGCATCGCCAGCACAGTCAGCAGTGGCAGTGGCAGAGGCAGAGGCAGTGGCAGAGGCAGTGGCAGTGGCGTGAACGGCAGGCGGCCTTTGTCCTGCCGTTGCTGCCTGCCACTGATTCCAGTGCTTGGATTCCAAATGACGGCGCATTGAAGTGGTGGACAGGTTGCTCTTCTCAGAGCCCCTAATCAATTTCGAGAGGCAAATTGTGCAGACAACACTATATCTGTCCTCGGCGCATTCCTTGAAAAAACTCCACACTTTCGAGAAACGTGCCCTCGAGGTGGGAGTTTTTCGGGGCTGGGTACGAACTGGAACATCTTGGGAGATTCCGGGTGTGGCCTGGCTTCGCCTAAGCTGCTGACCTCTGCCTCTGCCTCTAGCTACCCTTTTTGGTGCTGCACCTGCCTCAACATCCACACTACTTTCCCCGCTTGACATCCCCCCTGTCCAGGTCGGGTCAGTGTCCTCATCATCCACCACTTCCTCTTCCAACTCCTGTCTCATCTCCTCCTCCCGCACAATGCGCCGGTCAACTGGATGCCCTGACGGCAACTGCGTCACATCATCGTCGATGAGGGTGGGTTGCTGGTCATCCACCACCAAATCGAACTGAGATGGAGGAGACTCTAGTGTTTGAGCATCTGGACACAGATGCTCCTCTGTTAGGTTAGTGGAATCGTGACGTGGAGAGGCAGGTTGAGGGACAATGAAAGGAGCGGAGAACAGCTCTGGGGAGCAGGGACAGTTTGGGTTATTGTTCTGTAAAGCTTCGGAATTTTGGGAGGAAGGAAGACAAGACTGTTGGGTAATAGGAGGAGAGGAGGCAGAGTCTGACTGGCTGCTGGACAATGTGCTGTAAGCGTTCTCTGACAGCCATTGCAAGACCTGTTCCTGGTTCTCGGGCCTACTAAGGTTTGTACCCTGCAGTTTAGTTAATGTGGCAAGCAACCCTGGCACTGTGGAGTGGCGCAATGCTTGCTGCCCCACAGGAGTAGGCACGGGACGCCCTGTGGCTTCACTGCTACCTTGCTCCCCAGAACCATTCCCCCGACCTCGCCCACGGCCTCGTCCACGTCCCTTTCCGGGAGCCTTGCGCATTTTGAATTCCTAGTTAGAAATTGGCACTGTATACCAGTAGTAAAAATTGTGGGTGCACGTAACCGCAATATATTCTTTGAATTACCAGTCAGAAACTGGCACTATATGGCAGTAGCAAGAAATGAGGGTATTTGTATTCCCAATATATTCTTTGAATTCCCAGTCAGACAATGGCACTGTATACCAGTAGTAAAAATTGTGGGTGCACGTAACCCCAATATATTCTTTGAATTACCAGTCAGAAACTGGCACTATATGGCAGTAGCAAGAAATGAGGGTATTTGTATTCCCAATATATTCTTTGAATTCCCAGTCAGACAATGGCACTGTATACCAGTAGTAAAAATTGTGGGTGCACGTAACCCCAATATATTCTTTGAATTCCCAGTCAGACACTGGCACTATATGGCAGTAGCAAGAAATGAGGGTATTTGTATTCCCAATATATTCTTTGAATTCCCAGTCAGACAATGGCACTGTATACCAGTAGTAAAAATTGTGGGTGCACGTAACCCCAATATATTCTTTGAATTACCAGTCAGAAACTGGCACTATATGGCAGTAGCAAGAAATGAGGGTATTTGTATTCCCAATATATTCTTTGAATTCCTAGTCAGACAATGGCACTGTATACCAGTAGTAAAAATTGTGGGTGCACGTAACCCCAATATATTCTTTGAATTACCAGTCAGAAACTGGCACTATATGGCAGTAGCAAGAAATGAGGGTATTTGTATTCCCAATATATTCTTTGAATTCCCAGTCAGACAATGGCACTGTATACCAGTAGTAAAAATTGTGGGTGCACGTAACCCCAATATATTCTTTGAATTACCAGTCAGAAACTGGCACTATATGGCAGTAGCAAGAAATGAGGGTATTTGTATTCCCAATATATTCTTTGAATTCCCAGTCAGACAATGGCACTGTATACCAGTAGTAAAAATTGTGGGTGCACGTAACCCCAATATATTCTTTGAATTCCCAGTCAGACACTGGCACTATATGGCAGTAGCAAGAAATGAGGGTATTTGTATTCCCAATATATTCTTTGAATTTCCAGTCAGACAATGGCACTGTATACCAGTAGTAAAAATTGTGGGTGCACGTAACCCCAATATATTCTTTGAATTACCAGTCAGAAACTGGCACTATATGGCAGTAGCAAGAAATGAGGGTATTTATAACCCCAATATATTCTTTGAATTCCCAGTCAGACAATGGCACTGTATACCAGTAGTAAAAATTGTGGGTGCACGTAACCCCAATATATTCTTTGAATTACCAGTCAGAAACTGGCACTATATGGCAGTAGCAAGAAATGAGGGTATTTGTATTCCCAATATATTCTTTGAATTCCCAGTCAGACAATGGCACTGTATACCAGTAGTAAAAATTGTGGGTGCACGTAACCCCAATATATTCTTTGAATTACCAGTCAGAAACTGGCACTATATGGCAGTAGCAAGAAATGAGGGTATTTGTATTCCCAATATATTCTTTGAATTCCCAGTCAGACAATGGCACTGTATACCAGTAGTAAAAATTGTGGGTGCACGTAACCCCAATATATTCTTTGAATTACCAGTCAGAAACTGGCACTATATGGCAGTAGCAAGAAATGAGGGTATTTGTATTCCCAATATATTCTTTGCATTCCCAGTCAGACAATGGCACTGTATACCAGTAGTAAAAATTGTGGGTGCACGTAACCCCAATATATTCTTTGAATTACCAGTCAGAAACTGGCACTATATGGCAGTAGCAAGAAATGAGGGTATTTGTATTCCCAATATATTCTTTGAATTCCCAGTCAGACAATGGCACTGTATACCAGTAGTAAAAATTGTGGGTGCACGTAACCCCAATATATTCTTTGAATTCCCAGTCAGACACTGGCACTATATGGCAGTAGCAAGAAATGAGGGTATTTGTATTCCCAATATATTCTTTGAATTCCCAGTCAGACAATGGCACTGTATACCAGTAGTAAAAATTGTGGGTGCACGTAACCCCAATATATTCTTTGAATTACCAGTCAGAAACTGGCACTATATGGCAGTAGCAAGAAATGAGGGTATTTGTATTCCCAATATATTCTTTGAATTTCCAGTCAGACAATGGCACTGTATACCAGTAGTAAAAATTGTGGGTGCACGTAACCCCAATATATTCTTTGAATTACCAGTCAGAAACTGGCACTATATGGCAGTAGCAAGAAATGAGGGTATTTATAACCCCAATATATTCTTTGAATTCCCAGTCAGACAATGGCACTGTATACCAGTAGTAAAAATTGTGGGTGCACGTAACCCCAATATATTCTTTGAATTACCAGTCAGAAACTGGCACTATATGGCAGTAGCAAGAAATGAGGGTATTTATAACCCCAATATATTCTTTGAATTCCCAGTCAGACAATGGCACTGTATACCAGTAGTAAAAATTGTGGGTGTATATAGCCCCAATTCTATTGCTAGGGGACTTGCAGGGTATTTCTGGGGTGAAGGTGGGGGGGCACACCGTTGGAACGGGTATCGGGGTATATATCGGGTATACGGGAATACACTGACAGTGTATTCCATTCAGGATCCTGGGAAAGCTGGGTTGTGGCGATTGAGCCCGTCAGTGCCACGTTACACTGACAAGCTTCTCCCTGGAATTTAGCTCTTACAAGAGCTGTTGTGGTTGTCTTCTCCTTCCTATCCTAGCCTGTCCCTGCCTACCCAGAATCTAAGCCCTAGCTAGCTGGACGGAAACCTCCGTCCTCGGTGAATTGCAAGCTCAGAATGACGCGAACCTGGGCGGCGCTGTTCTTTTAAATTAGAGGTCACATGTTTTCGGCAGCCAATGGGTTTTGCCTACTTTTCTCAACGTCACCGGTGTCGTAGTTCCTGTCCCACCTACCCTGCGCTGTTATTGGAGCAAAAAAGGCGCCAGGGAAGGTGGGAGGGGAATCGAGTAATGGCGCACTTTACCACGCGGTGTTCGATTCGATTCGAACATGCCGAACAGCCTAATATCCGATCGAACATGAGTTCGATAGAACACTGTTCGCTCATCTCTAATAGTTATCTTTCCTTATATGCTGGTTACATTAATATTTCATGATCTTGCTGTTACAAAGACAGAAATCTAAGATGTCGATGCAAAATTAAAAATGTATAGCAATAAACAGTGAATAATTCCCATTGGTATCTGTATACATGAAGCACAGCAGCTCAGATAAAAGTTGACATTAGTGAATGCTGTTGAGCCATCTAAGTACAAAATGTATTGTATTACTCTGCTCATACGGTTCAGTAGGAAGGTTAGTAAACTACTGCTCTAAAGAAGATCTTGCTGCAGGGGGAACAAGACAAAGTGAGGACCAAGCAGAAAAAAAAAAATCAGTCTAAGGGACCATTCACGTGGAGTTTTTTTGGTTCTGATTTTGACACTGAATCGACGTCAGAATCCACGTGGAAAAAAAGCCTCCCATTGACTTCAAAGGGCTCCTTTTTCCGCTGGGTTCCTTTTTCCCTTAGGGTCAGTGCACACAGAGTTTTTGAGTGCTGGTTTTGAAGCTGAATCCGCATCAGCGTTCACCATAGAGTTCTATGGGTTCCACTCACTTTATTTTTCCACTCGCGGAATTTTACTGCTAGCGGAAAAAAAGCCTCCTTCGGGTGGATTCTGCCTGCAAAAACCAACGCAATCAATGGGAGGCGGAAAATCCACGTTGCGGATTTGGCAAAAACCGTGCGGAAAAACTGCTAGTGGTTTTTTCAAGGTCCATACACTGTGCTGGAGGGAAAAAAACAAAAACTAAAAAAGAATCAAAAAACACTCCAAAAACCGCTTAAAAAAAAAACACATTTCCTAATTCCTGAAGCAGATTTTTCCTCGCTGAATTCTCCTCAAAATCAGCCTCCAAAAAAAGCCGCCCAATAGAGTTTAATAGAGTATTGTTATGGCATATAATATCACTCCCGTTCCCATGGACCTGCATGCTCTGGCTGTAATGATGTCTGCGGCTCGGCGCTCATTGTGCTTCCCTGCCATAGACTTCATCAGCCGAAGGCTGAATAATGGAGCACAGAGCTGGTAGCTCTATGCTTCACTATTGTGTTCAACCTCTAAGGACACAGAGAGCTGAAATCACTACTTGCAGCCTAGAACAGCGGGACAGCACCCAAAATGTGGGACCATCTCACTCAATCTTGGATGACTGAAGGGACCCCGTAATTATAGGGCTGCACCATTGGCTCTATGGTTATAGTAGTCCAGTGTATATTGCTAGGATAAGTCATACTATTAGAATAAGTGGGACTTCATATGAATGGGAGCGAAGTCCCTTTAGTTTCTTTCCTGCCAAGCAATGCTCATGTCCTCCCTCTGGGTCCAGAAATACAAGGCAGCTACATGTAACAGAATTGGGCTGTGTTATAGTGACCTTGCAATGCGGGTACACAGGACTGTTGCTGTGCAGGTATAATCCTGGAAGGCACTATAGCATTTATAGGGAGTCTGTCACATTGTTCAGTCTGCAAGCAGAAATTTATAGAGTCGAAGGAGCTGAGCAGATTGATGTATATGTTTGGAAGAAAAGATTCAGTAGAACCTAGAGTACATACTTAGCTAAATCTCTGCTTTCTTATAACACATCAAGAAGGTGGCGCTATAAGCCATTGATAGCTATCTCTGTATGTACAGTCATAGCGGTAAGCTGTCAATCACTGATAGCTTCGCCCAGTGGCGTAACTAGGAATGGCAGGGTCCCGTGGCTAACATTTGACATGCCCCCCCCCCCCCCCCAACGACCCCGATTGACCATTGTACCTGATCACTGAGACCAATTGGCAACCTCAATGGCCTAAGGAAAGGACATGGAAAGTCACTACCTGTGACATCCACCAAAACAAGATACCGGAGTAGCAGGACTGGACCACGCCGGGGGCACCAGGGACATTTTGTGGATGCAGCATGAGGGCTTTGCTGGATAAGCTATAACACCCAGTGTATTCTTTCAGCAGCAATCCAGCATAACACTTTTCTATGCCACTTTAGTTACCAGTAGTACAGACCTGCCGCTATAATATCTTCATATTAAGCTGACAGATCCACTATAGTGCCAGGTAGCTCAGACCCTGCTCTTTCTGCCTCTCTCCTTGATGTCCAGAACATCATATTTCTCCAATATTTTTATACTGGTTCCTGGCAGAGTAAAATAAAAGTATCACCTGAGTCTTGTGTGAATCATGTACTTTATCATCCACTAGTTAAAATCGAATAGGGAATAAAGACGCTTCTAGAGTCTGACTCTAAAAGCAGCGACAGTGGCGGCATGTAACCAAAGTCCATTTAGTCAGTCATGCAGACTGATTTGATTCTCCTAACACTTTCTCGGAAATCCATGTTACAGAACACTGAGCAAACGGGGAATAAACTCTGCATGTCAGTCGCAGTCCTCCCCTGAGATGTCAGGTACCATGCATGAGATTGGATACAAATGAATCTTAGATGAGGCTCTGAACTTACCGAGCTCGAAAGGCTACATACCGATACTGCGGCGACGGTATCTCGCATTAGAAGAGGATAAGCTTCATCTACAAGGTGTGTGTACCTCAAGGGGAAGAAGAAAGTCAGTTTTGCTTTCTAAAGGCTTTTACAATAAAACTGCTATTTGTAACTCTGAAAGCTACATTGGGAATAGGCGGCTCTAAACAACACAAAGAATGGCGGGGTTTTTATTTCCTAGAAAATGTAATGAAAGAAAAAAAGCAAAGCATACAAATAAAAGTCACGACACAATTCTTTATTTTTATATGAATGAAACACAACACCAAGCAGCAGCTAATAATCATAGAAAATACCAAAACAAGCTCCGAAATTAGTAAAAATCACAACATAAATGTTAATCTGATTATCACACAAAAGCGTAAAGTGACGTACATCGCCATTAGGCAGTGCCGCACCTCCCATGAGGCGACCTGAAGCGAGCGCTTCAGGCGGCGCTGTGCCAGGGCCCCAGGGAGGGTGGCATTTTTGCTAACCTAAGCCAGTCCAGGACAAGCTGCTGGACTGGACATCCAGCTGCTCCAGCAGCCTCCCCTCATGCTCAGGCAGTCTCTGGGCCTGCTCTCTGCCGGCGAACGGCGCTAAGCCCCGTCCCCTTCGATTTGCCACACCCCCTCCACTAAGCCACACCCCCGCTCCGCCCTCTCCTCCCAGCAAGGGGGGGGGCGGTTTTCTGTAGTTCGCCTCGGGCGGCGAACGGGGAAGGATCACCCCTGCCAGTAGGGTCCTCAGTTCAGCCTAGTGGTGGATGCAGGGAGAATTAGGATGAGGGCACATGGGGTTTTTTGGTCTGAAGGCCGCCTCAGTTTCCAGACCAAAAAACAGGTAGCCCCGACTGGATGCCGGTACACCTGCATCCAGTCACGCACTCCACTCCGGATTAGGCCCAATGAATGGGCCTAGTTGGGAGGAGGGAGTGTCTTCAGCCGGATCCGTGCGGCGAATCAGCCTGAAGAATGAGCATGTCCCTTCTTTTTTCCGGCTCACAAAAAAAAAAGACCTGACAGGCTCCCATTGATTTCAATGGGAGCCGTCTTTTTTGGTCAGGATTTTTAGGTGAATACGGCCTCAAAATCGTGACCAAAATACCCCACATGAACTCAGTCTTAGGGAAAGTATTTTGCAGGCAGAGTAGGAGTTGGGCCAGATTTTGACATGGACTACGCCTCAGAATCCGATCCAAATAAACGCCTCCCATTGACTTCAGTGGGAGTCGTTCATCTCTTTTTTATGCTAGCGGTTTTGTGCCATGGAAGACAGAAGCTACCTGTCCTTTCTTGCTGCTGATTCCGCAATGGAATCTGCCACAGGGTTCATGGCCCAACGCCTCCTTCCCGACTAGGCCCATTCATATGGGCCTAATTCGAAGTAAAATGCCGCATCTGGATGCTGGTGCACTGCACTGGCATCCAGTCGCAACTAGCTGTTTTTCAGACTGGATTCTGAGGTGGCTTCCTTACTCAAAAACACCTGACTCTTCCTCCCATTTAATTGAGTGGGAGTCAGAGGCTGACTTTTTTCAGCTGTAGGAAAAAAATCCTCATGCCTTCTCTGAGGTGGTTACTTCCAAAACATCTTTAAAAAAAATGCTCGAGGAACCACTGCAGAAACCTAGTCAAAAAAAATCTCTAAATATAAGCTTCAAAATCTACTTCAAAAATCTGAAGCAGATTTTTTTCTGCCTGACTTACTTATTCTGTGTGAACTTACCCTTAGGCTCTAACTACAGATTTATATATCCTACCTTTCCACCAGTTTTGTTAAGCAATACAATATTTGGACATGCTAGAAAAATCCTTGCTTGGCAAGCCGCAGTTCACATGTCATCCAGATAGCTACAAACAGACATATAATATAGCATAAATATCTAACAGCAGAATATCAAAAAACTTGTTTTTTTGAAAATGTGCTCATCTCAACCTCACATCCCAGGTATGTTGAGCCAAGTGGAAAAGTAAGAAAAGTTTTGGCTACATTACTCAGGGCATCATTGTGTTCATGATCCATGTACATCACTGTGTATATTATCTTTGTACTATGACATCACTGTATTTATTTTCTCTGTGCTGTGATATCACAGTATTAATTATCGTCATACAAAAACATCACTGTGTTCATGATTCATGTACTGTGACATCACTGTAATGACTTTCTCTGTGCTGTGACATCACTAATGACTTTCTCTGTGCTGTGACATCACTGTATTTATTATCCCTGTACAATGACATCACTGTGCACATTATCTCTGTACTCTATCACTGTATTTATTGTCCATGTACTGTGACATCACTGTAATTATTTTCTCTGCGCTGTGACATCAATGTGTTTATTAGCCTTGTACAAATACATCATTGTGTTTATGATTCTTGCACTGTGACATCACTGTGTTTATTATCTCTCTACTGTGACATCACTATTACCCCCGTAATGTGACATCACTATATCTATTACCCCTGTACTGTGACATCACTCTAGTACTCCCATACTGTGACATCACTCTATTACCCCTGTACTATGACATCACTCTATTACCCCTGTACTGTGACATCACTCTATTACCCCTGTACTGTGACATTAGTCTGTTACTCCCATACTGTGACATCACTCTATTACCACTGTACTGTGACATCACTCTATTACCTCTGTACTGTGACATCACTCTATTACCCCTGTACTGTGACATCACTCTATTACTCCCATACTGTGACATCACTCTATTACTCCCATACTGTGACATCACTCTATTACCCCTGTACTGTGACATCACTCTATTACTCCCATACTGTGACATCACTCTATTACTCCCATACTGTGACATCACTGTTTCCACAGCACTTATGAGAATACTGGCTATTATTAGGTTACTATGAGTGAAAGTTATTATAGTATACAGAATAATCTATAAACACTTACAAGTATTGAGCTCAGCTGGTAATATCCTGTGAGATCCCGGACTGGTAATATGGCAGAGAGAGGATTTAGTTAATGAACTTATTGGGTATAAAATGTTGTTGACTATTTAAATGTGACTGTGAAATTATAAAGCATGAATGTAATTTTCCTGCACAGACCTGGTATTACCGTGAAGGAGGATTGTAACCTTCTTCTGATTTACTAAATTATACCCTCAAGTGTCCTTCTGTATCAAGCGATGAGATAACACAAGTCACTGCAAGCTGCCTGGCACTAGATCTAAGCTACCGCTCAAGTGCAAAGCAAGTCATTCAATGGATTAAAGCTCTCGTGAAAAATAAATGTGTGCTTACTCCGCTCATTCATAGATGTACGCCATCGACACTCGGATCTTATAGAGTGGTGTGCAAATGTTTTAGGCAGGTGAAGGGGGGGGGGGGGAAAGCTACAAAATAAGATTGCTTTCAGAAATAGAAGAGTTAATAGTTTTAGTTTGATAGATCTAAATCACATGAATATTTGGTGTGAGCCCCAGGCATCACAGTGCCATACATTAGTAGTGGCTGCCAGGGTATACACTGTGCAGACACATAAGATGCAGCGCAACAGTCAACTTTACTATTGGACGTGATATTATGGCCATGTGGTGTAACTCAGTGCAGCAGTAGTCCAGATAACATTATGGGGTGCACTTATACAATGTTGCTAAACTGTCCAATTTACAAGGGCCAGATGAGGTTTGGTCTTTTTGTGTTTCATTCCTGATACATGGGTATTATGGATTAAAATCACATCTGATTCATGCCTTGTGGCATCCGTCAATATCTGTAAGAAACATCCATGGCATCCTATCAGTCTAATATGACAAGACGGATATACACATGTATTAAAATAACAGTAACTTGTTCACTATGTGGCGCTTGTGACAGATGGGAAAACATATCAAATGCATTTCATTCCTCAACACGGCAACAGTCCTGATATATACACTGTATTTATCAAAAAGGATGGCAACAGTCTCAATATATTTCATAGGAGATCTTCCACACCTTATAATGTGAATGTGCCAGGTCTTCGAACTTAAGAAACACCCGGGGGGGGGGGGGGGGGGTGCCAGAATTATTAAGAGGCTATAGTATCTTAATAATTTCAGAATATCTGCCAAGAGCACTTGCAATACATTGTCTACCAATAAGTATTTCGACACCCATGCAAATAAAGATATCTGCGGTTGTGATGTATGTCACGCCTTCTGCTGTTAAATTGGAAACAGCATTGGCATTAGTCGCATGCAAGATGCCATGAAGTGAAGTTGTCCGATTTCGAGAAAGGGGTACCACAAAAATGGTCAGTCCTTAAGGGACATAGCAAGAGAACTGAATTACCCAAAATCAACAGCGGCCTATGTGATTACGAAGTGGAAGGTGAACGGTGATTGTCGGAATGTGCCGCGAGTCGGCAGACCCCCGAAACTGGGAGATAGAGACCGACGAGTGCTGGTCAGAGAAACCGCACCCAACCGATGGCTCACATACACCAGGAGTTTCACCAGGCATCCGGGAGTATTGTGTCCATCAATACCATCTGTAAGGAAGTATCTGCTGGTTCTACCAACTATTGTATAGGAATAAATGTTTTCTATTCTACCACAGGTGTCCAAATACTTATTGGTAGACAAAGTATTAAGACCGGTTTTTATAAATTTCATCCCATTTTTTGCTTCACTTTGGCTTCTAGTTGAGGGTCCCCCATGAAACACCTCTCTATCAACTTCCTAGTAGGGTATTTACATATGTTTTATCCATCCTTTATAAGTCATGGTGCCCTCAGTCTGTCTTGCTGATAGTACCAACAGTCAGTCTTGCTGATGACACCCAAAGTCTGTCTTACTGAGAGTTTACCTTGCAAGTGGGTGGCTGCATGACTAAAGACCACAATGACCTTGCAGTTTGTCTGCAAATAAGCACATTGTGACCGAAATTTACTATCAGGACTGACCAGGTGTAAACACCACGGATAAATACATTTTACAGTCACTGTATAATTGATGGAATTCTAGCGAATCCCATCCCCACATTGAGGGAAAATATGCGATATAATATGCGAGGCATAATGGAAGGAGAAAGTACACAGAGGTAACCTTCTGCAGACTTTCTGCAAAAAGCGCTGCGGGAAAAAACACAATGCGTTAGCACCACGGTTTTTCCCGCTATGGGAAACTGGTACTCCAACTTGGTACATTTTAAGTGCCCGATGATTCATCTCTGGATGCATCCGGCATCAAGTCACGGCATTCCACTTCAGATTAGGCCCAAATGAATGGGCCTAATTGGGAGGGTGTGTCGCACTGCGAATGCTGCGGCGGAATCCGTGGCAAGAGAGGGCAGCTCGCTTCTTTTCTCTGCGAGTGGCAAAAAACCTCTAGTGTAAAAAAAGAATTGAACGACTCCCACTGAAGTCAATGGGAGGCGTTTTTGGAGCCAGATTCCACATCAAAATCCGGTCCAAAAAACCCTGTGTGAATTTACCCTAAGGGTACAGGGTAGTTTGGCCAATAAGGTTAAATGACTTTTTTTTATGTTAATTTTATCCATTTTCGCCTTACAAAATGTATAAACTTTCTTTTTATTTTTCTCTCCACGTAGCCATATGAGTGCTTATTCTTAGCGTGATAAATTGTCATTTTAATTAGTCCTATTTACATCTAATGTTTTGTTAGCTTTTACAGACGTTTTGGGGAGTTCATGCACAATTCTACAATTTTTATGACTCCGATTATGGTGAAACCATATTTATATTTGTTTTACTATGTTTTACCGCTTTTACTAAATAAAGTGTCATTATTCGAAAGTAATCTATATTGCTGGGGCCACCGCATTATTATTATTATTGTTTATTTCTGACATCCATAACTTTTGTAGTGTTTTGCTGATGGGGCTAAGTCAGGGCTCCTTTTATGTTTTTATTGGTGCCATTTTTTGGTATGTGAAACTTTTTAATCCCTTTTTATTTATTTGCACATTGCTGGATTTTTACAACATTCACTGTGCTGGATAAATAATGTTATTTTTTGGATAGTGCGGGCTTATACACACACACACCTTTTATTTTTTTTTAAATAGTTTTTAACACAGCGGAAAAAAAGAAGCGTTTTACAGTCACAGCAAAGTGGATGGGATTCTAGCAAAACCCATCCCTACTTTGCGGTAAAATACATGCAGTGGATACGATGCAGTTTCCAAAAGCACTGTGATTTTGGATATCGCAGCATGTCAATTATAGCTTTGGAAACACCGGCGCTTTCCCTGCAGGTATAACTGAAGTAGAAAGTCCGCACAGGAAGCCTCTGCAAACTTTCTGTGTAAAGCGCTGTGGGAAGAACCGCGATGTGTTGCCGCCTCAGTTTTTCCTGCAGTGCCTTTTTGCTGCGGGACACTACATGGGGCCTTAGTCTTTTTAACCTTTATCCCCTGTACAATATACTGCAATGCTTCTGAATTGCAGTATATTGTACATATTCTGCCTTAGGCTTCTGAGTTACAGTACATTGTACATACTCTGCCTTAGGCTGGACTCCCACAGGTTTTTTTGTGGCCGAATTTTGAGGCGGAGGCCGCCTCAGAATCCAATCCCAAAAACGAATAGCCGTGACTGGATGTCAGTGCAGTGCACCGACATCCAGTTGCGGCATTCCGCTCCAGATTAGGCCCAAATGAATTGGCCTAGTTGGGAGGGAGTGTTTGCACCGCGGAATCCGTGGCAAGAAAGGAAAGGGCAGGTCGCTTTTTTTTTTTTCTGCGAACGGCACAAAACTGCTAGCGGAAATAAAAAGTCAATGGCTCCCATTGATGGGAGGCATTTATTGGATCCAGATTCTGACGTGGATTCCGCATCAAAATCCAGCCAAAAAAAAACTTGTGTGGACCCAGCCTTAGTGTCATAGTGAAAATCAGCCAAGACGTCACTTATTAGCCTTCTGGCCGCCATTGCAAAGCCTCAGATTCTACCATCTCATGGTGATGCGTTAACTATGCTCAGTGCAAGCTATATAAGGGGTTAAATATCATTTTTACAACAAAACCCCCTACTAAGTTCTTTATACAGCTGAAGGTCGGGTAATAAGAATAATGTTCTTCATTTCAGCCAATCGATGCGTGAATAACTATGTACGTGTATATTTATAGCGCCATGGCTCCTGACTAAGGTGTGAAATTGCAGAGCTGAGTTGTTTATCGAAACTTAAGAGAGGAAGTAACACTGCAAAGGCACAAGTAGAAGTGAGACAGATGTATGGTCAGTAACCTACTACAGAAACAAGTAGTATCCCTCCCTGCAGAAATATATATGCTAATAGCGCCTTGCGATAAAAAAACCTGTTTACGTGCTGAATGTCAAATGTGTAGCATAGCTTTGCAGTAAACAAACATGTACACATTATTAACCATACCATATACACAGGAAGGGACTGCGGTGAGTACATAGGTGGTTCTATGCATGCTGTTCCTGTTAGTATCTGGCTACTTCTGGGGTGGTCAATGTGAATATGACAACGTATAACCACAAGTGACCTTGAGAGCGTAGAGAGGAAAGCCATTTTGGCGTGCTAAGTGACACAAATTCCTGTGACCTACTTGTAGTCTTTGCATTCACTTTCTTATATTTCTCTTAAAGTCTATTTTAAAAATAATTCGTATTTTAGGTCGTAGTTTTATAATATACAATATCTGTGCAGATTCCTCATATTCCTTTTAGTTTCCTACCGTGTACGCCATTAAAATGCAAAATTTATATAATGTTATATGGATCTAGGAAACCAAAGATTAAAAATGTAGAAAGTCATAAAAATCTATCTATAGTTTCAGTAAAAGCACAAACTATAGATAGTCGCTTAACAGCGTTCCTGAAATGGCTGTAATAGGGCGGCCCAGCTTGATATCTGGATTCTCATGTACAATCCAGGGTTGGAGAAACTTTAATGCTGAGGCCTCACGTTGTGATAAAGCTGCCTTTTTTTTTTGTAGATTTGCTGTGTCTTTTTGGGCCAAATCCAGTAGTGGCTACAAAGGGAATGGGAAATATATAGGAAGCTCTTATATATCTCTCTTCTGCTCAATCCACACCTGGGTGTAGCACAAAAAAGCACAGCAAAATCTGCAACAAAAAAGCAGCTTCTTTGCAATGGTTGGGACTCCACGTAGTGTACAAAACGTGGCATTTTACATTAACTGGACAGTGGATTCTGGCTAATCCCACCCAAACATTGCAGAAAATAATCCAATACATTTTTGTAAATCGCAGCATGTCAACTATACATACTGAAACGCTGGCAGTTTAAGGGTGCATTCACACTGAGTAAACGCTAGCTTATTCTGAACGTAAAACACGTTCAGAATAAGCGGCGTATAAAGCAGTTCCATTCATCTCTATGGGAGCCAGCATACGAGCGCTCCCCATAGAAATGAATGGGCTGCTTCTTTCACTCCGAGCAGTCCCATTGAAGTGAATGGGGAGTGCCGGCGTGTACGCTCCGGCATGAGCAGAGCTTGCCGTACACGTCGGCACTCCCCATTCACTTCAATGGGACTGCTCGGAGTGAAAGAAGCAGCCCATTCATTTCTATGGGGAGCGCTCGTATGCCGGCTCCCATAAAGATGAATGGAACTGCTTTATACGCCGCTTATTCTGAACGTGTTTTACGTTCAGAATAAGCTAGCGTTTACTCAATGTGAATGCACCCTAAGAGTCCAATCACATGGAGGAAAATGGTGAGGAATTTGGTGTGGAATTTCAGCGCTGAAAAAAACCTCTCCCATTGAAGTCAATGGGAGGCTTTCTTTCAGCACTGAGATTCCACACCAAATTCCTCACCATTTTCCTCCATGTGATTGGACTCTTTGTACAATGGAAGCAGAAAGTTTGCAGAGGAAAACTCTGTGGACTTCATGTGAAAAGCGCTGTGGGAAAAAAAAAATAAAAAAAAATCGCAATGCGTTCCAGCCACGCTTCTTTCTGCAGTTACTTGGCCACGGCTGTTTATGTGTGGCCTTAGCCTAAAGGGGTTTCTCTGAATCAGAATATTGACGACTGATATTGTTTTGATAGAGCATCATTGTTAGATCAGTAGGATCCAATTCCTGAGAATCCAATGTTAGCCTAAAGGGGTATTCTGGGATCAGAATATTGATTGTCTATCATTAGATTAAGACTCCACATACTGAAGAGCAGCAAAAAAAAAAAAAAAAAAAAACTGCAGAAAAAAAAAACGCATCACATTTTTTTCCCACATAATTTTTCATTTCAACTTTGAGTTTTCCTCTACAGACTTTCTGCCCCTATGATGGTGCAATTGCTCCGATTTCGAAAACGCAGCTGTCCATTGCAGATTTTTTTTTTTGCAATGTGTAGATGGGATTACCAGGATTCTATCCACTCCGCAGGTACTGTGCTTTTGCAATATGGGGCCCCGACCTTAAAAGACTAGATCAATAATGATAACAGCATGTAAGGCATTGAAACAAAAGCAGGAAGATTCCTTTGTTTAACCCCTGGCAGAAAAGAATTGTTAGGGTAAGTTCACACAGTTTTTGGATTGGAAGCTGAAGCAGAAGATCCAAACCAAAAACTGGGTAGCCGCGACTGAAAGCCGATGTACTGCATTTGGCACATGGCACATATTTAATGTTTTGGCACAATGTAAACCAGAATGTAGGTGATTTTGACATGTTGTTACCCTCTATAACAAGGTTGAAAACCACATTCAATTAAAAAAAGTACATTTGGAGAAATCCGCTATGAGATCACAAATATTTGCAGATGGTGGTGTACATATTTCAGAGTACAATGTGCTGCAAATCTTTCATTGCTTTCTTTGAAACTAAATCAACCACCTCAAAAAATGCCACATATCAGGAGCTTGTGCTTAAAGGGGACCTTTCATGTCCTCGGGTACATGCAGTTTTATATACCACTAGAAAGCCTGAATTCAGCACACTGTCGCCTTTCCTGTTCTTTGCCCCGGGACTGGAGATATTGGTGAGTTCCTGACAGTCTAGCTGGGCTGTGAGCAACGCCTACCCTGATAGTACTGTCTGTAGCGCTTTACTGTCAGAGCAGGGGCGGATCCAGGGACGGGCGAGCCGGGCAACTGCCCGGGGCCCCGCGCTTAGCGGGGCCCCGCGGCTCGGCCCTAATGAAATGGTCCCGGTCAGCTCGGCATAGTCGGGCAAGTGCCGGGGCCCACAGAGCCTCTGGGGGCCCCCCGGCACTTGCCTGTCACGATTTCAGCTCATCGGCGTCCGTCCGCCGATGAGCTGAATCGCGATTAAAGCAGGAGCTGTGAGCTCAGCTCCTGCTTTAAAGCTCCGGCCCGGCTTGCGTGTGTAGGCGCGATGACGTCATCACATCACGCTTACACACGCAAGCTGGGCCGCAGCTAAGCAGGAGCTGAGGTTACAGCTCCTGCATCGCGTCTGTGACTGGAGTGAGAGAGAGGATCGTCGGGGGAACGATGGAAGGTGAGTGATAGAAGGTGAGTGTAAGTGTTTGTTTTGTATTAAATATAAAGGTGGAACATCATGAAGGGGGCCCATGAAACTGGGGGGCAAATGAAGGGGAGGGGGGAACGGCATGACACTGGGGAAGATGAAGGGGGTGGGGAGAGAACGGCATGAAACTGGGGACAGAGATGGAGGGGGCCCAAAGAAACTGGGGGGCAAATGAAGGGGAGGGGAGAACAGCATGACACTGGGGCAGATGAAGGGGGGAGAACGGCATGACACTGGGGCAGATGGAGGGAGGGAGAACAGCATGACACTGGGGCAGATGAAGGGGGGAGAACGGCATGACACTGGGGCAGATGAAGGGGCGAGAACGGCATGACACTGGGGCAAATGAAGGGGGAGACAACGGCATGACACTGGGGCAAATGAAGGGGGGAGAACGGCATGACATTGGGGCAGATGAAGGGGGGAGAACGACATGACACTGGGGCAGAGACGGGGGGGGACATGAAACTGTGAGCAGATAAAGCAGGAGAATGGCATGAAACTGGGGACAGAGATAGAGGGGGGGACATGAAACTAGGGGTAGATGAAGGGTGTATATGAAAATGGGGAGAGATGGAGGGGGGACATAATTTACGGGTGACTGTAGGAGGATTATACTGTGTGGAATCACATGAAAAATGAATGAGAATGGGCGGAGTCAACATAAAAGTGGGCGGGGCTTAATTTGCTGCGATGCGATGCGCGTAGGGCCCTGCCAAAGTCAATTGCCCAGGGCCCCGCAAACCCTGGATCCGCCACTGTGTCAGAGGGAGTGATGACGCTGAGTACCGTCAAGGGGAGCGTTCCTCACAACCCAGCTAGACTTTCAGGAACACCCTTCTGACAGTAAGATCAGTGCCAAAACTAACAGCACCAAATATCTCCAGTCCTGGAACGTAGAACGGGAGGACATGAAAGGTCCTCTCTAAGATATTTTGAGGAAAACTTTACCAATGATCTATGGATTGGTAGAAAAATGAAATTTTATGAATGATAATGCAGTAAAATTGCAGTTAGGGGGAAGGTTAGATCCAGGCTGAGCTCTCTCTTTCTCTCTGTCTCTCTCTCTCTCTCTCTCTCTCTCTCTATATATATATATATATATATATATGCCACTTCTAGATTGTGGTATGTTTGCCACAAATACGTGACTTCTGCAAAATTTCAAAAAAGTGATATATTGAATCTATGTCTGTTCTCTGCCTAAGCCATGCTGTCTAAATTAGATGGAAAAAAACCCCCAAAAAACGACAAGGTGCAAATTAGTGAGAATGAGGCAGAAATCATAAATAGGCAACATAATAAGTAAAAGACAGCATTTTAAAGTAAAAATATAATAAATTTATTAGGAAAATACAATGACTATAAGGGGGTGTTCACACTAACTTTGTTAATGTCCTTTGCTGTCTTCTGTCATAGGATGACAGCATCGGACATTAACCTGTCACAGAGAACGTTCACAGACTGATTCCCTGTCTGTTCCCATTGACACTAATATAAACAATATGATGGAAGCTAACTTTTGTTATATTTTTTTTTAACCTTTGTAATGTAAGATAAAGTCCTGCATGCACGACTTCATATGTTACAAAAGATACCTCAATTCTAGGGTTGAGCCGATCTTGAGATTTCAGGATCGTTTTTAAAATCCAATTTCCCATCATTTTCCAGCCAATCCAGATCCCAATTCCAATCCTAATGCAAGTCAATAGGATTTTTTTTTAAGATCCTTTTCAAAAGCTATGAAAAGTTAACAAAAAATACACACACATTCTTAGAAAACATTGTTTTTTCATTACTACACAGCGTTGAGTCCAAAAATTGAAGCACAATTGAGCCTCAGTCATATGAGTGACTTCTTCTAAAGTAAGCATAGCCGGTAAAATATAGTATTTTCATTAGCATGGAGTCCAAAAATTGAAGCATATGAGCCTCAGTCATATGAGTGACCTCTTCTAAAGTAAGCATAGCTGGTAAAATATAGTATTTTCATGACTACACAGCATGGGCCATGAGGGAGTGAAAAGCCTTTGATTCAACAAAGCAGAAAGGGACCATTTCCAAGGCCAGTAGTTTTGAAATACTGGAGGTAAGCAGCTTAGCACGCTCATGTGTGGCTGGATAAGTTTTTTTCCTTTCCATTACTCGCTGGAGGGTGGGCTGAATACTAGAGGACCATGTTGGAGCAATTGGCATGCGAAATTCAGATGTGGCTCTTTGGCCAGTGGTTCCTGTAATTCTTTTATGCCAATTGCTTGACTGTTGCCCAGCACTGCTGCCTGTAACATATGAAGCTGGTGTGTACGTGGCTTGCAAGTCTTGCATATCACCCTCGGGGGGTCATTTTCATCTTTGGTGAAATATAACCACACAGTTTGTTTGGAGCCTTTATTTTTTTCTTGTATTAGCACTTTATAACTGGGATTTGTGCATTAATTGGAGGACATTTTGGTGGCACTGGCAAACGAACATGAACCTCATCTTCAGAACTAGTTCCCTGATCCTCTTCACGTGGAGAACAAGTTTTGTCAACATAGTCATCATCCACTGGCCTTTCTGAAAAATCTGCCACACTATGGCATGGACTCGCCTGGATGCTGGTGAAGGCAGCCACATCTGTAGTTTGTGTTTCATCATCGTCAGATTGCAGCAGTATGTCTGGGAACTTGGACATGGAATGATCAAATAATGCAGCAGATACCTCAGCTTCTTCCAAATTTGTGTGACAGGGTAATGTAGAAGGGGTGAACTGGATCCCCATTGAACATTTTGCACAGTAGATGACCCAAAGCTTTGTTCAGTGGAATATGAGAAGGAATTCCTTCCAGAAGAAGATGCTTCTAAATATGAAGTAATAAGTTCTCTGTGGACTGGCTTATCAGCATTCAGAATACCAGATTCGCCACACACCAGCAATGCTGACACCTGTTTTTTTCCTTTGTCGACAGGTGGTTGAGCACTGGCCAGTGCACGACTGTTGTGTCCTTTTCCTTTTCTATTTTTTTGGGGCATGTTTTTTTAAGAAAATAGTAACTTTCAAGTGAAAAAGCAGATTTTATTTAGTTGAACGACTGGAGAGTTCCCCTTTTTGATGGTAACAGCCGCTGGTTTTCAGAAATAAACATATATGTTTTTTTAAAAGGTATATAGTCTGAGGACAGAGCTCCTTTCTTGACAGGAGAAGCCTCTTAGTTTTATATTGAAAATGAAACTCTCACTAGCACAGCTAAGCACCTGCCTGCACTGACCCTAGCTACTACTGAGCTTGTGCTAGGCAACAACCTTTTAAGTAATGTCCCTTAAAGTTAGCAGCCCAAGATTCCATGCTGACATCACAGGTCATGGTTGGCCATTATGGGGCTGGCCATTTATAATAAGATAAATCTATGAGCCCTAATAAAAATACATAATATTTCTTATAACATGACTGACTATGCAGCTATGCTGGTGAGAATCCCGGTAATATGGCAACATCTTTAAGTCTATGGAATGCTGTTCTAAGTGTTGCTAGGCAACATGATTCCATGATGACATCACAGCTCACCATCACTTCTAATACACCGTTCACAGTCTTGGGCTCACATTTGTCAGTGTTTACTCTATAGATAGTGACCTACTGACTGCGCTTGGATTGCAATGTCTGAATTTCTAATGGCCAGTTCTGAGGTGGAAGTACAACTACAGGGGATTCTTAAGAACTATTGTCCTGACACCGTGCCTCCACCACCTGATGGAATCCTCAGCTTCACTCACCGGCTGGTTGTGGAGCTAGTGAGAGATTGCCTGACCAAATGTGACCAAGGTCGTCTAACCTCAAGTTATCTTGAGGATCTCCAGACCAACATACGGGCTTTACTACAACCAGGTAAATGGTAGAAATCCTGACCAAATCTTATACACAAGCCATTGTGCATTTTCTCATCTGATGATTTTCCTTCTCTGTTTGCTTTGATCTATTTAGGCTGAAGAAAGATCCCTGCACAAATTGTATATACAATAATAGATAATAGTAATAATACTGTAATAGAAGGTTATTCACAGGAAATTGTTATTTAAGCCTAAATGTAATTGTAGCAGAAGATAGGAGGAGTGACAAGCAATTTCCTGAGACTATCTGCAGTAATCTCCTGAGCTCCCTCTAGCGGTGGCTGCAGGAAGGCAGAATTTTATCTTTTGAATATATGTCTATATAAGAGATTTGGAATTCTGTGGTAGATAACAAAACTCTGATCACAATAAATATATATTGAGAAATGAGATTTTAGGGCCTAACATCTGCAGGTTAAATGGTGGCAATTCACTTTAAGTTGTCCATAGACTTAATGGTTTAATTAATAATCTAAATATTTTCAAGACCATTAAACACATAAAACTATAAAGATTATTCCGTATTGGTCAAAAATTTACTATAATAAGATAAATCTATGAGCCACCTGATGGCATCCTCAGCTTCACTCACTGGCTGGTTGTGGAGCTAGTGAGAAGCAGTGTGCCGGTCAGCCCATCTGATATAGCAGAGCCGAGTGTGCACATTCGGCTCTGCTACATCTGATGTAGCAGAGCCGAGTGTGCATAAGGGTTCTAGTGCACCCTCGGCTCTGCTACATCTGATGTAGCAGAGACGAGTGTGCACACTCGGCTCTGCTATATCAGATGGGCTGACCGGCACACGGTGTAGTTGAGCAGAACTGGCTCAGCACTGCTACCAATAGGAATGCATTGGCCAGCCTTCGGCCAATCAGCGCTGGCTCTGCCGGAGGAGGCGGAGTCTAAGGTCGGACCTGAATGGAGACTGGTGTGGAGCGATCTTAGACTCCGCCTCCTCCAGCAGAGCCAGCGCTGATTGGTCGAATTCCGTACTCTGGCCAATCAGCGCTGTCCAATGCATTCCTATGGGAAAAAGTTTATGTCACAAAAATCACAATTACACACCCGATAGAGCCCCAAAAAGTTATTTTTAATAACATTCCTACCTAAATAAAGGTTATCCCTAGCTATCCCTGCCTGTACAGCTATCCCTGTCTCTTAGTCACAAAGTTAACATTCTCATATGACCCGGATTTGAAATCCACTATTCGTCTAAAATGGAGGTCACCTGATTTCGGCAGCCAATGACTTTTTCCGATTTTTTTCGATGCCTCCGGTGTCGTAGTTCCTGTCCCACCTCCCCTGCGCTGTTATTGGTGCAAAAAAGCACCAGGGAAGGTGGGAGGGGAATCAAATTTTTTTGGAGTTTGCCACGTGATGTTCGATTCGAATCGAACACATCGAACAGCCTGATATCCGTTCGAACATGTGTTCGATAGAACACTGTTCGCTCATCTCTAATCTCTAAGCATATATACATTATTCTGATTGTAAATTAAGCTGTAATTCAAGTGTATCCCACTACGTGGGGCCTTAGCCTTAAGGAGGAAGCTGTTCAGAATCAGGCTTGGGTATACAGCTTAGAACCTGCAGCCAAAACCTGCCTACAAAGAGTTAAGTTCAGGTGCGATGACTGTGACGGTTTGTAAGCCAGAATCTCTCTGCAATAGAGAAGATAAAATGAGCGACTAATAACTGTGACCTGTTTTTCTATAAAGTCAGACAGTCGCTGCCAGTAAAGTACTGTGGAATTGTATAATAGAGCACTGCTGTGTCAGATGGCACCATCCATCGTTGTTTGAGCCAAAGTGGACTTCATGGGAGACGACCAAGGAGGACAGCATTGTCAAAAACAAATCATACAAAAGCCAAACTGGAATTTTCCAAACTACATATTGACAAGCCACAAAGATTCTAAGAGAGACAAAAATCTAAATTTTTGGCAAGGCACATCAGCTCTATGTTCTTGAATGGAATAATGAAGCATATCTTGAAAAAGAACACTGTCCCTACTGTCAGCACCGCACCCAGGGGTGAACCTGCCCCTTTCGCTGCTCGAGGCGAACGACAGAAAGCCACCCCCCTCCCCCGGGAGGAGGGGGCGGAGCGGGCTTGGCACCGCGAAGGGGGGTGGGGCAAAGGGGGCGGGGCTTAGCGGCGTTCGCAGGCAGAGAGAGGACCTGCTCTCTGCCTGAGCGTGAGGGGAGGCCACTGGAGCAGCGCTGCTCCAGCGGCCTCCCCAATCCACCGCTCGGTGCTAAGCCAGTCCAGGACAGCTTGTAAGCAAAAATGCCACCCTCCCTGGGGCCCTGGCATAGCGCCACCTCAGGTCGCCTCATTGGAGGTGTGGCACTGACCGCACCTCTAATGAAGAGAGGTGAGGCAATAGCCTCAGGTGGTGTTATAATGTATATGTGTGAGTATATATGTTATATGTATAACTGTGTAGGTATATATAGTATATATGTGTGTGGTATGTGTATACAGTATACTAGTTTTGGAAATTGCTTCATGTCACTTATACCCTATAGGTATAATGGAAGGAAGCCTCTACTGACTTTCTGTGAAAAGCGCTGCGGGAAAAACTATGATGCGATGTCGCTGCGGTTTTTCCTGCAGCACTTTTTTTGCTGTGGCCTGCTACGCAAGGCTTTATCCTTATAGTGTGATGTACAGATGATAAGGATTAGGCCCAACAGTGAGACACAGCTAAAAAAAACACTGTGGAAAAAAATAGCGGTGAATCACAGGGTTTTTTTTTTTCCCCCACAGTATTTTTTTTGAGCTTTTGATGCATTTTCCTGCACTTTTCCCCCCTATTAGTTATATGTGGAAATGCTTGTGATTGAATTCCCCTGCCATAGTTTAAGCGCACGCATCTTACAATTTGCAGCATCTTCCACTTTTTTTTTTTCCTGCAATGTGAGGATGCGATAAATTGATTACATTTCAGAAAAAGTTTTCTGGTTCTGTAAAACACTTTTTTTCTGCAGTAAACAAAAACACTGTTTTTGCAATGTAGGGTTCTGCCTTAAAAAAAAAAAAAAAAACCTAACTTTTTTTTGTTGCAGGACATGAAATTATCGCTTTAGGCTGAGGCCCCACATTGCAGAAACGCAGCTTTTTTTTTGTTGCAAATTTTGCTGCAGGTTTTTTTCCTTTTGAGACATTCCCAGGAGTGGCGACAATAGAAATGGGAAATATATAGGGATATCTTAGGGAGCCTTCACATGCAGTTTACTCTCCGTTCATTCATTCTGAATGTAAACTCGTTCAGAGTGAGCGGCAAAAAAAACAGATCCCATTGACTTGAATGGGTGCCGGCATACGCGCGTTCCCCATTGAAATCAATGGGAGGCTTTTTTAACTATTGCTTTCAATGTGATACGCGCGTATGCTGGCACCCATTCAAGTCAATGGGATCTGTTTTTTACGCCGCTCACTCTGAACGGGTTTTAAATTCAGAATGAGCGAGCGTAAACTCCATGTGAAGGCGTGTTTCTGTAGGTATCATTGGCATGCTGCAATTTCCCAAAAATGCAACGGTTTTGGAAATGGCAGCATTTCCGCATGGGGTATTTTTCTTTAACGTGTGGATGAGATTTGCTAGAATCCCATCCACTTTGCAAGGACAAATTGCGGCGTTTTTGCACCATGCTTGAACCATGTTTTTCCAGTGAGATTTCTTTGGTTTTTGTTGTGTTCTGTGATAAGATATTACGCTGCAGCACTTTAACCAATTGCAGACGTTCGGGTTTATTCTGCTACTTACAATAATCCTACACTTTGCATGTGGTTATTTTTTTTATATATTTGACTGCTTAGGTTTTCATAGACAGTAACTCTAATGTGAATGGAGCGTTAGAAAAAACATGCACCCGTGGAATATCTTATGGATCAGCAAATTTGAACAATGAATAACTTTTTTTAAAAACAAACCTTTTCCAATAATATTATTTTTATAAGTGCATTATCATATATTCTTTTATTCCTTTAGTCTTTGCTCTCTAGTTCTTCATCCTCCACATTTTGGTGAACCGATAAGCACTAAACAGCAGGTACATTATCTTTAAAAACAGACTCAATAGCACAAGAACATGAGGTTTGCAGCCAAGCCCCCATCTCAAACCAAAACCCGGGGCTCCCCCACAACATCAAGGTCTGACAAGAACCAGCGAATATTTTCCACCAGCAGAGCGGACACCTTTATCACACGTACAAGTCATAATGAAACAAACCTGCAGAGCGCAGGGATTTCACCATAGTCAGAGAACTGAGGCTCTTATCACATTCGTTTCTTTCTTTTAGCCATTAAATGTCAAAACCTTCTGTCAACAAAAACATTCTTATGAAGAAGATTTGTGGCCCATGTCTGGAAGGGCTGCAGACAAGACGGTGACTAAATATTACCATGCTTGGATGTTATGGTTGGAAGCAGCAGAATTACACCATACCTCCAATTACAAAACCACTTTGCAGAATGGAATAGCACTGGTGAATAAACTTTGTAGATTATCTTATTAAAGAAATAGATTTCCTTCACTACTTATCAAGCTGAACTGCTTTTTACATATTAGTCTATGGAGAGGGGCAGGGGAAGGAGAAAGTGACTGGAAAAGGCATACAAATAACTGCGGATCCTACACTGGGTCACACTGTGAGCGCGGAAACCCTTCTAAATCTGATGTTAAGATAAAATTCTACCACTGCACAGAATAAGACAATACATCAGTTGATAGCCTCCTCCCTCCTCTCCATAGAGTTCTGTGTGAGAGCTGGATGCCAGAACAGATACCAGACTCCATGAGAAGGAAACAGATCTCCTTGCACATTACTTTTTCTCTTATCCTGTATATATACCGTTACCCTCAGTTTATTTAGCAAGGCAGTGGTTATCTTGGAGGGGTTTTTGGGGCTGTTATGTTAAAATACTGCCCTGTGGCCCAGTTACAAAAGGGTGACGATAATGCTATGGTTCAATATATCACAGTATATATTGGCAATCATAGTTCTTTCAATGAATTGTAGTGCCCACAACAGTGACCATGACGCTCCCCCCACCATGCTTGACTGTAGACAGAACACACTTGTCTTTGTACTCCTCACCTGGTTGCCACCATACACAACTGATACCATCTGAACCAAATACATTTATCTTGTTATCTCATTAGACCACATGACATGGTTCCAGTAATGTCCATGTCCTTAGTCTGCTTGTCTTCAGCAAAATGTTTGTGGGCATTTTTGTACATCATCTTTAGAAGAGGTTTCCTGCTGTGACGACAGCCATGCAGACTAGAGATGAGCGAGTAGTATTCGATTGAATACCTCGCCGCCATAGTAATGAGTGTAAGCCTTTGGTGTTTGGCCACTTACACGCATTCCTATGGTGGCGAGGTATTCGATTGAATACTACACACTCATCTCTAATGCAGACCAATTTGATCCAGTGTGCGGTGAATGGTCTGAGCACTGACAGGCTGACCCCCCACACCTTTTACCTCTGCAATGGCTATTCAATGTCTATTTTGCAAAGACAACCTCTGGATAGGACGTTGAGCACGGGAACTCAACTTCTTTGACTATGGTGAGGCCTGTTCAGAGTGGAACCTGTCTTGTTAAACAGCTGTAAGGTTTTGGCCACCGTGCTGAAGCTTATTTTCATAGTATTGGCAATATTCTTATAGCCTAGATCATCTTTATGTAGAGTAACAATTCTTTTTTTCAGGTCCTCAGTGAATTCTTTAACATGAGGTGCCATGTAGAACTTCCAGTGACCAGTATGAGGGATAGTGAGAGCGTAACACCAAATTTAAGACATCAGCTCCCCATTTACCTCAGAGATCTTGTAACACTAACCATTCAAGTGACACCCAGGGAGGGAAGAAGGCTAATTGGGGTGTACTCACCGTCACGGATTTAGATATTAATGGCTGTGTTGAGTGATTTTTAGGGCACAACAAATTTGCACCAGTCTACAAGCCGTACACTGACTACTTTACATTGTATCACAGTGTCAGATCTTCAGTGTTGTCTCATGGAAATATATAATGAAATAATTACAAAAATGGGAAGGGTGTATTAATATATATATATATATATATATATATATATATATATATATATATATATACATACATACACACACACACACACACACACACACACACAGACACATATATATATATATATATATATATAATATATATATATATATATATATATATATATATATATATATATATGCTGGAGTCCCGCTATATCAGCCCAGGATTCCTGACTTATCTGTGGTCAGTGTGGGTCTGGAGTAGGATTCAGCCCCAGGTGTGGGTCTTGGGGCTCATTACTGGCCCATAAAAGGTCACAGAGCCTGCACTTCGGGGCAGATCCAGGAAGTGAGGAGTCGGCTGGGTCTGTCCAGTAAGCCTCCAACCGGTGAGACCAAATTGTGCTTGTTTTTTCATGTGGTTGGTCGTAAGACACATAGTTAGTTATTACTATTGTATAGTTAGTTACTCAGACGAGCAGGAATTTGCCTGAAGTTAAGGCTGTATTTTGTTTTTGCTCATTTTGTGCCTGAAATCAAAGTTTATTTACCTTCTTGTTTTTGTAAATAAACCAGTTTGCTGCATATTTTCTGTCCCTGTCTTGACCGTTTGAGTCCACACCACTGCTTCTACTGAGCTAACTTCCCCACATAATTAACATTATATATATATATATATATATATATATATATATATATATATATATATATTAGATAGTGCGCTACTAAGTTTCTTATATTCACCTGTGCTATTCATTTATGAAATATGATTTTAGAATTGGAGGTACATAGTAGTGACACACTACGGCATATAACACTGATATAGAATTTTACCACATAAAGGAATAAAAACTGTAGAACCTATAAATGAAACTAACACCTTGCAAAAAGTAATTTATGAAAGATTAGAGACGTTCTGATATGTTCACACTGGGAGTGATGGATCCACTAAGCCATTGTCCAATAATTCTGCCTGAAACCAAATAGACAGATGGCGGTGGTGCCGCATTGAAGGTTTGCTGATTTTGATGTAGCAGAGATGACTTTGTGGTGTTGCAGGAAATGGCAGGTTGGATGACACTGGGTAAAGTGAGGAAGTTGTGCCTGCACGTACAACAGTAAAGTTGCGGTATGACAGGGGGACATAAGAAAATAGCCAAGAACACTGCTTGGGTCTGGGTTTTAGAATCCCTCCTGGTGCCATCACAAGTAGGCTCTGGGTTGCAGGGATGTCTCCCCATTTTCCAGGAACCTCGCAGATGTTATGGGAGAGTTGGCAAGTACACTATAACTAAGACTCCTTAGGATTGTGTTACTGTAGTGTTACTGGACTCTGTAAATGGTTATCTTATGGGCACAGCATTATTTTGTACTAGGATGTTTTAGGATACAGATATAATAGAGGAGGTTCCCTACACATGACTCACCAAGAATCTCACATATAGTCTACAGAACCGCAGGTATTGATGAGAGTTCCTGAGGATTCCCACAGTAGATCTTGGCTAAGTCATCATTCACATGTCTCCAGTATTTGTCAGAAAACATGTCCGTACTGCCAGGAACAGATATAGCTTTTACAGAGACTTAAGCCTTGACCTTTTCCTCCTTTAACATCACAAAATAAATGTCATAAAAGAGAAGGTATGAACACGAAGCACAAGCAGAGCATGTCTTCTCTCCAGGTGGTCCTGACATGTCTCCCATTGACCATAGATAGCAAACAGGTCTCAAATCTAATTCTGGACAAACTGCTCTTTTCCATTTCCCTAGCATTCATTCACATGTCAAGTACACGTGTGTATTAACAAGAAGTATTAGGAGGACGTGTTAGGGATGCTAGAATAACTCAGCAGAGTGGATAAATATATTTTTACTGTTCTCTTTATATCGGATGTTCAGCATTAGAAAAAACATGGCGGCTTTCATCCATGAACAGCACCAAACCAGCCCACGGGTTAGTCTGGTATTGCAGCTCAGCTATATTTGAGATGAATGCCCCTGAGCTACAATACTAAACACAACCTGTGGCCAGTGCTGACAGCAAACTGGGAAACTGCCCAGAGTCCTTCTTCCCCAAGAGGGCCCCAGAGATCTGGTCTTATAACCTCATGGTCTGGATACCTAGGGGAGTGTTAGTTTCAACCATTTCCACACCCTCAAAAGACAGATACAGTTGTAATCAATGGCATAACAGAGAGTCGTTGGCCCCTACCCTGCCATTCTCTAGGTCGGATCATACACAGGACACCACTGTCCCCAAACTGGCGGCACAATGACATACTCTTACTCATACTCTTGCTCTTACTTCAGAGCTGCTCCACAAGTCAGATCAGGGTGGGATGAGTAGTACTTTTATTTTTTTTTGTAAGAAAAAAGGGGGCCCTAGCTGGCCGAAAGTGAACACTACAACACTCTTAGGGGCCACTATTTGGTTATTAAGGGGAACTATTTTGCTATAAACGGAACATGATATTCCTATTGGAGCACAAAAGCTGGGCATTTTTATTGCCTGGGGCATAAATTTAGCAGTAGAAAGGAAGTTGAGAATGCAGCCCCCTTTGTGCCCTCCCACAATAAAATTGTACTTTTTATCTTCGAGGGTTCAAACAGATGGGCAACACAATGTTTTGGACACAAAATTGGGCATTACTATGTTGATTGCATTATCAATGTCTAGGGGACACCATAGTAGACACTATTTCTGTGGGACCCCAAATATTTCATCATTTGTGGCCCCACGTTTAATTTTGCCTAAGTCCACACTTTGTCTAAGACCGTCTCTACCTGTGGATTAGCGTGGCGTTGTTTCTGGAAAAAGATGGCCTTGTTCTAATCCTAGATGTGAACCCTGTAAATGATACTATTGACAACTCCAACCTCTGCAGGCATCCATAGCTGCTCCTCTCTTTGGTGATCTCATGTGAATATCGTTTTCGTTCTTTCCCAGAGAGCACAGCTCAAAGAGGACATTTTTTCACATCACAATCTCGCTTTTACCAGGCACAACACATTCGTACCCTTGTTCTCATTGTTCACCTTTGCTTTGACTACGCTAATATAAGAGGGAATTGAATAAACAACAACTCCCTTATGCTGTAAATTCTCATTATTGAAATCTCTCACAAGTAGAAGCGGTTCAATAATACAGTCGCAGACGATGGGGAATTCTCATCTCCCCCACACTGGCCTGCACGTGCGTCAGAAGGCTACAAGTTGTCCATATCAATGTAGAAAGGGTTTCTTAGGCTAGCTAAGCTCCGCTCATGAAATCTTATGCGCAGTGAATCTAACAAGATCAGCATCAGACTATTCCAGACTCCTCCTGTCTCCAAATTCTGGAACAAGGAATACCTATTTGACAGCTACTTCCTCTTAGCCATATTAACGCCCATGTTTGTCACTTGGTCACCCAGCTAGCCCTGTCCCTTGCTGTCTCGGGTGTTTATTGAAATAACCCTTCTCACTGTACTGTTGACTCTCATAAGTAACTGAATCTAAGTAATTCCTGTAATGTAAGGAATCTATTTGCTGAGCCATGTCCGTCTCGTGGTCCTGCAGTGAGGATGTGCTGCAGTTCATCCATGGCACATCCTCACTAGTATGTTTGCCACATGACCACAGTGGCCATTGTTTGGCTGCAGTAGTTAGATGCATGTATATTAGAGATGAGCGAGTAGTGAAATATTCGATATTCGTTTCAAGTAGCCCCTCAATATTCGACTACTTGACCGAATATCGAATCCCATTATAGTCTATGGGGAAAAAAAATGCTTGTTTCAGGGGAAACCCAAATTCGACTAAGGAGAGTCACCAAGTCCACAATGACACCCCAAGAAATGATGCCAACACCTCTGGAATGCAACTGGGACAACAGGTGAAGCATGCCTGGGGGCATCTAACAAATCCAAGACCAAGGATTACCCCACTATCACAGCCTATCAACTAGACACTTTCCAAACTCAGTAGAACCTCTATGAAAGTTGAAAAATACTTGGAAACCTTCTTTCCTCCCCAATTGGATGGACAGAAACACAAATTTAAAGCTAAAGAAACATTAGCATGCACCCCTTTAAATCACGTTGCCTATGACAACCACAGATGGCATAGGCAATGGGAAATCCAACAGTACCCACCCTGAACGGTCATTGTGTGTGTGTGTGTGTGTGATGTGGTAATACCTTCAAAAATTCACTTTTCTGGCCCTTAACATGAACCCTTCCAAATTAAGTTAGAGGTCCTTAAGCTGAGCTACCAGCAGAGATTGAGGCCCTTCAGGTGACTTCAGCCTTGCACCAGCGGAGTGTTAGGCCCTTTAACTGAGTTGCGCCTTGCACCAGCAGAGTTTTTTGCCCTTTGGGTGAGTTGAGCCTTGCACCAGCAGTGTTAGCCCCTTTAAAATTGTTAGCCGCTAAAATGGTGGTTCCAAAACCATCACTCTCATTGTGGTGGATTGATGCAGTGGATTGGAGTGAGGACCCAGACATTGATCTTGATTTTGATTGTGAAATTGATAACATTTTGGCATTAAGTCCTGGGGGTAACTTTTATTTAGAGGACCACAACAGTGGAGAATTGGCTGCAACCACTACTACCAGTAATGGTCCTCTAATATCGGACTCTACATTACCTCTACAGGGTTCTGATCAGGTGTTAATAGTCCAAACAACATGCTCCAGTACTTTAGCTGTAGATCAGAAACCACTTTCCCTTCTGACACCAGATTTAACCAAGCTTCATCATCATCATCATCATCCTGCTGAGATGGAGCCACTAAAAGAATCCTTGCCTTCCAAGGCATGTCCTGGTGCTGCGACTGAGCCACATCTAAACACAGTCGTTTGGAACTGAACAAAATTCAAATTGTCAAAAGACTTTAGAGACTGTTGAAAGTAATGGGATCCAGAATGAGGAGTTCATCACAAGGCTGACAGACCCAACTCTACATGCTGCAGCACAAGCAACCAGCATTCAAATTAAGATTGTCTCTTCAAGTAAGACAAGATTCTTTGGAACCAGAACAGGAAAAGCCAGTGATTGCCATTGCAGCAGTGCCTAGGCCATCTTTCAGAGCAGTTCATTCAGAGATTGAATTGGAGAACATTTACTGTGACCGAGTCTTCATGCACATTAGTGGGCATGGACAAACTAACATAGAATATCCTCATGCTGAGCTAGCCTCATTACTGAACAAGATCAACCAGGATAATCAGGCCTCGAAACAGCCATCACATCTTACCGAAAGGAATCACCCTCGGTTTGGAAAGAAGCCATCTAAACGTGGAAAGTGACGGACGGCAGGAGTTCACTAAAGACAGTGGGGAGACAATGTAATTAAGTGGAGTACTATTTGGTTTTTCCCTTCCCTTCCCCATGTATGTTATCGGGTGTCTGCTTACCTGTTTCGTTGGTTTGTTCCGCTCCCTGCTGTTGGCCCTGTCACCCCTCTGTTTCTTCCCTATGTTGGTTTGTTCCTTCCCCTTTTAGCCGTTGTGGTCACGCCTCCTCTCCCTCTTTCGTCGGCAGCCAGTCAGCAGGACAAGCAGCGAGAGGAATCTTCTGCGCACCATGTCTGCTGTAGGTAGGCTTTCTGAGAGCTCCCTCCTGGATGCGATCCGGGATGGCATCCGTTCTGAAGGGGAATCTTTCCTTGCCCGCTTGTTAGCAGGTGCAAGGGAAGATTCGGCCCCTACTCTGGCGCCGGATGGCGCTGGTGTGCGACGTCGCACGGCTAGGCGCTCCCGGCCTCCGGAGCACCTTAGCCCGAGTATTTCCCCTCCCCCTAGGAGGCGTGGCGGGGAGTGTCTCGAGGGTTCGGCTGCCACTGTATCACGGCCTTTCCCCTCCATCCTCCCGTCAGCGAGTGGCCCCTCCCCTTCCGGCTCGGCGGGAACGGCGGCCATTTTACCTGGAATATCGTTGCAGGCTGCATCTCTACTTAGTGTGATGGGTTCCAGGGAGTCAGTTACACCCCCCCCGGCGCAGCCATTGACCCCTCCGGTGTCCCAGCCAGCCGTGGTGCCCGACCAGCAGTGCACTCAGCGTGCTGCTGCAGCCGCCCAGTCTGGAAATGAGACTATGAGTGTGCCACCATACGTGTCAGCTACCCCTCCTCCCTCCCAGATGGCTCCTGTGTACAATGTACAATTGCCTATGGATCAATTTTCCACGGTCACTCCCTCGGCTCGCAGGTCCCACAGGCGGGATAGGTCCCGGTCATCTTCCCTGTCTTCCTCTTCGGATAACCGGTCTAGGCGTAGTCGCCGCAAAGGGGATCGTAAGAGGGCAAAAGGCAGGGAGCGTTCGAGGTCCTCCAAGCGCAGTTCCCGTTCCAAGTGCTCTAAGTCTTCCAGGCGTCGCTCCCCGTCATCTTCCAGCTCGTCTTCCAGCCCCAGGGGCTCGGCTCGTTCGGGACGTCGTCACAGAAAGAGGCAGGTGCCTGATTTCCCGCAGGAGCGGGCTTCACGTGAGGCCAGTCGGGCCAGCACGGCGCCACTTCCGGTTTCGGCAGTCGAGGTTCCTGCTGTGCCTCCGGGTGGTGAGTGTGACTATGCTGGGGCTTGGGGGGTGGGGGAGGGCGGGGATATGTTGCCGAAGTTAAAAGCCTTAGTAGAGCATCTTGAAAGAAAGCAGAAGCCCGGGGTTAACCCCCCGGCTGCTGGTTTATTTAAGGATTCTTTTTTCAGTGGCGTGAGTCCGTTAGGGGCTTACTTAGATGATGATACGCGTACGAAGATTTTTTAATAACCAGTATGTAGACATATGGTCTCTCTTGTCGGTTGACCAGCACACGGTCGATAAAGAGAGACGAGTGGCTACGGACAGGACCGTTGATAGGCGGCCTCGCGTAGCTAAAACGATTAACAACTGGTTACAGGCCTTTTCGGTTTTGGGTTGTGTCATGGGCCAGCGCCATCCGGAACGTTGTTCAGAGCTTTTTGTTTACATGGACACCATATACGGTGCTTATAAATCCCATGGTGGTAGCGCCTGGTGGCGCTACGACGAAGAATTCCGGCGGCGCTTGTCCATGCAACCTGAAATCGCGTGGGCTGTCCAGGCTACCACGGTATGGTTGCGTTTGATGATGGCGCAGAAACCGGGCCTCCTCCCCCTGGAGCGGTGGCCGTGCGGAGGCCGGGAACCTGCTGGCTCTTCAATGAGGGTCATTGCCGGTTCTTCGGCCTCTGCAAATTCAAACATGAATGTTCTTCATGTGGCGGCCCCCACACCGCTTCCAGGTGCACCAGGGCTTCTAAGCCATCCTCAAAAGTGGCAACAGAATCCAAGGACTCCGGTGAGCGTGCTAAGGATGCTTCCATGGCTAAACCGCTATCCTAATGCACAGGCAGCTTCTCAATTACGTGTGGGTTTTTCTTTTGGGTTTTTTATACCCTTTGTTTTTTCTAGATCCCCTCTTTTTTCACGTAATTTGAAATCGGCAAGGGATAATCCGGCGGCCCTGCGGGAAAAGGTTATCAAGGAAGTCTCGCTGGGCCGTATGATGGGCCCTTTTTGTACTCTGTCTTTTTCGAACTTGAGGGTCTCCCCCTTGGGGGTGGTCCCTAAGAAGGAGCCGGGCAAGTTTTGTTTAATACACCATCTTTCTTTCCCTAAGGGTGCCTCAGTGAATGATGGTATATCACCGGAAGAATCCTCGGTGACCTGTGTCCTTTGACCGTGCGGTGGACTTGGTTCGCCGCGCTGGCACAGGAGCACTCATGGCGAAATCAGATATAGAGTCGGCATTCCGCCTTTTGCCGGTCCATCCTGATTGCCATCATTTACTGGGGTGTATGGTGGATGGCCAGTATTTTTATGACACTTGCCTCCCAATGGGTTGTTCCATCTCGTGCCACTATTTTGAACTCTTCAGTTCCTTCTTGGAATGGGTGGTTCGAGTGGAAACAGGCTCTTCTTCCATCACCCATTACCTGGATGACTTCTTTTTTGTCGCTCCTCCGGGTGATGGGCGTTGTTTATACCTTTTAGATACTTTCCGTTCTTTGATGCGTGAGTTTGGGGTTCCCCTGTCCCTAGAAAAAACTGAAGGGCCGAGCACTTGTCTGTCGTTCCTCGGTATCGAGTTTGATACCGAGGCCATGGTTTTCAGATTGCCTGAGGACAAGCTTTTCAGATTGCGTGAGCTTTTATTGGGTTTTGTCGCTGCTTCCAAGGTTTCCTTGAAGCAGCTGCAATCGCTTCTGGGATTGTTAGTTTTTGCGTGCAGAATCATGCCCATGGGTCGTGTTTTCTGCAGACGGTTATCCCTTGCTACTAGAGGTATTTGTTCTCCCCATCATCGAATCCGCATTACTAGGCCCCTCAGAGCGGATTTGCGCACGTGGTTGTCCTTTTTAGAGTCTTACAATGGTCACATGTGCTGGCAGGCAGATGAAGTTTCCAATTCGGTGCTGTCTTTGTATACAGATGCGTTGGGCAGTTGCGGCTTCGGCGCGGTTTTTGGTTCTCAGTGGTGTGCGGCGCCTTGGCCGGAGTCCTGGAGGGAGTGGGTTTGGTGTAGGAATCTCACCCTTCTTGAGCTGTTCCCTATCATTGTAGCAGTTGAGGTCTGGGGACCTCAACTTCGTGATCGTAGAGTACGTTTTTGGACAGATAACTTAGCTGTAGTGCATTGTGTTAACCGCCTCTCTTCTTCCTCCCTTCCAGTTTTGTCTTTACTTCGACACCTGGTTCTGCGTTGCCTCGAGATGAACATTTGGTTTCGGGCCCGTCATGTTCCAGGTGTCGAGAACTGTGTGGCTGACGCCCTTTCCCGTTTTCGTTGGCAGGAATTTCGGGAGGTCTTTCCGCAGGCGGCCCCGGAGGGTATCCCATGCCCATCCCACTTGTGGGATTTGGCGGGAGCGTTTGATGCCTTTAATCCAGTCTTCGGTGGCTCAGGCTACTTGGAGGGGTCACGGTAAGGCTTGGGGAGAATGGTGCTCGTTAGTAAAGGGGGATTTTGATTGGGGTGATCGTAATTCATTGTTTCAGCTAACGGTTGATTATCTCCTCCAATTGCGCGCGTCCGGGGTGTCCGCGGGGGTTGCGCAGCGTCGCCTGTCGTGCGTGGGGTTCTTCATGAAATTATACGGTTTGCCGGATGTTACTGGGGTTTTTGCCATACGTCAAGCTTTAAAGGGCTGGCGGAAGGGGTGCTCTAGGAAGGATAGTAGGCGCCCCATTACTTATGACATTTTAGTCCGGTTGGTACTTTCTGCGTCGCGTTGTTGTAGTTCTTTGTACGAGGCTTCTCTTTTTGCGGCGGCTTGCTGCCTTGCTTTTTTCGGGGCTCTCCGGGTCGGTGAGCTAGTTTCCCCGTCCAAGAGCAGGGTAGGTGGTTTGTTGGATGGCGATGTCATCCTATGCGATTCTTCGATCAGGGTTCGTATCCGGCGGTCGAAGATGGACGTGCTAGGCGACGGTCACTGGCTCATGTTGCGGGGTGTCTCGGGCCCGGTATGTCCGGTTCATACGGTAGCTGATTACATCTTGTCCCGGGCTGCCTCCCCCGTCTTTCTTGCTCATGGTGACGGTTCTCCTTTGACCCGTTATCAGTTTGAAGTTCTTTTAAAGAAGGGTTTGGGTTTCCTTGGGCTTCCAGTTTCGGATTTTGGCACGCACTCTTTCAGAATAGGCGCGGCTACCGACGCGGCTCGCGCTGGCCTGTCCGAGGAGGATCTCAAACGCATCGGTCAGTGGAAATCGGGCTGCTACGCCCGCTATGTTCGGCCGGAGCTGGTTATTTAATTTTTCTTTTCCTTCTCTTGCAGATCAGCGGGATCCCGTGGTGTTTATATTGGGACACTCCTTTGTTTTCTGGGCTGCTCAGCAGGCCGAAGTCAGACCAGGGGGGAGCAACCTTGGTTTTCAACAAATACAAGTTGTTTGGCAGGGCGTCCGAGGGATGAGATGGTCTCAGGTTCTTCCTGAGACGGTAGAATTTAGTCACAGTACCGTGGGTCCAGTCATTGTAGTCATTCATGCCGGCGGAAACGACCTATGTTTCGTCCGGATGGCAGAGCTCCTTGCTGTTATGAGGTCGGACCTCGAGGTTTTTCCCGGAGGCGATCTTGGTCTGGTCCAAGATAGTTCCCCGTTTGCGTTGGCATGGCTCCCGCGATGCCGAATCGGTTGAGCGCTGCAGGCGTTCGGTTAACGCCCGTATGGCGCGTTTTGTGCGGTCCCGGGGGGGGGGTGGTCATTCGGCACCACCAGTTAGAGGGTGACAACGCTCGCATGCTTAGACCTGATGGGGTGCACCCAAATGATATTGGACTTGATGTGTTTTTATCGGGCCTACAGGACGGAATTGAGCAGGCGCTCTTTTTGCTGGGTGGGGGTCGGAACCCAGTGTAGCCACCTGGGTCCCTCCGTGGCGGTAATGCAGAGTAAATAGTGGATACGGGGTTATGTCTGCCCCCTCCGTGGGATGGGGCGGGGATATCCTCCACTGTTCTGCAATTTGCTAATTGTTGTTGTTTACATTCTCGTTGCCATGGTAACTTCGCCATGGCAACGTAACGTTTACGTAATAGTTGTTGTTTACAAATTGTTGCCATGGTAACGGTTTCCATGGCAACTCATCGTTTGCACTTTCATAATTTTATAAATAAATAAACAGCTGTGGCCGACCCTTTACCCACGCAAAAAAATTTAATTTGTGTCCGTGTCATTTCTTTATTTGTTAAGTTTGGTATGGAAGGGAAGTAAGGAGAGTAGTAGTTGGAATCCACACTGCCTTGCACCTTTAATTGAGTTGAGCATTGCACCAGCAGAATGTTAGGCCCTTTGGGTGCACTGAGCCTCTAACGCTAGGTTCACACCTGCGTTCAGGGTTTCCGTTCTATGGTTTCCGTCTTCTGCATGCCAGAAGACGGAAACCATAGACCGGGTCCGGCTGTGAGCGGCGGTGAGCGTTTTAGGCTCTCCGCCGCGAAACTGGTTTTTTAAATCCGGACACAGAGTACTGCCTGTCCGACTCTGTGTCCGGATTATAAAACCCGGTTTCGCGGCGGAGAGCGCAAAACACTCACCGCAGGTGCAGGTTTCCTGCCTCTGTTTTAAGCAGGAAACGGAAACCTGAAGTACGGAGTGCCGGGCACAGATGTGAACGAGCCCTTACCAGCATAGTTTTTGGCCCTTGGGGTGAGTAGAGCCTTGCACCAGTAGTGCTTTATTTTTTTTGGCCCTTGAGGTGAGTAGAACCTTGCACCAGCAGTGTTTTACTTTTTGGCCCTTGGGATGAGTAGAGCTTTGCACCAGCATTGTTTTTGGCCCTTTGGGTGAGTTGAGCCTATAACCAGCAGTGTTTTAGGCCCTTTGGGTGAATTGAACCTTTAACCAGCAGAGTTTTAGTTTTTGGCCATTGGGGTGAGCCCTAAAAAATTATTTTTCAGGCCCTTGGGATGAGCCCTAAAACAATGTTGTTTTTTTTTTTTTTTTTAACTATTTGTTAACGGTGAAGATGGTGGTGTTGGAGGAGGAGGAGGAGGAGGAGGAATAGGACAAGGAATTTGTGTGCTGACACAGACACATGGAACTGTGTCTCGTCAGTACTGTGGATGGGACATGCTGGTTGTGGGTCCACAATATCTGCTATCCACCCTAGTATAGGTTCCTGTTTGATGTTGTGGCACTTCTGGCTGCCCCTCTCTAGTAGATAATTGGATCTGCAGTCGAGCTACTGCGGCCTGGATCCCCAGCTCCTCAGCCCCACGTCCCCGTCCTCATCCCCTTGTGCTAATAACGAGGGGCCTTGCTGGCAGCTCCTCTCTAGTAGCTGGACTGTGGACTGCATCCCCAGCTGGATTTCCACGTCCCTGTCCCTTGATGCTCCCTGGACGCATCTTTGGCAGGTTCAGTGTATGTACACTGTTCCTGCAGTGTAGCTCTGAAAAGAGCTGTTCTGTTAATTGTAATTTTTCCTGCCTAGCAGTGTCTAAACTCTCTCACCCTCAATACAATGTCTCTCCCTATCTCACCAAAACGCATCTGACACGAATATGGCTACCACTATTCTTATAAATCTGAAGTCACCTGATTTATCCAGCCAATGACGTTTTCCTATTTTTTTTATGTACAGTTATTGGAGAAAAAAAAAAGCGCCAGGGAAGGTGGGATGGCATATGAATTTTTACTGCGTTTATTGGAATCGAATATCTTGAATACTTTAATATTCGATCGAAAATCTACTCGATTGAATAATATTCGCTCATCTCTAATGTATATCATGTTATGACAGCAGGAGCAGTACATAGAGCCCACCAGAGCATAGGTGCTGGAGTGGCAGTGGATTAAACAGGGGGGTATAGTTTTTCTTTTGTTAGAACTGTTATTTGGTATTTTTTTTTCTACAGTAAATTCTAGACAACCCTTTTACTGCTGAGAATGACTTGGTAAAAATCCCACATTATGCAGTAAAGGCTTCTGGGAAAGTCGGCCATGATGTTCAGGGTGCTTCCTATAGAGGGCAGCATAACAGAGGCACTGTCTCCCTATTTACATCTTGGGAGACAGATTTGTATATTCCTCCCATTTTTCTACAGGATCATGTTCACCCCCACACATAGCAACATTTCATTGGCCTTCCTGACCACCAGGTTCGTTCATCTTTGTCAATGAGTGTGAGAGCCTGATACAATAGTATCTGATATAACAGGTCAGATCTGGATATCTCACATCTACATAATAAAACCCATGGGTGTATTGTGGTTTTTGCCTTATTTGCCCTATTAAATTTTACACATATTCAATCCAATTCCTATCCATTTTGGTCTTTAGCGTGTAGTATTTTCATGATAAATGCTTGTAGGATTGTGTAATACATAAACGTGACCTAGAACATTTTGCACCTCAGTGCTTCCATTAAGCTCTTATGTAATCTGACCCAAATAAGGAGGGAATATCAAATTGAAATGAATGCCATATCGTGCCATGGAAAGTATGATACCCATTGTACATGGTGATATTTCCTACCAAACATTTCTGTGTTACCAGAATAGCACACATTGTTTCCATAAGTCATCAATATTAGATTGGTGGGGGTCCTACAGCAGGCACCCTTACCTGTCAGCCAGCGGCTACTATGAACAGCTTTAACCCAATGGTTTAAAGCAGTTGGAGCTTTGCTTTTTCTGGTCCAGTACTCTATATCATCAACATAAACATACACTTGAATGATAGTGGGTTAGATTTATGAACACTGATATACCATATGTCCAGTACTTCTCCTGGGCTGCCTTCTCAAAGTGAAATTGCTTGCTAGTTGTGATGTCCGAGATCCACTAATTGACCTCAGGAAGAGATCTCTCGACGTCACGTGTCCTCCACTAATACGCCTCAGTGGTCATGTGTGTCAACAATGGATTGGCAAGACTGGACCGTGCTGGGAGGCCCCTTATTTTTTTTTTTTTTTACCTTCCTCGATCTATAACATTTTTGACTGGACAAGCCCTTTAATAAAGGCCTCAGCCAGGGCCACTCCTGGATCTGATGTTACTCCCAGCAGGCTTTGGGCCTTTATGGCAATGTCCCAGATGTCACATGGATGATCCACAAGACGTCTGGGACATTATAAAGGCCCAAAGCCTTTGCTAGGAGTAACACCAGATCCAGGAGAGGTGAGTTAGTAATGGTGTTTATTAGGTCTCTTTACCTCCCCTGAGGCATCTTTCGATCGTCCGCCTCAGGCAGCAGAGAGGCTAGGTTCACCACTGCTAGCTTCCCCTACAACACATATAGGAAGCTATATTGGAGATGATAGGCTGCCTGTAATAATAATTTCCCTATAATCACTTGTTTCTCTTTATCAAGGACACAATGATGTCACTACCACTAAATATTGCCACATAGCTAAGTCAATAGCTAAACCAATGTAAGAGTAAGCATTAAAAAAATTGAGACTGGAACAATAACTTGTAACCATTGTATTTCTCTACTTAAAGGGGTATTCCCACCTCACATACTCAGCAGTCTTCACTCTTGTAAAATCTTCTTTCTTCCTAGTTTCTTGCATCATTTGGTGGGCGGGGTTTCACAGGCAACCTGCCGTTAGCTCTGCCCCCAAATTCACGTGTAGCTCCGCCCACCCACATTGGACTATGAAGTACAGGCAGCAGCAACTCCATTCTGTGTTACATACAGAGACTGCCTGTCTCTGCCATAATGAACACAATTGTATTAGCTAGCCTGATAACTGGGAGAACAGAAGAAATGAAAGCAGCTCCCCTCCTCTATCTGATAGCAGGAAGCTAGGTCACATGTGTGGTGTAGACACAGGAATAGCTAGATACACAGGCTCGCTCCCTGCACTTAGCCCCTCCTCCCTCCCCCCTGAGAGCAGCAGATACATCATTTGACTCAGGAGCAGCTAGGTCAGGGCTGTGGCCACAAAAAATTGAATAAAGTAAGATAGTGGACAAACAAAGCAGCTTTGCTGAAGCAGTGTATTTAGGGAAAGTCTTACATCCACATTAACCAGCAGTATAGATAGGATCCTTGTGATGGGACAACCCCTTTAAATGAACACTAACACGAAATAAACCTTGAATAATTTCCTAAATCTAATGGTATTTCAGAAATACTGCAGCGAACGCGTTTTCTTGCTTATCTGTTCCATTTACAGCTGGGGACCAGCTGAGAAGATTGAGCTCAGGTAAGTGGGTGTACATTAGCAATCTCTTTGTTTCACTGCAGACAAGGACAGTGGATAGGGTTTTGAGGAGGATGAGGGAGACATAGCTCAACTCATCCTATTCTACTAATATTATAAATGTGAAAGTTTGTGTGTTTGGATGTTTGTTACTCAATCACGCAAAAACGGCTGAACAGATTTGGATGAAATTTGGCAAATAGTTTGTAACCTCGATTAACACATTTTATCCCGATAAATGACATGGCTTCACAACTGTTATGAATTTATGTTCACATACTATATTACACTGCTCTTGGCTGCAGCTTATCTTAGGTTCTGATAATGCCAGGTCTGTTATCTCTCTATGTTAACACACAGCTAACCCTCAGTGGATTGTGTACATGCATTTGCATACTATCTGATCTGCACCAGGCAACATGCTGATACACTGGATGGGAAAACACCTTTAATCCAAATTGGCAGTTTGCTAATTTTAAACATGCTGGAAAAAAGAAAATCTAATTTGTCACAAAATTCTAAAACAACAAGAGCTTTGAAGGTAGCCAGAAGTCAACAGAGTTCTCCCAAAGCAGAACTGAGGGGGGGGGGGGGGGGGGGGAATCATCAACGCCAACAAAACACTCATTATATGGCGTCCCAGCAAGCTGCTGAGATGCTGGAACAATCACGGGCACAGCACGAGGAGTGAGTTCAGGGCAGGCCAGCTTGACAGCTGCCAAAACACTGGAGCAGGCGGATCATCAACTCCAAAAACACGCTCATTATATTGTGTCCCATCAAGCTGCTGAGATGCCAGAACAATCACAGGAACGGTGTGAGGAACAAGTTCAGCAGCAGGACAGCTTGATAGCTGCTGAAACGCCAGAACAGGCAGACCATTGATGGCAGCAATTTGCTGAATATAGGCGGATCATTGACAACAACACGTAGACGAAGTCGTGGGCCGAGGCTAATAGGATATAAAAGTATAATAAAACAATAGAATGAAAAGGCTTTGACTTTGGCTCAAAAAACTGCAGCAAAATCGGCAACAAAAAAAAGCTGCATTTCTGCAATGTAGGGCCTCAGCCTAAAGGTGGTGACATGTTTGCCCAGTTCTTGGTGCATATGTGTTAGAGGGGCATCACCAATGCATGCTGTACAGGGTCGGACTGGCCCGCCGGAGCACCGGGGAATCCCCCGGTGGGCCCCAGGCCCCGACTATATATTGCTGCTTGTTTTATTTAAGAAAAAGCATAGGCAGGGGCCTGATCTGAACAGGGTCGGACTAGGCCACCGGATAGGCCCCAAGCCTGGACTGTCACTGCTCATTTCCTCAATGCAGAAGCGCTGGTCAGGGGCCCGATCGGGATGTCAGGGGCTGGTTCGGGCCCCTGTCCAGTGCATTTGCATTGATAAACTGAGCACTGCTAGTGGCAGGGTCCTGGATCAGTAAGCTCGGGGCCCCAGGCTGCTGGCAGCGCTGTAATGAATAAAGATGCCCGGCTGCCGGCAGTTTCCCAGGGCCCTGACACTTACACAGAGGCCTCCTGCCAGTGCAATCTTAGGAAGTGATCTCTCTGCAAGCCCGGACTTTCCCCCCTCCCCCTCCTCTTCAGAGTGAGTCATTGCTTACATCGGCCCGTGTGGGGACAGAGGAGTCTGCTGCTGCTGCTTCACAAATGTGAGTATATTTTTTCCTTTTTTTTTTTGGTAAAATGTAATATTTAATATGTATATGTGTACATTTGTTTAACCCTTTAGTCCTATCATGGTGTCTATCATACACCATTACCATACACATATCACTATGATAGACACCATGATATTACTTAAGGGTTAAAGCATGTGTCTTGTATACTGTGTGAGGACTGTATGTTTGTATACAGGTATGTGTGTGTATATACAGTATGCTATAATAATGTGAGTACCGTATTTTTCGGACTATAAGACACACCCAGGTTTTAGAGGAGAAAAATAGGGAAAAAAAATTTTCAGGCAAAAAATGGTAAAATATTTAATATATGGGAGTTGTAGTTTTGGAACAGCTGCAAGGCCACATTGACAGGTGACCCTGCAGCTGTACGGGGATGTATAGGGCGTTTTTTTTGTGGGGCCAGGTGTACTTTTTAGATATACCATTTTGGGAAATGTTTATTGCTTAGATCACCTTTTATTTAATTCAGAGGCAAAACAGAGAGAAAAACCCGGCAGTTTAGCACTTTTGATTGTGACGTTCACTGTACATAAAAATATTAGTAGACCAGGCATTTTCAGACACAGGGATACCTAATGTGTATGTTTCACAGTAATTTTATACTTTTATATGTATTCTAGGGAAAGGAGGTGAACTTTTATTTATTTTATTTTTTTATTATTTTTTTTTTAAGTGGTTTTTTTTTTACTATTTTAATAACCCCCGCCTAGGGGGCTTGAACCTGCAATCATTTGATTGCAAGTCCCATAGACGGCAATACAAGTGTATTGCCGTCTATGGGAGATTCTATACATTACTATCGTGGAGGGTCATAGACCAGCCGCGATAGTAATATATATCTATGACAAGCCTCGGAGCCTTCATTAGGCTCCCGGCTGTCATCGGAACAGGTCGGCTCCTGCGGCCTCGCCGTGCAGGAGCCGGCCTGCATCACTAAAGGTATGGGTCGGTGGGGGGGGGCTAACTGACTGCCGAGACCTGTGGAGGAGGAGTGGATTTGCATCATGGCCGCGCTACTGCCACCGCTGGTTTTCTTCAGCGGCAGTAGCGCGGCAATCTGCAGGCCCCGGCAGCTAAGACAGTCCCCGACATCTGCTGTAATAGACCGGCGGATGCCGGGGAGTGTCTTAGCTGCCGGGGCCTGCAGTATTGTCACACTCCTGCCGCTGAAGAAAACCAGCGGTGGCAGTAGCGCGGCAATCTGCAGGCCCCGGCAGCTAAGACATTTTCCTTCGAAATTTGGGGGGAAAAAAGTGCGTCATAGAATACGGTATATATAGTATATATGGTATATGAATGTATATAAATGTGTATATGCTATATATATATGTGTGTGTGTGTGTGTGTGTGTGAGTATATATGAATGTATATGTATGAGAGTGTAGGTAACTGTTGCAGTTTTTGGAAATCGCAGCACTTATACCTATGGAAACACCTGCAGTGTCCCTATAGGTATAATGGAAGCAGAAAGTCCTCAGAGCAAACCTCTGTGGAGTTTCTGCAAAAAGCGCTGCAAGAAAACTGATGTGTTGGCGCCAGGGTTTTTCCTGCAGCGCTTTTTGGCTGTGGGATGCTGTGTTAGGTCTTAGGTGATGTACAGTATATTGAGATGTTAAAGAGGTCCTTTCACCTCCTGGGGCACATGCAGTTTAATACACCACTAGAAAGCCGACAGTGCGCTGATTTCACAGCAGCTTTCCTGTTCTGTGCCCCCGGTGAAGAGCTATCGGTCCCGGTACCGTAGCTCTTCACTGTCAGAAAGGCGTTTCTTACAGTCAGTCAGGAACGTCCTTCTTCCCAGCAGCGCCTATTGCACTGTACTGTGAGATCGGGGAGGAACGCCCCCTCCCCTCCTGATAATGCTCGTCCATAGACGTGTACTGGGGAGAGGTAGCGTTCCTCAACGCTCAGCGTCATCACTAGGCGGTAAGCAAAACCCCTCACACAGTACAGCGCAATAGACACTACTGTGAGGAAGGGCATTACTGATTGACTGTCAGGAACGCCCTTCTGACAGTGACGAGCTATGGTACTGGCACCGATAGCTCTTCACCCGGGGTACAGAACGGGAAAGCTGCACTGAATTCAGCACACTGTCGGCTTTCTAGCGGTGTATTAAACCGCATGTGCCCCAAATGGTGAAAGGTCCTCTTTAAGGATTAGGTGCAACAGTGAGACGCAGTGTTTTTCATTGAGCTTTTGTCCCCAGCGCCCCGTTATCCTCCTGCCTGTGTCTGTTCAGTCTCATGGCCTTATTTCTGGAAATCCTGTATCTAATTGGTTTCAGTGATCACATGAGGTGCAGGACTCCCAGCATGGAGGCGCCGGCACAAGACTAAATGGACACTGGCGGCGGACAATGGAGCAATGGGGACAGGTGAAGGCACTTTTTATTTATTTATTTTTTATTTTACACCTCCCGCCAGGCACATGAGTTGATCCAATTCCTGGACAAATCTTTAAAGGATTTATCCAACTTTATAATATTGATGGTCTGTCCTTAGGATAGGCCATCAATATTACATCTGTGATGATACAACAGCCAGGACCTCTGCAGATCAGCTCTTCCAGGACAGCGTGCCTACAGGTAATGGTAACATTTCTAGGAGCCATGCTGATCACTTTCCATACAGAGTGTAGCAGTAGGTTTAGGTAGTATGTTGTTGCACATTGTATGGCAGGTGAGCAGCATGGCTCCTGAGATGGTATTACCTTTAGCTGCCCTGTCTCAGTATCACTGGTCTGCAGGGTCCTGGTGGTGGGCCCCTAGAAACAATTCCACTGGTGGGCCCTAGACACCCCAGTCCGACCCTGATGCTGTACATTGTGGAGTTCCAGGATCTACTTCCCTCAGTGCCAGTTGCTAAGCAATGACCTGAACATATTCTTCTTACTTAAAAAATATATTGTATGACATTGACGCTTACCATTCAGCTCAGCTTTTACTTTCTAATGGTACAGAATTTTGTCATTTGCATTGCCTGCAGCCTGTGGGTACCTATGTTTTAGTCGTATTGTGCGATGCCCCAGTTATCTATTGAAAAAAAAAAAAGCTTCCTGTTGCTAATGAAATCTTGCACACATATATAGCTGGTCAAAAAACAGACTACAAATTGTACATGATACTGCACAAAGATGTATTGATGGCGATTCCTGTATAACCAGCTTATTACATATTGGTGACCTGGTCACAAGAGTTGTATGTATAGGTCATATTGATCTAGGTCATGTATGTACAGGTCATGTTACCCAAGGAATTGAGACTGAATATGCTCCAATTCAGTCTATGTACCACACTTGTAATTTCTTTCTTTACAATATCATATATGATAAAGGATTGCATATAATGGCAGCAGAATAGCATTATACATATTGTAATAATCCAGGTGGAATAGTCCTGGATACATCATATTGTGTACAGTATGTGTCACTGAGGCTGCTTGCTTCAGTCATGTAGATCCTGGAGTTGATCTGCACTGGTGACTAACTGAGATTTGAGTCCAGGCTATAGGAATGACTGAAGACCTTAGTGGGAACATCTCTCCCACATTCCACCCAAGGTTTTTACCTGCTGTACATAAGGGAAAAATCAGCCAGAGTATTGTGTGAAGCTGCTACATGGGAGAAGTGGAGACTGTTCTTCAGGTTCTATAACTGGGTCTGCTGCTGAACCGCAACTTTATGGGCTGGTCGAGAGTAACTTGTTTTATTTGGTATGCTTCATCTGAACTAAGGAATTTTATGTTTCCCCATACTGCTTAATACTATACTGCTGAAGAAAGCTGCTTTTATTTTGTTTGCTAATTTTAAAAAACTGTGATCACAGAAGTGAACCTGTGCCTGTGTGTATGGTAGCCAATTACACATACTGCTACTTATGTATATGCCCGTATCCTCCACCAATTGTTGTATCCCGACAATTGGTGGAGGATGCGGGCATATACATTCCTATAAGACACTACAAGACAACACGGGTGTTTGAGAGCCTTGCATAGGATGTGAATTTCCTGAATAAAGGTAGTGGCCAAAATTCATACATCTCAACCTCACCAGTCCATACAGTTGGGGTACAATAGCAGACCCAGCTACTGAGTTTGTCCAGCCTGGAGAACAATCTCCACTTCTCAAATAATTCACAGAGTATTTCCCCTTAAACATAATCTTCAGTACATAAGCTAAAGTTGAAAAGCCAGTGATAACCAGACATTAATAACACAAACCACCACCAAGAGAAAAAATAGACATAAAATACTGGAAAAGTAATATAGCTCAGTCTTCACTTCTCACATTCAGCAGTCTCACACAATGCTCTGGCTCCCTCCCCGTACAGCAGGTAAAAACCCTGGATGTAGTTTGGGAAGATCTCCTAAATCCTGGACTCAAATTCCAGTTAGCTACTGGTTCAGACCCACTGAAGGTTCTTCTTCACCAAATCATGCATCCTCAGTGGCACATACTGTACTCATTACCTAGGACTTTACCTCCTGGATTATTACAATATTAATTGGAAAAGGCAATTTTCCCACCTTTTTTACATTGTGAATTTTGCACTGTGCAGTGAGCAGCATAAACAGCATTTGATCTTTATTCCATGGTTCAGTATGCTTATGGTGATACCAAGGTTTTCTATCCTATACTACTTTGGTACAATCACTTATTGCTAAAAATCTTTTGTTTCAGTGTCGCCCTGACAATGCATTGGAAACTCTCTAACTACAATAGTGAACCTAGGCCAGTGTTTTCACTGCTCACACCCACTAGTACAGGGTATCAGCCGGTCCCAATGGCACAGCTCTCTTCCAGTACCTTGCTATAGTGTTACTGCATTTTGTGCTATGGCATGTCAGTCTGTGTCATTGCCATATCCCTACTCTATAACATGAATGAGATATACTGTAAGTCTCACCATTGTTATCTTCCTGAAATGACTACCTGAAAATAACCATAAGGGGGCGTCCTGGACTTACATATTGGTTTAACCCTCTTTCTTCCATGATTTCTCAATTTTAACTCAGGTTAAGCTTCATGCCCCCCCCCCCCCCAAACACTTAATAGCAGAAATGAGCACATCATTATAACGTCAGCACATTCATCAGCAATGTGATGTCTTTATTAGAGATGAGCGAACACTAAAATGTTCGAGGTTCGAAATTCGATTCGAACAGCCGCTCACTGTTCGAGTGTTCGAATGGGTTTCGAACCCCATTATAGTCTATGGGGAACATAAACTCGTTAAGGGGGAAACCCAAATTCGTGTCTGGAGGGTCACCAAGTCCACTATGACACCCCAGGAAATGATACCAACACCCTGGAATGACACTGGGACAGCAGGGGAAGCATGTCTGGGGGCATAAAAGTCACTTTATTTCATGGAAATCCCTGTCAGTTTGCGATTTTCGCAAGCTAACTTTTCCCCATAGAAATGCATTGGCCAGTGCTGATTGGCCAGAGTACGGAACTCGACCAATCAGCGCTGGCTCTGCTGGAGGAGGCGGAGTCTAAGATCGCTCCACACCAGTCTCCATTCAGGTCCGACCTTAGACTCCGCCTCCTCCGGCAGAGCCAGCGCTGATTGGCCGAAGGCTGGCCAATGCATTCCTATGCGAATGCAGAGACTTAGCAGTGCTGAGTCAGTTTTGCTCAACTACACATCTGATGCACACTCGGCACTGCTACATCAGATGTAGCAATCTGATGTAGCAGAGCCGAGGGTGCACTAGAACCCCTGTGCAAACTCAGTTCACGCTAATAGAATGCATTGGCCAGCGCTGATTGGCCAATGCATTCTATTAGCCCGATGAAGTAGAGCTGAATGTGTGTGTTAAGCACACACATTCAGCACTGCTTCATCACGCCAATACAATGCATTAGCCAGTACGGAATTCGGCCAATCAGCGCTGGCTCTGCTGGAGGAGGCGGAGTCTAAGGTCGGACCTGAATGGAGACTGGTGTGGAGCGATCTTAGACTCCGCCTCCTCCAGCAGAGCCAGCGCTGATTGGCCGAATTCCGTACTCTGGCCAATCAGCGCTGGCCAATGCATTCTATTAGCCCGATGAAGTAGAGCTGAATGTGTGTGCTTAGCACACACATTCAGCTCTACTTCATCGGGCTAATAGAATGCATTGGCCAATCAGTGCTGGCCAATGCATTCTATTAGCTTGATGAAGCAGAGTGTGCACAAGGGTTCAAGCGCACCCTCGGCTCTGATGTAGCAGAGCCGAGGGTGCACAAGGGTTCAAGTGCACCCTCGGCTCTCCTACATCAGAGCCGAGGGTGCGCTTGAACCCTTGTGCAGCCTCAGCTCTGCTACATCAGAGCCGAGGGTGCGCTTGAACCCTTGTGCACACTCTGCTTCATCAAGCTAATAGAATGCATTGGCCAGCACTGATTGGCCAGAGTACGGAATTCGGCCAATCAGCGCTGGCCAATGCATCCCTATGGGAAAAAGTTTATCTCACAAAAATCACAATTACACACCCGATAGAGCCCCAAAAAGTTATTTTTAATAACATTCCCCCCTAAATAAAGGTTATCCCTAGCTATCCCTGCCTGTACAGCTATCCCTGTCTCATAGTCACAAAGTTCACATTCTCATATGACCCGGATTTGAAATCCACTATTCGTCTAAAATGGAGGTCACCTGATTTCGGCAGCCAATGACTTTTTCCAATTTTTTTCAATGCCCCCGTTGTCGTAGTTCCTGTCCCACCTCCCCTGCGCTGTTATTGGTGCAAAAAAGGCGCCAGGGAAGGTGGGAGGGGAATCGAATTTTGGCGCACTTTACCACGCGGTGTTCGATTCGATTCGAACATGGCGAACACCCTGATATCCGATCGAACATGTGTTCGATAGAACACTGTTCGCTCATCTCTAGTCTTTATGTAAGGAGGCGATTGAACAGTATGTTCTGTTCCCACATACTGCAGGGGTTACACAGGCAAACAGCAGGCAAGGATAAATAGAAAAGTGTGCTGAACCGAGTCTAACATGGATTGGCCTTGATTTTTTAGCACATAGGAGTATGGCATATTCATTGTTTGTCACTATGATGTAACATTCTTCACTGAAGTGAGTCAGAATATTGCTTTGTGTCTATTCCTATTTCATAAGTTTACTGCGGTAAATTTACATATATTCAGCAGTCCAAGTGCCTATTGCAATGACCCTATAAACTATTATAAATCCATCACCTCTTCTAAGCATACTCAACCGTCACCACCATGTTACAGAGCACAGTGAACAACATACTGATATGTATTGAACGTTTACAGATTTTAAGTCTTATGCAAATTAGGTGGTTGGTGCACTAGGGGTGGGATTACAAATTCCTGGATCAATGCTATCCTTACCATCTTCTGCCTAAGTCACCCTCTGCAGTAAGAGTTGATCATTAAAGATGAGCGAGTACTATTCGAAAAGGTAGTTTCGAATAGCACGCTCCCATAGGAATGAATGGACGCAGCCGGCATGCATCCGGGGCTGGCGTCCTGCCGCTTAACCTCCTGCATGCCGGCCGCTCCCGTTTCGAATAGTACTCACTCATCTCTATTGATCATCTCACTGCTATGACCTCACCCACAGCAGTTCTCCCAGGGTTTAAGGACCACCCTCTGTGCATAAACCACAGTGCTCCCAGGGCTAAAGGACCACTCTCTGTACATCACCCACAGTGCTTCCAGGGCTAAAGGACCTCCCTCAGTACATCAACTGCCTCATTTGCATAAGACTTTGTTGGTTTTCCCCAAATCTACAAACGTGACATACATAACAAAGATAAGTTGGTTATCACTGTAATGTGCACTGTAACTATGTGGTGACCATTGAATATGTTTGGGGGAGATGGTAAACTCTTTAAAGGGGTTGTGACACAGTAAAAGTCAACACTGGCTGTGCACCTTATTTTATGTAATACACTTACTGTTTATGTGCAACTGCAGTGCCTCGGTGGCAGGGCAGGGCTGTGTGCATATTTAACAAAGATATAGCAGGCACTAGGACCAGAAACACCGGTGTAACTTGAAGTTCCTAGGCCTCAATGTAAAATGAGTAGTAGTTCCCCTTACCGTGTGCTATATATAATATTGATAATACTGGCGTCTTTGTATGTTGCAGAGAGGCCATTGTGTCCCTTGAGGCTCCAGAGCCCAATAGTGATTGCTACCTCTGAAGCCCAAATATATATGCCACTAACCAGTGAGAGTTGCTTAAAAGTCTTTGTTAACAGGCTATGTTGTTGTGGTTGAGATGACACCTGTGCCTCATATACCCACATCATCAAGGATAACCAAACTCTACCTCTGATAGAGACACAATGACTAGTACTCTTGCATCCCAAGGAGTAGGACGATCTATAATAGGGGCAGATTTCCTGACAATCAAGGTTTGTTGGGCAAAGACAGGAAGCAGGAGCAATGAGGGATAGAGTATAAGGTCCCAGGAGCACGGATATGCCATATCAAATCAATATCTTCTTGTTATGCATTGCAACCACCCATTAGATGGAAATTATCAAGGTCTTTGTGCAGCATCCCAGAGTGCTACTGCTTTAAATGTTTGTCTCTTGTGCCTCTTGGTTGTATTGGTATGTCTCGTCCTTTATGTTCTGTGTTATATGTCAGTGTATATACTGTTTTCAGCTTTCCCCCCAGTTTTTTAAACTGGGAAGGGTTATAGGAGACTTTAGTCTCCACAGTGACCGTTGAGCCCTGTTAGAGCAGTCATCCTGTGCAGTTCATGATGGACTGTGCAGTGAGAACACCAGCACTAGAGCTCAATGGCCACCTATACAGCCTCTAGGAGGACAGTTAGTTGTCCCAGCCTCATCTAGAGTCAGCGCTGACAAGAGAATATTGCTGTCCGGGTTATTGGACATTTTATGTGCTGTGCCAGGAGGAGCAGGAGAGGATCCTGACAAGAGGAACGTGTTCAGGCCTTGTCTAAAAGTAACCAGATCCCTGTCGGGACTCCCTGTATCACCAGTATCTATAGCTGGGAGAGGCATGAGAGGAAGAGTAGTCGGAGAACTTTCCATAGAGCCTGTAACATCCGTGGACACCCTCCTATAACCAAGGATGGGGGATTGGACAGTGTTGTACTACTACCCACATTTGGGAAGCTGCTGTTTACTTCTGTCCTAGTTGTTGAATAAAACTGTTACCTTGCTCAACTGCATCTCTGGTTTTCTGAGTCTTGCGTGCATTACCATCAGGGCCCTTCCAACCAACATCACACTGGCTTAGAGAGGAGAGGTCCCTTCTCCAACTGGAAGCGCCCCAGGGGAAACTATTACCACCACTATCAGGTAGTGCTGCAAGTGCCTGGTGGAGTGTGCTCAGTGGCAGGTGGCACATTATCTGGTTCTACAACTCCCATCCTCCGGTATCTAGGTAGCGGCATTTGCATTGGTTTTCTGGTGTAGAAAAAAAAAAAAGTTGCAAACTTTGGCGCACACAATTTTTATGCAAAAATTTGTGACATTTTATATATGCTCTCCTTTATATTTTTTAAAAGTGACATGAACAGTGGGTATGGTGCAGCACGAAGGATATGGCTTCCTGTGGTCACTGGATTTACTATAATCTATATAATGTGAACTACATCACAAATTATGCCAGATGAAAGCCAGTGTAGATTTGCTTTTCTAGAACATTTACTGCCAGAAGATGTGTCAATTTTTTTCATAGGCATTTGCTTTTTAATAAATTTGGTACATTTTACTCCAGAGCTCTTAAGACGAAGATCTGTGTATGAAATGCAATTTTAATAAATTCTCCCCATAGAGATTATAATACCGCTATAATACCACTCATTTGTGCATGTCTGCTAGCTGTAAGAAAGTAGCGTCAAAAGAGCTATTACAGCAGTCAAAGATATACTTGGTGTTCTGAACACTGAAGGTAATAGAAGTCTGAAGTAAAAGGAGCAAATATTATAGAGTAATACTAGCCCAATGCAATGGCAATTTTTATCTATTTTTATGCTTTCATATGGTCATAACAATGGGGACAATTTAGTAGAGATGGGTGCACCATTTTGTTCCAAACTGGGTTCGACCTGAATATTCCAATTTTTCGTTATTTAACTAATCCGAATAGATGACGATTCATTTTGGACAAACTAAGTTGGCTACCGTGACATGCATTGAGCAGTAAAGCTTGCAATAAAGAATCTTAGGAGTAGAAGAATTAAAACAAAGTTTAGTCAAATTTAATCAATTGCAGGCAGATAGGGATAGAAATCATAGCTAGGAGGAGGGGAGAATATCTGCGCTGTGTTAACCAGACTATACCATCCAGCCAGACATTTCATGCAGCAAACTGCAATTTTTTACTTTTTGGCACTTAAATGCCACTTTGCTGTAAAGTGGGTGTGTAGCGGGAGTGTCTAAGTTTTAGACGGTGCGACTTTCATCAGATAATGTAATATAAATTCAGAAAGAGTGGGAAAAGTCGGAATGAGGAAAACCGCATTGGAAAGGCCTATATTTACTCTGCTTGGAACTGCATTGCACATATTGACTTCATATATGGTGAATAAATACACCACCACCGTTGCACCTTCATACAAATGGAAAGTCTCTAATGTGTGTAAAAGTATTCCAATATTACTGTTCATTCCAGTAAAATGTATTTCTGTATCCTATTAGTACTGGGTAGAGAAGAGCAAACCTGTATGGAAAATTTAGGAAGTAACCTAAACTATCCAAATCTTGGGTTTGAATAAACCAAAACTTTTTTTTTGTGATTCACACAAATTGGCTAAAGTGGTGGCTTCCCCATAATGTCTTATCCCATAAGCCCTTATGACAGGTGATAGTCATGGGGAACTATAGGTCACTAATGACAGGCAGTATAAAAGCACAGTATAGAGATGGTGTCCATTTTGTGGGGAGAGATTAGAGAGCTAGGATCTCAGACAGCCATACTGAGAGATGTAGGAAATAACATGCAGATAATACACTGCAATCTGTGCCAGCCCAATCGAAATGAAGCACCATAGTTTTCTCCTTTACATACTACCCTGTGCTGTATAAAATAATGGTATATTTTATGCGGCAGGGAGACCTTTTGTGCCTCCATATGGTCCAGGGCCCAGTACCAACTGCTACCACTGCACCCTCTAAAGCTATGCCCCCTGCCCTCACTCACTCAAAATCAGCAGCACATGCATTATAGGACATATTATCGTTGTGCTCAACAGTAGCAAAGTGAGTTGAGCCCTTAGGGTGAGATAACTTACTGTCAGCTCCAGCAGCTTCTGTTTGTGTCTTTGTGTCTCTTTCACATGACTCTGCTTTGATTCCCCCTCTCCAGACTTTTCTAGGCAGCTGTAATCTGACACCTCTGTGAGCTGACAGTCTGTCTGGGTGACAAAGATGGATTCAGAGCCTGATAAGTGGATATTTATCTTTGATAAATATCACCTGTACTATTGATTTATGCAAAGTTTATGAAGCAGCAGTGACTATTTGTAAATATATATAATATTGTGATGTACGGGGGGATTCAGAAGCTCTAGTTTCTTTCCTAAAGGCAGTCTTTATTGCAGCAGACGAGCTTAAAGGTACAGGTAGTGCTGCTCAGCATCTCAGCATGTCTAAACAAACAAATAAAAATAAAGACCTACGCCTCTCCGGCAGCTTACTAAACGGGTTATTCCCTCACTAACCAGGGGGTCAGCCTACTGCTGACTTCCTAACAAACAAGGTTCACAAGTAAACAAGGGGTACACATACCTGGCCCTTTAACAGCGTCCTTTTTGGCAGAGCTTTCCCAGACTGGTTGAGCAAGTGTTTTAGTCTCTCTCCTTTCTCCCACTAACCAGCACACCTGTGCTACTTACAGAGCTCTGCTGGTCTGTTTCCAAGCCTGGAATGGATTGCCCTGCAGGACTGGCCCGAACTTTACTCCAGTCCGGGACCTACAATCTAAACGCCTGTGCATACTGCAACAGTCTTGGGGAAAAATAGCGGTTCTCCCCCCCCCCCACACATATATATATATAATTAACACTCTCCTTTGTCATCTTTCACCTCCAGTCTACAAAGCTAAGGCATACCTGCACAGCACATTCACAGAGGGCATTCTTTATTATCTAGCATGATATGATGATGTATTCAATTATATTATAACAATTTTAAAAAAACATCTTGCACAACCACTGGCTTTTTCTATAAGATGATTCTTATTGCAGTGAATGGCTGCTGTTTTACAGAATACATCTTATTAGGCCCTCTTCCATCACAGTGAAGATCCCATCACCTATTGCAGAGTGAATGAAACATGAAGCGTTTAACTACCCGGGCTTTAGAGAGTCAAGTCTAGAATAGAAGCAACTGAGACAAAAATAGATGAAAGGTGGAAACAGGAAAATGTAGGTGAAACTATGAGGCTAAGCTTCAAGAAAACCATTCTATTGTACCATAGTGCGTATTGTTTAATTATTCTGCCACCTGCAGGCTGGACAGGTTATTGCAATTACTTTTATCCACTACTGATTTAGTCTTTTAGGCCTTCTTGACACATTGCAGATTTTGATGCATGTCTTACATTCGTTTGCTTTATGGTTTTTTTTTTTTTTTTAAGCTTTTTTGAATTCAAAGTTGTCTTCGCCTAAAAAAAACACACAGTTTGTGAAAAAAAAGACCTGTATGAACAAGGGCTTAAGGCACGACTGCGTCGGACATAGAAGCTGCTGAAATTCCGGCAGAGAAAACAGTCTTGCATGGCGGACTTTTTTTCTCTGCCGCTTTATGGCGCACACACAGCAGACCCCATTATACTCATTGGGGCCCATGGGTCTCCATGTGTAACCGCTGTTTCAGCAGTCCGGCTCTCCATTGTTCGGGACCCCCAGCGGATTCTGTGCTGCAGATGTGAACTCCGCCTAAGAAGCAACTTCTGTTTCCTTTGTGCCAACCTAAAATTACCATATACTATTGTATACGAATACAAAAATTAACCTATACTATTTGTGTCATTTATTTATTTTCACATCTGCATTCGGGTTTCTGTTTGGGGTGTCCACTTGGGGCCCCCCAAATGGAAACCTAATACGCATTAAAAAAAAAGTGGTTACATTAGGAAACCCACAGACCCCATAGACTATAATGGAGTTCACATGGTTTCCGCAAGAAAAGGCGAAAAATGCGGAGAGAAAAGCGCTGCTTGTGGAGAGGTGAAGGGAATGCCTGTACGGAGACAATCAGATTGCAGTTAGCAGTAATATAATGAGGCCGGACTAAAGATGGAGGCTGGAAGGGGAGGCCATCACGACCGGAGTTAGCCAGGAGCACCAAAGCTGGAGACAGGGAAGGGTTAAATGGCCAGTTAGAGGGATAGTGCAGAGGATCACGGGAGGGGTAGGCAAGTTAAGGGGCACATATATATATAAGCAAAAGGCAGGAAGATTCCCGCCACTTACACTGTGAAGCCGAGGTACAGAAGCCCCCGCCCACTCTCCCTATTTTAAGATTTGTGGTTGTTGTGGGTTTATTTAGTCACAGTGGCTGTTGCGATGGGGGTCCTCAAGGCTGGAGTATTGGAAATGGTTGTGGTGGGGAGGGCCCCGCAGTAAGGACTGGACTCCCCTGACCATTTGGGATGTTGGCTAGTTGGTTCAGTTTGGTTACAAAGTTAATAGGGAGTTTTATGGCATTAGGTTAAAGTGAGCCCCGGGCAAGTAACTAAATAGGTGCCCCTGAGCTGGTGTGGAGCAGCTAGGGGGTAATAGCTGGTGCTCAGGGAACATGGAATACAGCTGGGTTTTGGGCCTCAAGTACCTCCATCATTGGGTTGGAATTCAGTGGTGGGAATTGTTGTTGGCACTTTAAATGATTATTTTATTTACTTAACCCTGCTGTTATGTTCGGGTCAATATGACCCAAAATTATTTTTGAGACCCTGCAGATTTTTTTTAATGAGGATTTGAAACTAGTGGTTCCTTGACTTCCTCTCATTTGTGGAGCTCTACATTTTTTTTTGTTGTTGTTGTTTGCGTGTTGTTCTAGATTTGACTCATGGACTAAAAGGACAAAATGTCACATGTGACAACTTTTTTACATCCTATCAACTAGGCCAGATGTTGAAGAAAAAACAACTTACCATGCTGGGTACTATGAGAAAAAACAAACCTGAACTACCGCAAGGTATCCTTAGCAAGAGAGAGGTGTACAGTTCAACTTTTTATTTTTCTGGAAATACAACTGTTGTTTCTTATGTTCCAAAAAACAAACAAACAGGTAATTCTCATGAGCACAATGCACCATGACAATGCCGTAAGTGATAGAGAAGACAGAAAGCCTGACATTATTTTGGATTATAATGCCACAAAGGGAGCAGTTGATACTTTAGACCAAGGGCCCTCAAACTGCGGCCTGTGGGCCACATGCGACCCGCCAAGCACTTCTGTCTGGCCCCGCCGACAACGCTGGCAGGCGTGCATTTATAATGAAGCTCCTGCGGAGCTCGGGCCAGGCCATGGAGCACACTTCACTTTACCTATTGGAGGGCACCGCTCCTGATGTCTGTGCGACCTGCTCTGTCTCCAGCCCACTGTTTTGAAAAGTTTGAGGACCCCTGCTTTAGACCAAGTAATATCAACATATACATGCAAACGCAAAACCAATCGGTGGCCAATGATTTTATTTTATAACATACTGGACGTTTCTGCACACAATGCATTTGTCTTATGGAGAGGAATCGACCCTGATTGGAACCGGAATAAGCTGCATAAAAGAAGATTATTTCTTGAGGAATTGGGAAAATCCCTGGTGAGGCCATATATTGAGAGCAGAAAAGTGACCCCCAGAAGTGAGGGAGCAGCAGCCATTGTAAAAAGTGTCCAACATGCTCAAGAAAGAGACTCCACATCCACGGCCTCCACCAGCACAGCTACCAGCAAAAAAAGGAAGAGATGGAGCTTCTGTCCATCTTCCTGTGACAATAAGACTAATCTGACATGTGCTGGATGTTCAAAATATATGTGTAAAGGACATGTGTCTTATTATTGTGCTCAATGTAAAAACGCATGAACATGTTCAGTTTTTTCTTTTTTCTTTCTAAAATGGTTGAAGTTTTTATGATTTTTCATTTGTTGATTTATAAAATTTGTTTTCAAAAAGATAAATTTCATGTTTTAGTAATAGTAATGTAAAAGTTCTTTATTATTTGTGTGCAGAATGTCAACAATCGAAGATAATTGGAAAAAGCCTGTGTAACCTTTTTATGAAAAAAAAATAAAAAAATAAAGTTTGAATTTAAATTTTTCTTTTGTTTATGATCAAACATGTTCACATACAGTATTTCAATGAAAAAAGTATTCAAATAAAACAATTAGAGTAGCTAAAAATCAAGAATTAATAGGTTGGGTCATATTGACCCGGGAACAGTACAAATGTATAGCAAATGCGAACAGAACAGCAGGGTTAATAAAATGGCTGCTGTGGCCAATTTAACCCAATCTGTGTGTGGAGTATTTATTTCAGGTAAAAGCAAGAAGAAGGTGAGAGTTGGCGATACCCTGGTCATGCCTATCATTGGTGCAGGGCAGGGCAATCTGGCTGTATGAAAGATCTAGACAAGAGTCAGATGGGGTACTATGGGAGGCAATAACCTCGAAACTTTGCCTGGATTAGTCTGGAGTCCACTGGTAGGATTACCATTTGTCTCCAGTGCATTACCACTTACTTGGGGGCCACTGGGGCCATTGCTATTTGTCTGGGGGCCACTGTGGTGCATTATTTGGTGACTGGAAGCGATATGAATTATGGGCCAATGGGTTGTATTATACTATATTGGGCCACGGGGGAACTGTATACTGTGTGTTGGGGCACTAGGGAGCCTGGTGATAAAAGGTGAATTGTTATATATGCTGGATGGGAATATAGGACGGTGTAGCTTTAAGGGTGCATTACATTAGATTTACTTTGCTATATGTTCACATTGTATTGTATGTGTTGACATAGATTTGGACAGTCAGACTTGTACTTAGGACAAGTGGAACATGTCACAAGTGCATTTACTTCTTCACATGGTTATTGAATAATTCATTATTTTTATTTCTATGTGCTTTTCTTATGCTCTCATTGTATAGAATCTCATACAGATTATGGTAGCTTTCTATTCAGCCTTAGGCATACCACTGGCTAGTAAGCCTCTTAAAGGCTTTCTAAAGACAAACAGTAGCTAGCCTGAGAACACCATTAAGTAAAGATTCAGATGCAATCGATAAAATATACATATCCTGAAAAATAGATAATTCATCATAAAATTATAATATCATACAATGTACTTCTTTACTAACAGCAGATCTGCACTTTGTATATAGCAAAGTTATACTATGTATATAGCAATCTGGGTCAACACCAATGATATAACCACAATAAATATAGCCTGCATTGTATGAACATCAGGGTGAAGACAGCATACATCTTCTATACACTATTGTATTGGGAATATATCTTATAAAGACTCAAATATTTTAAGGCTTTTTTGCTATTTATGCATGTAGTGTCTTTATTCAGAAATGAAGCTTTGTTCCCATGATGTTGTATGTGTTGTATAGCATTCCGATGGGTAGGCTATGCTATTGCACTCTAGAAAAAAGACAAGCGGCCATGCTAATCAAGGCAGGTTTTATCTTCTTATGGATGGATCCCCCACAGGTTATGCAGGATATGTCTGAATATCAGTTTAGGGTAACCAAAGGTATACCCATGCAGAATGAGTGGTGTTTTGCAGCCACTGTGTAGTGGATGGGATTCTAGCGAATCCCATACCCACACACCGGTAAAAAAAAAAAAAAAAACACATTGCAGTTTTGGAAATCGCAGCTTGTCAATTATACCTGCACTGGCAGTTTCTCTATAGATATAATTGAAGCATAAAATCCACAGAGGAAACCTCTGCAAACTTTCTGTGAAAAGCAATGCAGGAAAAACCATGAAGAGTTACCTGCAATCTTTTTTTTGCTGTGTGGGGTCTTAGCCTTAAGGCGAGTTCACACCTGAGCCCGGTCTCCGCTTTATGGGTTTCCGTCTTCTGCCCGAGAAACTGGACAGGAAACGGAAAACTGGCAGTCAGTGACCGCCTGTGAGCGTCTTCTGGTCTCCGCGGCGAAACAGATTTTTTTTTTTTTAACCAAACGAAGTCCTGCATGTCTGACTTTGTGTCCGGTTAAAACAAAAGGTTTCGGAGATGCAGAAGACGCTCATGGGCGGACACTTTTCAAACCCATTCAAGTGAATGAGTTTGAATACTGACTACCGGGTTTTTGTCTTCTGTCCAGTGTCTCGGGCAGAAGACGGAAAACTGCAAAGCAAAGACTGGGCGCAGGTGTGAACCCGCCCTTAGCAGGTTTTGTAGGTTGAGACCCTGTAGAATCCAGTGTGTGGTAGACATTGACACTTGTACATCTACTTTGCTTACCCATGCCAAGTTTTGGAGCTATCGGCACATATTCAGCAGAAGGACTGAAGAGTAATTCATGACTGAAATTTGGGACATTTGGCCTAAATTCTGGACAATACTGAACTTCGCTATGCACGATATATTTTCAATGGGGAAACATTCGATACCACAAAGCATGTTTATTTCAGGTCTTCAATATCCTTTCAGATTCTTTCGGTATGGTAAATAGCAAAGTCATGCTGGATGATTCTGTCTCTGATCTCTGTTTAGAACATGACAGTATTTTTCTTAATCCACCATCCTCTCATTGCTAAAAAGTCTCCCGTGAATTATAGAAAAGACCATCCTTAAGACTGAAAACACACATGGAGTTTTTTTAAGCTAAAGCCAAAAGTGGACCCAGCAGGAAGAAATGTCCTTCCTTAGTATTTCAATGAATACACTTCTGTCTGTCAAAGGACTGCAACAAGAACTGATTTTTGATTCTTGTTTTTGAATCCCCGCCTTCCAAATGCTATATCTATATATGCTATATATTTTTTATTTTTCTGCTCACAGAGTCATATGAGGGGTTAATGTTTGCGGAACATTGCACATTGACTCTGCTGTATAATATCTGAGCAGCCAACATATTTACACACCCAACATACGCCGCACTATATTAGCGGATGTCAGGAATGGGTTAAATACTTGCTAACTTTTCAGAAAACTTAGTCTCATATAATAGAGCATGTGTTTCTGTGACAAAATGGAGACAATTGTTGCTGTTTTCTGTCTGGTAAACTGCTCTAAAGTTGCTTCCACTAGATGTCTCCCTTCTAGATAATTTGCTGTTCACTCCCTGTTACTAGGGAAGTTCTGTCCTTAGTTACCTTCAAATGAAGATGGGTTCAAAGTGAATGGAAAGAGGTTGGACTTTCTTAACACAGTGAATGAAGAGGGGAGGGTCTAATTTCTTCTCAGAGCCTGTATATGCCTACAATCAATTTTCTTTGTACACTACAGTGACAGGACTCTGCAGCATCTCACAGCACACAATATAAGAAAGATTTACTATGCACTTGCTTCTACTTCTGAGTGATAATGTTATTACTGATGGGATGTTAGCTATATACAGCAAGCAGCTTTCCTGACTGTGCTCATAGATTGCTTCTTTATTCTGTATCTTAGTTTTGGCATGCCCTCTTTTTGCAGTCCAGTGTCCACTGGGTATCCTATATTATGGCTACTTGGGCTTTTCTCACCTATGTCTTGCCTGTTGTTTTATAGTTAGTCTTTGCATAATTACATGTAGAGAAACCAGTAATGCTAATAATGAAGGGGGAAGGGGTGTGACTGCTCTGTATTGCATATGTCCCCTGCCTCATGGAGAAAAATAAAATGTGCTGCAGCCATAATGGGACTATTAACAGCAGAAAAACCAATAGGATACCATTTATGAAGGCTTATACAGTTAGAGAACATACTGCACAATAAAACCCGGGACATATGTCAACTTTTCAAGAAAACTCTGGACTGGCCCAACACGTTCCCGGTGAATCCCGCGATGGCCCCCGTGCCTTTAGGGGGCCCTGTCAGAGCCTCGCTGCTTTTTCTTTTTTTATCCCAAACCATGTGGCCTGTAGACTGCACACGGTTATGTGCATGTAGCCTTAGATGTAGATTTTGACAATTTTTGAGACTTAAAAAGTTCCTCTCCACTTATTTATAATAAGGAGACTTTTAAATGTGAGTTTTGCTGGAGTCGACATTGAAGCACATTCTTGAAATTTCGCACAATGTTTGATAAATTTGGCACAGATTTAAAGTGGTGTTCCAGGATAAAGTGGAAAGTCACTGATAGTAAAAAGTTACAAGATAGTCACTGACATTATATTCACCTACCTCAAGTCCTCTGTTCGGGTGGTGATTATCTTCCACAATAACCGCTGCCAGGCCCAGACGGAGGTGACTGCTATGGCCAATAATTGACCTCAGTGGTCACATGTGGGGTACTAGTGATATCACACTGCATCACCTACTCAACTGTAATCTTAAATATGAAGTGTGCCCCACATTCTCTTAATTGTCAGTTTGGGAGTCTCTTTATTGGGGATACTTATAGTAGTTACATTACCTCCACTACCCACCTTACCATTCATCAGGCCTCTGTATTGCGGTAGTATAGGTATAACATGCAGCTTCTTATGGAACATGCAGTCTCATGACATTCCCCAGTGTTGTGTAAGCTTTTGATTAAACTCATTATTAGCGAGTGTATGTATGTGCAGCAATTGCCAATTACCTATGGAATCCCCTGATTGCTACAACTGTGTATATCACCAGGCTAAGTGTAGTACTAAAATGAGCAATAAAGAGGGTGAAACAGTAGGACAGACCAATATACTTTCCATCTCCAGGTTTAAGTACATAGATAATGAGCTCATTGGATATTTAATACCTTCAGAGCTATTATTATCGCAAAATAAAGACCCCCCTGATATCACTTCATATTCCTAAGCAATATAAATTCTTACAAAGAAGCGTAGGGAGAGAAAGGGGAAAACTCTGGGAACGTCTTGACCTTTTTTTCACATTTGCCATGTAAACTTGCTGTTTTATTGCATCAAAGTTACAATCACTTTGCAAAGCAGCTGGGCATGGGGGTCAAAAACTGCATCCTGGGGGCATCAGAGTCTTTGTAAGGTGTACAAAAATAGATCTGTAAACTGTGCACAATATGCAGTTTTGTTACCCTATAAAAAATGTTTTGTATTCTCCCAAAATTTTGTTTTGATGGAAAAACTTTTGGGTTTTGGCACCTACGAATCACTATTATAGTTTGATTGGACCCCCAGAGTATAAGAAGTGGAGGCCCAAGGAAGGCACAGAAACATAACCATTGATACTCACTTTCTTTCACTTCTTCTGGGCTTCCTCACAGTCCACTTGCCTCGTCACATGAGATATGCCAACATCATAATGCTTTAATACAACTCATGACCATGACATTAACCAGGAGGCAAGAAGAGGGGTAAGAGGGGTCTGAAGAGTATAAGAATATTTCTGGTTCAAACTGAAGAATGAAGCAGGCAGATGAACCTCGCAATATACATGGAATTAATCTCACAATGTTTTCCCATTTCTAATAAAAAGTTCCAGTACGCCAGATTGGAAAGGCAGTCTGTCATCAAGGCAAGTTTAGTTATTAAGTGGCCCCATTGTACTGTGAACATGGTATGAAGATGGGCTGAAATGAAGTATATCTCATAGCCTAAGGGCTAGTTCACACAGAGATTCTGTGTGTGCACATTCTGTTGCGGTTTCTGTTGCAAAGATGTCATTGGGGGATCAATGAGCTGGGCCCCTGCATTATTGAGCACAGTGCCCCTTTGACTTTTAGGCATAAACTTTGTCAATAAGTCTTCTTTTAGGCTAAGTCCCATGTAGTGGGCCACAGCAAAAGAGCACTGCAAGAAAAACCACGGCAGAATTGCATCATGGCTTTTCCCACAGCATTTCACAGAAAGTCTACTGAGTTTTCCTCTGCAGACTTTCTGCTTTAATTATACCTAAAAGAAAAGCCACCAGTGTTTCCATAGGTAAAAATGACCTGCTGCAATTTCCAAAAACATGCATTTTTTGCTACACATATTTGTTTTCAATTTTTGTGGGTTGGATCCTCTAGAACCCCAACTACTTTGCAGGAACTGTAAGATGTGTGGTTTCCGCCACATGGGGCACCAGCCTTAAAGTTGGACCACCGTCAATGATCAGCTTAAACTTTCCTCAATGACAAGATGTGTTAGTAAATTTTTTCAATTTAGCCATATACAATAGATAATTGTTGGCTGGAAATTGTTTTCAATGCAGAGAACCTGAAGTGTGAAGGGCTTAAAGAAACTCAGATTGTAAGCTCCTGCTAGCAGGGCATTCACTTGTTTGAGATGTGAATTATTTTGTTACATTGTAACTTGATACTTTTCTCTCCGCATGATTTGTGCGGATACCGCACGGAAAACAAACAGACCCCATTATAGTCTATGGGGTCCATGTGCTTTCATAAGTGCATCGCTTTTTTAATGTGTTCGGTATTCCATTCAGGAAGGGGGGTTCCCCAAGTGAACTCCCTGAATGGAATACTGAATGCAGATGTGAACCAGGCCTATGATTATATCGAGGAAGAAGGTTTCTCTTGAACTTCACTATGTGTTAGAATGCAATAACTCTAAGAAGTGGCAGCCCTTAATCTGATGGACGGGGTCCAGCCATGTATTACATACACACCCATTCATTTTTACAGATGCATAGAATACTACATTTTTCATTCAGCAGCTGCTAAAACAAAAATGAAGAGCTGATGGCCATTTTACCCCGGCAAAATGAGTAGTTGAGAGCAGGACCAATACTGACCAGCTGAGATCATAGCAATGAGATTTTCTGTGATGGAGACATAGAAAAGGTAGAACCAAAGACCTTTTAAGTTTGATGCAATACATACAGTGCACTAAAATAACATTATGCTTAGTATAACAAGGGGCAGGGTACCAAATTCATAGTGACCCTCTTTCTATATCATCCCAGAAGTTGATACTGTGTGTGCTAGCCAGGAGCTATCGCCAGCAGTAGGTAACATAACCGTGGGCATAGATCGAGGTCAGCGTCAGAAATAACATCAAGGTCAAATTCCAGAAAAGAACAACCAAAGCCGAGATCAAGGAAGTGAACAGAAGGAAAATAAAAGACAAGCCAAGGTCAGAAACTGGATGTGAAAATGACTCTGAAACAAATGGGATTTAAGACCTGCAAGGGAATACCATATCACAAGGAAATGAGGGAGAGAGTGAAGATAAGATAAGACAATCCTTTAATAGTCCCACCATGGGGAAATTCAGTATGTTACAGCAGCATGGATAATATAGTAATATATTTCAAGCATAAACATTAGACACAAAGGATTCCTTTGAAAGAGTCCTCAAGTTTTCAAGTCCAAATAAGTGTCTATTTATGGTGCAATAATTCTGAGTAGAGGAATATTGTAGTGACAGACAAAAGAGTGTGAAAGGAAGGATAAAGTTAGCTCTCATCTTGCAGCTGCCACTCAAGCGTCGCCGTCTTAAAGACAGTCGCAAGCTTAAGCAACTGCATGTAGCCAAATACCCAACTCCCAAATCGCCAACGACAGCACAAGTTTGAAGGTGCTAAAGACAAATATTTTACTGTTATTGGCAAACCCATGCTATGATTGGCTAACGCAGGCAGCTAGGGATTTGGCTGCACCTGGTCGCTATATTGTCTGCACCAAAAAAGTGCAGAAAAAAAATGCACTTTTCTTTTTTTTAATTTGGACACATGGTTAAATCCAAAATAAGTGTGACCCACCAACCAGTGTACAATCGCCAATAAGCTGGGAGAAGCATTTAATACAAAGGGTAAAAGTCTACCATGCTTGACAAGTGACTCCTGGATATACAATCCCACAATTCATAAATAATCCTACATAAATAGATAAATATATCTATATAGGCACACCATGTATAAATAAATAATTCCATCTATTGAAACATGTATCAATAATTCAAGAAATAAATAGGGATAGAATAGAACATATTTAAGAAAAGCAATTCTAAAAATATATAAACAAGCCTGTACAAAAACTGAATCCACACAAACAAAATCAGGAATCCAAGTGGTGCAAATCCGAAAAACAATGACTCAGAAGATATGAAGAGAAAAAAAAAAAAAATAAAAATAATTATATATATATATATATATATATATATATATATATATATATATATATATATATAGCAGGGCTGACTAGCTCATTCAAACAATAGAGTTCAGAATCAAAAAGAATTTACCGTTTTTTTTTGTGAATACTCTTATATGCCTTCCTTATGAAAGAGTCTTTAGACAGGGGTTGTTTTCATGAGAAAACCCCTTAAATACTTCAGTTAAAGTTGACCTTTTAACTCCTTCATCAACTCTAAGGCCTTGTTCACATCTGCATCAGCAATCCATTCAGGGGAGTCCGCATCTACTTTCCTGTCCGCATGACTCATGCAGATAGTCTATGGGGTCCATGCGCTTTCAGTGCACACCGCTTGCCAATGCGTTCGGTAGTCTGTTCGGGTGGGGTTCCCATGCAGACTCCCCCAAATGGATTACCAACATAAATGTTAACGAGGCCTAACTCTGTAAAGCATTCTTTATTAGGGACCACTGATTCCAGCACAGTTGGAATTTTTTTCTCTAGCTCCCACCATTCCTGAGCAATCATTTCTTTACTTAATATGCTAATTATGCCTTCTACTGTCAGGGGGAGGTCCTGTGCATTTTTCTCATGCTTGGAACTGTCCAAGTGACATTAGTGAATTCATTACAATTCGTCCAAACCTGAGATGAAACAAAACTTCAGAGGTTCAGCCATTTGTATTATCCACTATTAAAATATGTATGTGACTTGTTCACCTTGTTATTGTGATGTCTTATTTTGCATAAAAACCTGGAACCACTCTGCAAACAGAGTAATATGTGTATATAGATATAGATATCTTCTCTCTCAACATCCTCAGCAATGCAACTCAAGGTGTCACTTACAGAAGAAAAATAACATACTCCAATGCATAATAATTATGGAGCAATCGCAATAAAGGGTGTAATAATGAAGACTTCCAGCCTCAATAATTGTGGCGTATACAGCCCTAATACTAGCTAATTATAGTTTTCCTCTTTGTTTCTTCCAGTCTTGTTTGTTCCTTTCATCATATTGTACGCTTGTTGAATAAACTGATATGTTACAGCATCACTCACCAATCTTAGTATTTAATACTGTGAAATTACTGTTATTACCTCCATTTCTCAGAATACATGAATGAAGTGTCTGCAGTTACAAGCCAATAACAATGGTATTATTTCTATTGTCATATGGTATATCTTATTAGTATATATTAGATTTCAAGAAATGACTCACCAGAACTAGAAGGTTGTGCCTACAGCATCCCCGTGACGTCTCATCTTGCAGACGTATCACCATTAGGGATGGGGGAACACCTCAGAACTTATTATATTCGAGTTCGGGTGGCTCGGGTCCAAGATTCATTTTGGGTCAAACAAGCTCGGTAAAAACCACACCTTAGTTAATGCACTTGGGGAAAGGAGCCCACTATCTGAGGATCGTATTGGCAGTTCTGTGTTAGTCAAGACTACAAAAGGAAAAAGATCTAGGGGTCCCAATATCAGACACCCTCAAAATGGGCGCACAGAGCAGCCAGGCAGGAAGGGCTTGAGGACTTTTTTTTCCACCCACTTGCAATTCTTGCACTTGGGGGTTAATAGGAGCACTACAGTCTGTAGTGCTCCTATTAACTCCCAAGTCGAAGAATTAAAAGTGGGTGGGAAAAGAAAAACAGCCCTCAAGCTCAAGTAAGGGCCAGAAAGACATTCAAAAGCTTCCTTCCCCCTTCCCCAGCATTCCAAGCCTCCCCCAATCATCATCATCATCATCATATTTATCCCCTATCCGTAGGATCTCTAAAGTCTTTCCTTTGAATTTCCAGAGTAATTCAAGATAACATTTTATCTCATGGTCTTAGACTTTACTGTACATACTTAAAGTAAGCCAAGCAGAAGTAAATTAGGCTCAATCTGTTAAGAGAAAGTACAGAATATTTTAGCCATTTGATGCCAAATATAGCAGAATGTCATTGTGCAAAAATTCTCTTCATAATAGCTGAACAACTCTATCAAATCTGTAAGGTTTGGCATATATTTATTTTAGATTTTTTTCAGTCCACAAGGGGACTTGAACATGCACATATTTATATACTGTATCTATTGTGGGGAAAGTAGCTCGGTTTCAGCAATGGTGCGGACCCAACGAGTAGAAAACAAGGGCACAAAATCTGTAGCAAACAGGTTTACTTTGAAGAAACAGCAAAATAAATAAACCTTACATCAGGTACAAAATGAGCAAAATAAGATACAGCCTTAACTTCAGGCAAAAGGTGAAACAAAACCCTGCTCGTCTGAGCACCAACTAAACAATAAGTACTAACTGTACAGGTGGCTTACTACCAGCCACACGAATCAACCAAAAAGAGCACAATACAGTCTCACCAGACTAAAAGCGCCAGGACAGACCCAGGCACCTCCTCTCCTCTCACAATCTGCCCTGAAGTGCCCTAGGGAAAACGACTTGATAACACACCTGGTAGAGGCAGCCAAAACCATCATTCCCTGTTATTCACTCCAGACAGAAACTCCTCCAATTTCACATTGGACTGAGAAGGTCCATCAAATAGCAAGATTTGAGGAGCTTTAGAGGTGGCCAAGGGGCACACAGGCTACTTTTCTGAAGACATGGGCTCCATGGCTAAAATACCACACTTTCCACAGACTCCATTAAATAATTGCCTCCCTTTGTACAGGAGATACCTTTGTCTCTTATAAGTTGACTTTTTTGTTCCCTCTAAAACTAGCCTGAAGTCTATCTTTCTATTACTCGCCACCCCTACCCTCCCCCTTACTACTCAACTCCCTACCATTATGTCTACACCCGGATATATTACACCTATATTACGGAACTACCAATGCGGTAGTCTTTGTCAGGAATCCCTGATACTTTATATCATTACCTGATATGCAACATAGCTTGTGGTTGTGTGTCATTACTAAAAAATGTAATTCACAGCCTTAAACCCCACATACGATTCTCTACAACTCAAGAACAAATTACTCAAATGTTACAACTTTGGGATCAAATACTTTACTAATTGTTCATTTTATCACAGTCTTGGACTCATTCATATGTTATATTCGGGTGTTTGTCACCCTTAATTCAGTCCAAATATGTAGGATAATGATAATATATTCTATTCAAACTAGTAAATAAGCCACCAAAGGGAATAGAAATGTAATAAAGCTAAAATATAACTTTTAATAAATATGCGTTAATAACCATCTAGAAAAATTGGCAGGGAAGGTAAATTTGTGAACCCATGTATGCTGTGTAAACAGATACCATATTACATAGGCATGGCAGCCTCCATGAAAAATAAACCAATTGCACTCACCAGTCAGATGAAGTTGTATCAAGTTGCATAAAGGAGGTTGCTAGTAGTAACACACTGGTACATGAACAGGTTAAACCAAGTATAATGGGTTCCAATGGTATATAGGCAAAAAAGGGGGATACAGACAGGGTACTAAAGGGGTAATAGACAGGATGTATTTCTATTAAACCCTATATACCTATCTCAGGAACATTACCCTAGTGGTAAATGACCTGACAGGAACCAATCCCTAGATTATGACCACCCTATAGGAAAACCTGTGAGACACTCAGGAAAAGTTAAAAATAAAAGAAATTGAACATGCCACCCGACCGATACGCATGTTTCGTTCGGGTAAAGCTTAAACGACCAACCCTGACTCCTCAGGGGTTAATGGTGCTCAAAAACAGGCCTTGTATAGGCAAGAGGTTAGAAAATAACACTGAGCAATATACCACTCATACTCACTCTTTCATGTTCTAACCATACATCCAACATGGTCATGGGGGTAGAAAAAAGAATAAAGGTGAGGAGAGTGGAAACCTGACAAAGGTTTACAGGATGACGGTCTCCTGGTGTGCCAGGCAGACACCACCGTAGCTCAGGCCTCAGACCGAGTGCCGCCCCACCTATGTTTCTTTAGATATGGTTAGGAAGCGCGTGCTTCATATCGTAAAGCCATGCATGCGCAATAGATACCTGACTCATAAAGCTTCAATGCGCATGTGCGAAAGTCCGTAATTCACGCATGCGCGCACCAAGCCAGATGCGAGATTCAGAACAGGAATATGTAAGTATTCAAAAAGCCCACGCCACAGAGACTAGCTGAATAAAGCTCATGAAATGAAACAGGAGTGCAAATATATATGCACGAAGAGGACAGTGCCATATCATTGTATATATAATAACCACACATATATATCATGTGGAATAAAGGATATTTTATGCCGGCAATTGACCAGGACTGAGATTGAACATGGCGATCAACAAATCCACTACACAACAAAACACAATAAATACCCTATCAAATGAAGGAAGCAAAACTAAGTTACTCATTAAGTCCCAAAGATTGGACTGTTTTCAAACGGAAAATCCATTTCAGTTTGGGTAACAAGACGATCCCAATCCTCCCTACAATTTGGGGGCTTAACAATATCAATGCCCATGAATTTGATGCAGGAAGCATCACCATGATGTACTAAACGAATGTGACGCACAAAGTGTCACAATCATGTGCAATGTCCAAGAAAATGGCCACAAGAAAAAGGCTGCTTACACAGCTTACAATGTAAGCAGCCATTTTCTTGTGGCACGGGCATGCGCAGTCGGCTATGCCCAAGGCCCGATGCCTAGAAAATTGAAAACCCAGGATGAAAGAAGACGTGCAGAGGCGGGTTCATGAAGAAGATGGAGGCGTTGCAGTAGAGTTCTCTCGCAGCATTTGGGACGCCTTCAGTGCTGTTTGAGCACTGGGGACTACCTCCAGAGCTGCAAGAGAACTCATTTGCATACCGAAGAAAATCCGGTTTTCTACCGAACGGTGGCGTGTGTCACGTTCGTGTCTATGTCCAGACCCATAATCCAGACTGCACTGCTAAGGAAACAGGGGAAGGAGACTTTCCCTGATGCTACGTTGGCTAGCTAGGCCCTGCCTGCAGGTGGTAGTCAGCTGTTCCCAAGCTAGCCTTGGCCCCGGCAACTCTTGGCTCTCTAACACGAAGGCCTAGCCGACAGATAGGGCAAGAGCTACAGAAGAGCTAGGGACTAGGGATACTAAGGTGGTCACCCCTACAGAAACCAAGGTGCAGCTGCAGACAACACAAACAGGATGGGATGTGGTGGACAACAGACACGCAGCACAACACAATACAAAACAAGAGAATGAGGAGAGGGACAGTGGGACTGGAGGGACATGTAACCGAAAATTCACCATCTAATCAGACTCCTATATATATATAAAATAAACACACTAGACCATTTTAGTGCATAAAACTGGGGGTTGGCCACAGCTTATTTATTTGTAACATACAGGATTTGAAAAAAAACAACCTATTCTAAACATAACAAACAAACAACACAGAAATCCATGCCCGGTAACTTAGCTCCCATCTTTCGTCCGAAATGTCGGACCGCCTTCCGACAGCGGGCATGCGGTCCGTCAACTCTCTGGGGCATGGAACCTTCCGCCAAGGAGGAGACGTTGTACCCCTACACACGACTCCGACCAACCCCACGCAAAACAACTAACGCCTTCTCAATCCCACCTTGCAGGCCCGCCAAAAATATGTCCAAGCCAATGGGGTTGAAGTGTACCCCATCTGCCCACAGCAGGTTCCCATTATCTCCCTCCAATTCCGTGTGCCGCACCGAAACCCCGCCCAAAGACCTGACATGCTTTGACACCCTATGATTCACAACCCGCCTAGCTCTTTCCAAAGCAAACATATCTCTGGCCCCTTTCCAAACCTTCCTGGGAACGATCTCAGACCACACTAAGACCACGTCCCTAAAAAATTCCAGAAAACGGGAGAAATCTTGCCTAATCAGGGAAACCAAATCACCCATCTTAGTGGAACCCAAATCATTTCCCCCTGCGTGTATTACCAGAATGGCACGACCGGGGACCGACCTGCTCAGCTTGGCAACCTGCGGGAAGATACCCATCCAACGCAGTCCACAAATCCCCAACCAGTGAACCTCCGTACCCTCTGTGCCCAGGGAAACACCTCCAGGACGCTCGGCTGCTCTCCGTTCCGCCCAATAAACGTAGGAGTGCCCTACTATCCAGACTGTCACCTGGGGGCCTGGGAGGGGAAGGAGAAAACAAACAACAACAGATAAACCATTAACGACTATACAGAAAAAAATTATCACACAGTCAACAAATCAGGGCGAACGTATGAACGATAGGACTCTGAGGACCACCTGCCAACTCTCTTCAGCCCCTCCACCCCAAGACCCAAAGCATCCGCAACCGTAGCAGCCCCAATCCTAAAGAAATGTGATGCAAATTCAGAAGGATTAAGACCTAAATTAACCAAAGCAAGACGGAAAACTGACGAAAACCGGAATTTAGTGAGGGGAGAACCAGTGTCATGCAATAAAAAATTATCACCAGGCACCCGAAGCTTCACGTAATCACTTACCAAGCGGAGAGGGCAGGACGAGGACCCGATCGCCTGCAACGTAACCCAAGTTCCCCGACCATACACATCCGTCTTAGACCTGCGAATACAAACCTTAACCCCAGACTCAAACAACACCACGTCATCCTTACCCAACCCACCAGAGGCCCTGGCGCTCGCAGGCAACAACTCACCAATGCGCAAAGCCGCATGAAATGCCAAAGAAAAAGCAACTCTAAACAACAAAACCTTTGCTTCGCTCACACACACAATCGACAAAACTCCCATCAAATGATCCAGCAACGACAAAGACACCGGACGACGTCTATCCACAGACACCACTTCTTTTTTCCAACCTCTAAGAATCTGCCGAATCATGAAATGCTTGGTGACATCCGCCAAACCGTACAACTTAAACATAAACGCCACACCCGCCAAATTTTTCTTGACCAAAGATGCAGAAGCTCCCTTCCTCCTAAGACCACTCAAAAAATCAAGGGTAACACTCAAACGGCCGCTGTCCTCTGCGGGAACAAAACCGCCAGAGAAGGACAGCCACTCATCCCAAGCAGCATTGTGAGAACGCCATGTGGATGCAGCAACAGAACCTTGCAAGAGAGGAATTAAACAATCTCTACCAGATCCCACAAGTAACTCGGGCACGTTGCACCTTCCAGATCCGCCAAAGGATGCAAGGACCAGAACATCTGAAATTGTGAACGAGACAGAGAGTCAGCAATAGTATTCTCAACACCCGGGATATGTTTTGCCCTGAACCAAATATTTGCCTGCAAACAGCGCAAAACTAAATGACGCAACAATGACAACACCTCCAAAGACGAAGATGATTGGCCATTAATCGCCTGTACCACGGACATGTTATCCGTCAAAACAAACTCTACTATTGCTAAAGCTCTGACCCCAAAGCTCCACTGCCACCACAATTGGGAATAATTCTAAAAGCGTCAAATTTTTAACTAAACCAGCATCTATCCAACTAACCGGCCACTGACCCTTGCACCAACGATTACCAAAGACAGCAGCATACCCATCACCTCCAGCCGCATCCGTGAACAAACACAAATCTGGACTAGACAACTCTGAAGACTGACAAATAGCACTACCATTAAATGACGACAAGAAAGACTGCCAAACCGACAAATTAGCACGCAAGGGCCTAGTTAGTCTAATGAAATGGTGAGCGGACTGAACCCCTTTCGTGGCGAGCGACAGCCGCCGACAAAAAGCCCTACCCATAGGGATCACCCTACAGGCAAAATTCAACAAGCCCAAAAGCACCTGCATCTGATGAAGCGTGACTTTGCGCGAGCGAAACACAACCCCAACCATTTCAACCAAACGTTCCAACTTCTCGGCTGGCAACCTGAAAACCATAGAAACCGTATCAATTTCTATGCCCAGAAAGGACAAACACGTGACTGGTCCCACCGTTTTCTCGCTAGAGAGGGGAACACCAAAACGCCCCATAAGAGACTTAAAGGAAGAAAGCAACAACTCACATGTAGGAGCCTCCGCGGGACCAACAAAAAGAAAGTAATCAAGATAGTGAATTACCGACGCCAGCCCAGTTTCAAAACGTAGAGACCATTCCAAAAAAGAGCTGAATAACTCAAAATAGTAACATGAAATAGAACAACCCATCAGCAAACACGTCTAAGAAGAAAAAAACGCGCAAAGAACAACCCAGCAAGTGGAAGCAATTAGGGTGAATAGGTAAAAGCCGGAAAGCCGATTCAATATCCGATTTGGCCAACAAGGCACACGAGCCCGCCTTCCTGACCAAATCAACCGCCCTATCAAAGGATGCATAATGAACTGCCGACTCCTCTTTAGAAATTCCGTCATTGACCGAATCACCCTTCGGGAAGGACAGATGATGGATGAGGCGGAACTTGCCTGGTTCCTTCTTAGGGACCAAACCTAAAGGGGGAAACCCTCAGATTAGAAAAGGGGGGGGGGTCACTAAACGGACCCGCCATCCGACCAAGCTCCACCTCCTTCATTACCTTCTCCCAAGCTAAATCAACATTCTCAACAACCGACTTCAAATTATCACACAACACGGAAGCGGCAGATGGAACAAAAGGAATAACAAAACCCTCAGTAAAACCATCAAGCTTTGCCTCCTGTCTCCTGGGATAGAAGCTTAGCCACTGCCTGATGACCCGACTTCTCACCGGTGTTCTCCGCTCCACCGGAGGAACCCACTCGGGCAAGCTGTTTACCTTTTTTGGCACAGCGGAGAGCCGGGTGGGAACCACCCCAAATGGAGCAGTCGTGCCGAAACTTGCATGCTGCGAAAAATCTACAATGTCCCTCGTTGTAGAGCCAACAGGAACCTGTCAGCTTCTGAGAGACCGTTCCTGGGGAAGCACCCCGGGGGCTGATGGAAAGGGCCACTGAGCTTTCTGTGACAGGATCAGTTGAATCCACACATCAGCCGCCTTAGAGGCCCAACCGATGGCAGGAGACAAGGCCAAACGGCGCCTGTACTCCTCGTCATAGCGCCACCAAGCTGCACCGCCGTGCATCTTGTGGGCGCTATAAATAGTATCTAAATACACGAAAAGCTCAGGGCCCTTCTCAGGATACTGATGACATAAAAAATAAGATAACACAGAAAAAGCCTGTAACCAATTACCGAAAGTCCTAGCAACTTTCGGCTTCCTGTCAGAACCCCTCTCGAAAGATCTCTCCTTATCCACCGTCACATGGTCAGGGGAAAGGAGAGACCATATATCGATATATTCACCTCTCAAAATTTTTTCCCGAGTGTCAGCTGGGACGTTCGTGCCCAGCGGAGACACCCCGCAAAAAATAGAATCGCGGAAAGTAATACCGGGGTGACCACCCACGGCCGAAGGGGAAGTCCCCCCGGGAACCGCAAGGGACCCGGAAGGGCTGCCCGAACTCTCCAACTGACTAGCAACCCTGCACAACACAGATGCTAAATCTTCCTGAGCGCATTGCGCGGGAAGGGCAGACCAAGCAAGAGAGGAAGAACACTCACCTTCTCTCTTGGTCCCTGAAACCGCCAAGGGAGGGGCTGGTGAAGGAGCGGAAGCTGCCGGCTGAGCAGGTGCTGGCTCCGGGAGTTGCGGACGAACCGAAGGGCTACGTGATGCCCCCGGAGTGCCCTGTCTGGACGAAGACCTGACTGACACACGACTCGCCCTGGAAGCTGAGCGCCTGGACCCAGAAAAAGAAGAACAACATCTATGCGAACCGCCGTGCGCGCGGTGAGCACAGGACGACCTTCGCTCGACCGACCTTGAACGGGAAAACCTGCTTCTGGACCTGGCATGGCGTCAACTCCCACGGGACCGGCGGTGGACATCTCTCCTGGAACAGCCACCGGATCTCTCCCTTGAACGACGACGAGACCTCCTTGAATAACCTGAGGACGAAGAGGAACCAGAAGGGCATCTAGACAGGTGAGGTGACAAAACGTGACAATTGCGTGACGCATGTGCGCTCCCCTGCCCAATCCTGAACCCTGAATGCCGGGCTGCATACAATGGGCCTGTAAACCCCCAAAAGAAGAGGTCTGTAGGCCGGACTGACCTGGAATGGGGGCACCCCCGGACACAGCTGCACCCCCCACTGGTAAGGGCATGGTCTGCGCGTAGGAGGACACAGAACCTACCATCCCTGGGGCCCAGACCCCCGCCGATTGTGAACCCTGGGTGACAGCAGGGGGAGGTACCATCACTACAGCCCCCCCCCCGACAGGCTGGAGGGGGGGGGGTAACAAAACTGGGGACCGACATAGCCGCCTCCTGGATCAAAGGCCCCGCCCCCCTGCCCGCTAACTCCGCCCACGTAGAAACTATAGGCCGCACCAGCATAGAGCACTGTGCAGCATCAACCTCCCCCCGCTCTGAAGAGGGACCGGTGCCGGCAGAAAACTGGCTCACCTGTATGAAGCCGGAGCCTCCCGACGCTGCTGGCGCTGACGTCATCGTTAAGCGCCCCGGCAAGGAGACCGCATCCCCCCCCCCCCCCCCGACCTCCGGACCGTGAGCAAGAGCCTTAGACCGCCCACGCGTGATGACGGAGCCGACCTTTGGCGCGCGCGCGAATGATCCTCTGCAGCGGCCGAGGCAGACACTGACACAGACCTACCCCGTCTGGCCTTACCTGATCCGGGCGGGCTGGGGCTGAGGTGACGCGGCGGCCTGGTATCACGCTGCGGCCTCCTGGATCCTGCAGGCGAAGGCCGCAGCTCAGCATCTCCTCCTTCCACCAGGTCCATGGGCTGTACTGTGGGTTCCACCTGACACGAATCCTCCGACCGCTGCTCCTGAACAGTCTGAATAAGGGCATCAAGCCAACCAGAGCCCTCAGCCCTGAGCCTGTCTGCGATGAGCCGCTCCATCTCCATAGCAGGTAAGCGCTCGGTTCTCCTCAGCCAGATCCGCTCAGCAGCACCTACACTGAGAGAAGGTGCTTCCACTACCACGTGCCCCCATATTTATCAGAACCACACTATACCATGGCAACCATTAGCCAATACAAAATTACAAAGGAGTTTCCAATAATTTCAAATGTAAACCTTATTTAACCCGCCCTCCAGTCCCCGCCCTTCTCTATATACGCTTCAAGGGCAACTAAGAGGTGAGGAAAGGGTTAAAACAGGACTGGGGGCAAACAAACTGGAACCCAAACCTCAAACAACAAGATAGTGCCAGGCAAACAGAACTAAAGGACAGGGCAGAGTAGACGTGTGGAGGGACAAACCAGACTCACACACAAGGCACCACACACCACTTCCTAGTCAGTTGAAATTCTAGCAAACCACCATTCCTCTCAGAGCCACAAATTCTAGGTGGTAACCACAAAAACCGGCAACTAGTGAAGCCAGCCGTCCTCCTAATAAAGGCCCCAGAATCGTCCCATAGGATAATGACAACGACCAACACCTGAGGTTCGCTCCAGAGAATCTCAAGCATACTCTGAAGGCCAATACCAAATGCACCAACAGAATGGACTAATGGCAAGGAAACCACCTGAAGACCACAGAACACCGGATCAAAGCTCCACCAGAAAAATATACAATTTTATTAGCAGAATTCAGGTCGTGACAGCGTGGAGAAGACATCTAAAGGTAGGAGACGAATAGCCTTTCTTAGGGTCAATTCACACGTGAACTGCCCGCGCGGGTTTTGACACCAAGAGAGACACGGCGAGCCGCGTCTCTCTCTTGTCAAAACCCGCCTGCCGCGACCATCGCGGTCGCGGCTTTCCCCTCTGCTGTCGGCTCAAATGAATGAGCCGACATAGGAGGGAGCTGCCGGGGGGCGGAAGCCGCGCGGCTTCCGCCTGAAGAAAGGGCATGTCCTTTCTTTTCTCCGCTAGCGGCAGCCCGCCGCTAGCGGAAAAAAAAAGCCCGGTGGTCTACATAGTCCACCATTGTAAAGGGGCGGATTTTGAAGCGAAATCCGCTGTCAAAATCCGCCCCTTTGCCTACGTGTGAACTAGCCCTTAAGGCTATTCCGACGTGTTATCGAGAAAAAAAGGGTATCCAATGATAGGATCCCTTTAATCTCTCGAAATCAGGGGTCAAATACTTTAATAAAATAATATTCTCTTATAAATAACAATTCTGGACAAGCCTGGAAATGAGTGAATAAATTTGACAGCTTGGTGTTATTAGTCCAGCCTTCACTTTAGATTTTAGACGACCAACGTGCCTGATCTCTGACTAATATTTGACATGTCTGCTGTTGGTTGGCCAGAAATGAACATTCATGGCATCTACATGGCAGATTGCTGGCCATGCTTGCCATTTTGGCAGATGAAAAACTAACGTGCTAGGCCAGCTTTACTCCACTTGTCAGTAGGGTATAGGAATGGAACAGAATGAGCATTGGAATTAGATAGTGCTTGAGATAAAGGGAATGTGCCAAGTTGACAACTTACCACCAATCCACACAATAGAGATGCCACGTACAACATTGGGCAGCACAGTGGCTTACTGTTTACCACTGTTGTCGTACAGTGCCGGGATATGACATCTGTATGGAGTATGTATGTTCTACCCTTGTATGTGTGGACTTGCTCTGGGTACTGCACTTTCCTCTTACACTCCAGTGCCTTTCTGATAGGGAACTTAGACTGAGCCCTGCTGGGGACAGTGAGCGATGACAATGTCTGTACTTCCCTGTGGAATATGTTGGTGATGTGTAGGAAAGAGAAGAAAATAAAGAAGAACACACATTTGGTTGTTTTTTTAAAAAAAAAACGAGAGTCACATCATCATAAGCCTCCATGACAATAACAAAAACTGCGGAGTATTGGTACTAAGGATATGGATCTAAGGATATGGAACTAAGTGTATGGTTAATTGAAAAAAAAAAAGTTTCATAATTTTTATAATCTTTGCTTTATAAAATTATTCACAAGATCATCAAAGTTTGCACGTCAAAAGCAGGAGGCGCAGTGCCAGCGAATGACCCCGGTCTTTACTTCTTTCATATTTTATTCTCTTCAAGTAGGAAAATGACCTTTATTTACTAGCATTAGCAACAAGCATATATCCAAGGTCCTGGATCACAATTCACAGCGGCGTTCAACTGGGTTGTTAATAAAGAAATTTTTCTATAGATATAAAGATGTAGCCATCTTCAACTTCTTTCTGGTAACTTGCTGCACCGTGATAACTCAGAAAAATCCATTGATGTCAATGCATGGTGGCTCAGTGGTTAGTACTGCAGCCTTGAAGCACTGGAGTCCTGGATTCAAATCCTGCCAAGGACAACATCTGCAAGTAGTTTGTATGTTCTCCCTGTGTTTGTGTGGGTTTCCTCTGGTTTCCTCTCATATTCCAAAGGCATACTGATAGGGAATGTAGATTGTGCAACCTATATGGGACAGTAACTGACAATGTCTGTAAAATTCTGCGGAATATGATGGCACTACATAAGTAAACATCCTACTAATATGTGGCTGTTTATGTGAAAAGGGCCCACATTGTCGATATGGAGTTCTTGGTATCATTGTAACGGTTATGGTGTAACATTGTCCAAAACAGCAAAAAAAAATTTATTGAAAGCACAATTGACATATTTTTAAATAAAATTTTTGCATAAAACAAAATTGTGATTTTTTTTACCCAAATATGTTTTGGACTATTTTCTCTATAATTAGTATCGACGATCTGGGCCCTTTTCACGTAAACAGCCACATATTATAAAGGTGAAAGTATGTGTGTTTGGATGTTTGTTCCTCAATCACACCTACACGGGCGAACTGATTTGTCTGAAAATGTGCACATACATACCTTGGGTCCTGGATTGAACGATAGGCTACATGGAATTTCCATACACCACCGCAATTCACTCTCGTGCCCGATGCTTCTCACAGTTCAATTCGCTGCAGGACCTGGCACGCTGTAGGACCTGGGAGGATGTCATCCCAGCCCCTTCATGTGGGCGGAGTTATCGTCCAGCCGCCGTCCACACCAACATGGTGTCTCTGAGAGGTTCGGAGCGTCTTGCACAAGGGCCTCTACTCTGGGCCAGCGACAAGTCCATACACTGCCACACCTGTGTGGCCTCACCACTGGACCGTAGTACTCTGCCGCGGCCAGACAGGGGGTCACCTGCACGCTGGAACGCCGGTTCGGCCAGCTGTCCTGCAGCGTCTGCCGTCTCTGGACACTACAAGTCAGAACATCGGTGCATGGAAAGCCCAGGGTGTGGTGAGGCCGGGGCCACAGGTTGGTAGGGGGAAAGGGGACACACGGTCGGCAGGGTCTGGTGGGGGGAAAAGGGGGCACTGGGTAGGTAAGATGGGGGAAGGAGGCATGGGGTAGGAGGAAGGAGTGACCACATGGGGAAGCGGGTTGGGACAAAGGGGGGTCGCAGGCACCAGGAGGGAGAGGAGGTAAAGAGTTCCAGAGGGCTGCAGGGTAGGGGGCATGGGGTAAGAGGAAAGAGGGGGTACAGAGTAGGTAACACGGGAAAGGGGGGCATAGGGTTAGGGGGGGAAGGGGGCACGTTCCTGGGGGGCAAAGGGCACGGGGTAGGAGGAAGGCGTGACCACATGGGGTGGCAGGTAGGGAGAAAGGGGGGTGGCAGGCGCCAGGAGGGAGAGGAGGTAAACAGTTCCAGCAGGCCGCAGGGTGGGCCCCGAGGGTCCATGGACCCACAGGTGTAGAAAGGGTCCGCTGTGGACACAAAGCAAAGGAACAAGCCTGCGCACCACTCCAGGTGGGTCCCGCAAGGGGTCAGGGTTCCACGGACGAAGTCGCAGGTAAAAGCTAGTAATAAATAAAGTTGATTTAAAGTGAATAGCAGCTGCTTACTTACCATTAAGGCCCGGGCCCATGTGGCATCTTACAGTCCCTTCATAGTGGATGGGATTCAAGCAAATCTCATCCACACACTGCTGAAAAACACACGCAGCAGAAATGCTGCAATTTCCAAAAACTTTGCTGTTTTGGAAATTGCAGTATGTCAATTATACCTACTGTGAGAGAGTGAAGGGTGTGGTCTGGGAAGACAAGTATATTCCAGCCAGGCACCTAAGGGGTGTTTGGTAAAGACCCACACCAGGGAGGTCAGCTGACTAATCAGGCCCTAATAATCCTGAGTGTGAAGACTAGCAGGGTGGCACCACACTGACACAGTTGAACTGTCCAGACTGGACCTCCAAAGCAGGTACTGTGCCACCCATTGTTGTTGCCAAGGTGGGAGACTGGTAGCCAGTCTCCTGTATAGTCAGGGATAAGTTTCCTTACGTTTAAGTTAGTTTTCTGAGAAGGGTTTTGTTTATCCTGTGGCTTTGCAAAAGCAGTGTATGTGTTACATGTGAATAAAGCCTGAACTCGTGTGCAATCCAGTGTCTGTGTCCCTGTTTCCTGCACTGCTACAAGCATCTACCTGAGCTGTTCCCCACACTACGGAAATGTTGACGGCTTCCTTAGAGATACAATGGAAGCAGAATGTGGGAAAACCCACAATGTGATGCTTCTGCATTTTTTCCTGCAGTGCTTTTTTGTTGCAGCCAAGCTACATGGGGCCTTAACTTACAAGTGATGTTAGTGGGAGTCTGTCATAAGGATGAAGCATATTATACTAGTAACACAGTTAGATAGGTCAGGCTTACCTGAATGTAATGCAATTTCCTATAACATTTTTTGCCTCCATTGCCGAGCTATCCATTTATTTCACAATCTGCAATATGAACAGAGGGCGGCTCCATTGCTTCAGACTGCTATACCCCACACTGCTCTGATACACACTCCTTCCCCCCTCCATTCTCTGAAACCTAATCTGCTTAAAAAGTGGTTACCAGCAGAAACTTGTGGACCCTATAAGCTATAATGGGGTCCAGCGGGTTTCTGCCTGGTTTCTGCTTGCAGGACTTTTCTCTCTGCATTTTTCAATCATATTAGGAGATGGAATCACCGAACATAAAACGAGTGCTAGTGTGAATCCAGCCTTAAGGTTTTAAGATAAAAATATTAATAGGCCATTAGGTTTGACACCCATCACCTCAGAGGAGCGGAAAGCAGACAGCTCCGTTCTTTGTGCAGTAGCAAGTCACAACAGCTTAGGACCCATTCAGATGAACAGGAGCTGATCTGCAGTAACCTGACTTGGCCACTGCACATAAAAAGCGCTGTTTGCTTCCTGCTCCATTCTCTATGTAACAACCACCTGATCAGTGGAGGTGTTGGGTGAGTCAGGAGAAGCCTGGATAGGGGCAACACATTGGCTCAGTGGTTAGCCTTGCAGCGCTGGAGTCCTGGGTTTGAATCCCGCCAGGAACAACATCAGTAAGGAGTTTGTGTGTTCTCCCCGTGATTGCGTGGATTTCCTCCCATTCTACAAAGACATACTGGTAGGAAAAAAAAAGTACATTGTGATCCCTATATGGGGCTTACAATCTACATAAAAGAAGAAGAAGTCTGGATAGTGATTTCTGATAACCCAGCTATGGTGTAGGCATCTCTCAGTCTTGAGGAGATCTGTGCTTCCTCCCCTCTCCTTAGAGTTCTATTGTACAGATCAGTGGCAGAAGGAGGCAAATAAGTGAGGGAAAAAAGCACTTTTCCTTAATAAGTTATATTATAAAGTTTGTTCACTTATCTATTGACCATCCCGAATTATATTGACTATAGGTTTTATATAAGAGGATTCTGAATTAATTGTCAAACACTGCTGCTCTCCGCAAACAACTTTATTACAATATCTTTGAATTTATTTATTTAATTAAATATTATCCAGTAAAGTCATTTTTTACGACGTGTCGTGTTACATCTAGAAGGAAACCAGACGTCCGCGGGGGATTGCTTGTTTTAATATCTAATACACTGAAACCGCAATAAAAGGTAATTGATGCATCTATGAAAAAAACATAAAAAGGTTTATTGAATTACTTTCTATATCTATTATGTTACATAATTCTGCTCTCTCTTGGGTCTGTGTTCAGGTTGGTTTTAGATTGTCTTTTAATAGTTTGCTTTTCTGTCATCTTTTTGCAATACCTAGCAAAAGTAGGGATCATGCTGTGAAATGGATCACAGGAGAAGGCATTATATGAAGCAGACAATAGTGCAATTTTGGAAGATACTTTGATAGAAATTTCTCATCATTCTCAAGATCTCTGCTTGTTTTCACAGGATGAAAACATTCATATTTACAAATTAGTAGGTTATTAAATGCGAGTCCCTCATTTTGACTCTACACGAACCCTATGATTTGTAAAGTGTTGCGGTATATGTTGGTGCTATATAAATAAACTGTTGTGATGTACGGGGGATTCAGAAGCTCTGGTTTCTTTCCCAACAGCAGTCTTTATTGCAGCGGACAAGTTTAAAGGTACAGGTAGTGCTGCTCAGCATGTCAAAACAAACAAATGAAAATAAAGACCTACGCCTCTCCGGCGGCTTACTAAATGAGTTATTTCCTCACTAACCAGGGGGTCAACCTACTGCTGACCTCTTAACAAACAAGGTTCACAAGTAAACAAGGGGTACACATACCCAGCCCTTTAACAGCGTCCTTTTTGGCAGAGCTTTCCCAGACTGGTTGAGTGTGTGTTTCAGTCTCTCTCCTCTCTCTCACTAACCAGCCCACCTGTTCTACTTACAAAGCCCTGCTGGTCGGTTTCCCAAGTCCGGAGTGGATGGCCCTGCAGGACTGGCCTGAACTTTTACTCCAGTCCGGGACCTATAAGCTAAACGCCTGTGCATACTGCAACAGTCTTGGGGAAAAAGAGTGGTTCTCCCACACTATACCTCTCGCCACTTCACACTGTATTATTCTAAAGCTGATCTCATTCATTCATTGATTCATTATATATGGATAGAAGGTGATTCAGAAACCTATATTGGAAAGGATTCTTCACAGTCGGTGCAGCCAAACTACAAAATGTCCTACCCAAAGAGATAGTAATGGCAAATACTAAGCCAGCATTTAGGAAAGGACCAGATGCTTCTAATAAGAAATGACATTGAGGGTAATAAATAATCTATCAATGATCTACTGTGTAATTGATTAAGAAAGGTTAAACTTAATTGACCTATGCTATGTCTTTGTTCAACCTATGTAACAATGTAGCAAGCTCCCCAAGTATACCTATTCAGTGAACATGATAAAGACTACTGTAGACATCTATAGTATATTATAAAATTGCCATGCTTGCCAGTATATTGTGATAAAGCTTTATGTACTAAAACCAGAGAACCACACGACCCCTTGTTTTCCAATATCTTATCATGGAGCACCCCCCTATTACATTCCGTCCACCGATAATATTTAGCCATGAAGTTCTTTAGCTTAGTCATTTACCTGCAGTCTAATAGACAGTAGAAAGCTGCTGTTGAACTGATAGGGCCCCATGACCTTCTAGGCCTATGCACAGCTTCATAGCTTTTCCAACCCTTCTTCTAGCAGTACATATGGAACTACTCATTGTGTACAGGTAGGACCTGGGGTTTCAGTGGCAAGTACAGTTTGTAGTACTCACTGCTCCTAAGATGCCCCACTCCTTTTTGTTTTTGAAGTAGTTAGTACTGGCACCAGGGGCAGAGAAGGGAGTGGTGAGAAACATGCATAGCACTCACTTTACAGACCCGATACTGTACCACTCACTCTACAGACCCGGTACTGTACCTCTCACTATCTGAACCCGGTACTGTTCTGATCACTCTCTGGACCTGGTACTGTACCGCTCACTATCTGATCCTGGTACTGTACTGCCCACTCTCTGGACCTGGTACTGTACCGCTCACTCTCTGGACCTGGTACTGTACCACTCACTCTCTGGACCTGGTACTGTACCACTCACTCTCTGGACCTTGTACTGTACCACTCACTCTCTGGACCAAATACTGTACCACTCACTCTCTGGACCTGGTACTGTACCACTCACTCCCTGGACCTGGTACTGTACCGCTCACGCTCTGGACCTGGTACTGTACCACTCACTCTCTGGATCTGATACTGTACCACTCACTCTCTGGACCTGGTAGTATACTGCTCACTCTCTGGACCTAATACTGTACCACTCACTCTCTGGACCTTGTACTGTACCACTCACTCTCTGGACCTTGTACTGTACCACTCACTCTCTGGACCTTGTACTGTACCACTCACTCTCTGGACCTGGTACTGTACCACTCACTCTCTGGACCTAATACTGTACCACTCACTCTCTGGACCTTGTTCTGTACCACTCACTCTCTGGACCTGGTACTGTACTGATCACTCTCTGGACCTGGTACTGTACCACTCACTCTCTGGACCTAATACTGTACCGCTCACTCTCTGGACCTGGTACTGTACCACTCACTCTCTGGACCTGGTACTGTACCACTCACTCTCTGGACCTGGTACTGTACCACTCACTCTCTGGACCTTGTACTGTACCACTCACTCTCTGGACCAAATACTGTACCACTCACTCTCTGGACCTGGTACTGTACCACTCACTCTCTGGACCTAATACTGTACCGCTCACTCTCTGGACCTGGTACTGTACCACTCACTCTCTAGACCTGGTACTGTACCGCTCACTCTCTGGACCTGGTACTTTAATGCTCACTCTCTGGACCTGGTACTGTACCACTCACTCTCTGGACCTGGTACTGTACCACTCACTCTCTGGACCTTGTACTGTACCACTCACTCTCTGGACCAAATACTGTACCACTCACTCTCTGGACCTGGTACTGTACCACTCACTCTCTGGACCTGGTACTGTACCGCTCACGCTCTGGACCTGGTACTGTACCACTCACTCTCTGGATCTGATACTGTACCACTCACTCTCTGGACCTGGTAGTATACTGCTTACTCTCTGGACCTAATACTGTACCACTCACTCTCTGGACCTTGTACTGTACCACTCACTCTCTGGACCTTGTACTGTACCACTCACTCTCTGAACCTGGTACTGTACCACTCACTCTCTGGACCTAATACTGTACCACTCACTCTCTGGACCTTGTACTGTACCACTCACTCTCTGGACCTGGTACTGTACCACTCACTCTCTGGACCTTGTACTGTACCACTCACTCTCTGGACCAAATACTGTACCACTCACTCTCTGGACCTGGTACTGTACCACTCACTCTCTGGACCTGGTACTGTACCGCTCACGCTCTGGACCTGGTACTGTACCACTCACTCTCTGGATCTGATACTGTACCACTCACTCTCTGGACCTGGTAGTATACTGCTCACTCTCTGGACCTAATACTGTACCACTCACTCTCTGGACCTTGTACTGTACCACTCACTCTCTGGACCTGGTACTGTACCACTCACTCTCTGGACCTTGTACTGTACCACTCACTCTCTGGACCTGGTACTGTACCACTCACTCTCTGGACCTAATACTGTACCACTCACTCTCTGGACCTTGTACTGTACTACTCACTCTCTGGACCTGGTACTGTACTGATCACTCTCTGGACCTGGTACTGTACCACTCACTCTCTGGACCTAATACTGTACCACTCACTCTCTGGACCTGGTACTGTACCACTCACTCTCTGGACCTGGTACTGTACCGCTCACTCTCTGGACCTAATACTGTACCGCTCACTCTCTGGACCTAATACTGTACCACTCACTCTCTGGACCCACCCTCCCCTTTGGACCTACAGCTACACCCTACACCCCCTCCCTCCCTTGGATCCCCCTTTGTAAAATCTGGCATACTTGCAGCGGGGCTGTATATATTACTTACCATATGTAGCATTTATTTTTGCCATATTTCTAAAACTTTGGCTTTCCATGCTTTTTAGCTAAGTTATCCACAAAGGAACAAAAACCATTCAGTAAGAATATAGTAGTATTGTAAGTGGCACTTAGCAGAGAGTGTGGGCAGCACTATAGACTGATGGGTCTCTTACTTGCTGTTATTCCCTTAAAATAGCATTGTGTCTCATGGAAATCAATGGCTGTGTTTTTCATCTACGCAGATAATCATCAATGTTTACTACTAATGTGAACTCAGAACTGGTTTCCATACAACATGTAAGGTTCCAGGATGATATTTGTAAACCTACAGTTCTGATGTCACAAGGCTTATATACCTCATATCGCTTGGAAGTATATTTAATGATACTGATCCTGTAATGGTGTTTGGGGTTGGTACCTGAATTACTGTACAGAGTGGTAATAAATACCAGTTGCTAAAAGCCACTTATTGACACAGTAATGCTTGTGCAAACATCTGTGTGTACACAGCAACACAAGTAGTGCAGAATAAATGTGTCACCAGGCAGGGGCAGCTGTTAAATGATAGTATTATGTGCGTTCTGTTCATAGTCGCCAAACATTCTAATGTAATTTACTGGGACACTTTGCTGCTGGGCAGATACATCTTCTTAATATAGGATGCCAGTTATAACTAGGTGGTAAACTGCAAGACCCAAATACGTGTAGACAGTGGTGGGATTTTCTTACCCTGAGCACATAACTTTGGAACAAGGTTGTAGACATAGAAAAAGATTTTGGAATATCAGTGAATTATTAACTGAACTGTATCATCCGGTGCCAGCTAGCTGCCAACACAATATGTGGCATGTCTGCGTAGGAGTTCTGCTTAAAAAAATCTTACAAAGCTGGAGTAATAAAAGTGTATAGTACATTATATAGAAATATGTGTCTGCATAACAGTTCTACACAAAAATGGCAGAATATTTTTTCAATAGAAGTACATTATTAGTAGGTCTTGGTCCGGTGACAAAAAACTGAGATGCTATGAGGGTTAAGGAATTATATGGTAAAAGTGGTCATACTCTAAAAAGAAGTGATGTTCTCACATCAGAAAGAAGTCGCCCTTATCAGGAGAGCCGCTGTCTCGCTGCCGTGCGCTTAGAGCTTCTATTGATGTATCCATATGCTGACACCTCCATACTTCCATAGAAACTACAGACCTGATAACGGAACATTCTGTCCATAGGTACAAGTGACATTATTCACGGTTACTTTATTGCCTATGCCGTGACAGATGTAGGTAGTATCTCAGGAGGATGTGATCGATCACTGCAGGTGAACAGATGGAGACTGCCATACTGAAGAAGACCACTTACATGGAAGAGGATGTTTTCACTAACCAATTGGTTTCTATATAGAAAATGATTGTCAGTAATAGTTGGTAACACGCTCAGTCCAGCTTGTAGGGAGATGATTCTCTCCAATGGTTGACTTCTCCATTGGATGCTATTATTGAATGTGGCCCTAAACCTTCGGTACTGCTACGAAGGATCATAATAAACTAGTTAGAATTTATAACTTTACTGTCCTTTTATATGGGAAATAGAATAAAAAGGCAGTATATGTATATTCCAGAATAGTAATACTATCCATTTACTGAATATTGTATTGATCATTAAAGGGAACCTGAAAAGATTGTTTAACCCCATCCCCTAATACTGCTTTATAGGATAAGGGATTATGCTATTGTGTGTCTGTATGCAAATACATTTATACAATTTAACGTCATACATAAGATTATAAGATATTGCAGATATGGTTGACAGTTGGGATGTAAAACAGTGAATATAAAGTCTGTATTAAGGTGGATATACAGTCCTATGAAAAAGTTTGGGCACCCCTATTAATCTTAATAATTTTTAGCTCTAAATATTTTGGTGTTTGCAACAGCCATTTCAGTTTGATATATCTAATAACTGATGGACACAGTAATATTTCTGGATTGAAATGAGCTTTATTGTACTAACAGAAAATGTGCAATATGCATTAAACCAAAATTTGACCGGTGCAAAAGTATGGGCACCTCAACAGAAAAGTGACAGTAGATCCTCCTTTTGCAAAGATAACAGCCTCTAGTCGCTTCCTGTAGCTTTTAATCAGTTCCTGGATCCTGGATGAAGGTATTTTGGACCATTCCTCTTTACAAAACAATTCAAGTTCAGTTAAGTTTGATGGTCGCCGAGCATGGACAGCCCGCTTCTAATCATCCCACAGATGTTCAATGATATTCAGGTCTGGGGACTGGGATGGCCATTCCAGAACATTGTAATTGTTCCTCTGCATGAATGCCTGAGTCGATTTGGAGCGGTGTTTTGGATCATTGTCTTGCTGAAATGTCCATCCCCGGCGTAACTTCAACTTCATCACTGATTCTTGAACATTATTCTCATGAATCTGCTGATACTGAGTGGAATCCATGCGACCCTCAACTTTAACAAGATTCCCGGGGCTGGCATTGGCCACACAGCCCCAAAGCATGATGGAACCTCCACCAAATTTTACAGTGGGTAGCAAGTGTTTTTCTTGGAATGCTGTTTTTTTTTGGACGCCATGCATAACGCCTTTTTGTATGACCAAACAACTCAATCTTTGTTTCATCAGTCCACAGGACCTTCTTCCAAAATGAAGCTGGCTTGTCCAAATGTGCTTTTGCATACCTCAGGCGACTCTGTTTGTGGCGTACGTGCAGAAACGGCTTCTTTCTCATCACTCTCCCATACAGCTTCTCCTTGTGCAAAGTGCGCTGTATTGTTGACCGATGCACAGTGACACCATCTGCAGCAAGATGATGCTGCAGCTCTTTGGAGGTGGTCTGTGGATTGTCCTTGACTGTTCTCACCATTCTTCTTCTCTGCCTTTCTGATATTTTTCTTGGCCTGCCACTTCTGGGCTTAACAAGAACTGTCCCTGTGGTCTTCCATTTCCTTACTATGTTCCTCACAGTGGAAACTGACAGGCTAAATCTCTGAGACAACTTTTTGTATCCTTCCCCTGAACAACTATGTTGAACAATCTTTGTTTTCAGATCATTAGAGAGCGGGCTGTCCATGGTCGGCCACCATCAAACTTAACTGAACTTGAATTGTTTTGTAAAGAGGAATGGTCCAAAATACCTTCATCCAGGATCCAGGAACTGATTAAAAGCTACAGGAAGCGACTAGAGGCTGTTATCTTTGCAAAAGGAGGATCTACTAAATATTAATGTCACTTTTCTGTTGAGGTGCCCATACTTTTGCACCGGTCAAATTTTGGTTTAATGCATATTGCACATTTTCTGTTAGTACAATAAACCTCATTTCAATCCTGAAATATTACTGTGTCCATCAGTTATTAGATATATCAAACTGAAATGGCTGCTGCAAACACCAAAATATTTAGAACTAAAAATGATTAAAATTAATAGGGGTGCCCAAACTTTTTCATAGGACTGTATCAATCCCCCCATCTGGATAGAACTGGTATGCCCACCACACCTCCCTCACCTGTGCTCATCCAGGAGGGATTAATGGGTGTAGACGGTATACAACCCTCAGTAACAACATAGCTTTGTTTAAGATCACAGGTATCGTGCCGGGTATACCAGGAGGCGGGATGGGATACACAGTGAATTGATCAGTATCAGTATCTAGATCTTTTGTGCACAAGAACAACAGAGACTTGGAAGGTGTCTGGGCGCTGCACAGAAAGGGACACAGCAGGCTCTACCTGCTCAAGAGGCTGAGGGCCTTTGGAGTCAAGAAGGCACTTCTTTGGACCTTTTTCAGCTCTGTGGTAGCATCAGCCATCTTTTTCGGAGTGGACTGCTTGGAGGAGTAGCATATAACCAGGGATGGAAATAGACTTGACAGGCTGATTAGAAGGGCCGGCTCTGTCCTAGGGTGTCCCCTGGACCCGATACAGGTGGTTGGTGACCGAAGGATACTGTCCATGGTGATCGCCATGCTGGAGAACAACTCCCATCCCATGCATGAGACCGTGACAGCACTGGGCAATATTGTCAGTGACCGACTGCTTCACCCCAAGTGTGAGAAGGAGCATTACCAGAGGTCCTTCCTCCCAACCACGTTAGGCTGTATAATCAACATCAGGCTAAGCGAAGATCACTCAGCACTGAGAACTAAATGATCCTGAAGTCTTTCTTTTCTTTTTACTTGCTATGACTCCTAGTATCTTTTCTATCTGCTATTTTGAGCTTGTATGTGTTCTTTTCTTGTAACATATTATCCATGCTGCTGTAACACACTGAATTTCCCCATGGTGGGACTATTAACGAATTATCTTATCTTATCTTATCTTATCAAAGGGCAACTTTCCTTATCTGAGAAAAAACAAAGATATCCCATCAGAGACTATATGATGGTTTGACCAATCAAAATGGGCTACATTATGGTCAATACTATAATGTGGATAAAAAGAGGCTTCAGAGGATATAGAGCAGATTAGAAGCTCCTCACCACCCATAAGTCCTGTACCAGGACCATCAAACTGCTACAACACAAGCAGGCTTAGTATATCCCTTTCCCTTTAATATGTCTCCTTAAGTATAGGGATAGTTAATTGTTAAGTGGATCGAGAATTGTGTATGAATAAGATACATGCTGTAATGAGTGGTTTTAATGTACCATTTAAGTTAACTGAGTTTATATTCTTGGTACCGTATTGTATAGTTGTATTTGCTGTCTTCTTCTTCATACATAGACATATGCATAGTCTGGACATTGTATATTAAATGTATTTTACTTTGTACTGTCATATACTTAACCTTTAATATATTATTGCTGGTTAATAAACATATTTTGTTATCCTACACTGAGTATACCTTGTCATATTGTGGAAGGTAATAGAGATAACCGTTAATATATGGGAAATGGTGAAAGTAAGGGAACAATTAATATTGGTTAATGATATCATAATTAAATTTTATTAGACAATATTATTATTTTACTGTGTGCAAATACAAATTTCTTGCTCCTGGAATACATAAAATAGCAATTTGAAGTGTGGTGCATGCCATATGACCGTTACTTTTGGCGCCAAATTTGCTGCATCTGGCACAGATGGAATCTGTAGATAAATCTGAGGTCAGAAGCCCTCACTTCACTGAACCTGGACCAGATGTTCCAAAACTGGCAGAGGGGTGTCCAGTGACAACCTAACTGGTGACTATTAGAGATGAATGGATGCACCTGGTACTTCCGCTTTGACGGCGGCCGGCCGCTTAACCCCCCGCGTGCCGGCTACGTCCATTCATTTCTATGCGAGCGTGCTGTTCGGATCGGCTGATCCAAACAGTACTCGCTCATCTCTAGTGACTATAGGGGTATCTCCAATGGTTCCATTCAAGTGAATACAATAGAGGCAAACCACTGAAATTAGGGTGCAAAGCTCCCAGTTGTCATTCTCTACTGGGACCACCTCCTTGACTTTTCAGGGGTAATATGGATGCAGTGTGCGCCAGTCCACATTAATGCTGTTATTGTACATAATCCAATAGCGAGAAATACTTCTGTCCGCTCACTTAGAAACAGAATCCCCTGCCTTGTAACACAGTAGTGGCGGATTGGGGAGATGACAACTGTTGTCAGGTTCCCTTCAAATAAATTTCAGTTCCAAACGAAAGCAGCAAAAATCTCCCATTCTATAACAGGGCTGAGTATTTGTGACATATACTGGTCATCTGTAAGAGCGTCCTTCACATGGGATGACAGCCGTGCTCTGCAGAATAAATGGTATGCTCAGACTCTGTCAATTATTGTATAATACATCTCGGTCTCTGATGGGAGTATGCAGACATGTACCAGCCGCTGTGACAGGAGGATGTCGTAACACACAGTGACATGAAAATAGGGCATATGTTCATTATTCATGGATTTACAATGAAATATTTAGTTCATTCATCCTGTGTATTAGATATTAATTGTGGATAATGGTATTCTTTACAATCGTCTTCCCTTTTCCCCACGGTAATTTGTAATTTCAGGACGGATAGGACACAGCACGAACAGAGAATATATAAGCAGTGTTTGCACAGTCTATTTGGTCAGCAATATTGCCATGGATCTGATATTGATGCCCTAGCCTAACAATAGGCCATCAATAGCCCCGAAGATCCCTCTAAAGGCTACACATTGACCCCTATTTCTTACTCACAGATCCTAACTCAAGTCAAAGAGATTGGTGGGATTCATTTCTTATGCTGGACTTGAATGAATTTTATCTCGAGTAAAGATGGTGACTGTACAGGGACAGTTATAGCCAAGCTATATGATCCTCCTGGGTCCTGTAACCCTAGTGCAGGGACGTCACTTATTTCATTGTGCTGGGTTACTAATATATATTTTGAAGGTCAAATGTCATGAATTACAATAAAACTCATTTAGACTGATGCCCTGCATAGCAGACTGCAACAAAAAAGAGCTGTTGGAAAACTGCGGCGACAATGCTACACGTTTTTCCCGGAGTGCTCTTCACAGGTTTCCTCTACGGTCTTTCTGCTTTCATTATACCTGTAGAGAAACCACCAACAATTCCGTAGGTATAGTTGACATGCTGCAATTTCCAAAACCACAACTTTTTTTGGAAATTTCAGCTTGTACACTGCACATATTTTTCTGCAATGTGTGGATGAGATCCGCTAGAATTGGTAAATACTGCATTTTTGCCGCAGCATCTTGCCAGGGCCAAACCGCAGTGTCTACGCCACGTGGGGCCCCAATATTACATTGTAACTGTCAGTTTAATATTTTGCCCTATGTGAAGTCAGCATTGTAAGTGTCTTTACTAGGGCAAGTTGTAAATATAGATATGAGACCCAGACCGTAGAGACCATAGATATGAAACCTCACGATTTGGCCTGAAGACACTCCCCTCCTCCGGACTAGGCCCATTCACTGGGCCTAATCCGGAGCAGAGTGCACCGGCTTTGAATCGCGGCTATCCGGTTTTTGGTCCGGAACCTGAGGCTGCCTCCCTCTCAGGTTCCAGACCAAAAAACCCGTCTGAACTTACCCTAATACATTTCCCCCCGACTTTTGGGTTGGTAATAAATGGTTTCACCTCCATACCCAATCTGGAAATTCCCTCTCCATGTCTTTACTAGTAAGACTCCAGATACCTCATTTGGCATTTGCATGTGATAGAGTGACTACTACTTGCAGCCATGTTGGCACATGAAATGCATCTATGTAAGGTCAGTGTAAAAAAGTTACGGGTCCATACTCATAGTGGTCAATGAAACCAAGAATAAACTAGACACAAACAGTAGTTTATGTGTCCAGTGTATTCATGAGGACAACGCTCTTCCCCTTTGTGAATGACGGGCTGCTATGTGTCCAGCGTGCAGAGGTGTAGCTTGAGGTTCCCTGGGCCATTTAGGTTAGTAGTATATTTTATGTGGTGAGAGACCATTGTGGCCTGCCAGTCACCGCTTTAGGATGGAGGTAGCACTGTGTCCACAGATATATTGAACTAGTATGTGTGCATTGAAGTCCTTGAGTAGTAATGTGCGTGCTAAATGGCATACCATACACCCATTGCCAAAAGAAACAACTCACCCAGATAGACATTTTGGATTTCTGCAAAACTTGATAGGTATATAAATGATATGCTATCTATAATTACCTCAAATATAGAACAAGGCCTTCCAAAAACCACATAACTATATATACGCTGGGATTCCATTGCAGTGGGCAACTCCCCACCCCTGTTTTGTGGGTGTGTTGACTTCATTGCGCCCATGTGGTCTGGTGCTCTGTGGTGGCGGGCATGCAGAATCATCGTGCTCTACATGGGCAGGTGTGTTGGCACTGAGTCTATGCACCATGGTGTTCATTGTTGCGCCTCTTGGGTGCAGCGGCAATCATCATGGGGTTGATGCGTCATCTTTTGCCATTGTTACAAGTGAATCATATCTGGTTTTCATTATTTCTGTTATATATACCTGGAGCTTTTACTTATTTGTTATCCTCCTGATGACATCTATACAGTGAAACCTGCGTCTTGGCGTGTCTCTTTCCACTGTATGGTAAGAAGCACACTAGGGCAAGTTGTATACATAGATATGAGACCCAGTATATGGACAAATATATACAAAATCTGTATTAGCACATTTGAGTCAGTTAAAAATAATTAAAAAAAAACAAAACAGGTCTTGTGAAAAAGTTGTGTTACAATACAGAGGAAAATCTTCCCACTATATGACACTACTGGAGACATTGGCTGCTGATATGCCCAAGGGGATGTTTTATTCATATATGCACTAGTATACCAAGTATTCCTATGTATCCCTTGGTATTGTTTTATGCATATTTAATATTCTTTGTCACCGTTTGGGAGTTGTCTTCCCCTAAGGTTGTGATTATATAACTTTAGGATGCATATCCTGCCTATTATAGGGAAAATTGTATTTTCTTTTTCTCTTCTCTTTTTATAGTATTCATCCATGAATTGTACTGCATTTATTACATATTTATTGTGGGGAATTGTATCCCAGCATTTACCTGTGAGTTTATTCTTTGTCATGATCTTTGTTACCATCTGCTCATACTGTGTCTCTGTGTTTTTAATGTTCTATATGTAATATTTATGAATTAATAAACATTTCTCTTATTTGATGTGGAACTGGGTATTGCCACAAGAGGGCATAAAAGAGCTTTCCCTACTGCCCCATAATAAGTCTCTCAGAGGCTACTTTTGGGTAGTGTAGCTCTTGGTACCACACATACCTTCAGAGACATTTCACAGGCCACAGACTTTGAGAAGGACACATCATTCCATTGAGATAAGCTGGATCATTGTTTCAATGAATTTCCCACTATCTAGGCTATTCTGACCTATCCATTAGAAGGTATTTGGAGCAATGGTTACATGCATGGCAAACAGGCTCCAGCGGACCCAGCAGTAGAGAGGATCTGTTGCTGCTCCAACAAGCTTATCCACCATGCCGACACAGGTGGCACCTTCATTACACGCTCCTGTCTCTGCCCAGACCATTTCCAGGTGCTTACCAGAAGGACATTTGGTGTCATGGAACTCATTACATGTTCTGCCATTAACAGCCAGTCATTGTTGCCTTTGTTTGCAGTGCTGTAATGCATGATAAACCTTTTATAGATTGGAACCATATTGTCTGTAGTGATGAATCCTGGTTATGACACGGATCCGGCAATGTTGGAGTTTGAGTATGGTGGCCATGTGGCGAGCTCTTCAATCCTGTGGAGTGACATAGTATTCCAACTGCTGATGTTATGATCTGGGGAATCATCTCATAAAACAGTCACCCCTAGTAGCAATACCAGGGACACTAACAGCTCATTGACATGTGCAGGACATCTTACAGCCACATGTGTTGTCTCTCATGGCAAGGTGGACAACTGGCATTTATAAGCAGGATAATACAGAATAAAGTTTTAATTTTGCAACCGTTTTCATTTAGGACATTATAGAGTTGGACATATCAAGTTCACAATGACTTTTATGTAAATTTTTCAACCAGTTGTATTAAATTTTAGACAATCAATGTTGAGGGATACCCATAGGGCAGCAATGAATAAGAACATGAAAGGGATTGTCTGGGGAGTTACATTTACCTTTCTTCATCCAGTGGTTTCTTCATTCTGGATCTTGGTATTCTAACCAGCCTCCAACCCTTGGTCACTCCCCCAATCCAATAATTAATTACCTGTGTTCTAGTAAATAGTAATTGGTTACCTATGAAATCAGTGGAGGGGTGACCCAGGGGTTGGGGGCTGGTTCTGATCAACCACTGGAGGAAGGAAGGTAAGTTTAATTCCCCTAAAGCAGGGGAATTAAATATATTTTGACTGGAAGATCCCACAACCTGCAGATGGGTTTTGTACAATTCTAGTTGATGACCTCATTATCATATTGTTTTAACACTTTCCCTTCTAGCTTAACCCCTTAAGGACCAGGCCATTTTTTGGTTTCGCATTTTCGTTTTTCCCTCCTCACATTTCAAGAGCCATAACTTTTTCATTTTTCAGTTCACAGAGTCACATGATAGCTTATTGTTTGCGGGACAAATTGTACTTTGTAATGGCACCATTCAATATGCTGTGCAATGTACTGGGAAGCTGGAAAAAAATTCAGAATGAGGCGCAATTGGAGAAAAAATGCATTTGCGCCATTTTCTTATGGGTTTAATTTTTACAGCATTCACTGTTTGGTACAAATGACATGTTACCTGTGTTCTACGTGTCAGTACAAACGCGGTGATACCAAATTTATATAGTATTTGAAATGTTTTGATACTTTTAAAAAAATGATAAACTTTGCAAAATAGAAAAAAAATTGTGTCATCATGTTCTAACACCTGTAACTTTTTCATATTTCCATGTATGGAGCTGGTTGTGGTGTCTTTTTATGCGGGACAAGATGACGTTTCTATTGATACCATTTGGGGAAAGATCCGATGGTTTGATCACTTTTTATTCAATTTTTTATAGGAGGCAAAGTGTTGAAAAAAACGCTTTTTGGCTGTTTTTATTTTTTTTGCCGCTACGCCGTTCGCAGTACGGGATAAATGTTTTAATATTCTAATAGTTCAGGCATTTTGGAGCGCAGGGATACCTAATATGTTTATGTTTAATGTTCTTTAATTACTTTTATAGCTGATCTGGGGAAAGGGGGGTGATTTGAACTTTTATATTTTTTTTATTTTTTTAATACTTTTAAAAACTTTTTTTTTTCTTCTGTTACATTTATGATCAGACCCCTTAGGTACCTTGAAACCTAGGGAGTCTGATCGCTCATACTATTCACTGCAATACTACAGTATTGCAGTGAATAGGAAAATCGCAGCACTTCTATTAGACGATGCCTCTGGCCTCTGGCATCATCTAATAGATCTCGTGCAGAGACAAGCCTGGAAGCCTTCAATAGGCTTCCGGCTGTCATAGCAACTGATCACCGCCCTCTTGTGACGTTCAGGAGGGCGGCGATCGGGGAAACATGGCGGCGCCCATGCCGCCGGCGCCGTTTACACACTGCGGTCACGTTTGACCGCAGTGTGTAAAGGGTTAACAGCAGCGATCGGCTCGGGCACCGACCGCTGCTGTTAGTGGCAGGTCCTGGCTGTATTATACAGCCGGCATCTGCCATGTATGGAGCGAGCTCAGCGTGTGAGCTCGCTCCATACATCCCCATGCGACCCATGACGTACAGTTACGTCAAGGGTCGCTAAGGGGTTAAAGTGAACGCTGTTTTTATGATTAAACTAGGTTTTCTAAAATAAGAAATAAAGCTCTGCTTCTTTTTCCAATCTCTTTACATACTGGCCTAGATTTACTTGGCACAATGTGGCACATCTTTGCACATCTAGTTTGGGCTAATGACTTGCTAGACATGTAGGTGTGGATTCTTACAAAAAGGGGTGCCAAACTTGTATTGAGAAAAATTTAATTACAAAGTAGGCCAATAAAAAGGTGGAAAATTAGGTAGAAAGTTAGTTAGACAGTGTAAAGGTATGCCAGATTTATCATCCAACATCAGACCGGCTATCTGGGTCTATGGGAGGAATATGCAAATCTGTCTCCCAAGATGTAAATAGGGAGACAGTGCCTCTGTTATGCCGCCCTCTAGAGGCACTGTCTCCCTGTTTACATCTTGGGAGACAGGTTTGCATATTCTTCCCATGTTCCCTTGCAGTGGAGCAACTATGGCTGTATAAGTTTCCACACACCTGAAAAGGTGGTCTCTCCTTAAGGATGGAAGTTATCCCCATATCTGGGTCTAGTTTTGCAAGTTTACTCCCTTTACGTCAATGGGGTAAAGCAGCAATACTGTGGATAAGTTTGGCACCATTTCTGAAAATTCAACAGACCATTTTTATAATCTCAAACAACCCCTTTAACTCACAAGGGTGTAGCTATAGGGGTTGCAGTGGTTGTAGTTTCTACCAGGCCCTGGATCCTGCATCCGGGGCCACAAAGGTCCTTCTGCCACATGTGTCAAGTTTCCTTTAAACTGACCATCTCCATATCACACTCATTCTTCCTTCCCCTTTATTCCTCCTTAGCTTTTGTGCTTGTATCAATATTTGCATACTTAATGCATTGATGGTCAGCTACATGGAAAAGGATTTGAACTGGAATATTTTAATAAATTCTCATTTGCTTGTATAGAATGGAGTCTGATAATTATTAAAATCAGATTAGAACACTATAACCTATTTGTCTGGGATTGAAAAGAGATATTTACTTTTCCAGCCTCAAGGAAAAATACTGGCTGCTCAAGGCCAAAGGGAAATGTCACGGGTCCTTATATTGACAGATTGCATTTTTGCGCCACTCAGAAATTCCATCCTGTTTTGCTACTAACTCATAAATTTCAGCAACATTTTCTGCGGTGAACAAAAATAGGACCGGATTCTTTTTGATGGGTTATAAAATAATAATTGATCTTTGTCACCCCAGTCCATCATCGTGAGAAAAATACATGCATGTCATAGCTTGGCAAACTTTTTAATTAATGACAACTTTCTGGTTTTTACAGTGAATTTCATTGTTCGGAATATTCTACCGACAGTCAGTGCGAAATTACAAGTGGAAAAAACACAGGATAAAAAGACAGAGAGGAGACAAGTGTGAATGGAACTGGAGCGTTCTGCTAATAAACAACCTTTTTTCTGTCGCCTTCTGTAGCATAAATTCAGGACACATTATTTTTTTGCTCATTACCTTTACAAATGCAGCATGAAATATAGAAAAGTCATATTTTGGCATATTGATCCTTGGTATTCTCTCGAAATAGAAATGTTTGTTGTAGATAAGAATAATACGATAGTATAGCATTGCACATGAAAGTTCTTTGGCTCTATACATCTCTGGCCCGCAGAGGTAACAATCTAAGACTTGCTATAAATTTAACATGACGTAAGAAATTTGAGAGCTTAATCTTCTCATTTTGTCGCTTCTCAATCCTTTTCATCCCTTCACTTCAAATACCGTACTTGAACATCCTGTCAAATGCTTAAGAAGATAAAAGGGATTATATTCCGAGATGGTTTGCACAGACCAGTCTGGCATTTAAGAATAAACTTTGGAAATTAATCCCAAATTGAATTTTCCAACTTTTGCTGATACAATGACCGAATTAAAATTCTAAATTTCCTTTCTGCAGTCTTGAGTTAAAATTACCTTTCCCAAAAAGACAAAGTGATTGTAACTGGTACAGTAGGTCATGTAACATTTGAGGACTATGGAAATTGCTTTTTTCCACTTCAGATTTAGAGAAACATGAATTGTCCAGAGTAGATTTTTACAAATAACTGATACCTAACATGTTTTCTTTTTCAGAAGCGCCTAGTTCCTCAGGGAGAGCATTTTGTGAAGAAGGACCAACTTCTTGCTGTAGTGGTTCTTCACTTGCAGCTATCTGTCCATTTTCACCCACACTAATCACTTTTGGACTTTTCCTTTCTTCCGAGATGCCACTAACCCTACTCAACTCTCCTTGTGCTCTGTTGTCTCCTCCACTCAAAACTCCATCTGCTACCCTCACAGAGGTCCTGCAGAGGACACGTCGTAGTCCACGCTGGAATGGACGAGCAAGTAGGGCATAAATAATGGGATTCAGACAGCTATTAGCATAGGAAAGGGCCACAACAAAAGAGTAAAGTCCATACAGTCTTGGACCTGCAGGCAGAGGCCACAGGAGATTGATTATGTTTAAAGCATAAAATGGTAGCCAACATAGTATGAAGGCAGTCACTGCAAGGGCAACCATCTTGGTAACTTTACGTTCGGGTCCCTGGCGTCGAGCTGGAGCCACTCTAACTCGATTACCAGATGATCTTAGCTGGGCCACAATGAGGATGTGGCAGATACAGATAACAAGCAATGGGCAGAAAAATCCAAGTGCAGCAGTATACAAAATAAAACCAGTCCTCCATGCTTGTTGTGGCTCAGGCCAAGCAATATGACACATACCAGATTCCTTTGGAACTCCAGCAAAGAAAACTACTGGGAGCACAACCAAAAAGGAGAGTATCCATACTGTGACATTGATACATTTTGCCACCTTTGGTCTTCTCCACTTTGCGGACTGTATAGGACGAACGACAGCTAAGTATCTGTCCATGCTGAGCACTGTTAGGCAGAAAATGCTGGTAAATTGGTTTACTGCATCCAAAGTCATTACTATCGTGCAGACAGGAGAGCCGAAGGGCCAATAGGACAGGGCACTTTGGGCAGCCAGAAAAGGAAGGCCCAACATAAAAAGATCATCAGCCAATGCCAAATTTAAAATATAAAGAGCTGTGACTGAATTCTGGCCAGCAGGACTTCTCCATGCCAAGTATATCACTAAGGTGTTACCCCACAACCCTACTGCACAAACAACTAAGTACACTAAAGGGATGAGTAGTCCTGGAGCAGCCACATTTGGTGTAGACGAGACATTGGCATACAGTGTTGTGTTAATGTCAATATAAGAACTTGAAAAGAGGCTGGTAGGAGATGTTGGTGTCATCTTTGCCAGGAGATCAGAACATGGTCCTTCTAATAGAATGCTCCTAGCATCTTATGGAAGTTAATAGCTCTCTGAATCTTTGAGAAATATTTACATATTTTGATACCAACTGCCACTTCATTTTTTCTTCAATATAGGAATTTATTTATTTTTTAACTAAAAATATATAGAAATTAGAACAAGGCTTCTGGTAGTTGTCTTACTTATCTTCTTTAGAGTGATCTTTTATGTTGTCTAGTCCCGTATTTTTCTCTTTGGTTGGAATTAGGTGTCTTATTTTTTCTTAGAAACGTAAATTTAGTAACATTTTTTCTCGTTATGAATGGATTTTTTTTAACAAACTACCTGGTAAAATAAATGGAATAGAAACTGATTCTTAGTTGAAGGTTTTTCCATGTAAAATTTTGGTATCAAGCGAATACATTGCTTCATTCAAGTCATGTTTCTATAGTGGTCTTTTTGCCAGGCCCAAAGTTTCACTGGGAGATCTAGGCTCTGACAAGAAAACAAAGAAAGAATGTTATTTATTTCAAAATTTACTTGTGATAAATGAATAAGTACATAAATAATAAATCATCTGGTACAATATAATCCTACATCCCATAAAAGTATTTGCATGTAACACTGTGACCAAGGCCAACTCCATGTGTATGTCTGACCTTGGGTAAATAATTAATCTTTGGTTTCACTAGTATTGTCCACTTTCACCAGGATCACTATGGGCTCGCCAAGTCCTGTGGGCCTTATAGACAGATGCCAGCCCAGCATGCAGTCTATATTGGAATATAAATGGAAAGCCTTAAATTCACCAATACTATTATAGATATTTTGGTAAAGAAGAATTATCAAATCTTCTGAAATGTCTGTTTTCTTAAATAGTTGTGTTCCCATTGAATTAACAATTCTGTGGCATCTTTTCTAAGTTCTTGACAATGTATCATTTCTCTATTATTCCTCATCCTAAAAATACATGAATAAATTGACAACTGGGTGTTACCAGGGGGGTGTCCTTACTCAATCTTACACTGTCCAATAAGGACAGGCAGTAGGGACTCATCTCTTTGACAAGGGGAATTCAGAAATTTGTAGTGGAAATATCAAGGAAGCGGCACAACACAGAATTATAAGAAGAGGTTCTCCAGAATTATTATAGCGAGGGGAACTGTACAAGAGTCTATGAAAAGAGACATGTCAGAAGAGTGACAGATACTCTTTAAGATAAAGGAATATATTGGACGGGCTATTATAAAACAAATCACACAGAAGTGCCAAAAATAATAACCCCCATGTCACTTTCTCAGCTGGAACTCCCACTTTTAGATGAAAGTTCCCGAGACACTTGTAATAAATCCTTTCCATGCTAGTCAGAGATGCTTTATCGCCTTTGAGGGTCTTAGCTCACGTTGACTACCAACTGTATTTTTGTCATATCTTTGTGGACTAGAGGTAGAGTTCCCCTTTCCACTTCAGATGAAATGATACCATACCAGTAACAGGACAAAGCTATGCAGATTTTTCTTTACCAATTTTGTGACTATAATTAATGTACAGACTTACTGCAAAAGAAGAACTGTTAATTTTCTCCCCTCTCACCAGTCCCCACCTTGGTTGAGTTGGGATGTAGCTGCCAGCTACATTAACACTGATCATTCAATTTCAGGAGGATCAGCAAACCATCTAATGTCTTTGAGAGTCTCTTGACTCCCCCCAACAGCAGATACGAGGCATTGGGTATGTTGGACTTCAACATGACTGATGTTTTTGTTCTCAAGAGAAATAGACTGCCAGAGATCTATAGAAGCAGCTTAGTCCCCTCTCCCTATTGAGGATACATGAACTCTCATCTAAGAGAGAATGCATGTGTATGGGGGTCGGTGGGAATAGTGGACAACTACTGAACTTATTGTCCAGCTTTAGACTGGCTATTGGGGTTTACTTTTTATATTAAATCTAAATGATGACTTATGACTTTGTCGTAGGGAGTGAAAGTTTTTATGTTCCTTTGTAAAGAAAGGGTTAACATAAGCTGCCCATCCACTAAATGACATATGACAGCTCAATGGGCCCAACTTTAACACCTGAAATATGGCTATCCTCTTGGGTTGTGTTGGTTGCTATAGAGATGATGTTAGAAGTTGCATCAAGGCCTTGTGTATTTCACTGGTAAATAATTAAAGAGTGGTATTCAAAGGCGCAAGCTATTATAGACGATATGGCCGCCAACTGTTTCCAGGCCAGATCAGTGGATCACAGTGATTTTTACGATTAGGTCCTCATGTGTACTTCATATATAGGAAATGAGCCCTCCGGTCTGCCTCTTTATAGGAAAAGAGGGATTAGTGACTCGAGTGACTCAAGTAATAGGGGAAACGTTCCATAGAAAATATTCCTCCTCTTTCCTGCTATGTGATCCAATCCTCCTTTCAATCTAAAGTGACAGAAGATCTCCCATACGTGAGGGGAAAGGGATGTAATAGAAGTGTTTCTGCCGTAAGGTAAAAATGGAATAAAATTATCATAATAACATGTGGACTACCCAATCTCTAGGTCACAGCAGCTAACACAGGAAAAATACCTCTAGCTTGGTATTGGATAGCATGCCAAATCTGATAATACAGCACTTGAATGTGTCACGAGACGAGAAGCAGTAAATTTCTTCTACTTCATCCAATAATCCAGGTCATCCAACTACCAAATCCCATTGATCATGGATTAAAGAACTTTTCTTATATATTGAAATCACTTCTGACTATATAAATGACTGTGCTGTGCAATTTTTTAAAATATTTTCATCTATTCAATCCCCTTTGGCAATTAAAACTAATATATATATATTACACCTTTCAGCCCTGATGACGTGGCGCCATGCTGAAAGGGTTAATAATCTGTTTTTATCGGTAAGATCACATGCATGGCTGTGTCCTGTGGTCTGTGTCGCCTTGTGACCGGACACTGATAATTAACTTCCTGACTTGGATTAACTCTTCTAGACTTCATGTGGCAGAACCTGATGTAATGTACTTGTACGAGTGCATAGAGATGGACAAGGTGATATAAACCTGGCAAACACACACAATAGCTATCGCTACGGGCGGAAGGTTAAAAGCACGGAAAGAGACTATATACACATATAGAAAAACCAAGGGCAGTGACTAAGAGAGTTACTTGGTGACGCATTGAGCAATGTACGTAAACCAGTGAAATACACAGGGGGCTTAGTAGTAAAACACAGAGGTTCATGTTAAACTTCATCATCCATATGCAAGCCTATACACAGTTATTACAGACTGTCAGAGACACTGGTGCGAGAGGTACAAGATTAAGACATGAAGGGGACTTGAGATTGATGCATAGATTAAGTTTCTAATAAAGACGTATACCGTAAATGCAGACAAATAACACATAGCTAGATGCTATAACCAAATGACATAGTGCAAGTAAAGGGTGCGACAAAATCTATTTTGAAAGACAATGATACGCAGTAATACAAGTTACAAGAGGATATAGCAATAAAAAGACATAGATGTGATAGCTAGCCCTAGACTTAACAATGCAGATGTATAGTGGAGAATGGAATAGGTATACATATAAACACCATAGAGTATATATCAGATACAGATAGAATACAGTTTACAGAATTATTTGCCATCATTCTCAGGTGTTCCCTTGTACAATCTTATACATTGAGCACCGCTGGCAGGTAAATCTTCCCCAGTGCAGGTTGTAAGTACCTACCTGTCCTAGCACTGCTCTGATCAGCTGTATGGCACTATATACATGCAGGCATGGTATATTTCTATAGGTAGAGTAGATGTAGGTACCTACCTGTCCTAGCACTGCTCTGATCAGCTGTATGGCACTATATACATGCAGGCATGGTATATTTCTATAGGTAGAGTAGATGTAGGTACCTACCTGTCCCAGTACTCTGCTCTAATCAGCTGTATGGCACTCTACACATGCAGGCATGGTACATTTCTATAGGTAGAGTAGATGTAGGTACCTACCTGTCCTAGTACTCTGCTCTGATCAGCTGTATGGCACTATATACATGCAGGGATGGTATATTTCTATAGGTAGAGTAGATGTAGGTACCTACCTGTCTGCTCTGATCAGCTGTATGGCACTCTACACATGCAGGCACGGTACATTTCTATAGGTAGAGTAGATGTAGGTACCTACCTGTCCTAGCACTGCTCTGATCAGCTGTATGGCACTATATACATGCAGGCATGGTACATTTAGATAGGTAGAGTAGATGTAGGTACCTACCTGTCCTAGCACTCTGCTCTGATCAGCTGTATGGCACTCTATACATGCAGGCACGGTACGTTTCTACAGGTAGAGTAGATGTAGGTGTTGCTTGCTGCTTATGGTGACTTGGACAGGTCAGTCTCACAGGTACAAGTGCGGAGCTCAGGTGCTGCTGCCTCTTTTTCTCCGTTACAATTTCTACTCCTTTGCCCCCTCTTTTAACCTGTTCAGTTTCCTTATCCCTCTGTCTCCATCTCTCCGTATCAAGAATTTGTCTGTCAGTGGCACACAGGTTGCAAACCAATCAGGGGCTGAGAAGGTGGAGAGAGGGGGAGTGAGTGGGAGTGAGGGAGAGAGAGAGCTATAAATACATAAGGGGAGAGAGGGATGGACAGATAGAAAGAGTGAGAATTTAAAAAAGGAAATCCAGAACTGCTACCGAAATAATGAAGAAAGCTATGGAGAAAAACATTAACCCCTTTCACGGCGCTGCTGCACGCTACAGCAGATAATGCTTTAATCTGTATACACAATACTTACAAAATATTCGTCATACATACAGCAAAAAGACTATTTCTTAAAGGCATTGGGTGCAAAAACAAGATTCCTTTCTGCCACCCTTTAAGCGCTGGAGATTCTCTAGCATGCCACACTGCATGCCTTAAGTGGCAAACAATGGGTTAATGAGAGTCATACAGTGACCTCCCCCCCTCTACTGCGTCATTCCTTACACTCATTCTCCCCCTCTCTGCCTCATTCATTTTTCCGCATGCATCCATTGTACCCCATTCATACCCTTGTGCACTGACGTTCACATACCAATGCACCCATATTATACACAGTCACAGCAGACATCCCTGTGGACTGCAGACATATCACATATATTATTGCCAACCATCACATGGTCCAGTGAGCAAAAAATAGAAATCTGTTCGGAATAATGTAAGCTGACTTTATTGCAAGACGTTCATCCGTAAAAGTCAAACAAAGTAATACATCTCATGTACAAGTATATATATATATAATGCAAAACCATTACGATATATTTTAGTTCACTTCTTAACATACAGGGTGACAAAGGACGACCGCAGAAGGAAAAGCAATTACTATTGAACAATGTGTTGGGCAAAAGCTAGAACTACATCAGTGTTTGGGGGGAAAGAGGAGGGGGCATAGGCAATAGAAAGAGCAAGCAAACACAAGTGTTTGGCAGAAGGGCTACGTCATTGTCTTCCGAGACAAGCTGGGGAATCCTCTTCTGCAATCCTGTGCAAGACAAAAGAAAGACAATTATTAAGAGCGTGGCTATAGAAATAGGAGCGCGGAGAACACACAGGGTACACTATGCCCTCCTAACCTTACAGTGACAGGCATACATGATCATTAGCATTGGGATAACATATGGTCACAGAGCTGAAGAATACGGCAAAGGAAAGTATCCGTAAAAACCAATAGATACAGCCAGTCAACAATGTAATGGATCGTATAGAAGCTTCGCTAATCTATAAATCAGACATTTTGCAGAGTTAATGAATATATTAGAGAAAGGAATTTGCGTCATGACCTGAGGTTTAAGGCTGGAGACAACTTCATTGTACTTGTAGAGCTAATGGTTGCCATACAATATAGTGTCTATAGGCTATGACAGCATGAAATGTCTACCAGCACATTGACATGGAGCCTTTATTCCACTGACGTCTGCACTGCAGGGTTATTACTGCATCACTCTGGTTGTAAAGAGAATGAGAAATTGCTAGTTTTGTAGTTCCATTATATGCATGTTACAATGGTTATAGATGTTACAAATGGATGCAGGTTCTTCTGAATTGCGCTATTGTTTCTTGGTAAAAGAAAGCAAATCTGTCAGGTGATTTCTGCTGCCCTGTCTGAGCCGGACATGACAGTGGGAGGTAACCTGATTTCTGGGATATAGGTTTATACCATCTGGAGCAGAATTTCTGAATAAAAATACACGCAGGACTCCTAGGAGAGACGGTGAGAGTCCTGCTTACCCTGCCCACACCGGATGATTGACAGTTTGGGCAGCAGTATATATATGGAGAAGTCTGTCATTAAACCTGTGTCGGTGGGGTTATCTGGACTCTCAGAGTTTCTCCTAGGAGTCCTGTCAAGATTTGACTACTTTTTACTCAAAAATTCTGCCACAAATCATCAGTGTTTTAGTGGTGGTTCTAGGAGAAAATACTGGGGTAACTTTATTCAGACTGGCATATCTGAAGTTAGTTGTAATTTCTTCCATAACATGCAAAAGATAAATGAAGAATATTGAAAGATTCTTGCTTCTTAATAGGTGGCAACTGAAGTCTAATCAATCTAAATCTGACAGACCAGATCTGCCTTGATTCCCTCCTTGTTCTGCCTACTGTCTACAAAAGCAGGGTGCAGGAGGACCAAGAGGACCATCATGGACCAAACATCAAAAATGTGCCAAGCTGAGGCAAATTTTTGCCTACTTTTTAGGTGCATTCCAGTTAATATAAATATCTATCTATCTATCTATCTATCTATCTATCTATCTATCTATATGTTTATTCATTTATTTTATTTATTTATTTATTTATTTATTTATTTATTTTTTGGGGGGAAGGTAGCTCAGAACAGCAATGCTGTGGACCCAACCCGTCAGAGACAGGGACACACAAACAGGTTTATTTAGAAAAAAGCCAAAATAAATAAACCTTTAGGCCAGGTACAAAAATAAGCAAAATAAAATACAGCCTTAACTTCAGGCAAAAGGCAAAACAAAACTCCTGCTCGTCCGAGCTCTAACTAAAACAGAATAAGGTTAACTGTACATGTGGCTTACTTCCGGCCACATAATCAAACAAGGCACAACAAGTCCCAGTCTGGTCTCACAAAAACTCAGCTCTCCTAGGCTCTGCAGTCTTTTATGGCCCAGTAACGAGCCTAGGACCCACACCTAGGGCTGAGGCCTATTCCAGACCCACACTGGACCAGGATTCTGGGGGAAATGTACCGTGACTCCAGCACTCTGCCTGTCACCTTCTCTCTATAAATATATTTATATATATCATGTTAAAACAATATTCAGAGCATCATAGTAATTACCTCCAGAGTGCTATGTCTTATGACCGTGACCACTGTCAGATATGTCGAAAGTATAATCTGGGCCTACTGATTCCTCTGACACCCACGTCATATAAGAGAATAATCCTAGCTATTATACTTTCAATACAGACTTTGTGACATGTCGCATCTTAGATGCTGGCCAAACATGACACATCTTCCACTTTTCCACTTTCTTGCTATAAATACTTAGATAAGTCATTCCGTATATAAACTGTTGGAGCTGACATTCCTGATGCTGTCAATTATTTAGCCTCCAGTTTCTTGAGAGAAATAATTCTCATGTGATGTGAAGATCAATTTTATATTCAATCCGTAAAATAAGTACCTGTACACATTGAATATGGCAGATTTTACTGGGATCTTCTGGATTCTAATATCTATGTGGGTTGGCAGTCCATTCGGCCACTGATATAAACAAAGGTCCGCCAGTATGGACGTTTAGTTCTCAAATCATATTTCCTTTCAGAAAAGTGTCTTGTACCTTTACACCCCCATATCCTTGAAATAACATGTATAACTCTGGGATCACCGCTATTGGCCAATCAACTGAAATCTCTATGGCCAAAACTATTCACTGGCAGAATTAGGATTTACATACTATAAGACTGGACAAGATGAAAGAGATGTCGATGACTACCCTTATGATCTTTGGAGTAAGAGTTGGACCAAAAGCTTTTGTCTAAGATGACATTCACATCTGCACCTGAGTCTCCATTGGAGACTCTATCGCAGTGTCCTCCAAATTGGTGGAGAAAAAGGTCCTGTACGGAGGACTTTTGTTCTTGGCGAATTACAGTTTAAAAACGATGGACATCCGATGGAACCTATTATTATGGTCAATGAAGTCTGCCAGACTCGGTTTGTAACCGCTGTTTTAGCAGTCTGCCTCTAGGTGATGCTAGTGTGAACATTGTGTAAGTTTGGGCAAGCCCTTTAAACTTAATATGTTGTTTGTAGCCTACACCAGATCAATGTGAATGTAGGAAACTGAAGGCAAGTTTAAAGCGGCAATGGTTGACGCAAATTTGAAGGAGGGTATTGGTGAAGAATAAAAAAAATATATTAAAAATAAAACTAGAAAATGTCAATTTCTGAAAAACCTTCACTAGATGTGTAAATTATTACAAGTGAGGCCAAATTACACACTATGACTTGCCACAAGATGATGTAAAAAGTGCTGCCCTATAAAAAAAATATATATATCTCAGATGGCTACTTTTGGGTAATGCACCTCTTGTGAGATATGGTTGACTGGTAGACATGCCTCTTTTGGGTAGTGTACCTCTTGCTAGAGATGGTTGACTGGTAGACATGCCTCTACAATGCACTCAAAGACATTTTGCCCATTTGACAGACCTTTAGAGATAGGTGCATCATTATACTAAGAGAAGTAGAAGGATCATTTTGATAAACCGCCTGCCATCTCAGATGTTTTCACCAAGCTGTTAGGAGTAGAGATGAGCGAACACTAAAATGTTCGAGGTTCGAAATTCGATTCGAACAGCCGCTCAATGTTCGTGTGTTCGAACGGGTTTCGAACCCCATTATAGTCTATGGGGAACATATACTCGTTAAGGGGGAAACCCAAATCCGTGTCTGGAGGGTCACCAAGTCCACTATGACACCCCAGGAAATGATGCCAACACCTCTGGAATGACACTGGGACAGCAGGGGAAGCATGTCTGGGGGCATCTAACACACCAAAGACCCTCTATTACCCCAACATCACAGCCTAACAACTACACACTTTCCACATTCAAAAAAACCTCTATCAAAGTGGGAAATACCTGGAAACCTTCTTTACTCCCCAAATGGATGGACACAAACCCCAATTTAAGCTCAACAAACAGTAACAACCACCCCTTTAAATCACGTTCCCCATGACAACCACGGATGGAATAGACAATGGGAAATCCAAAAGCCCTCACCCTTAACTGTCATTTTGAGTGTGTGTGTGTGTGTGTGTGTGATGTGGTCAGACCTTCCAAAATTCACTTTTCTAGCCCTTAACATGAGCCCTTCCAAACAAAGTTACAGGACCTTAAGCTGAGCTACCAGCAGAGATTGAGGCCCTTGGCATGAGTAGAGCCTTGCACCAGCAGTGTTTTTGGCACTTAGGGTGAGTTGAGCCTTGTACCAGCGTGTGTCCCTTAACATCAGGCGGGCCCTAAGTTCTGCGCTTTGCACAAAAGTTCCACATTAACTAGGCTGAATGGTACAAAGATTAGTAGGCCCGAGAACCAGGAACAGGTCTTGCAATGGCTGTCGGATAACGCTTAAAGCACATTGTCCACCAGCCAGTCAGCCTCTACCTCCTCTTACCCAACAGTCTTGTCCTCCTTCCACCAAAAATTCCCAATCTTCCCAGAACAATAACCCCAACTGTCCCTGCTCCCCAGAGCTGTTCTCCCTTCCTTTGACTGTACCGCAACCTGCCCCTCCATTTCGCGATTCCACAGACCTAACAGACGAGTATCTGTGTCCAGATGCTCAAACACTAGAGTCTCCTCCATTCCATCTCCGGTCGATTTGGTGGCGGATGACCAGCAACCCACCCTCATCGACGACGATGAGACGCAGTTGCTGTCAGGGCAGCCAGTTGACATGCGCATTGTGCAGGAGGAGGAGGCGAGACAGGAGTTGGAAGAGGAGGTGGTGGACGACGAGGACACCGACCCCACCTGGAAAAGGCGGATGTCAAGCTGGGAAAGTAGTGTGGATGTTGAGGCAGGTGCAGCACCAAAAAGGGTAGCTAGAGGCAGAGACATGTCCAGAGGCAGAGGTCAGCTGCTTTGCCGAAGCCAGGCCAGACCCGGAATGTCCGAAGATGTTCCCTTTTGTACCCATCCCAGAAAAACTCCCCCATCGAGGGCACATTTCTTGAAGGTGTAGAGTTTTTTCAAGGAATGCGCCGAGGACAGATATAGTGTCGTCTACACAATTTGCCTCTCGAAATCAAGTAGGGGCCCTGAGAAGAGCAACCTGTCCACCACTTCAATGCACCGTTATTTGGAATCCAAGCAATGGAATCAGTGGCAGGCAGCAACGGCAGGACAAACGTCGCCCGCCGTTCATGCCACTGCCTCTGCTCACAGTGCTGGCGATGCACTCCAGAGGACGAGCCAGGACATCACTTCATCTGCCTCCGCCACTTTGTTGACTTCTCCCTCATCCTCCCCTGTTTCTGTCTTATCTCCTTCTCCTGCACCATCAAAGGCACCATCAGGCGCTTCTTTACAACAACCCACCATCTCTCAGACATTGGAGCGCCGGCAGAAATACACCGCTAACCACCCACCCACGCAAGCCTAGAACACCAACATCGCTAAACTGCTGGCCCAGGAGAGGTTGGCGTTCCGGCTTGTTGAAACTCCCGCCTTCCCGGACCTGATGGCAACTGTGGCACCTCACTATGCCGTCCCTAGCCGTCACAACTTCTTCCGGTGTGGCGTCCCCGCCTTGCACCAGCACGTGTCACTCAACATCAGGTGGGCCCTTAGTTCCGCGCTTTGCTGCAAGGTCCACTTGACCACCGACACTTGACCACCCTGGTCAGGGATGCTGCTTATCTTTAAGGACAGGCAGGGTGAATGTGGTGGAGTCTGGTCCCGGGGTGCAAACTGAGGTACCCTATCTCCTCTCCCAGGCCAAAATTCATGGCAGGAGTAGACTGAAACCCTACGACGCTGCAACCTCCACCCCAGTTACTATCGGCAAACGCTAAAACACTGGTGTGGGGAGACGTCAGCAGGCGGTGCTGAAGCTCATCAGCTTGGGGGACAGACAGCACAGTGCCTCCGAGGTCAGGGATGCCATCCTGGCTGAGATGGCATTTTTTTTTCCCTGCTACACCTGGGGCCTGGCATTTTTACGCCTGTGATAATGGCTGGAACCTGGTAGCGGCTCTGGAGCTTGCCAGCCTCCAACACGTTCCATGTTTGGCCCACGTCTAACCTAGTGGTGCAAAGTTTTTTGAAAACATACCCAAATGTACCGAAGCTACTGTTGAAAATGCGCGCTTGTGCGCCCACTTTTGCAAGTGTACAGGAGTCGCTGCTAGCCTAAAAACACTCTAGCAAGGCCTACATCTGTCCAAACACAGGCTGTTGTCCGTCATTCACACACGCTGAAACCCTACAATACCATATCTTGAGCAGGGTGTGTGAGCTGCACAGACCTTTGATGGAGTTCCATCTACAAAACCCAAGGGTTCCTCAAAGTCAGCTCCCAAAGTTTCTGCACCATGAGTTTCCAGGGGTTGCAGAGTTATGGCTAGGGGCAGAGGCATGGATAGGGATGATGTCTAGGGACAAAAGCAGTGTGGATGTGGAGGCAAGCTGAGCAGAAAAAACTGGGGGTACAAGCTAAGGCATGGACTGGGGTGATGTCTAGGGGCAAAAGCAGTGTGGATGTGGAGGCAAGCTAAGCAGCAAAAACTGGGGGTACAAGCAGCCGGTGGCATCATCACTGACAAGCACAGCTGTCTGTCAGCTGACAGGCTGACTTTCACCAAAATGAACAGACAATGGATAGACTCATCATATACATGTCAGTTACATGACAAATTTAGTGCAATTTGCAAGTCCAAGATGGGTTGGAGATCTGCAGAGAGGAATCTCACCACCTCTTGCGGGTGCCATCATTTGGAAGGCAAGCCCTGGGCTCAGTGGGTGAGAGCAAGCACAGGATAATCGTCGTTTGGCCTGGCGGCCACTGCCTCTCCCACTGTTGACAGGGCTGGCGCTGCAGTCCAGACCAGCAGCCAGGACACCTCCACATCTGCCTCTGACACTTTGGGGAGTTCACCCTCATCCTCACCTTTTCCTGCCATTTCTTCTTTTGCCCGCGCCATCATGCGCCTCTTCCCAGCAACTCCCCATCTCCCAAGCCTTTCATTTCATGCTAAAGTACAGCGCAACCCACCCACATGCCCAAGGCTTCAACGGCCTCATCTCAAGAAATCTGGCCCAGGAGATGTTGGAATCCCGGCTGGGGGACACTCTGCCCTTTTTGGGCAGAGTGTCTACTGCGCCACCGCACTGTGCCGTCCACACCAGCACTTTCCCCCAAACATGAGGTGGTCCCTAAATTCAGCGCTTAGCCCTAAAGTTCCACGTGACCAGTTACGAATGGACAAGTGCATGCGGACAGGGACGCTACCTTTCAATTTTGGCACAGTGGTTGAATGTAGTTGAGGCGTGGACCGGGTCGCAAAATGTGGTGGCCTGACTTGTCTCCCCACACAACATTCCTGGGAGGAGGGCTGAAACACCACCCTCCTCCGCTGTTAAATTGACCCCAGCTACGAGCTGGAAACGCTGTAACACTGGTGTGGGGAGACGTCAGTGCTGAAGCTCATCAGCTTGGGGGCCAGACAGCACACTGCCTACAAAGTGAGTCATGCCATCCTCGATGAGACGGCAATGTGGTTTTTGCCACTGCACCTGGGCCCAGGCATGTTGTCATGTGTGATAATGGCCGTAACCTGGGATCGGCTCTGTAGCTTGGCAGCCTGCAACATATTCCATGCCTGGGCCACGTTTTTAACTCATTGCTGCTAATCATTTTATAAAGGTACCCCAATGTTCCTGAGCTACTGGTGAAAGTGTGGCGCTTGTGCGGATAGTTTTTAAAGTCTATAGTTGCCGCTGCTAGCCTCTATGCACTCCTACAACGCCTGTACCTGCTGGAACAATGGCTGTTGTGCGACGTCTCCACACTGCTGGCACTAAACATATCATGTGTTGAGCAGAGTGTGTGAGCAGCACAGACCTTTGATGTAGTTCCAACTCCAAAACCCTCGGGTTCGTCAAAGTCAAATCCCTCAGTTGCTCAACCATGAGTGGCCATGGGTGGCAGACTTATGTGAAATCCCATCCCATCCATTGCACTGGACACGAAACATTAGCATGCGCTCAGCACAACTTCGGATATGGCAGCTGCGTTAAGCAGGGTGCAGGGTACAACACAGACCAGGCCCGAGCACCAGGAACAGGTGTTAGAAATACTGCAGCATCCGCCATTTCCTTCCAATTTTGGGGTTTTGGACCCGCCACCGACTTGTCTGGACCTAAGTGGGGATCATGAGACACAGTTGCCATCAGGGCAAGCTGTGGTCATGTGCGGTTTGCAGTAATGGGCCAGTGCGCAATTGGAAGAGGAGTTGGTGGATGACGAGGCCACCGACCCCACATGGACAGGGGTGATGTCTAGGGGCTAAAGCAGTGTAGATGTAGAGGGAAGCTAAATCAACAAAAAACCTGGGTAGAAGCAAAGGCATAAACTGGGGTGATGTTTAGGGGCTAAAGCAGTGTAGATGTGGAGGGAAGCTAATTCAACAAAAAAAAACAGGGTAGAAGCAAAGGCATAAACTGGGGTGATGTTTAGGGGCTAAAGCAGTGTAGATGTGGAGGGAAGCTAATTCAACAAAAAAAACAGGGTAGAAGCAAAGGCATAAACTGGGGTGATGTTTAGGGGCTAAAGCAGTGTAGATGTGGAGGGAAGCTAATTCAACAAAAAAAACAGGGTAGAAGCAAAGGCATAAACTGGGATGATGTTTAGGGGTGAAAGCAGTGTAGATGTGGAGGGAAGCTAAGCAGCAAAAACAGTGGGTAGAAGCAAAGGCATGCAAAACTCTACCCTGTTGGAAGACTTATTCCTAGGTCTGGAACATGTTAATGGCCCCCCTGGACAAATTACTGCCACTCAGGGGCCTAGTGTCACCAGGAGGGACAAGTATAGGCGCATGTTGTGGGAATACCTGGCCGACACCAGCTCTGTCCTCTCCGATCCCTCTGTGCTCTACAGCCTACACTTATTTTCTCATCTTTTTTCCTGCACTGCACATCTCTTGCCTGCTTCCTTTGGGATCTTACAAGTGGTGGTCCACTTCCACAGATGGTTACTTCACTAGACAGTGTAACGGGAGTAGCTGAGGGATCGCTGTCTTAACCACTTTTTGGCACAAAATTAACTTCCAAAGCCAAATATGTTGCAAGTATATGATGCAAGGACACCTACACTCCTATCTCTGACACATTGGGGAGTTCACCCTTTTGGCCTGCACCATCATGCGCCTCTTCCCAGCCACTCCACATTTCCCAAGCTTTTCATTGCAGGCAGAAGTACAACACAACCCACCCCCATGCCCAAGCCTTTAACAGCCTCATCGATAAACTGCTGGCCCTGGAGATGTTGGTGTTTGTTTATGCTTCTGGAGACCCAGGCCTTCCGTCAGCAGATGGCAGCTGGGGCACCTCCCTATGCTGGGCCTAGCCGTTACTACTTCTCTTGGTGTGCTGTCCCTGCCTTGCGCCTGCATGTGTCCCATAACATCAGTCGGGCCCAGAGCTCTGCGCTTTGCTGCAAGGTCCATTTGACCACCGACACATGGACAAGCGCCTGTGGTCAGGGATGCTGCAGTGCTTATCTTTAATGACAGGCAGGGTGAATGTGGTGGAGTCTGGTCCCCGGGTGCAAACTGGGGTGGCCTATCTCCTCTCCCAGGCCAAAATTCATGGCAGGAGTAGACTGAAACCCTACGAAGCTGCAACCTCCACCCCAGCTACTAGCGGCAAACACTGTAACACTGGCATGGGGAGATGTCAGCAGGCCGTGCTGAAACTGATCAGCTTGGGGGACAGACAGCACAGTGCCTCCAAGGTCAGGGATGCCATCCTGGCTGAGATGGCATTTTTTTTCCCCTGCTACACCTGGGGCCTGGCATTTTTGCGCCTGTGATAATGGCTGGAACCTGGTAGCAGATCTGGAGCTTGCCAGACTCAAACACGGTCCACGCATGGCCCACGTTTTCCAACTTGTTGGTGCCATGTTTCTTTGAAAACTACACCATTGTGCCTGATATACAGGTCAAAGTGGGGCTATTTTCGTAAGTGAGAACTAGCCTCTGCTAGGCAGAAAACATTCAGAGCACACTCCTCTCATCTTCGCACCGTTGGCTGGCGGAGGAAGACGAGGGGGTTGGAGTGGCATCTGATGTCCCTGTCCCACACGAGGCTAGAGGGTGCACTTCAGTGCATCCCATTGCTTCACCACAAATGGTGTGAAGGGGAGTGGAAAATGGAGGAAATGGAGAGTGACCCTTACAGTTGGGGCCAGCAAAGGCATGCCAAGTAACACACTGGCACACATGGCTGACTTCATCTTGGGTTGCTTTTCAACACATATTTCACATCATGAAGAACAAATAATACTGGATTTTTACAAGCCTCGAACCCCGGTCTAGGTCTAATGTCTGTTCCTTTCTTATATTAGGGGAGAGGGAAAAAAAATTACTTCAGTGATACGTTTAGCGTACATAGACTGACTATTAATGTGTATCCCACTTAGTGTTGTTAGGGTTACACACCGTCACAACCTGGCTAAAGCTTCTATAGCTGTTAATAAAGTCAACATAACTTTACGGTATCCAAAAAGACAGCTGGTACCGACAGGGAGCAAGACAAATGTCAACCAAAGCTGTGAGCTCTGAACACCCACAGTGACTTTGGCGTCATCATCATTATAAGGGAGCGGGTGGTAATAAATAACTTGGCAGTGCCTAAAACCCAAAAAGCTTATACAACTATATTTACATTAAGATACACAAATGACACTTTTTAGTAGCATGTCATGAGACAAGCTGATAAGATCTTCCTTTGTGCAGTGCTATTTGAAAGTTAAACGCTGCCTTTATTTTAATTCTGGAGAAGGTGTAGACATTAGATTTAGAACATGTTGTCTTCATTGTCCAAATCCTCTATATAGGTAACGTGTTTTTCGGGCCGAGCTGTCTGGGAACGAGCTGGTGCAGCACTGACAACCTGGGTGAATATGGCAAGAGCCTGAGATGTAGGGTGAATGAATCCCCAAATTATTTGGGGAATTTCCACTCAGAAACTGGCACTATATACCAGTAGCAAAAATTGTGGGTGCACGTAACCCCAATATATTCTTTGAATTCCCAGTCAGAAACTGCCACTATATGGCAGTAGCAAGAAATGAGGGTATTTGTAACCCCAATATATTCTTTGAATTCCCAGTGAGACAATGGCACTATATACCAGTAGCAAAAATTGTGGGTGCACATAACCCCAATATATTCTTTGAATTCCCAGTCAGACAATGGCACTATATACCAGTAGCAAAAATTGTGGGTGCACGTAACCCCAATATATTCTTTGAATTCCCACTGAGACAATGGCACTATATACCAGTAGCAAAAATTGTGGGTGCACGTAACCCCAATATATTCTTTGAATTCCCAGTGAGACAATGGCACTATATACCAGTAGCAAAAATTGTGGGTGCACGTAACCCCAATATATTCTTTGAATTCCCAGTCAGAAACTGGCACTATATAGCAGTAGCAAAAATTGTGGGTGCACATAACCCCAATATATTCTTTGAATTCCCAGTCAGACAATGGCACTATATACCAGTAGCAAAAATTGTGGGTGCACGTAACCCCAATATATTCTTTGAATTCCCAGTGAGACAATGGCACTATATACCAGTAGCAAAAATTGTGGGTGCACGTAACCCCAATATATTCTTTGAATTACCAGTCAGAAACTGGCACTATATAGCAGTAGCAAAAATTGTGGGTGCACATAACCCCAATATATTCTTTGAATTCCCAGTCAGACAATGGCACTATATACCAGTAGCAAAAATTGTGGGTGCACATAACCCCAATATATTCTTTGAATTCCCAGTCAGACAATGGCACTATATACCAGTAGCAAAAATTGTGGGTGCACGTAACCCCAATATATTCTTTGAATTCCCAGTGAGACAATGGCACTATATACCAGTAGCAAAAATTGTGGGTGCACGTAACCCCAATATATTCTTTCAATTACCAGTCAGAAACTGGCACTATATACCAGTAGCAAAAATTGTGGGTGCACGTAACCCCAATATATTCTTTGAATTACCAGTCAGAAACTGGCACTATATAGCAGTAGCAAAAATTGTGGGTGCACATAACCCCAATATATTCTTTGAATTCCCAGTCAGACAATGGCACTATATACCAGTAGCAAAAATTGTGGGTGCATGTAACCCCAATATATTCTTTGAATTCCCAGTGAGACAATGGCACTATATACCAGTAGCAAAAATTGTGGGTGCACGTAACCCCAATATATTCTTTGAATTCCCAGTCAGACAATGGCACTATATAGCAGTAGCAAAAATTGTGGGTGCACGTAACCCCAATATATTCTTTGAATTCCCAGTCAGAAACTGGCACTATATACCAGCAGCAAAAATTGTGGGTGCACGTAACCCCAATATATTCTTTGAATTCCCAGTCAGAAACTGGCACTATATACCAGCAGCAAAAATTGTGGGTGCACGTAACCCCAATATATTCTTTGAATTCCCAGTCAGACAATGGCACTATATAGCAGTAGCAAAAATTGTGGGTGCACGTAACCCCAATATATTCTTTGAATTCCCAGTCAGAAACTGGCACTATATGGCAGTAGCAAGAAATGAGGGTATTTGTAACCCCAATATATTCTTTGAATTCCCAGTGAGACAATGGCACTATATACCAGTAGCAAAAATTGTGGGTGCACGTAACCCCAATATATTCTTTGAATTCCCAGTCAGACAATGGCACTATATACCAGTAGCAAAAATTGTGGGTGCACGTAACCCCAATATATTCTTTGAATTACCAGTCAGAAACTGGCACTATATAGCAGTAGCAAAAATTGTGGGTGCACATAACCCCAATATATTCTTTGAATTCCCAGTCAGACAATGGCACTATATACCAGTAGCAAAAATTGTGGGTGCACATAACCCCAATATATTCTTTGAATTCCCAGTGAGACAATGGCACTATATACCAGTAGCAAAAATTGTGGGTGCACGTAACCCCAATATATTCTTTGAATTCCCAGTGAGACAATGGCACTATATACCAGTAGCAAAAATTGTGGGTGTATATAGCCCCAATTCTATTGCTAGGGGACTTGCAGGGTATTTCTGAGGTGAAGGTGGGGGGGCACACCGTTAGAACGGGGATTTGGGGTGTATATATGGGGTATACGGGAATACACTGTCAGTGTGTTCCATTCAGGATCCTGGGAAAGCTGGGTTGCGGCGATTGAGCCCGTCAGTGCCACGTTACACTGACAAGCTTCTCCCTGGAATTGAAGTGATATGTAACCGCAATATATTCTTTGAATTCCCAGTCAGACAATGGCACTATATGGCAGTAGCAAAAATAGTGGGTGTATATAGCCCCAATTCTATTGCTAGGGGACTTGCAGTGTATTTCTGGGGTGAAGGTGGGGGGGCACACTGTTGGAACGGGTATCGGGGGTATATATCGGGTATACGGGAATACACTGTCAGTGTATTCCATTCAGGATCCGCGGAAAGCTGGGTTGCGGCGATTGAGCCCGTCAGTGCCACGTTACACTGACAAGCTTCTCCCTGGAATTTAGCTCTTATAAGAGCTGTTGTGGTTGTCTTCTCCTTCCTATCCTAGCCTGTCCCTGCCTACCCAGAATCTAACCCCTAGCTAACTGGACGGAAACCTCCGTCCCCGGTGAATTGCAAGCTCAGAATGACGCGAACCTGGGCGTCGCTGTTCTTTTAAATTAGAGGTCACATGTTTTCGGCAGCCAATGGGTTTTGCCTACTTTTTTCAACGTCACCGGTGTCGTAGTTCCTGTCCCACCTACCCTGCGCTGTTATTGGAGCAAAAAAGGCGCCAGGGAAGGTGGGAGGGGAATCGAGTAATGGCGCACTTTACCACGCGGTGTTCGATTCGATTCGAACATGCCGAACAGCCAAATATCCGATCGAACATGAGTTCGATAGAACACTGTTTGCTCATCTCTAGTTAGGAGGTGTTGGGAGCAGGGTTAGGGGGCGTTCACACTACCGTCGGTGTCCAACATGTAGTGTCCGCTCCTAGTGTCCGCTCAAAATCTGTCACGGACACTAGGAGCGGACACTAGATGTGTCCGTGACACCTGTCATTCACTTGAATGGGCATCTGGTGCGTTCTTTTGCACTCCGTGCCCGTCCTTCCCTGTCCGCAAGAGAAGATGTCCGACTTCTCAAGCGGACAGAGGAACCCTGCATGCAGGGTTTTTCTGTCCGCTTGAGAAGTCGGACAGCTTCACTTGCGGACAGGAAAGGACGGGCACGGAGTGCAAAAGAACGCACCCGATGCCCATTCAAGTGAATGACAGGTGTCACGGACACAGCTAGTGTCCACTCCTAGTGTCCGTGACAGATTTTGAGCAGACACTAGGAGGGGACACTACATGTCGGACACCGACGGTAGTGTGAACACTCCCTAACATGAGGGAATGGACACATGGTGAACAGATTCTGGATCGCCAAGACACATCACCAATGGGGAGGGTTGTTTGATGCACTAACAAGCCTGAACAGCTCCCATGGTTTCCTTGTCCACCATCCAAACACAGGTAGCACCTTCATTACTTACCCCTGTCCATTCCAACACCTCCTGTTTGGTGCTTTATAATTTTGGCAATGGGTGTAATAAGCAAGAGAAAGCATAAATAAGGACACATGTTGGTGGTTGTACTGAGCTGTAACATAATCATGTAAATTTTAAGTTATTACAATTCTGTGTGTACAAAGGAAAGCAAAAATTCACATTCCCATATCTATATTGATGTAAAAGGTTTTTGTTCTTGTGTTTCTATATTGTAGAAAAAAATTCTTTATGCATGCTTGCACTATAAATGCAAATCCATGGCAAGACCTTTACTTATAATACTTGCATTTCCAGAATATTGCTGCATCTCATTAGTGGTCTTTTCTAGGTCATCTCACCAGGCAGGTATATGCATAACATGTCGAGTATGATGACTAACATGATATAATTGAAATTGGAATATTTTACATTTTTGAATATTTAACAGGTTTTTCTGCCCATAGGAAGTGAATTCTAGAATATTCCACCACTGTGATCAGTGCTTGTCCAATCTATAGTCTCTGATCAGAGATATATCACCTATGCATACACTATATGGACACCTACACATTACACCTATGGGACCTTTTATAGTATGACGTCCCTATCTAAATCCATTAGTTGATCTCCATTTTGCTGCTAAAACAGGTTCCACCCTTCTTGGGAAGATACATCCAAGATTTTCGAGTAGGAATTTTTGCCCATTCTTCCATAAGAACATAAACATTGCACTCGCCAGGGGTACTCTCTAAGGCAGGGGTGGGCAATTAATTTTCCCATGGGGCCACATAAGAAATTGTAATGGTTCTAGAGGGCTATGCGCGTCGCGGTAAATTTAGCTCCATCCACTTCTCCGCTGACTCCGCCCATTTTCAATCATTTTTCCATGTGCCTCACAAAGTAAAATACTCCTACAGTCACCCTAACATTATACCCCCCCCCCCCCCCACATTATAACGTTTCCCTCCAAATGTCCCACAGTATTAAGTGCCTCTCCTGGTGCCCCAGAATAAACCAGCAGAAACTAGAGGGGACATTAAACTGGGGCAGCTGGAGGGGGACATTAAACTGGGGGCAACTAGAGGCAGACATGTCCCCTCCAGCTACCCCCCATGGTTTAATATCCTCCTCCAGCTGCTCCAGGTTAATGCCACCCTCCATCTGCCCCCTAGTTTAATGTCCCCCCCATGTGCATTCAGTTTAACTGCCCCCCTACATCTGCCCCTAGTTCCCCCCTCTTGCTCACACATGCTGTCTCTTCTCTCTTTATCATCCAGCAGCCTCCATTGCCGGCAGCTTGCAGAAAGCACACAGTCCTGTGTGGCTCCGCCCACTAACGAGTCATAGCCTATCCTGGTGATAGGCTGTGATGACATCATCACAGGTCCTTGAAAGACCTTCCACTAGCTATGCGGGCCGCATAGAAGTAGTCAGAGGGCCGGATGTGGCCCGGGGGCCGCACATTGCCCAGGTCTGCTCTAAGGAATCCCCTCTTTTGCTTACTCCCATCTGCTGAGAGGGTCCTAAGCTTGTCTCACCAGCACAAAATACTCTTGCTGTGGACAGGCTTAACAACTCTATTCACTGAGTGTCTATAAGATGGGCACTGCTCTTGTACTTCATGAGGGAGCCTGTTCTGTGGTAAAGGTTGTAGTGTCCCGTATCCTGGTCTGCACATCAGCCAACATGTGCTCCGGGCCTATGTACTACACTCTGCCCATTACCATAACTCCAATCACACAGATTACACCCAGGTTACCCCCACAGGGAGGGACATAGGGGCCCAATGCCCCTGCACACAAGGTCAAATGCACATATTTGTTAACTCTTTATTGTCCTGGGCCACTCAGCCCTTATAATAGTATCATGTTAGTAAGTAAGTTCTTTATATCTACATATTCTTTGGCAAATGTATGTAAAGGTAGACAGCCTGACTAGGGCCGGACTGAATGAAACACCTAAATACAAGAATTATGAGCCTGGACGTAATACTTTTCTTCATACAATGTATATTCACATATTTCTCTTCAGCCCTTATTAGAAATGAGCGAACACTGTTCCGAACAGCACGCTCCCCTAGAAATTAATGGAAGCGGCCGGCACGCGGGGGGTTAAGCGGCCGGCCGCCGGCAAAGTCTGCGTGCTTCCATTCATTTCTATGGGAGCGTGCTGTTCGGATCGGCTGATCCGAACAGTGTTAGCTCATCTCTAGCCCATATGAATGGCCCATACAGAAATTCAAGTGAAAGGTTAAGGCCCCACCTAGCGAAACACAGTAGGAAAAAATGCAGCGAAAACACATTCATTTATTAAATCTATAGAGAAAACACTTGCAATTCTTCAACTAAAATTAACAGTTTGCGTTTTCAGAAACACAGCTTTTCCACAAAGTTTGGATGAAATGAAAGAAATCTCATTCACTTTTCTGGAACTGTAAAATGCAGAGTTTTTTCTTTTCTGAAATATTTATGCAACATGTGGTCTTAGCCAAAAGCCGCCCATCGCTCCATCAGGGGGGAGATCCTTTCATCTCCAGAGGCAACAAGACTTCTTCACTGTAAGAACTGTGAATATTTCCTTGTGTACGTCACTCTTCTCTTCAGTCATGCTCTTTCCCATTGATCGGTTGACCTTGATAGATATATTTAATGGACATAATTTTTTTTCCATCCATACTAACAATATAATTATTAAAGATGCAAACCAGCTAATGTAGTGTGAAAGGAGAGATGGCAAATCATATGAGTGCATGAGATCAAGCAGACCTCTTCATAATGTTTTTCAAGCAGAACTCATGACAAAGGACTACAGGTCAGAGGTCACTCACACACACTATAAAACCCAAGAAAAATGAGAAGGTCTCCATTTTATGGGGATAGATTGGAGAGATAGGGTCTCAGACATAGCCAGAGAGATAGCAAAAATACACAGATAATACAGTGTGGAGATTCGGGAGAAGTGTAGTATATTTAAGATTAGAGAGAAGTCTGATTTCATTGATGGCAAGAGAGATAGGAGTCATTATGTCTGCCACATTGACGCTAGGTTCACACCTGCTTTCAGGTTTCTATTTTTGGGGTCCCCATGAACGGAAACCTAATCTGTTTAAAAAGGTGGTGTGAGGAAGGTAGCTCGGTAGAAGCAATGGTGCGGACCCAACCAGTCAGAGACAGGGACATAAATCTTGCAGCAAAAACTGGTTTAGTTTAAAAAAAAAACAAAAAAAAAAAACAGCAAAAAAAAATAAACCTTTACATCAGGCACAGATTAAGCCAAATAAAATACAGCCTTAACTTCAGATAAAAAGACTAAACAAAACCTGCTCATCTGAGCGCTAACTAAACAGAAAATACTAACTGTACATGTGGCTTACTATCAGCCACACAAATCAACCAAAACAGTAGAACAGCATCGTCTCACCAGACTCTCAGGGTTTCAAGATAAACTCAGCCACTTCGTCTCCTCCCAGGATCTGCCCTGAAGTGCAGGCTCTGCAGTCTTTTATGGCCTACTATCGAACCCATGACCCACATCTGGGCTCTAGCCTATTCAAGATCCACCCTGGACTACACATGTCAGGAATCTGGGGGAGATATACCAGGACTCTAGCACTCTGCCTGTCACCTTCTCACAGCGGTTACCCATGGAAACCCGCAGACCCCATATACTAGAATGGGGTCCACCAGGTATCTGCCTGAAAATGCAGAAAAATGGGGAGAGAAAAGTCCTGTTTGGTGGAATGCTCAATGGGATGTCCAAATGGTCAATGAGCCCAAGTGTGAATCCAGCCTGGGTGTATCAGTCCCTGTTATAATGGAAATGAGAAAAACAAAAACAAAAAAAACCCCTATATTAAAAGGTTTTTTGTGATGTCATGGGGGGCACAATGTAAAAAAAATAAAGATAAAAATTCAGACAAAAAAAAAAAAAGTTAAATTAAAATTCTACCACACCTACATCACAGGTTCTGTCTAGCCCTGCTCCTGGCAACAAAAAAGTACGTCACCCACATAAAGATCTCCATAAGGCTGGGGGCATACATTACGTAAACGCAGCGTTTTACAGTATCTGCAAAGTGGATGGGAATTTGGTTAATCCTATTCACATAGAGTAAAAGTAGAGTAGAAACTATTTGAAACTTTTTTTTTTTTTAGCATGGTGTGAAAACAGACATGGTCAGACTGTTGCTTGAGTCAATGTTTCATTTTGTCAATACTGTACTGTATCAAGGTGCATACTAAGCCAGATAGATCAGAAAGACTGCGACTGCCATGGTGGGAATAAAATTTGGTTCTCATCAGGAAAACTGATGTAGCTATAAAGTGGATTATACACTATTTATCGGTATGTTGTATGACGATATGTATCAGGACACTACATACTGTATTAAGTATCAGGACATTATGTATTATAGTCTTCATGGCATTATCTGGGTGTGTTTCTGAGCTTTACAGGTAGAAATATTATTTGCATCTATCTGAAGGTATAAATGAGAAAAAAAAACAGTATACAGTATATTAGTTATAGCCTTATAGCCATACCATTATATTTTGTGGCCAGTATTGTTTTAAAGTGATTGATTATACAGAATTCTATATAATATATAAAGTATACTTTATGAGCCATGTATGATATATATATATATATATATATATATATATATATATATATATATATATATATAGTATTCATTCAAAGAATCAATATTGCTGGCAGCAACATCCTGCCATACAAACAACAACAAGCGCATAGCCCAGCAGACCATGCATCAGGTTTACATTCATCAGTAACCAGGTAACAGCTTCACATTGTTCAATGTCATGTTCACCTTTAAAGAGTCTTCTTACTTGAATGCAAAAATCTCCTCTTGTGATCTGCAGTCTGAATGTTACCCACAATACATGGTAACAATAGACCGGGGTAAGGATGAGTAAGCTGGGTCCTCTACAAATTTTCCAACAATTTTGGGCCATGCTGCTTTCACGCAACCTTCATGCTGTCACTGCTTCCCACATGACCTCTGTGTTGACCCCAGGGCCTAACATCAGAAATGATGTCAGAAGAGGACCACAGATGTGGTCAATGGAGCTCAGGAGAGGTGAGGGAAGGTGTATTAGTGTTTATAGTAACCCCAAATTATAATAAAAGCACTTCCAGTTTGGAACAAACAAATTTGGTCTGAAACAAAACTAGTGGATGAACGTTGTGAATCTTCAAGAAACAAATCTCACAAGGTTGGTCCATCTCTAATCCTGAGTATCTAGGTAGCAGGTAGTAGATAATCCACATCCTCCAGGGTTAGATACAACTATGGACCCAGGAGATGAAATTGACATTGGAGATCATCACTTGTTAGTAGTAGAGATGGCTGAACCTCTCAAGATTCGTGACATGTCTATGGAAATCAGCGGATACAAACTTCGATTTAATCCATGACACTCGCTTTTATACATTTAACATTTGGTTTTTTTTAAACACACATGGCAGTTACATTACAAAAATTATTCCTTTAAAAAGCCAAATGTGAAATCAAAATATGTACATTAGAGTTCCATCAAATTAGAACGTTACAGATATGACTGTGCGAAGGCAAACTGTTTTGATGCTGCAAATCGAGCAGGACGTTTTTTGCTACATAAGAACTGATAAAGTGTGCAGAGATTTTTCCAGCCATGAGGAGCACCTATTTTAAGTCACTATACAGGTTAATAATGTGGCAAACCACACGTTTAAGGAACTACACCATATAGGGACAATATGTTATTTGCCCTAGGGGGCAACACGGTGGCTCATTGGTTAGCACTGCAGCCTTGCAGCGCTGGAGTCTTGGTTTCGAATCCTGCCAGGAACAACATCTGCAAGGAGTTTGTATGTTCTCCCCATGTTTGCGTGGATTTCCTCCCATTCTACAAAGAAATACTGATAGGAAATAAAATGTACATTGTGATCCCTATATGGGGCTCACAATCTACATACAAAAAGAAAAAAAATTTTTTATTTGTCCTAACTGCAGTGCAGCAACAATATTGGTGCCATTGTTGCTGGTACTGATGCCAAGTTGAAGTTGGCGAGAATACTTGCTGCAGGATACTGTGAAACAGCTCCTCTGCTGTGAGCCTCTTCTGATCCAGACTCATTAGCTGAAAAACTACATGGCAGCATTTTGCCTTACACCCATGAAACTAGGGGGGAGGACGAGAAAGAGGAGTGGAACCAGTGGCTTGCCCTGTTGAAGATGGCGGCGGAAAACGGTCCAGAAAGGAAGAGCCAGAGGAATTCATTGGGTCCTTTATGATGTTGGAACTGGGTCTGCACAATCAGGATGGAACTAGCAGCTGACCTTGCTGCAATTCTATATTGTGGCTGCTCAAAACATTGACCCAGTGGGCCATGAAAGCCAAGTATTGTCCTGTTTATAATTGCTGCTCCACATGTTGACAGTGGCATGCATGAGGAGCATGCTTGATGTATCCAAATAAACGCCCATGTTCTCCAAAACTTGGCGATATAAAACAGGGACAGTTTTCCTAGAGAAATAATGGTAACTAGGTATCCTCCATTGAGGATGAACACTTGCCATCTGTTAGCGAAACGCAGTGGAATCCCATAAGTGGTATGGCAATGACTGTACTGTCAACAGCTTGGTCGGGTGCGAGTAAAGTTGTCCATGTTCTTGATGTCTGGGCGCATATTGCTGACTCTTAGCCACACATTCCCTTATGGATGATTGACATTGGCATTGAAGAGGAGGAGGAAAAACAGTTGGTGATAATGATGATAACAGCGACCATGTACAAGTGCTACATGTCTGTGTGGCCTGCCTACCAGGAAGTTTACAGGGGAGAGTAGGAGAACCACTTTGCTCACTTCACCTGAAACCTCAAATAAGAAAGCAACGTCTTTTCATGTGAATATGTAGAGATGTCATTCCTACATTTGTTCCTTTACGGCCATGGCTAAGCTTCTGCTTGCAGATTTTGCAAATCACCATGGATTTATTGATTGGCAATGTACTAAAAAATTCACAAACAGGAGATAACCACATGTAGTTGCGACCGCCAGCAACAGTTGAAACAAGTCTGCCACTACCACCACCAGTGCCACTGAATCTCTTACTAAAAATCAGGCTTTGACCAAGGCAAAAATGGTCTCTTCCTCATATGCTACAACCGAAGAAAGAGACTCTCAGGGTTTTGACAGAAGTAGCGATGATTTAGACATAACTCAAAAAGAAGACCTATCCCCCTCGCACAGCCTTCATAAGCAAATGCTATGAAATGCTCTCTCTGCAGATATCAAGAAAGACATTTGTCATATTGGTCATAGGGTTGAATCCCTTGACATGATCCAGACATTCCTTATAGAATACAATGTCGCTGCTTCACAGAGCTTCACCTCCTGCCAAAAACATATCAATCTGCTTTACAGAGTATTGGCGGACCAGTAATACCACAGCAGATGCAACAATATTCGCGTGTGTGGGATTCCAGAATCTGTATCCAATTACACTATAACATAAGCGTTATGGAAAATCTTCCAATTGCTGCTGGGCCCAGAATAAGCAGCAACATGAGTGATAGAGAAAGCTCACAGAGCCTTACGTCCGAAACCAACTCTGCTGATCCCTGAGGAACATAATATGTTGCTTCCTCAGTTATCAGGATAAAGAAGCTCTCCTCTTTAAAGCAATAGGATCAGACTTCCTGAAATTTGAGAAGACCCAGATCTCCAGATTCCAAGACCTGTTCCCGGTAACCCTGTAGACAATCTACACTTTTTGTTCTGTGGATATCCCCCATAAGCCACAGTACACCCTTTGCTTTGGCTCCCTATTGCTGATTGACTGACTCCAAGAAGATTGGCCTGGCCACGCTGTTTCTCTTGTCGGCAAAACTGCTCCTCCATCTACACTGGAGAAAACCAGACCCCCCACCATTGCTCAATGGTTTAACAAAGTTAATGATCTATGCAGATTGGAGGAACTATTCCACTGGACCAATATATCTAGAGAATCCTTTCTAAAAACCTCATCCCCCTGGATACCATTCAAACAAACTTACATTTGAATCTTCAACTTTTGTGGCCATTGACCCACCTCTTACTTCCAACGTCTATGCTGCCACATTGCTAGGGGATCTCTGTACGATTGTCTCCTAAGGGCCTTACCGTTCTAGTGAGGTCTTGTGGCATATGTCTACTGTCTTTCCTTATTTATCATATATGTATCTCACATTCTGTGTACATGAAGATTAAGCCCTCAGAAGACCTAAAGAGCAAATATAGCCAGAGATGGTCACTTCCATTCTCTTAATATTAAATGTCTTGACCACGGCTCTCCTTCAATGTAAACCTTTGCATGTATGTATGGGATCTGCATAACCAGCATTTCTACAATATGTTGTTATTACCCAAATTGCTGTCTCCATGAGCAGGAACATTTTGAGTAATTGGAAGAACATTTGTTGGAGATCATATTAGTTACTCTCCTGGGGCTGGAAACAAAATACAGGCACCTGCCTTCTGTCAATTGAGGGATATTCAGTATGGCCTGTTGTGAAGCTCTCTATTGACATAATGCATATGGATGAATCTTAATGAATTAACTTCATTTCATCTTTCCTATTACTTGCTGCCACCTGTGATGCCAATCCCTCATGTAATATGTACCTAGGTTATAATGCAATTCTACAAAATACAAGTGATAGTTCATGTTTGGCCAATTTATTTTTCCCGACATGTCTATTATGTTAATATCTTTTTTTTTTTTTTTAAATGTAGATTGTGAGCCCCACATAGGGCTCACAATGTACATTTTTCCCTATCAGTATGTCTTTTTGAAATATGGGATGGAAATCCATGCAAACACGGGGAGAACATACAAACTCCTTGCAGATGGTTTTTTGCCCTTGGCGGGATTTGAACCAAGGACTCCAGCGCTGCAAGGCTGCAGTGCTAACCACTGAGCCACCGTGTGGCCCCTATTATGTTAATATCTGTATTCTCCAAGAATTTACAAATCTAAAGCAGCTTTTTTATAATTCTGATTTGCGCCATTCCTTCATGATATTTCTGAATACATTGACAACTTGATCTAAACATTGTCCCTATCAATGGGGTGTGTCTCTACAAAATCTGTCACCGTCAGCTCTGATTTATAAGATGCTGTAGAGTTATCCTACTAATATTATAAATGTGAAGGTTTGTGTGTTTGGATGGTTGTTACTCGATCACACAAAAACGGCTGAATGGATTTGAATGAAATTTGGCACATAGATTGTAACCTTGATTAAGACATAGGCTACTTTTTATCCCGGTAAATGACATGGTTTCACGACTGTTATGAATTTATGTTCACATACTATATTAAACTGCTCTTAGCAGCAGCTTATCTCAGGTTCTGATAACGCCAGGTATGTTATCTTGCTATGTAAAAATACAGCTAAACCTCAGTCCATTCTGTACATGCATTTGCATATTCTCTCATCAGCTCCAGGCAACAGCTGATACACTGGATAGGAAAACAGCTTTAATCCAAATTGGCAGTTTGCTACTTTTAAACATGCCGGGAAAAGGAAAATCTAATTTGTTGCAAAATTCTAAAACAACGAGAGCTATGAACATACCTAGAAGTCAACAGAATTCTCCTCAAATAGAGCTGGTGGGGATCATCGGCACCAACAACATGCTCATTATATGGTGTCCCAGTGAGCTGTTGAGATGCCGGAACAATCAAGGGCACAGTGCGAGGAATGAGTTGAGCGGCAGGCCAGCTTGACAGCTGCCAAAATGCCGGAACAGGCGGATCATCAACGCTAAAAACGCTTATTATATGGTGTCCCAGTGAGCTGCTGAGATGCCACAACAATCACACGCACGGTAGGAGGAACAAGTTCAGCAGCAGGATGGCTTAAAAGCTGCTGAAATGCCGGAGCAGGCAAACCATCGACGGCAGCAATTTACTGAATATAGGTGGATCATAGATGCCAACAACATGCAGACGAAGTCATGGGCACAGGCTAGTTATGTTATAAGGAATACATGTATTTACTAAAACAGTCATGTCAGGAGAGAATTAAGCAAACAGATTTCATTATGCTAAAGATGTTACCACCATTGTTACATATACTGAGTGCCTAGACAAAATAGCAAAATTCAGAATAATAGATGACTGTTTTTAGTATTATATGTTCATGATCATTGTTAATAAAGGGTTTGTCTCATAAAGGACATATAGAGAGTCCCTGGAGCAAATGTGGAGAGCTGCTGACAATGTAGTCGTGAGTCAAGCCCATCAGTGTGCTCCATGGTCAGCTATTCAATTCAATGGCCTTTATATAACACAATCTCTGCTGGGTTTTCAGACTTCTGCACATGAAGTCATTTCATTATACAGGTAGTCCTCGGGTTACGGCAGTCTCAGGTTACGACGTTTCGTGGTTATGACTAGAGATGAGCTAAAAAGTAAAGCTCCCTCGTAAAAGAAAGCTGCCAGCACTCCCGACTAGCAAGGATGAGCCTGCCGCAAATCAACGCTGGTTCTGCAGCAGGCTCATCCTTGCTCGTCGGAAGAGAGCTGGCAGCTTGCTTTTACAAGGGAGCTTACTTTTTCTCATAGGAATGAATTGACCATCGTTGATTGGCCAGTGTACAGCATTCAGACAATCAACGCTGGTTCTGCCGGAGGCTCGTTTGTGAGGAGGCGGAGTCTAAGATCGGACCACAGCAGTCTTCATTGTGGTCCAATCTTAGACTCCACCTCCTGGCCAGCATTGATTGGCTGAATGCTGTACACTGGCCAATCAACGCTGGCCAATGCATTCCTATGAGAAAAAGTAAGCTCCTGCATAAACGCAAGCTGCCAGCTCTCCCTGTACAGTACATGATTTAGTGTGCAACGGCTCGGAACCGAGGAATACTGTACTGTACTGTATTGTATATGGTACAGTCTTCCTCGGTTCCGAGCCGCTGCACGCTAAATCTCGTTGATCCGTTCCTACACGGCGTCGTATTGTATGTTTCCGACTTACATCGAAATTCGGTTTACGACGCCGCGTAAGAACGGATCAACGTCGTAAGTCGAGGGACTACCTGTATAAAAAGAATGTATGCAACTTTATATTGATTGAGAGGATGTAGTGGCTGAACTTAGTAGTACAGAAATAGGGATCAAAATTTGTTACAATGTATCTATCTAAGCTTAAATTCATATCTGCTTCTAAAGTCTGTTCTGATCAGAGGCGTAGATTGTGGGCGCCAACTCAATTCTGCATCTGCATGACACCAATGCAGTTGAAGTCCATAGTAGAGGAGGAAGCCTCTCGATTTTTGTTCTACTAGTAAGTAGCTTGTAAGCCACAAGCGCCTGCAGGTCTGTGGCCAACAACCTGCTCTAAGACACCTGCACCCTGGCGCAACACTGTATAACATCCCTGTCCTGCGCCTTTTGTGTCAGGATGTAGACATCCTTGTGCTTTCCCTTGAGTGGTGGACGAAGCCAAGGTTCCTCCTCGGGGCATCAGAGGTAGGTGAGTTTATTTTTTTACATACTTTGGGCATTGTAATAGAGGAAGAAGTGAAACATACAGGAGGGCAACTGGGGGCATTGTAAATTTAAGGAAGTGACTTTATATAATATAAAGGTAGCATACCTAATAAAAGGGCATTGGGGGCTTTAAAGGAAGTCTATCATTGGGAAAACTCAATTTGACCTAAACACACATCTAAATAGCCTTTAAAAAAAAGCTATTCTACTACTGCCTTTACATTTTCAATTGACCCCGCTGTTTCTTCAAAAATTGCTATAATAGCTTATGCAAATGAACCCCACGGAGTACCCTAGGCGATCCTCAGGACCTCTGAGCACCACCCCCTCCATGTCATACCTTTCATCCTGTCCCTCCACTGCTTGAGCTCCGTCTGCCCTCCTCTTCCCTGGATATTCTGCCGCCCAGATTGTGCTCTTGCAGTTCAAATCTCGTGCATGCGCAGTTCTGCTCCATTAAGAGTGGTACTGCGCATGTCTGAGCGCCATTTTGGTGTAGTTCACTGAAGAACTGACCTTACTGCTCAGTATGCTCAGTTCTCCAGCGAACTACACCAAAATGGCCGTGACATGTGCAGTACCACTCTGACCGGAGCAGCACTGCGCATGCCCAAGATTTGAACTGGTACAGTGCGTTCGGAGAAAAGGCACCATACGTGAGGAGGAAGATAGACAGAGAACAAGCACTGAAGGGGCATTATGAAGGGTATGATGCAGAGGAATGCTCGAAGACCCTGGGGAACGCCCAAGGTGCTCCGTGGGGTTCATTTTCATAAGCTATTATAGCAATTTATAAAGAAACGGTGGGATCAATTGAAAACATAAAGGCATGTGTTTATATAAAAACTACTTTTACCAATGATAGACTTCCTTTAATAAAAGGGGGAATAATTTATAAAGAAAATCGGTGGGGCAGTACGAATATAAGGGGGCATTGAGGAAGCATTAAAAGGGTTTTCCAGTGAGTAATAAAGTTTACTGGTAAGTTTTAATATTCCCCGGTTAACCCCTTTAAAGCAGTTGTTCAGTGTTTGGACAAATCTCAAAGAAAGCCGGGGAAGGTGAATCATAAAAGAAATACTCACCTGTCCCAAGCTCTCTGATGTCTGCAGTCGCTATTCGTTTCCTCTGCTTTCCCCAACATAAATCCTGCACTGCACTTGACTGCTGAGGTCAATCAATAGCCTCAGCAGTGGCTGGAAAGGACTCAATGATGTCACTCATATATGCCACTGGGCCACTGCTGAGGCCAATCGGTGCATTGCTGGGCTTAAGATGAGGAAGGCACAGCACACGCTGGAACATATAACAACAACGGACGCCAGGGACAGGTGAGTATGATATTTTTTGTCATGTTTCACCTACACCAGCCCCCCTTGTTTTGGTTCAAAATGTCATTCCCTTTTTTGTGATGTGACCTTTACAAAATGTGGTTACATCACATACAACAGAGATTATGGCGGCTAGGGAGCATTCTGGATGCAAAGAATTTGTCCACTCTTCCAGGATACCATGAGGTTACTTCTTTTTGCAGGAGCTGCACAGCCATTTTGGGAGTTTTTGCAAGTATGTATAATACTCCAAATTTATTATGCTGTAATGAGGTCTTTGGGCCCCTCAACCTGCAGGGCTCCATATTATCTGCAGCCTTTACACCCCCTGTAGCTATGGCCCTGATGTAGACAGAATGTGCTCTGTGTGCATCTGTCATATTACTTAACGTATATACTCGAGTATAAGCCGACTCGAATATAAGCAAAGGCCCCTAATTTTACTGGGAAAACTTATTGACGAGTATAAGGGGGGGGGGGGGGGGAATGCAGCAGCTACTGGAAAATTTCTAAAATTAAAATAGTCGGAGTTTTTGGGTGCAGTAGTTGCTGGGTGCTGGGGAAGGGGAGGGGGTGTTTTGGTTGTCTGTCTGCCCCTTCCCTGAGCTTGAGGACTGAGTTTTTTTTCCCTCACGTGGAATTCAACCTGGCTGAATATAGGATATCTGCAGTGCTCCTACTAACACCGTCCCGACAGAATAGGAGCACTGCAGATACCCTATATTCAGTAGACCGGGCACTTTCAGACACAGGGATACCTAATGTGTATGTGTTTCACAGTAATTTTCTACTGTTATATGTATTTTAGGGAAAGGAGGGATTCAGAACTTTTATTTACTTTATTTTTTTATTATATTTTTTAAAGCTTCTTTTTTTTACTATTTTATGGGAGATTCTATAGATTACTATTGCTGCTGGTCAAATTTTTTAATTTTTTTTGCTTCACTCGAGTATAAGTCGAGAGGGGCTTTTTACCGCACAAAAACTGTGGCTTATACTCGAATATATATGATCCTATGATGAATCTCATCAAAGGACTTAAAGAAACAGGTGTGAACTTAGCCTAAGAAATCATCGGTGAGCGAAACAAAGCAGGGCTCTTATACCACGGACATGGACCACCTGACCTTATAGGAACCGTGTTTGCAAATGAGAGTCTCCAAAAAAGTTTATTGAGCAAACAACAAAACAACAGAGAGTATCTCACCTCTTCTTTGCTGAAAGGATTCCCTGTTTTCTTGAGTGGTGGGATCCCACAAGAGCAATGTAAACTACCCATATAAATATTGACTTCCAGAGGAGAAACAAAACAATGATAGATAGATAGATAGATAGATAGATAGATAGATAGATAGATAGATAGATATTCACCTTGGGGCCCAGCCATTCCTAGTTATGCCACTAGATAGATAGATAGATAGATAGATAGATAGATAGATAGTCCAAGTACAGAGCAGCACCAAAAAAATAACCTGACTCGGCTGGTGGGTGCAAATCCTAAAGATCCGGCAAATGATCCAAGGTAAGTGATGCAAAAAATGGACAGCACTCCAAAAATGTGAATCAAAGATGAAGATTTATTCTATTGCAACATTTCGGTACTAAGACTACAGGATAGATAGATAGATAGATAGATAGATAGATAGATAGATAGATAGATAGATAGATAGATAGATAGATAGAAGTACTGGGTGGTCCCCAGTGTGGTCCCTAGGTTCCCAAGGTGGTGTCGACTCTGTGACCTGTGATTCTTGTGCTCTATTTACAATCTTGCCCTGGGTGCACAACTATAAGATCCTTGGATACTGATTCATAGAGTATGATAACAGCATAGCGAGATCACACGTGTAATGTCAAATGACAGTAGTGATTTTAGCTCACCTTTACAGCAAGATGCATCCGTGTTTCTTAGGCCTGGAGGGTGGCGGACATAACACTGCTCTAATAGCCTCATCAAACACTGTCTTGAGACCACGCTGTGTAAGAGCTGAGCACTCCAGATACTTCACAGACTCTGCAGACACAAAGAAACAAAGCTTACGAAAAGAGCAAAATGGAGAATAAAGCATATAGGTGATAAATGGAATGCAGGTAGGCTCAAAAATGGCTAAAGACAAGAAAGCGATCCAAGGACATTGTAGGTAAATATTGTACGTGAGGCGGATAGACAGCAGGCTGGTGGATTATTTATTATGGAAGCATGGCTTTTTAGTGAGTTTACATTCAGCCCTTGTCTGTGCTCAACCAAAAACAAGATCATTATCCATTCTTCTCCACGGCATCATTAGTCTTCCTTTTCTCTTCCCCACAGCTTCATGACTCCTTTCTCCATGCCGGTGATATTATGAGGACATATAGGATTTACTTAACCCCGCTACAGCTTAGATTCTTCATCTATGACACATTTACCCCAGAGGCATCACTGATACATTTAAAGGGATATTATGGTTTTACAAAAGCAAAGTTATTCATTGTACATTGAAAAGTTCTATCAGTTATAAGACACTTTCCCTCATGGTTTTTAAGACCTCTGCTTGCTGTCACTCAGAAGAAACCATCATTGATCTTCTTTTTATTAACCAGTTTAGACACTTTCAGACTTTTCAGCAGTTTGCATAGCAGGTCTTACTGTAAGGGGCTTGAGTGGGACTTAAAATGCCCTCATAACTGTAATGCTAAGATTTTGTCTCCCTGCGTAGTGTATAGGTCTTTAGTGTAGGCTGAGGCCACACATTACAGAAAAGCATTTTTTTCAGTTTTTTTGAGCCAAAACTAGGAGTGGACTGAGCGAAAGGTAAAAATATACAAACTTCCCATATATTTCCTATTCCTTTGGTAGCCACAATCAAAAAACCGCAGCAAAATCTGCAACCAAAAGAAAAACTGGTTTTCCACAATGCGGGGCTTTAGCCTAAGGCAAAAAAGCGTTGCAGAAAGAAAACGCTTAAACTTTCTGCTTTCCATTATACCTATAAGGAAATTCCCCACATTGCAGTAGGTATAATTGACATGCTGAGATTTTCCAAAATTGCAACGTTGTTTGGAACTGTGCATGTTACTATGGCACAGCAGGCCATGACACTTCCTATAGCGGTATACCCGCACATTTTCTTCATCTAGCTGCAGCTTCTTCTTCTAAATTCATTGGCAATCGGGTCTGATGAAGGTCCTTTGTGGACTGAAAAGGTTAACAACATTTCATTGGATTGCATTTCTTTGATGTACGATGACATAACACTGAAGTGTGAGAATAAAGTATTCACCTAAAGCTACATTATCGAGTGCCTGAATTGATTATTGATCTGCATTTGGGGTGAAACCCTTTCAGAGCACCACTACCATATCTATCTTCTGGAGTGCCATGATTAATCTAACAACAGAACATATAACAGTGATAAGTAATATATCCCTGTTATATATGTCACTTTTGTAGATTTGGAGAAAAACAGCTTTGAAGTCTTATGCAAATTAGGTAGTTGGTGCCTTCAGCTCCCTACAGCGTACCTCACAACTTTTAAAGGACAGAAAGAGGGACAAAATGAACGGGCCGTGGTAAATTTAGCTCCACCCACTCCTAAATTGACTCTGCCCATTTCCACCCATTTTTCATTGGGTACACCCTACACACCATACCTCTCCCCCCACAGTACACCCATGCACCCCACATCTCCCTCACACTCAGTACACACTGAACTCCACATCTCTCCCTCCACAGTACACCCTGCATCCCACATTTCACCCCCCCACAGTACACTCATGCACCTAACACCTCTCCCCACAGTACAACCTTCACCCCACATCTCTCCCCCCACAGTTAACCTTACACCCCATATCCCCCCACAGTACACTCTGTACCCCACAGTACACCCTGAACCCCACATCTACCCCTCACACTGTCCAGCCTGTATCCCACATCTCCCACACACACACAATACACCCTGAACCCCACATTTCTCCCCCACACAGTCCACCCTGCATCTCACATCTCTCCCTCTCACACACAGTACAACCTGAATCCCACATTTCTCCCTCCCACACACAGTACACCCTGAACCCCACATTTCTCCCACACACACACACAGTACACCCTGAAGCCAACATTTCTCCCCCCACACACACAGTACACCCTGAACTCCACATTTCTCCCACACACACATAGTACACCCTGAACCCCACATCTCTCCCACACACAGTACACTCTGCATCCCACATTTCTCCACCACACACACAGTACACCCTGCACCCGCAGTACACCTTGAACCCCACATCTCCCCATCACACACAGTCCACCCTGCATCTCACATCCCCTCCCCAGTACCTTAGATCGCACATCTCTCCATCTCTTCCTGCACTGCATGGGATACAAAGACACGCCTACCTAGTCACGTGACCATCTGATGTCACACAGGTCCTTCTGAGTACAGTAGTCAGACTTTCCCCTGATCACCACCCACTCTTATCCCAGTTACAACCTTTTATCTTTTATAAGAGCGGGTGGTGATCAGGGGAAAGTTTAATAAACAAAACACTTCTGGGGCAGAGTGAGACATGCGTTAATCCGTGTGGGACCGTGGAACAGGAGACTAAAGTCGGTTGGGAGCTATGCCCCAGAGCAATGCTTTTGCCACTTAATTTCCCACCATCTCCTGCCTGCACCACCCCTTAATATTTCAAACTACCCTGACTTTGATGAGAAGACTTTGGGTTGTAGCTTTTGCAGTTCTGTATCAGGACAGCCATTCATATTCCATAATAACTCACAGCCCCCGAGTTACAATTTGACTTCATGTTTTTGCTCTATTTTCCCTCCTGTCATAGTACATCATGATAAAATAGAGATTTAAACATTCATCTGTAAATTTGCATCTCCCGTGTGAGTGCTATGTATAATTAACAAGAGATATCAAAACCGTGAAATTAGGGAAGGATAAGCAGATGTCCTAAGTCATAGAAATCCACTATCCATTAATTATCATATATTCAGTCTATTAGGCAGAATGCCGCGAGAACTCCAATTATACCCAATATGTCTCAGAATTGCTTCACAGGACAATATGACTACTTGGCATTTGAGCTCTGTACAATCTGAGTATTATTTATAGGACGGAAGATATTTATGGCGGATACATTATTATATAAATCATTCAATAAAAATGTATATTCAGAATTAACATCAACTTCATGAAGATTATCACATGAATGATTACATCGTTTATATGAACCTTTATGGAATATTTTTGCATTTCAGTATGTAGTGTAACATGTGCCCATGTTGTGTTCCCTTCTACTGGTATGCCTACACTGAACCTTGCTACTTCTTAGCCTCTGTTCACACTGGTGCTAGTTCTTTTCCAGCAGGGTTCTTGCCTTTTGATGCTCAATAGCATGGCATTATGTGGTAATAGCAATAACTAACTGTTTAAAAGTCAATGGGGTCAAAACGAATGAGCTCCATTCGATAGTAATGAATCCATCATGGAACCTGTAGAAATGAAAGAAATGATGGCCTACCTATGAATTACTGGAGCATGAACATTTATGCATATATCTGTAAAGGATGTGCAGTATATTCTACTAATTTTATATAAAAGTTACCTAGCAGTCTCAGGGGAGCATTTTATATTGTGTGGGGCCACTGTGGAGCATTATACATCATGTGGGGTCACTGCTGGGGGCTCAGTTGAGCATTTTATACTGTGGAGAATTAAATACCATGTGGAGCATTATATTGTGTGTTTTGGTGTGTGTGTGTGTTTGTGTATGGAGGGGGGGGGGGGGGGATCAAAATTGCTGCTGGCAGCCCTGTGTGCTATGTCTGTATCACAGCTCCCTGACTATAATCTTGCACGTACATGTAGTGCTCCACAGCTGTGTCATTCCCCATACAGTACTGTGCATGAACTGGCCATGGAGTTATTGGGGCCTGCCCAATACTATAGGGATGAGGATGACTATGCTGAGAACATACTCAGTAACTCCGGATAGCCAGCACATATATAGGATTTCAATGAAGGAGCCATGGTGTAGACTATTACCAGGAAACTGTTGGGTAGGCCCCCAGAACAAGTTCCACTGGTGGGCCCTAGGCCCTTCTGTCTGACACTGACTGGGTCTTTACAAGACAAAGGTCTCTTTGCTGCGCTGTGACTGTAACAAGCTGTGCACCTGTGTGTACATCACATGACCATGGACTGTATATCACATGACCATGGAATGATCTTTAGTCACTAAAAGTATGCAGAATTAATGAACCTAGCAGAGATCTAGAAAACTATGAGGAATTGACACAGAAAGTATATTGAAAAATTGTAGAACTTTTCATTATACAAACAATAACATTTATTTCCTGAAACTGGACATCCCCTTTAAGCTGCTGACAGCTTTGTACAGGCAACCGTTTCTGATCAATGTTTTGTTTTGCTTATTTTCTGGGCCTCAATCTGCCTGTCTGCTGCCTTCACCCTATGGGGTTCCTACAACTTTGTGTCTCCCCATGTTCCTTCTTATCCCCATAGAGCCCCTATCACTTTCTGTTCTATTGCTTTACACCTCCTAAAAGCCTCTGACACTTTTATATCCTTCCAGTCCCCCTCCCCTATATAATAATAGTCCCCATTTTTGAGTCCAGCTATTTGGTCAGTTTGCCAACAGAGTATAAACTTACCAATTTCCTTGGCCAGAGCCAGGCCTTGAGGATAAGAAATCGGAGCCAATTTCTTTTCTTTAAGCTTCTCAATAGTTTCTTTGTCGTCGCGTAGATCAAGCTTGGTTCCAACAAGGATTATCGGGGTGCTTGGGCAATGGTGCCTGACTTCTGGAAACCACTGCCATGGGTCAACAAGTAAAACCATTCATTAGCAAAACAAAAATCTATATTCTCAGTTATAAATGCTTTTTTTTTTATAGAAAATACTTAATTTTTACTAGATTATGAACCTGAAAACTTACTTCCAGCTGAAACCCTTTTCTCTGTCTAGCCAGACAAGCCATTCTCTAGCCATCACACGGTTTGCTTACTCAAGCACTTGTCATCCAAATTATTAAGCAAATGCTCCAAGGCGATATAAAAATTCAACATTTATTTAAGCCGGTAATAGTAGCCCATTGTGGTACTTGTAACATGGATCTTTATATGTCCTTGGAGCATATGTTTCTTTGTTGTTCATGTGAAGAGAGCAAACAACATTGCAAAGGAATCCAGATATTGTAATAGAGGCAATAAACGGGTCCATCTTGATAGAATTGGTGCCAAATAACAAAAGCAAAGTCTTTTTGTCTGTTAGAAGAAGTCAATTACGGGTCTACTATGAATGCAGGTCCATAAAACTACTACAAAATTATAATATAGAGATGGTATCATACTTTATTAACAATCTGAGGAAATGATCAGAAATATTATGAGATTATGTTGGTACGCCATACAAAAATACAAAAAAAGGTGAAATATGAACCTGTTGTAAAGACATAACCTCAAATAGAGAAGAAATGAGCTAGAGAAATGCTTATATCTGAAGCAGCGCCACTGCAAATAGCCTTTAACATGGGAAAAGCTGAAATTACAATGTTGACATTGTTGGTGTGAAGACAGATGTCAGCATCATTTTTCTATACAATCTTTTCAACAGATGGAAAAAGTGTTGTTTTTTTGCCATTAAAGTCCATGGAAATGAAATTCCATGGACTTTAATGGATACGTTCTCCCTACTCTGACACTAACGTTAAAATCAATAGGATGACTGATGAAACCAATTGACGTTCTTTGTCCATCTATCCCATTATCTCATCCACTGGCCATTTGACAAATGTTGGAAAACTACATGACGTGACTGACTGAGGGGGAAAGTATTGTTTTCTCTAGGCAGGAAAACATTGCACGCCAAGCAAAGAGCACAACTGCACATGGACACCTTGAAATATGAGCATTTCCAGCTTCCTTGCTCTGTATTCTACAAGAGATGTTTCCTCTTTTCTTCACCCTTTTCCTTCCCTCCATATAAAAATGAATTGACCCATGGCCAGGCTTAGACTTGGCCATGGGGTAAGTGACATCTCTGGTGGCCACTGTGCCAGAGGGAGCCACCAGCCCCCATCACTTGTATGATTAGTGTGACATGACTTCTAGGTAGAGAAGTAGCCTGACCAATATCCTCCATCCCCATATGGCTTCTAAATTTTTGTATAGGGGCCCCAATCACCAATCCTCTTGTTGCATCTTGCTACTGCCTGAGGATTACTACTGCGTGACCACATATCCCTGGCTCACAGAGATAGGAAGGTTCTAGTTCAATGCAAGAGCTTGTCAGCAGGTGACTGACAGGGCCTCTAGGACTGAAACAGGGCTGAGCTAAGGACTAGGCCACACGCTGCTACTAAGAAAATGTTTCATTAGAGTTTCAGGAATTTGTCTAATGGGTGCCAGGTAGGGTTGAGCCGATCTTGACTTTTTAGGATTGATTTTAAAATCCGATTTCCGATCATTTTTCATTCGAACCTGATCTCGATCCCAATTCCGATCCCAATGCAAGTCAATGGGATTTTTTTATTAATCGGAGATCAGATTTTAAAAGCAATCCTATTCACTGTACAGCATGGAATCTAACAATTGTTAGAATCCACGCTGTGTAGTGAATCACTAAAGTAGCCAGAGGATTTTTTTTTAATTCTCTGGCTACTTAGTCCCCCCTGGTGTCCACTTACCTCTAGAGATGGCTGGTCCTGTGCCCCGTGCCTTCATTCTTCGCCTCGCTGCTGCTCCACACTGCTCTTCTCCCTTCGCTGCCCCCTCCCTGTCAGGTTAGGAGAGTGTGGGTGGGTTAGGAGAGTGTGGGCAGGTACTGGGAGGGGAGACGTCACGTCTCCCCGCCCTGTACCCGCCCACACTCTAAGCCACAAGCCCCGCCTACCTAGCGCTTTAAACACTAACCTGGGAGGCGGGGCAGCGAGGCAAGAAGAAGGAGGGCACCGGAGCAGCCATCTCTAGAGGTAAGTAGCTGCTAGAGATTTAGTTTAGCCTTCCATTCGAATGAATGGAGGCAGCCGGTGCGCAGGGGGTTAAGGCTGTGTGTCGGCTGCTTCCATTCATTCCTATGGAACGGCAGCGGAGCCTTCACACTGAATATACAGCGTATACTCAGTGTGAAGGCTAAGCAAAGCATTGTGGGAAAAATCACCGATCTCGATCCCACATAAAAAGATCGTGTTCGGAATTCCAAAGGTGATCGTGAAATTTTCTCGATCGCCAATCGGAATCCGATCTTTTCCGAACACGATCGCTCAACCCTAGTGCCAGGCAATTGCAATGGGTGACCGGTCACACTGTCTAAGGCTTTGTCCTCTCGGTTACAGATTGACATGGGGTCCTATCCCTGGTCTGCGCTACCTGGCCCACTCTGGCCCCCATTGCATGATAGCATCTGCTATTGGCATACACTGTAATGGTAATATTATGGCAATAATACAAAAAGTGAAGCTGCCTCTAGTTTACCTATATACACACCACAATAATGGATGTACAGACGTTATTACATGCTCTTTAATGCTTTAAGGGGAATGTCTCAAAAAGGCTCTGACTTCATGTAACATTTTCCTGTCCGTGATTTATGAGGGCAATGACTGATGCTTTTTTAATAACCTGAAGATCAATGTATAAGAGGATAGAAGAGGAAGGTAAATGTTGGATCAATGAGAACAAACCTTTGCAAAAATCTTTCTCCACAAAATCAGATAGAAAGTACGGGTACATAATGTCTATGATTTCCCTGGAATGGCCAATAACTAAGCAAACATTTCATGCTATCACCCATCCATAAAAAATTGAAGGTGAAAGAGATGGATGCTTCCAATGAGGCTTAGATTGTCATGAATGAACCAGCGCTTGAGCTTCTGATGGGGGTAAATGAAAAATTATTCCGTGTATCCTCATGGCTGGAGGCAATATTCCTTCCTGAATTATTAAAAGCTGTAAATCTGAGAGTGTTGAAAAGCTGATCATGATTTAACAAATTCTGTATCACCTGACCAAAATAGGAGACATGTGTGTGACAACATGAAGAATTATTCCATAAGAATGTGCAGATAGCTGGAGCCCATGATCAGATAGATCATTCCATATAGTGATTAATAGAAAATTAAAATGCAATCATGTATGGTCGCTGTAGGACAAAGATCACATTCACTGTAATTCAGTTTCCCTAAGGTTAAAGGGGGTTTCTGGGCAAAAAAATTTTTTTAATAAAAAATGTCTGTTAGTGCTATTAATGGGTTAATAAATGCACCCATATACCTTTAGCTGTGTTTTGAGTGATTTCTGGGTGTCTCTGGGAGACCTTGGTATCTCCCGCATTTGTTTACTTGGTTCAGCTTCCTGCTATGCAACTTCTTCACAAACTCCTCTCACTTTACCCCCCCTCATTCCGTTCTTCTCCCTCCTTCCTCATCCCCCCTTCTTCCCCTCTCCCTCCCTCCCATACACCCCCTCCCTGTCTCTCTAGCTATCCCACCCTTCTCTACCTACTCAGCCCAACCCCCAAGCCATATTATATACTTACCCTCCATTCTTCTTCCTGTAAGACAGCCCCTCCTTCTGTACTGATTCTGCCTGTGCTCACTCTTCTCCAGCGATGATCCACCTCTACTGTGCATGAATGGATGAGGGGAAGAGGTGAATTAACGTCAGTAGTGCGCACAGCGCTTGGAGAAGAGCGTGCACCTTGCAGAATCAGTACAAAAGGAGGAGCCATCTTACTGGAAGAAACGCGGAGTTTAAGTATAGGTGGATGGGGGGGGGGGTGTTTCCAGAAATGGGGAAACGGATCAATACCGGATAATCAGAAATTGTCCCTTGAACTGTCTCGTGACCACTCCAAGAGTATACATTTTTGATTAATTAATAGAGATGAGCGAACAGTGTTCTATCGAACACATGTTCGATCGGATATCAGGGTGTTCGCCATGTTCGAATCGAATCGAACACCACGTGGTAAAGTGCGCCAAAATTCGATTCCCCTCCCACCTTCCCTGGCGCCTTTTTTGCACCAATAACAGCGCAGGGGAGGTGGGACAGGAACTACGACACTGGGGGCATTGAAAAAAATTGGAAAAAGTCATTGGCTGCCGAAATCAGGTGACCTCCATTTTAGACCAATAGTGGATTTCAAATCCGGGTCATATGAGAATGTGAACTTTGTGACTATGAGACAGGGATAGCTGTACAGGCAGGGATAGCTAGGGATAACCTTTATTTAGGGGGGAATGTTATTAAAAATAACTTTTTGGGGCTCTATCGGGTGTGTAATTGTGATTTTTGTGAGATAAACTTTTTCCCATAGGGATGCATTGGCCAGCGCTGATTGGCCGAATTCCGTACTCTGGCCAATCAGTGCTGGCCAATGCATTCTATTAGCTTGATGAAGCAGAGTGTGCACAAGGGTTCAAGCGCACCCTCGGCTCTGATGTAGCAGAGCCGAGGCTGCACAAGGGTTCAAGCGCACCCTCGGCTCTGATGTAGGAGAGCCGAGGGTGCACTTGAACCCTTGTGCACCCTCAGCTCTGCTACATCAGAGCCGAGGGTGCGCTTGAACCCTTGTGCACACTCTGCTTCATCAAGCTAATAGAATGCATTGGCCAGCGCTGATTGGCCAATGTATTCTATTAGCCTGATGAAGTAGAGCTGAATGTGTGTGCTAAGCACACACATTCAGCTCTACTTCATCGGGCTAATAGAATGCATTGGCCAGCGCTGATTGGCCAGAGTACGGAACTCGACCAATCAGCGCTGGCTCTGCTGGAGGAGGCGGAGTCTAAGATCGCTCCACACCAGTCTCCATTCAGGTCCGACCTTAGACTCCGCCTCCTCCGGCAGAGCCAGCGCTGATTGGCCGAAGGCTGGCCAATGCATTCCTATGCGAATGCAGAGACTTAGCAGTGCTGAGTCAGTTTTGCTCAACTACACATCTGATGCACACTCGGCACTGCTACATCAGATGTAGCAATCTGATGTAGCAGAGCCGAGGGTGCACTAGAACCCCTGTGCAAACTCAGTTCACGCTAATAGAATGCATTGGCCAGCGCTGATTGGCCAATGCATTCTATTAGCCCGATGAAGTAGAGCTGAATGTGTGTGCTAAGCACACACATTCAGCACTGCTTCATCACGCCAATACAATGCATTAGCCAGTGCTGATTGGCCAGAGTACGGAATTCGGCCAATCAGCGCTGGCTCTGCTGGAGGAGGCGGAGTCTAAGGTCGGACCTGAATGAAGACTGGTGTGGAGCGATCTTAGACTCCGCCTCCTCCAGCAGAGCCAGCGCTGATTGGTCGAGTTCCGTACTCTGGCCAATCAGCGCTGGCCAATGCATTCTATTAGCCCGATGAAGTAGAGCTGAATGTGTGTGCTTAGCACACACATTCAGCTCTACTTCATCGGGCTAATAGAATACATTGGCCAATCAGCGCTGGCCAATGCATTCTATTAGCTTGATGAAGCAGAGTGTGCACAAGGGTTCAAGCGCACCCTCGGCTCTGATGTAGCAGAGCTGAGGGTGCACAAGGGTTCAAGTGCACCCTCGGCTCTCCTACATCAGAGCCGAGGGTGCGCTTGAACCCTTGTGCAGCCTCGGCTCTGCTACATCAGAGCCGAGGGTGCGCTTGAACCCTTGTGCACACTCTGCTTCATCAAGCTAATAGAATGCATTGGCCAGCACTGATTGGCCAGAGTACGGAATTCGGCCAATCAGCGCTGGCCAATGCATTCTATTAGCCCGATGAAGTAGAGCTGAATGTGTGTGCTAAGCACACACATTCAGCACTGCTTCATCACGCCAATACAATGCATTAGCCAGTGCTGATTGGCCAGAGTACGGAATTCGGCCAATCAGCGCTGGCTCTGCTGGAGGAGGCGGAGTCTAAGATCGCTCCACACCAGTCTCCATTCAGGTCCGACCTTAGACTCCGCCTCCTCCAGCAGAGCCAGCGCTGATTGGCCGAATTCCGTACTCTGGCCAATCAGCACTGGCTAATGCATTGTATTGGCTTGATGAAGCAGTGCTGAATGTGTGTGCTTAGCACACACATTCAGCTCTACTTCATCGGGCTAATAGAATGCATTGGCCAGCGCTGATTGGCCGAATTCCGTACTCTGGCCAATCAGCACTGGCTAATGCATTGTATTGGCTTGATGAAGCAGTGCTGAATGTGTGTGCTTAGCACACACATTCAGCTCTACTTCATCGGGCTAATAGAATGCATTGGCCAGCGCTGATTGGCCGAATTCCGTACTCTGGCCAATCAGCACTGGCTAATGCATTGTATTGGCTTGATGAAGCAGTGCTGAATGTGTGTGCTTAGCACACACATTCAGCTCTACTTCATCGGGCTAATAGAATGCATTGGCCAATCAGCGCTGGCCAATGCATTCTATTAGCGTGAACTGAGTTTGCACAGGGGTTCTAGTGCACCCTCGGCTCTGCTACATCAGATTGCTACATCTGATGTAGCAGTGCCGAGTGTGCATCAGATGTGTAGTTGAGCAAAACTGACTCAGCACTGCTAAGTCTGCATTCGCATAGGAATGCATTGGCCAGCCTTCGGCCAATCAGCGCTGGCTCTGCCGGAGGAGGCGGAGTCTAAGGTCGGACCTGAATGGAGACTGGTGTGGAGCGATCTTAGACTCCGCCTCCTCCAGCAGAGCCAGCGCTGATTGGCCGAATTCCGTACTCTGGCCAATCAGCACTGGCTAATGCATTGTATTGGCGTGATGAAGCAGTGCTGAATGTGTGTGCTTAGCACACACATTCAGCTCTACTTCATCGGGCTAATAGAATGCATTGGCCAGCGCTGATTGGCCGAATTCCGTACTTTGGCCAATCAGCACTGGCTAATGCATTGTATTGGCTTGATGAAGCAGTGCTGAATGTGTGTGCTTAGCACACACATTCAGCTCTACTTCATCGGGCTAATAGAATGCATTGGCCAGCGCTGATTGGCCGAATTCCGTACTCTGGCCAATCAGCACTGGCTAATGCATTGTATTGGCTTGATGAAGCAGTGCTGAATGTGTGTGCTTAGCACACACATTCAGCTCTACTTCATCGGGCTAATAGAATGCATTGGCCAATCAGCGCTGGCCAATGCATTCTATTAGCGTGAACTGAGTTTGCACAGGGGTTCTAGTGCACCCTCGGCTCTGCTACATCAGATTGCTACATCTGATGTAGCAGTGCCGAGTGTGCATCAGATGTGTAGTTGAGCAAAACTGACTCAGCACTGCTAAGTCTCTGCATTCGCATAGGAATGCATTGGCCAGCCTTCGGCCAATCAGCGCTGGCTCTGCCGGAGGAGGCGGAGTCTAAGGTCGGACCTGAATGGAGACTGGTGTGGAGCGATCTTAGACTCCGCCTCCTCCAGCAGAGCCAGCGCTGATTGGTCGAGTTCCGTACTCTGGCCAATCAGCACTGGCCAATGCATTTCTATGGGGAAAAGTTAGCTTGCGAAAATCGCAAACTGACAGGGATTTCCATGAAATAAAGTGACTTTTATGCCCCCAGACATGCTTCCCCTGCTGTCCCAGTGTCATTCCAGGGTGTTGGTATCATTTCCTGGGGTGTCATAGTGGACTTGGTGACCCTCCAGACACGAATTTGGGTTTCCCCCTTAACGAGTTTATGTTCCCCATAGACTATAATGGGGTTCGAAACCCATTCGAACACTCGAACAGTGAGCGGCTGTTCGAATCGAATTTCGAACCTCGAACATTTTAGTGTTCGCTCATCTCTATTAATTAAGTTATTTAGAAAGTAGGAGGGGGCTGAGATTAGTGTAAGGATTTCCAGTTATCCCAGACAACTCCTTTAGGGTAAGTTCACACGGCGAAAAGTAAAAGAGGAAATTGCTGTTCACTTTCTGCCACCAGCTTTTTCACGCGGCTAGCCACAACAGGATGCCGATGCAGTGCATCAGCATTCCGTCGCAGCATCCCACTCCTGATTAGGCCCCGGATGAATGGGCCTAATCAGGAGGGAGTCTTGAGTCATGGACACTATGGCTGACTCAGCTGCGGAATCCGCGTGAAGATAGGTCATGTCTCTTTTTTTCCCACTAGCTGAAAAAAATCGCGAGTGGCTCCCACTGAAATGAATGGGAGGTGTTTTTTCAGGCAGATTTTGAGGCGGATTCCACGTCAAAATCCACATGCAAAAAAACTCCATGTGAACATACTTTTAAGGTCACAATTATATTTACCTATAAAAATGAGTAGAATGTAAAAAATTGTTGCCCATATTTAACTATGTTAGAAGTGTGATACCAATCAGGCTATGTATACCCACTGTCTTATTAACATAACTACACATGCAACTAGAATGTCAAGATCAAAAAAGTGAAAATAACGTTCATTATATTCAGTGTTCTATATCCCCTTCCATCACCCATAGTTATAACTAATTGCACCCTAGATCCCAATTAAAATGGACCCCATAGCAGCTGTTATATCTACTACCCTGGTTGATTCATCCATGCCCCAGAAAATATAAAAATGGCAACACCCAAGGTTGGTTTATAACTTGTCGTGCAGATTTTATTGTATTGACTTGGTTTGAGCTTAAAAAAGTTCCCATTTGAAGAAAGAGTCCATGGTTTTACATTCCAGAGATTGTCTACCCTTACCTTAGCTAGTATTTAGTTATCAGAGTTTTCCTGGACTAGGATATAAATAATCTTCCCCTTAGAATAGGTCCTCATTGTCATATTGGTAAGGGTCCATATCCCTGCCCCCATGCTCAACAGCTTTTTGAGGGAACTGCAGTGCTCAGATGAGCAGGCCCATTGGTCACATGGGCATGCCGCAACTTAATCCAGTTTCGATTAAGCTGTATAAGAAATCACAGCTACTATAAAATGTATGGTTGCCAGGATAAAGGTACATTTGCGAGCACTGCCACAGTCTGTGTCACCTCTGGTCTCCAGAGTTTACTTATTATGGCGTGGCTGATCCACATGCAGTGTATCCACAATGGAGAAAACGTCTGGTCAAACTTAAAGTGTAACTCCAGTTATAAAATAAATTTACAGTACTAGTGAACTTAAGAAAGTTTGAAAATTTTCTTATAAAGAAATATGTTTCCTTCTCCTCTTATCTGGCTGAGGTACTTTATATCCATTGCTCAGTATACTTTAATACATGTATAAAAGTTCTCACCTTTGCGCGCACGTTTTCATAGGATGCTGGACTCACCAATGAAAAACATATAAGAAAAACATCCTGCAAGAAGAAAGAAAAAAATGAGATTCCTGACACCTTGGTTTGGTTTACCTAACCATTGTCATCAGAGACAACCCTTTTCAATATGCAAGCATTGGGTGATCAGCTGATCGGTGCAGGTCCTGCTCCTGTCACTTACGACAAACAGCCTGTCCTTTCCTAGCAGCACATGAAATGCTCAGGCTGAGGGAACATAAAATTCTTCAATACGAGCTACAAGAAATACACAAAATCATCCTTTATTGTACAATAAACATTTTAAAAACACATTCTAGAACAAATTTGGGTGGAAATTGATGTGAGAGTCACAAGATACATGTTACTTTTTTCGTTATAGACAATAATAGAAGTTCCTTTTGATGATGTAACAATGTTCCATCCTTTAAGGGGCCGAGACTCAAACACTTTCTAAACTTGTATTCTAAGGGTATTATTTATTATTGTTATTATTATTATTATTATTATTATTATTTATATAGCACCATTAATTCCATGGTGCTTTACATTTGGGGGTTTACATACAATACACAAAATATACAGGTATGTTCACATGTAGTTTTTTGGAGCAGATTTTGACTGGGAATCCACCTCAAAATTCGCCTCCAAAAACGACTCCCATTGACTTCAGCTAGTAGTGGAAAAAAGAAGCGAGCTGCCCTATCTTGCCGTGGATTCCGCTGCTGACTCAGCCACGGCGTCTGCGGCTCGAGGCTCCCTCCCTATCAGGCCCATTCTTTGCGGAATGCCGCAACTGCCGCATGGAAGTGTTCACATGTGGAATGCAAATTCCTCCGTGTGAACATACCCTAAGACCTACTGTACAAGGAAAATAATATAAAAAAATGCATTGCTATGGGCCTGTCTTTGCTTTGATTTTGGTAAGGAACATTTATATTTTTCAATATTAAAATCATTTTGTGAGTTTTGGTCAACCATAGAGAATTTATTGTCTTATCATCTATAAGAAAATACTCACCGTCTGAGGGTATGATAATGGTCTTAGACGATCATAGTCCTCCTGTCCTGCTGTATCCCATAATCCCAGATTCACAGGCTTACTGTCCACCATGACATTAGCTGAGTAGTTATCGAACCTGGTAAAGAATGGCCATAGATCATAGTATAAATTAGTAACGGTGTGTATTCTTACATTGTGTCCATTTTACTTTCATAATGTAGATGTTATATGCCAGAGCCACAAAATATATATATTTATATAAACATATAGGCCTAAATCAGCCATTACAATCTTCTGAAAGAGGTGACAGAAAGGCAGTTTTTACTTGCTCAGAACCAGAGTTCAAAACACACATATTGCTATTTGTGGACCACAGGCCTAACATGAAGCTGCAAGACCCCATTATGTAACAGGGCCCATGTGATATGTATAATCCTGGTGTCTTTTCTTTTTTTTTTTTTTTAAGAAATTCTTTATTCATAAACAATTTACAAATAAGCAAAACACAAAGCAAAATTATAACAAAACAGGGCCGAAGCAACCGGACCTACGGAACCAAGTCACACAAATAGGCATGTCCAAGTGGACGAAACAAAACAATACAATAGGAATCAAAAGTCAAAAACAACACACCTAGAAACAGAAGGGAAGGGAGGAAAAGAGGTGGAGAAGAAGTGAAGAAAAAGAGAAAAAGAAGAGAAAGAAAAATGGGGGGGTTGGGGGGGCAACCCCGAGTTCCGTCCACCAGCCTGCCAACTGCCAAGACACATCATCCAACCAGGTCCTGATACTGAGGGAAATGGGCCTATAAATGGTTCCTGCCCTTCTTATGTATAACTGTGATGTGGGTCCTAGTAAACTCAGGAGGAGTTGTCCCACCCGCCGATAGGGAGTTCAAGGCACGGACCAAGGGGGACACAAGGGTCTGGGAGCAATTCTTATAATAAGAGACCGGGAGACCATCCGGGCCAGGAGCTTTACTAGGCTGCATCAACTGTAGCGCCAGGGCAACCTCATCTCCGGTAATGGGGAGCTCAAGAGCAACCTGGGCCTCTGTGGGAAGTGTAGGCAGACGCAAACTCTCAATATATTGCTTTTTCGCATCCTTTAGTGGAGGGGCACCAGGGTCAGCGGTGGGGGAGGGGAGGTTATACAGATTACGATAAAAGCGGGAAAATTCCTCCGAAATAGGGTGCGGATCCAACAAGCAGCCGCCTGTCAAGTTGGATATCGTAGGGACATAATTACGGGTTTTCTGCTCCCTAAGGGATCTGCTAAAGCACTTGTTTCCAAACTCGTAATAGTGCCTGCGACCCCTGGCAAGAAGGCATTTGGTACGAATATAAAAACATTCTCTCAGTTTTTTTACAGGCCAATAGAAGAGCAACCTGAATACCGAGAGGCATGTGTACGCTTGTGCGCCTGTTCCAGGGAAACCTCCTCCGCAATCAAGGACACCATCTCACGCGACCTCTCTTGAGTTAGGTACCATGCTGTACAAACACCCCCCGGATCACACACTTATGAGTCAACCAAATCGTCAACGGAGAAACATCAGGGGTGTAATTCTCCCTGAAATAATTGGCCAAGAACACTGCCTGAGAAGTAGGAACGTCCTGAAGCAGCGACTCATTAAGCCGCCACTGCCAGGACCAGGGTCTGGTCGCAGGAGAGGAAAGCACAGCATGCACCATCGCATGATCAGCACCTGTTGTCTGTTTCTTGTTGTAGAAAGACCTTTGGGCCCCCTCAGGCTTCAGGGCTCAGTGGTGATTGCAACCTCTACGTCCACTATAGTGATGCCCCTGGTGAGGACACACCCTGGACACACATTGGGGGAATTTATTTCTTTAATTGGGGGAGTTTTCTGGCATAGATTGCTGATAATGTGGTACATCTTTGGAAAAAGGACCTTTCTTGTGCCAAGGATGCACCACATCCCTCATTCTGCACTTAGCCAGCCACTTTCTGAGATGGGCTGGTGGAGCTAGGCAGAGAGTGTGGCGAGACAAGCCCGAAAAGCGTTATACAGAAAATCTATGCCAGCTACTGACTAGTGTAGATCCCCACTCTGCTGTATGGACGTGTGCCTGATTCATTAAAGGGGTTGTCTACTTTCAGTACAATATTGAGAGGCAAATGTTATTGGTTGTGTAATAGAAAGTTGTACAATTTTCCAATATATTTTCTGTAGGAATTCCTCACGATTTTCTAGATCTCTGCTTGCTGTCAGTCGTTCTGCTTAATCCAAGTGGGTAAAAATCAGTCCGTGGTCACGTGATATACAGTCCATGGTAATGTGATGTATAGTCCATGGTCATGTTATATACCAGGGGTAGGGAACGTACGGCTCTCCAGCTGTTGCAAAACTACAACTCCCAGCATGCATACTTGCTCTGCTGTTCTTGGAACTCCCATGGAAGTGAATGGAGCATGCTGGGAGTTGTAGTTTCACAGCAGCTGGAGAGCTGAAGGTTCCCTACCCCTGTTATATACAGTCCACGGTCATGTGATGAGCACACTGTGCTGTGACTATAATGAGCTGGGCACCTGTGTGTCCATCACATGACCATAGACTGAATATCACAGTAGGTTGTAAAGTGAGATGCCTTGTGTAATGTCAGAGTGTGGTCTGCTCTGCTGACACCTAGTGGCAGGTGAAAATATGCAGTATTGCTTATGCTTAACTTAGTTTTGCATGTATAAATAGCAACATAAAAAATGAACACTGCCTAGAGAAAAAAGAAATGTCACTAGCTGATGACGTCCCTTTAAATGCATTCTGGAATGCCCTTTAAGTATAACTAAATATATCATTAAAAAATACATTTTTCTATTAATATCAAAAGTTATTGAGGTAGTTTTATAGAAAAGAAATCGGAACTGTAAACGCCATCAAAGAGCAACTTATTTGTCCATGATTTTGTCAGTAAAATCAAATTGAAGACTACATTTATTTTCACCTTTCTGCCACCCAGGTTTAAATTTGTTTGGCGTGAAGTATTGCTTTATGGCACAGTAAGAATTACCGCTGAATACCACTGTAAATATATTTGTGTAGACCGAGCGTTATTGAAAGATGTCAGGAAAGCTATTTTCTCCAAGCGTTTGCCATCAACTGCAGAATACAGCTTTTTGGCCCAGTGGATAATACAGTACTAGAAAATTATACTCTTTATGTTTTTGGTATCTTACATTTGCTCGCAGTGGACGCCGGCGATAAACCGTGAAAGTACTGACAAGCGACAGAAAACGCCGCATAAGATGTGACAGATTTGTACTGTTGTGTTCAGGTTATTGCCAGTGTACATACAATTTTGGGTACATTTTGCAACATTGTTGGATAATGTGAAGCGGGTACATATATTTACATGTATTTGAAAGCGGTTGTTTTACGAAGAAGCCCTTTGCAAAATTTAAGGGTCATCTTATTACCACATTCAATGGCTGACCATGTACGACATAGAGTCCACTAGAGCGAGCTCTGCTTTCAGTGTATTACTCACTGCTCTGCTTAGTCAAGATGGCCCTTAGAGGTTATATAGGAAAGGTTGTATTTGTAGGGCAATCCCCTTTAAATATTACCCCTTAAATGCACCTAAATAAAACTCCCTGAATTGTCTTTGTTTGTGAAGTCTTCTCCTTAATCTATTCAACCATTTCTTAGTTACAGTATATAATATTCAGTGTAACCCAGGTGTGAATCCAATACAAAATTAGAAATGGTAAATTCACTTGGTTTCACCTGTCAGGATTATACAGAAGTTGCTTCTGCATTTTTAAATTTGGCTTAAAAAAATATGTTGTTTGATACCATTACATTATTTTTAAAGCATGACTAAAATTTTCAAAAAAATAAAAAATAAAGAAATGACCATGCAGGTGAATATGACAAACTTTGCAACATACAGTCATGGCCGTAAGTGTTGGTACCTCTGAAATTTTTCCAAAAAATTAAGTATTTCTCCCAGAAAATTATTGCAGTTAAACATGTGTTATTATGCACATGTTTATTTCCTTTCTGCGTATTGGAACAACACAAAAAAAAAACTGAAAAAAGGCAAATGGGATATAATTTCGCACAAAACTCTAAAAATGGGTTGGACAAAATTGTTGGCACCTTTTCAAAATTGTGGGTAAATCAGGGCCGCACCTCTAATGAGGCAACGTGAGGCAGCCGCCTCAGACAGCAGTTTGGGAGAGGGTGGCAGCCACAGGACTTTTTTTTTTTTTTACCTAAACAGTATTAAAGTTAAAGGACCTTTGATGATGACAGTCGTGATGTCATCAAAGGTCCTTTTGCAATTCGGCATCTATCCAGGGTCCGTGTTAGGAGAGGGGGGGGGGCAAACATCCTCAGGGGTCCCATACTTTCCATCAGGACTAGATTGGCAGCAGATAAATCGCTGCCATTTGCAGGCGCTGCCGATCACTGTTTGTAAAAGTTTTTCTGCACATATCAGCTTGCTGTGCCGCCCCTCCCCCTCAGCATCGGAGTGTGAGGGGAGAAGTCTCTTGCGATGTCACAGTTTTCTCCACTGCCAGGCAGAGCTGCACAGGAGTTTCTTCCATGTCCTGTGCACCGAGGTAAGCCAAAGATAAGTATATATTCTTGGGTAAAATATATGTATATGTGTTTACATTATGTGTCTTATATACTGTGTGAGTCCTGTATGTGTGTAGATAGATGTGTGTGTGTGTGTGTGTGTATGTTGTATATGACTGTATGTGTGTGAGTATATACAACTATCTATCTATCTATCTATCTATCTAACTATCTCATATCTATCTGTACTTGCTTCTAAACATGTGTACCACTATATATACTAAAATTTTATTTTATAATGTGATGCTTAGGCCTGGTTCACATCTGCGTTCAGGTTTCCGTTCGGGGAGTCTGCTTGACCACTCCCCAAACAGAAACCTATACGCACCCCCCTGCGTCATACCTTCAAACCGCCCGGTCTTGCTTGCGCTCCGAAAATTCCTCTTTATCTCTCCCTGTAACTGCCTCCAGCATCTCTCATCACCATTTTTTGCATGCTTTCTTCATTTGTCCACAAGAAAATGGCACTTGGGCATGTGCAGTAGCGCTCAGAAGGGAGTGTTACTGCGCATGCCTGAGATTTCAATGTACAGGAGTGAGATGAGAGATGCTGGAGGTGGTTACAGGGGGAGAGGAGGAGGAATTTTCGGCGCGCAAGCTAAAGAGGGGCCGGTTTCAAGGTATGACGCAGGGGGGGTGCATGGTGGCTTGGAGGAGGAACGCCCAGGGTGCACAGACAGGCTCATTTACATATCGGTTCTACCGGTATGTAATAAAAATGGGGGAGGAAGGGGGGGTCCTTTAAAAAAAAGAGTAACAGCGGCCCCCTGCAACCACTATTATGCCCTACAGCGGGTGGGCAACTGTGGGGCATAATAGAGGTTTCAGGGGGCCGCTGTGGGACATAATATGTATAGACACACACCTTCCCCCCGCTACCTGATGCGGACGATCAAAAAAAAAAAAATCGAGCCGTCCCCCAAAGCCCTCCCCCCCCCGGTCTTCAGTCCGGAGGAGGTGGGCGTCTTTTGATCGACCGCCTCAGGCAGCAGAGGGACTAGGTTCACCACTGGGGTATATAACTTTGTTTCCAACATTTGATGCTCTTTCAAACTCACCTGTGGCAAGTAACAGGTGTGAGCAATATAAAAATACAACTGAAACCAGATAAAAAGGAGAGAAGTTGACGCAATCTTTGCATTATGTGTCTGTATATGCCACACTAAGCATGGAGAAAAGAAAGAGGAGAAGAGAATTGTGTGAGGACTTGAGAAACAAAATTGTGGGAAAATATCCACAATCTCAAGGTTACAAGTCCATCTTCAGAGATCTTCATGTTCCTTTGTCCATGGTGAACAACATAATTAAAATATGGCATTGTAGCTAATCTCCATGGACATGGACGGAAGATAAATTGATGACAGGTTTCAATGCAGAATAGTCCAAATGGTGAATAAGAGGCCAATCAGGTCCAAAGAAATTCAAGCTGTTCTGCAGGCTCAGGGGACATCAGTACCGGTGTGAACTATCAGTCGACATATGAATCAAATGAAATGCTATGCCAGGAGACCCAGGAGGACCCCACTGCTGACACAGAGACATAAAAAAGCTAGACTGCAGATTGTCAGAATGTACATGAGTAATCCAAAATCCTTCTGGGTAAACATCTTGGGGACAGAGGAGACTAAGATAGAGCTTATTGGTAAAGCACATCATTCTACTGTTTACTGAAAATGGAATGAGGCCTACAAAGAAAAGAAAACTGCTAACAGTCACTTATAGTGGAGACTCAAAGTGCTGGAGAATCCTGAAGTGGCCGCAATGAGTCCAGATATAAATCCCATTGAACACCTGTGGAGAGATCTTACAATTGTTGTTTGGAGAAGAAACCCTGAAAATATCAGAGACCTGGAGCATTTTGCAAAAAAGAGTTGTCCAAAATTCCAGTTGAGAGGTGTAAGAAGCTTGGTGATGGTTATAGGAAACAATTGATTTAAGTTATTTTTTCCAAAAGGATGCAACCAAATATTAAGTTGAGGTGGACCATTTTTGGAGTTTTCCATGAAATTATATAATTTTTGTCATTTTTTCTTTGTTTTTTTTGTGCAAAACACGCAAAGGAAATAAACATTTCAATAACAAACCATGTAATTGCAGTAATACTGAGGGGCAGCAAAAGTAGCACTCCTACCAGCACCCTGGCCCCTGAGAGGGTCTAAAGGGTCCTCTGTGTCTAAAGTGTCCTCTGTAAATAGGGGATTCTTCTAGATATTTTACCCAGGATCATCAAGATATTTCTCTGTCTAGTGATATAACAGGATAAGGGTGGGTTCACACCTGTGCCCAGTCTCCGCTTTCAGGTTTCCGTCTTCTGCCGAGAGAAACTGGACAGGGGATGGAAACCCCCAGTCAGTTTTCAAACCCATTCACTTGAATGTGTTTGCAAAGTGACTGCACTTGTGCATCTTGTGAACCCGCCCTAGCTGAGCAAAGTGGCCATGACTCCCCCAGAGATTGTGCAACAAATGATTCCCACTTCCGCAACCAAAGACCACAGATCTTGGGGGAGATTTGCTGAATGCACCAGAATTGTAGTTTTATTTGTGGCACAATACTGGCCTATATTCTGTGCGCCACATTTATTGTGTGTTTTAGGTGAAACACAGCTAATGCTGCAAGGAAAAAAAGTAGGGAGAATGAATTTAATTTTTTGTGTGTTTTTTTTCTTCCGTATTAAATACATGGGAGAAATGTTTGCAGCTCTGCAGCTAAAGTCATGTTTTTCCATAGCTCTTTTTTCCACAACGTGTGGATGAGATTAATGAAATCTCGTTCACTTTGCTTGTACTGTAAAACACAGAGTTTTCTGCAACTTGGGGCCATACCCTTACCCTTCTTCACATCTGCGTTCGGTATTCCAGTCGGGGAGTCCACATGGGGACCTCTCGAATAGAATACCGAATGCAAATGCAAGCGCACTATAATGGGGTCCGTGTGCTGGCCACGCGCTGCCCGCACGAATTATGCGGACAGGAAAGTAAATTGTGAACTACTTTCCTGTCTGCATGATCCCTGCGGAGATCTTACATTATAGTCTATGGGGTCCATGTGCTTTCACTGCACACCGCTTGCAGTTGCGTTCGATATTCTATTCGGGGGGGGGGGGGTCTTCATGTGGACTCCTTCGGATGGAATACCAATGCAGATGTGAACGAGTTCACACCTACGTCTGCTTTTGCATTCTTCAGGTTCACTTTGGGACCCCAAAAACGGAAAACCAATACACTTAAAAAGTGTTTACTCAGGCACCCCATGGACAATAATGGAGTCCACCCGATTTCCACCTAAAAAAATCGTAGAGAAAACAGCTTGAAGGACTTTTCTCAGCATTTTTTGAGCAGAATCGGGGACGGAATTCCCAAATGTAGAGCAAGCGCTAGTGTGAACCTAGCCTTAGTCACTTTTTCATATCGTCAAAAAGGAAGGATATTAGGTAGGATAAGGAACTGTCAGGACATTCAAAAGAGGGGATTCAAGGAGTGGATGAGTTTGATGCTTACAGTATTTCCATACCAAGGATCCTCCACTTGGAGCAAAATATTGTACTTACACAGTAGGGATGTATTCTCCAGGGAAGGCATTGGTGGTGTAACTGATGAGCAGACATGTCTTTCCCACCGCTCTGTAAGGAAGAAACAATGACAACATATTAGTCTCTACTGTATGTACAGGAACATATTAATTTTCTTTATTTCATTTATAAAGCAAGCTTTATTGGAAAAGGAGGTTTTCTGGGACTGTAATCTTGATTCAAGAATAGAAAAACATGGCCACTTGGTTCCAAAAATCCATTTTTTCACAGGTTGTGTGTTGTATTGCAGCTGAAACCTAATCAATGTAATATAGCTGAGCTGCAATACCAGATACAACCCATGCATAGGTGTGGCGCTGTTTCTAGTAGAGAGCAGTTTTCTTATCCTATTCAATCCCTTTATCAGAGTTTGTTGAAAGTTCTACCTTATCTCTCAATCCACTTTTATAGTTATAAAGTTCAGGGGTACTCTACTTCAATTCCTGGCATATTTTGCATTAAGGATGGTGGAAAAGCTGTGTGATAACCCCAGTAGAAACTAGAAGTTTCCATGTCACATTAAAGACAAAACTGATGGCCTATTCTCAGGAATGACCAGTAATATTACATTTCCTTGCACCGTGGCCCCTTCCATGCTCACCACAGTCTATAGTCATGTTTTGCAAGAGTGGGCACTGAAGAGGCAGGACAATGCTGGGGAGGGGGGTCCAATAGACAGATCCTCATCCTCATAGACTGTAAGCTCTTGTGAGCAGGGCTCTCACTCCTACTGTTTGATATGTTAATTTCTTTTTCACATTGTAATGTCTGATATTGTCTGTTCATGTGTCCTCTGCTTTGTAAAGTGCTACAGAATATGTTGGTTATTATTATCATTAGACCCCTCTATTCTGGGGATAGGACAGCAATGTTATCTGGCTGGGAAACCCCTTTAACTTTTGACAGATGATTATTCTGTTACATGTGGGAAATTCTCTTTTAACTGAGCCTTTGTACTAGGTGGATATTTCCGAACAAAATGTGCAAAATAAATTTTTCTATCACGAAAATAACAGTTGTCATGTGAGGGTTAGTAAAGAGCAAAATGGACCAGATCAGGAAATGTGCAGATAAGAAAACCTCATCGTAGCTCAAGGAGCTTTCAAAGAGTAGCTGGTAAACCAAGAGAATTAAAGGGAGTCTATGTCCCCCTAAGCATGGTCACCTGCCACCGCCATGTTACGGAGCACATTACAGGGATAAACCCCAGACCTGGTTATGTATATTACAAATACAACGTTAGTCTTTATTTTTATGCCTGGAAGGCTAATAAATCTTATTAGCAGCCGACTAATATATAATGCCACCCACAGTTTAGTTCATGAGGTGTCACTAGGGGCCATCGCCTAAGGCAGCCTCATGAAAGATGTGCCCCTGGTGGAAAAAAAATGCTGCATATTACAGTACCAGCAAAATGAATGAGATTACATTCTTCTCCTACCTTTCGTTGTCTTCTCCACGCTGCCGTTCGCTTGAAAATCCGATTTTTGTCGGTATGTATGGGCCCCAGCGCTCAAACAGCACAATGGTCGTCCCCAATGCTGCAATAGAACTCTCCAGCGCCGCCTCCATCTTCTTCTGGAACGAGATCTTCACCTTGTCTTCTTCCGGCGGTGGCTTGTAACTTCAAGCTCGGGCTTAGGGCAAGCCAACTGCGCATGCCTGCCGGCCATGAGAAAATGGCCGCTTACAATACTGGTGCCCGCCCCCAGTGCTGCGAGAGAACTCATTTACATACCAACAAAAAATGGATTTTCAAGCGAACGACGGCGCGGAGAAGACAATGAAAGGTAGGAGAAGAATAGCCTTTCTTAAGGCTATTCCGACTTTTTAATGAGAAAAAATTGTGATTGAATGATAGGATCCCTTTAATTTCATCCATACATTATGGATTTTGTTCCCCATGGGCTTTTTGCTGTGTTTTCCTGATGTATTTATGTTCCATTTCCGCAGTGTTTTTTTTTTAGCTGCATTTTGCTATGCGTGGCCTTAGCCTAAAAGACAATAAGACTTTGTGAAGTACCTAAAAGACATGTCATAGACGTGACCAACTTGCCAGGTTATTTAAGTTCATGTATGTTATCAGTTGTACTGGAAAAATGACAAAGTAATGTAAAGGCGAAAACATAAGAGAACTAAAATAAAACAATAGAAACAAAAGTGCATAAAGATAAAAAGAAATAGGAAGTTAAAGCAATATCTGCCCAGCCCTTCAGTATAAGGACACGTAGTGCCAGGGAATTATTCTTTTGCCAGATAAAAGACGAAGGAAATACCGTAGTTGCCATTATATTAGAAGAATCAGACATTGGGGTGCATTAGAAATACTTCCCCATCTTATAGGGAACTTCTTCTACTCCAGGACACCAAGACTAAAACATTAGAAAAGTAGAAGTTCAATTTTACAAAATACCCTTTTCTAGCTGATTCACCAACCACCAGACTGATGTTACAAAATCTCCCATACAACCCACATGTCTCCATCTTGGGCCATTGTTATGACCCGGTCTCAGCAGTCTCGGCCTGTTAGGTTCAGGCGCAGAGTGTCCGGACGGCATTCAGCGCGTGAACCACCTGATGCACGGCAGGGGAGTGTTCACACCAGACATGCAGTTTCTGCTCTGGCACTTGGGCGTGGATCACGTGGTGAGTGGCCTGGTGGATCAGTGCCTGGTGTGTCTTGGCCTCTGAAGGGGTTAAGTTCTCTGCAGTGCTGAATACTTTACAGGCCATGGGCGAGGCCTTCTCTTTACTATATAAGGCTGTTGTACATGCTATCTGATGCCGGTCTTAAACGTCTGTTCCTAGTGAATGTCTGTTGTCTGAAGCTGCTCCATCTGCATCCTGGCCCATCCAGTTTCTTGCTCCTGTTCACACAGGACTGGTTCGCTAAGTATTGAGCTTGTATCCAGACATAGTGTTCCGGGCGCAGCGAGCCCTAGGTATTTTTCTGTTTGGAAGTTTGGAATTTTGGTAGGGGTTTTTTGTGTGTGATCCTAAGTTCTGTTTTTCCCTATCCCTTGCTTAGTTCAGTTATTCTGTGTTTCACGTTTATTCTCTTCCTATGCTTTTGTGTACTCACGTTCACCGTTAGTCCAAGTCTGGACATCCGTAGGGGGCTTGTTCTGTATCTGCCTCTCCTTCGTAAACGTGAAGCTAGACAGGGGCTCTATTTCCCTTTGTAGGTTAGCTACTTCTCCGGCTGTGCTCGTGCCCCTTCAGGCAAGTTAGTCGGGCCCACGGCTACTTCTAGTTGTGCGAGGCAGGGTGTAGGAGGATCCACACTAGAAGTCCAAACTGCTCATACTTATTATTGTTTGTTTTCTTATATGTTTTTCCTGTACCGTACTGAGAAGTTATCAGTCCGGGGCCAGTCCGTGGTCAGGGATCCCGAGATCATAACAGCCATGCTGTGTATCTCATTTGTGCTTGTTCTATCTTCCAGTATTGATACACCTCCAATAGATGTCTACTATATGAGTTTGTGTTGCTTGTGTGACTGACGTCTGTCTCTTCCAACTCTTCAGTACACATGAATGCTCTACTGGGCTAAGTGTGCATGTGTTCTGAATTGGGATCGGGGAGTGAGCCGCAACGAAACACCCCTAGTGGTAGAACTGTCTCCACTGAGAACAAAAGGTTTAGACATGTAAAGTTTGACATGTTTGATCTTTCTTTTTCTAGCATCATTGGGACATCGTCATATATATCAGATAGTCATCCAGTCCTACCAGGTTCGCATGTTAACTTTTTCTGTATGAGCAACTTCAGGCTCTGTGCACATTACATGTAAATGTAAGGACGGCATCTGTATATACATAAAGGAAATAGTAGTGACACAGACATGCCAATGTATACTAAATACTGTAAGTATATACTGGGGTTGAGCCGATCTTGAGATTTCAGGATCGTTTTTAAAATCTGATTTTCGATCATTTTCCAGCCAATCCCGATCATGAAATTTGCTCAATCGCCGATTGGGATCTGATCTTCCCAAATCCCGATCGCTCAACCCTAGTATGTAACTTTCAAGATGTGTTTTATCTTGGGTTTGGGTGTCTCAGGTCCCTTACGCATTTCAGATCAACTTTGGTACAAACAGAAGTGAAATTATTATAGCACACCCTCTATCTGGTGCCGTCTGTATTCACCCCCATATTTAAAGCATGTCGGACACTTGCTTCCATGGAGGACAGTTTCCATCATGTGTTTTACATTGCAGTCAATGAAAACAGACACAGATGAAGGGGGCTTCCTCTGTGTCCATTACTATTGTTAATGTCCGTTGCTTTCATCCTATGACCGATGAAAGGAATGGACTGTAATAACAGTAGTGTGAACACAACATTGTTAGAAGGGTTCCTGCAGATATTAGTAGTGTGCCTTCTCCTCCCCTCTCTCCTCTTCATAGACTTCTATGTAAAAAGTAACTCGATAAATGGAAGTAGCTTGATAAATAGTTAAAGAAAAATATTTCTTAAATAAGATATTATACAAAATTTCTTATATTCACCCTAACTATTAATTTATACTTGTTTCATAATAAGTTACACCTTAAAATCCAAATGCTACGAGGCTGAAAGTAGTGGAGAGCCCCCTTAAGAAGGTCTGGCAGCTCATCAATGACTTGCATTCCCCATGGTGTAACAATCCAGGGACATGTTTTTCTATAGCTCTACGTTATGCCATTCCACTGTTACTCCTTCTAGACATTTCTAAATAAATCGACAACTGGGTGTTACCATTCCACTTGTCAAAGGGCTGTGCATTTGGATAGTTGGGCATAGATGGCATTGACTGAATAGTGTTAGGGTAAGTATCCGCCTCAAAATCCTTACCAAAAAGATAGCTCCTATTGAAATCAAAATAGAAAGAAGCGAGATGCTCATTCTCCAGGCTGATTCGCCTCGTGATTTGGCCTGAAGACACTCCCTCCTCCCGACTAGGCCCATTCATTGAGCCTAATCCGGAGCATTTACTATAACAGACAGTCAGTCGAGTTGACAGGTCCTCTTTAAAGTGTTGATAATTGTATCATGCACATGGATATAGACACGAACAGGTATCAGAAGGGGAAATGCTGATATCCAGGGGCCGTTATATAAGGGTCTGCAGAATTTCCATAAAATCAATCCTCTGCACCAGTTCCCTTGTAGCTTCATCTCACCATACAATTTGATAGCATCAATATGTCATTGCTAAATTGCCGCAGTCAGCCATCTTACGATTTAGGTGACAGGGGCTTGCGGCTCCCAATTTTACTATTCTGAGAAGTATTTGTCAAGCTCTTACATTTTTATAATTTTGCTGCTTTTCGACAGAAAGTGTCTGATTTACATGCTTTCTGTACAAGATGATTTCCGTATCATTTTCAGTGGGGGCTTGCATCCTAAAACCTCCATATTGTGGTTCCATATAATGTTCCTATGAATATGTTGAATTATGAAAGCTTTTATGTGTATAAATAAAACAAGATATGCCGCTATATATAAGGCTGCTTCTACAGTATAAGAAATGTGCCCATAAAATCCTTTGCAGTCAGACATAAGAAGCGTATGGAATCCAAATGGGAAACATAAGCCTCTACTGCCCCCTCCTGTTTGGTTACATATATTTATTAATTTATGCGGGTACTTTAGCTCTGTAGACTGGCAGCTGCAGCCGAACAGATGAATCCTTACTTCATTAGCAATAGTGATGGTTTGGCAGTAGTATGTGGCCTTACAATCGCACTTGTGGGAAGGGCTGAGGCTCTATAACTAAGGCTTTGTCAATGATATTTTGCATAATGCGGCTGGGAGATTGAGGACAATGACAAATCCTGATAGTCAAATGTTTCCCTGGATGTACAAGGGATGCTGTGTAGCATTTGGTGCAGCACAGCTATGAATCAAGTCTTAAGAGCTAGATATGAAAAGAGAAATGTAACTGTATCTGACTGATAAGATAAAAGTATACACTATATATGGCAGTGACTTGTTCATCTTGTACTCCCTGCTAGCTTAGCTTGTTCAGTCATGTAGTTTTAACCATTTCTTTATTGGCTGTAGCTTAGATCAACCCTCCATTCACTGATGTCCTAGCAAACTTGTGCAGGGCTTGTGATTGTTTAGTACATGCCACTAAGGTCACAGTTACAAACAGAGACCATATAGACAATCAAGCACGTGGAAGGTTCCAACAAAAAGAAGTGACTACCTGTGCACGGAAGGTCATATATATGTGATGTCACAGAAATCATGGCCAGCACTGTAAACACTTAACAAAAAAGTGGTGTCTTGCTAAAGAAAGGGGTGTGCTATACCTACAACAGCTATTTTCTGAAGAGTCCTTTATCACCAATTACATTGCACAATCTGCACTTAATCAATGTACACAATTCACAGCATGATTTTCATTATAGACAATTGCTATTTAATGGGGTTGTCCAAGAGTTGATAACTTAAAAGGAGTCTATCAGCAGGAAAATTGGTATCAAACTAATGACTGTACCTTGTAAGGAGCTTCCACACTTTCCAAAGATGCCTTTCTTACTCTGCATTGCAGCTCCATTTTAATAAAAATCGGAATTTTATAATGTAAATTATCTGAAAAGGACTTTAATGGTGTTTCTTCTGCTGCTGGAGCTTTAATCTTCCCTTTAGATAATCGCCCCTAACTGCAGATGAAGTGGCAGATGTCGCTAGAGTGGAGCTGGGTGAAGCCCCCCTAATACCCCATTTCAGTTAATTGATATTCATTAGAATGAAGCAGAAGTGCAGAATAAGAAAGACATCTCTGGAAAGCGTAAAAGCCGTCATTAGTTTGACAACAATTGTCCTACAGACTGACTCCCTTTAAATGAATCTTAAAATAGGTGGTCAAAATAAGATTAGCGGGAAAAAGACATCTGACACTCGACGATCAGCTACTGTGGGATCTGCATATTGTGACATACAGAAAACATACAGCTCTGTACACTGTATTGTGGCTGTGCTTCCTTATTTCAGCTCACCTCCCATTCATTTCAATGGGAGCTGAGCACTGCACTGCTTCAAAGCCACTATGCAGTACAGAATTGTGTGCTTCTGGCTCTGTGCACTGTGCAGATGCACCAGCCACAATCACTGAGCCATGTGATTGCCAGTTCTTGGACCCCCTCTGATTTTATATCAGTGGCCTTCAGAGAGGCCATCAATGCCTTAAAACCATGTCAAAAGACTCTGGGATAAAACATATCAAACCAGCAACAGTTAGGTATGTCAGCTTCACCAGAATTTAACCCTTGTTCCCCCATGATAATTTGTGCCTTCATTGCCAAGACATTAATTTATTTAACAATATGCAAATGAGCAGTCTAGAGCACTGACGGCGTCTCTGTTCCTCCAAACTGCTATGCCCCACATTGATATTCCAGTATGAAAAAGGAGAACACATGGCCAGGTGAGATTTCAACATAGCTCCCTGGCCCAGTCATTCAAAGAAGGGAGTGGGAAAGGAGGGCGTATCAGAGCAGGGGGGAGTGTAGCAGTTTGGAGCTTTCAGTGCTCCATATCACTCATTGGCATATTGTGAAATAAAGAGACATCAGAGACATGAATTTCTTGGGATAAAAAGGTGTCACATCAGGTGAGCCTGACTTGTCTGTGTTGCTGGTTTAATATGCTTCACCCTGGTGACAGACCAGACCCCCCTGGGGTTCAAGACCCTTAGGGGGTCTAATAAATGCAAAAAAATAAAAAAAAAAAGTAAAAAAATAAATAAATTTTTACAATAAAAAGTATTAATTCAAATCATCCCCCTTTCCCTAGAACACAGATAAAACATCTAAAAAATCTATAAAAATATTTTTCCTATACGGTAAACGCCATAGCGGGAAAAAAAAGTCAAAGCTGCCAAACCCACATCCACCATCTTCTATCAACAAACTTTAATTAGTGTTTCACAAGGTAAACATAAAAAACCAATCCGATTTTTTTTTAGCAGAAAACTGATGCAAAGTGATGCAAATAGATGCACATCCGTTAACAGATCAGTCTTTTTGATGCCTGAATTGCCATCAGGTTGCTACAGTTTTTTGATTAAAATAACGGATCCGTTTAACCGATCAGTTAAACTGACGTGAAAAACATGATGTGAAAGCGCCCTAATATGTACTTGAGGCATTGTATGGTGCAGTAAAGCTCCACAGACTCAGCCTTTATGGACCCAGAATCTTCTTAAATGGCATGTTCTTCTCAGCACAATAAGCACCAGAGAGCTGCGGACTGCAGAAGATAACCTTATTAGCTTTCTCCTGCCATGCCGAAAGAAAATTGGGTACAAGGATTATATGGCAGGTGTTCTTTTATTCATGTACTTGTCATGTTGTTTTGTGTGTATTTGTCACTCAGAATGGAGGAGACATGACAAGTGTCCTTTAAAGTGTGCCTTATCTGTTTCTTGTTTCCTACAGCTGAACCTTGTCGTAAATCTGCATGTGCCTAATAATTATGGGGTGCTAAGAGCATTTATAGGATTTGCATGACATTAACATATACAGTATACAGCATCACACCAGATTAAAGGCTGTCTGCCACCATAACCCAGCATATCACCCCAGCCTTGCAGATAGATAGGTTATTGTCACCAGAACCAGCATATCACCCCAGCCTTGCAGATAGATAGGTTAGGGTCACCTGAATCAAACAGAGTTTTCCCCTTTGTGAATTGCTGCTTCTTTTTCCAAGATATGTTTTACACATGCAAATGGATAAAGTAGTGCTCTAGTGCCGAATTCCCACACTCAGTGCACCAATTGCCTCATTTGCATAAGACTTTAATGTTTTTCTCCAAATCCGTAAATGTGACATACAGAACAGGAGTATGTTATCACTGTAATGTGGTCTTTAACATGGTAGAGATAGCTGAATATACTTGGAGAAGGTGGTAAACTCCCTTTATTTTCCCATCTCAGTGTTTCAGCAGTGTGCCTGCAGTCTCCTCTTCTCACTTCCCATATTTCTCCCTGCATTCACCAGCTTGTTGAATGACAATATGAAGCATCACAATACTTATGCATATCAGATAATATGCACATGCTTGTACAGAACAGACTCAGTGTTATCTGTGTGTTTACATAGAGAGATAACAGACTCTGCTTTATCAGCAAAACTGCAATTAGCTGAATGATTGTCCTGCCAGCAGAGCAGTGAGTGACATCACTGTCCTATCTCACAGGTCCATGGCTATGGTAACGCTGTGTAAACAATGGAAGGAATACGTTCACATAGCAGACAAACAAAGCAACATTTAGAAAGCAACATATTTAGGAAAAATCTTCAATTTACATAAGCTACCAGTATAAATAGGATCCTTGAAATTGGACAACCCCTTTAAGGTCTATAGCAAAAATTGTGAAAAGTTCACATTCAAGCATTTTTATTCTGCGTTTTTACAATTGTTTTGAAGTGTCAGGGGCGTTTTTTCAAAACTGGAGGCTTTTTTTCAGTTGCTTTTCCTAATAAACAATATAGTCCAATACCTTTACAGAAAAATATTAGAAAAGCAAAAAAAATAAACACATTAAAATAATGCTATGGAAAACTATTGAAATTTGCAGCATTTTTTACAGATTTATTCACCAGCTGTTATCATTACTACTATTTGTTTGCATTTCCCCATCACGTCTATTCAGATTTCTAAAGCGCATCCCTACAGACAATCTGCTAGAACATACATTGGCTCTGCATTTAGAATTACTATATTTAGATGTATTGGGACGCTCAGTTGCCAAATTATGCCCCCCTAGGCACAACACGGTGTGGTAAAACAGCATAAGTGTCAAAACTTATGAAAACACCATTCATATGCAATAGATGAATCCACCTACATGTGTGTGATTTGCATTATAAAAAGAAGCGATTGAATTATTTACATTTCGCTCATGTCTGGGCGCCGACGTGCATGAAACCTGTGTGATTAACCCCGAATACACAATGCAGCAGCCTTATTTAACAGATTATCGCTACGCGCCGCCGACGTGTCTTACAAATTTACTTTTTACTTTTTAAAGTGGTTTTACAGTCTTCTGTAAATAATGTTAAACCTCAGTAAATCTCTATAAAATTAAAATATATGCAGTTGTCTAATATGCCGATTGTTTCATTGTTATTTTCAATACCTTTATTTGCTTTTAGTGAATGGAACGTTTCTGTTTACACCCAGAGTTGTTGCCTCTTAAGTGGTCATTCTTATCCTTGGCTCCATGGAGGAAACCAGTATGGAGTGCTGAGGGGCTTATTTAATAATGACCTCATCAATGGGCGGTTTTATATACCGCTAGAAAGCCGACAGTGTGCTGAATTCAGCACACTGTCGGTTTTCCCGGCATGTGCCGTGGTGTTGATTTCAGCACCAATATCTCTCCACTGTCAGAAAGGTGGGCCTTACAGCCTTGCATCATCACTGGCTGTGAGGAATGTCGTGTCTCTTGCCATATGATGAAGGGAGACTTAGATTCTTGGTCATTCAGAAATGGCACTCAACAAAGACTCAGCCAAGAAGCAGCAAGGAGAGAGCACTGCCTCTGGGATCGCATGTAAAGGACACATGTTGTTTGGACTGATTTAAGAACGCAACCTGTGGCCTAGAATAAGGCTCAGCGAACCAAACCATCACTATGTTTGGTATTATATTATTTCTATTCTTTTATCCCATTTTATTTTACGTATAGTATTTTACTTTGATCTGTATTTGCTTATTCACTGATATATATCTCTGTATATATTTGTGGCTAATATCGTCCAACTTGGGTTACTAAATATAGAAAATGTATAAAGCTCTTTCCATATTATCCTATATGAGTCCAGGTACACTCACAAGACATGAGTGGAAGGTAAGAAGGGTGATTGCAGGTGGTGAGGCAAGATCCTTCACACCCACAGTCCAGCCTTACCTCCCTAACGCTAACTGGGCTGCCTGACGAAGTGCAACGTGCAACCCCATGTGCGGGGTATATCCTCCACTACTGCACCTCACAGTGCTAGTCATCTACCACATGACTGATTTTTTCAAGCAGGTATTGACAAACTCCAGCAATACCTCTGCTTAAAGTTTTAGTTACATATATTAAATATTATGTAAACAGAACACTTGTTAAGTCAGTTTCTACAGTTCAGATCATACGTACAGTGATGTGACAGTACCAGAATACAGCACACAGTGACATTGCAGTACAGGATAATAAACACAGCTTAGTCAAAGGATAATACACACAGTGATGCCACAAGTACAGGATAATGCACACAGTGATGTCACAGTACCAGGACAATGCAGACAGTGACATAACAGTATAAGGATAATAAACACAGTGATGTCACAGTACCAGGACAATGCAGACAGTGACATAACAGTATAAGGATAATACACACAGTGATGCCACAGTACAGGATAATGCACACAGTGATGTCACAGTACCAGGACAATGCAGACAATGACATAACAGTACAGGCATAATAAACACAGTGATGTCACAATAGAAGGATAATGCACAGAGTGATGTCACAGTAACAGACAATGCACACAGTGATATACAGTGATAATGCACACAGAGATATAACAGCACGGGGATAATAAACAGAGTGAGGCGCCTGGATTCCATTCCTGGATCTGCCTCCAATTCCGCTTGAAAAATGCAGAGAGTCCTGCAAATAGAAACTGGGTTTAGGTGTAAACCGGGCGTAAACCCTGGAGGACCCTATAGACCCAAGTGACCCTGAAGAGCAGAAACCCAAATGCAGGAATGAATCTACCATGACATCATAGCTCAGGGATAATATATCCACAAAAGATTAATCTACAACATGACATCATAGCATCGCAAAAAAGTAATTATAATGATGTCACATGACGAAATTATGATGTCCCAGTAATGTAGACATGTTCAGTCTTCCCCATCTCCTTCCATCATCAATAGCTATCACTAATTGCACCCTGGGTCTCAGTAGTAATGGGCTCCCTTAGTTGGGCTCTATAGTAGCTGCTACATCTGCTAACCCAGTAGTTATACCAAGGGGTGCAGATTCTGTTCTTGAAAACATAAGATTGGGCATGCTTAAAATCTACAGCCAGATTCTTCTTTCCCCCAACATCTAGACTTAGAAGAAAGTCGAGAGAATCCTATACAAATGAGACATCAGGCAATGGAAATCAGTGGGTTTAGTCATCATTAATCTAATGTGTATGGCCCCCTTATTTTATCAGGACAAGAAAAGGGCATTGCAGCTGCAAATCTTATATTTCCTGAGCAATAACTAACAATCCTTGTCAACGATAAGTGTTAAGATATTAAAGAAGATTTTCACCAAATGTTAGTTTAGAAGAAGTTAGAGACGTTGAACATTTTAGGTTATATTACAGTGATATTACTATTTGTCTACGTTGTGTTAGCTATTTTTGCAAACAGGAAGTGCAACCAATGTCACCAGTGAACTAAATATAATAAGAAAACTTCTTTAACCATGCAGACTAAGCAGAGTATGCCCACAAATATGTGCGAGCATGACCTAAGAAAAATAACCTTTACTAGAGTAGTGTACATAATAAGAGTTAGACCAGAGTCTTCATGTTTACACTGGACAAGAGAAATTAACACATAGTCAATACTGTCCGCCATATTTTCCTACACCACCTATTTTTATTTGTTCCCCATCATCCATTCTAATAGCCATTTAGATCATTTTGCTTTGTTATTGGATATTACTTCCTCCGAGCACCTGGACCCCATAGCACCTATCCTGACTATTTATGGAAAATCTACCATCATTGCTCTGTGACCAATATGTTTACAACAATACAAGAACATACATAAATCTAAAGAACTGTCTGTTCTGATCTATGAGATAAAAACGGAAATAAAAAGGATGTCTCTTTTGAAGATCAACAGTAAAACAAGAACAACCCTGAAAATATAATATGGGTTAAGCGCCATAACAAGATCATTGGCATAGAGCAGTGGTCCAACATGTGGTTCCCATCATGCTCTGACATACAAAGGTGAGAGGAAGGAGTAAAAAAAGGCTCCTCTATAGATACATTTTCACAAAGTTTATAATGTGTTTCAAATTTTTTGGCAAATTGGTGACCTCTTTAGACGATGGTGCTCTGCCTTATTTTGAAATGGGACCCCATAAAGCCTCTATAGTTGTTATAGGAAGGGAGAGAAGGTCAGAATAAATGTTTGTCTCATCTTTCCCCCTTTTGGTTTCTCGGTATGGCCTCCTGCTTGATCACATCCAGCTTGGCTTTTGACTGTATCCGTGGCCTGAAGAAGTCTTGAGTCAAGGCCTCTGTGTGTTCTCTGTCTTCTGCCTGGTTAGCTCTGCCCCATTCCAAATTTCTCTAATTCTGTGTCATGATATATGAATATATTCTACCAATCCTTCACTTTAGTATCTCAAACATGTCAACTCACTTGGGTTCTCTGCCCTCTCACCTCTTGAAAATGCCAAACCTTCTTTTGCCCATAAATGGCATTTGCGAATCAACCTGCGAAGGGCTCACCCAGATTGACATGTTTGGCATCTGTAGATGACCTGTCATCAGTTGCATCTACCAAATTCAACGTCCTTCTCCTACCCCTGCAGCTTGATGGGGGGTTTTGATCTACAAAGAATCCATATTTTATTGCTGAAAGGAGCTTAAGGCCAGGTCTCCATGTGGCGTAAATACTGCTGTTCATCCGTAGCGGAAACGGCATGGCAAAAAACTGCAGCTTTTTACAGTCCGTGCAAAGTGGATGGGATTCTAGCGACTAACACCCACAGTGGAAATGCTGCAACTTCCAAAACCGTTGCATTTTTGGAAATTGCAGTAAGTCAACTATACCTACGGAAACCTTGGCGGTTCCCTATAGGTGTAATTGAAGCAGAAAGTCCATAGAGGAAAATTCACCGAGGCCCACTACTTGGGGCCTTAACCTAAATAGTAAGCATTTGCTGAAACAGATTTATTGGTCATATGATGTTCTGAAAGGGGTCATGGAGGCCTCCAGTTAGGCCAATTCACGCCTTCATAATATAAAAAGATATATTGGGATCCATACAATGAGCTACGTGCAATGAGGAAAGAAAACTACAGTCCTGTAATAAGCATCGGAGCCTCAGATAACACTTCAAAGCTAACAATAATTCTCACTAAAGCACATCAGCATCACTTCCTCTACTAGTCTGGGTGTGGTGGTTTAGTGGCGTTCGCTGTGTTTCCACCAATCTGCTTTGCTCTGTTATTGGGAAGAACTTACAAAGCGTCATAGTGTATACCAATCAGATGTAATGTCACAGAACCTTCTATCTGATGAAGAGGAAGAGGATGACTGTCGTCGTGACCCCGCCATGATCAATTTGCACATTATTGTTACATGGCATGCAGATTTTTGATCTTTTCCCTTTTGATCTAAATTTGCATGCAGAACCTTTGTTAGGATGGTGCAGTCTGTAACGCTAGTCTTGCCATTGGAAATATGGTCTGGAACCAGAGTGGCCCCCATTATATTTAATAGGGTGTGTCATGGTTCACCAGTATCTGGTATATCCACCTAGGGCCAGAGAATTTTGCCTAAAGATAACATCTTGTTTTCTCTTAAACTTATTGACAATTGTCAATTTTATTCTCGATTTTCACATATTTGTGAAACAGTTGAGTGAGAGGCACAGGAATATATTTGATGCAAGTTTCCCCGTCCTACCAACCACTACTGACTAAAGGGAAGAAATAGCTTGCAGCAGGTAGACAAAGTCCGCAGGCAATATCTTGGACTCTAGGGAAGGGTGAACAGCGATATCCCCATTCTGATAAAAATTAGTGAGTGGCAAATACATTGAATGAATAGATTCATTGCACAGCCCTATATCCAGCATGACTGTTGGAAGCCATGAGGCTAGTGTGAACAGAGTTTGAAACATGATATGTGCTCTTAAGCAGCTACGTCTTTCTAAGTGCATGCTATTGCTATGAGGAAGGAAAATATCCCATAGCTGTAAGGGAAAAATAACAGGTTTCAGTTACCGTACACTATAAGGAAGAAAATAGGTGATTTTCGTGAGTTGTTATCAAAACACTAGGTATTAATGGCACGCAGGATGCCAAATTGCTTTGGAAGCAATGAAATAATGGCTGACAGCCCAGTGTTTAATAATCAGGTGATGAATACATGTCTGTAATCCTGCATGTAGACATCATTCCGAGTGCCACGTGAATTGCTAAAGGTTTGTTTGAAAACACATCGAAGCAAACATAAATTAGGGGAACATATGCCGAATGCTGGTATCAGTTACACTCATGCTATCACAAACGTGCACCTATGCCTCTAGGTCGTATTCACACTGGTGGCCAGGTCTGTCCTCCAATTCAATCCAATTAATCACTAAACTTGGGAAAGGATCCCAGGAATAGCCATTGTTAGGAATACAATAGTCCCGGAGTGACGAGAGTAAAGGATCAGAGCTTTCTATTACCTATGATAAGCTGCTGCTTGCATTGGTCTATAGTTTACTAATGGGGAACATACGGTAGTATTGGCTCAGGAATATATTATTAATATATTAGGGAATTGTTATTTGTGCACTTGCCATAAAACCTCAAAATCTGAGAAACTGAGCCAAAAAAAGTCTCCAAGTACTAAAAGGGCCGACATGCATAAACCACATAGACAGGAAATAGGTTGTATAGCGTAGAAAAGCTAATTCTACCATTGAAGTTTACATTAAATATTCTGTTTTATTATTATATATCTGCTACAACATTAATATAGTGAATATTCCAGGACTTACCCATCTCCCACCACGACACATTTTATGGCCTGCATGGCTGGTTAGAGAAGTGATCTTGTGTACTTGTATGCACTTGTCACTGAAAAAAAGGAACTTAAAGATAGAGAGAGGAGGAGGAGGAGGAGGAGGACGATGTCTACACAGAGAACAGACCACAAATGCTCAATGCTGTAAAACAGGAAAAAGATATTTCCCCAACTATACAGGAACTAAAAGCTGTAACCCTTTAAGTGACAAATAACTGTCATGTCAAATTCATTCTCGCCCAATCTTCGCAGGTTGCAAACATCTAAAATGGTCCCGGCAAGGTGCCGCTTTCTAAAGTCCTTGTGAGCTAGACAATAACTGGGGCCACAGCTTCTGCTCTCTTTATGTGCATTATATTCTATATTCATATGAGAAATAAGGTCTCTTTGATAGAAAATAATGTCATTTTGCTGATGTAACAGGGTCACAAATATAATGGTTGGGTGCACCTTAAAACTGGGATAATATGGCTGCGATACTATGGCCCTTTTCAGTGTTAGCACATAAACAGCAGAATCTTACTTACTAGAAGGCAAATAGCACATAGTTACATAGTCTCAAAGTAGGAAAACAGGTTCCTTGAAGAGTGGTAGAAAATTCTAACCATGTCACAGTGCTTTCTTATACTCAGTGTCTGGGTCACATAAAGCTAGTCAGCAATGCCCTTAGTGGTAACTGGTCTGACTGCTCTTGCGGTATCTGATCTCCTTGTCCGGTCTGATCTCACTGTGGCTTCCTCACAGTGGACCACTCTTCACGACCTACCTCAACTTAGTCACTGGTATGTGAAATGTTTGCTAGGTGTGATGTCTCATGTGGTGTGTATGCACACATTTATATTTTGTCTCTGTTATTATCCTTTAGGTTTTACTTTATTGAAATGGTTATATATCATTTTGGTGTTATACTAAGGCCTGGTTCACATCTGCATTTGGTATTCCATTCCGGGAGTCTGCTTGAAGACCCCTCAAATGGAATACTGAACATATTGACAAGTGGTGAGCAATGAAAGCACATGGACCCCATAGACTATAATGGAGTCCATGTGTTTTCCACACGGTGTCCGCACGAGTCAAGCGGAGAGGAAAGACGATCATGAAGTACTTTTCTCTCCGCATGCTCCATGCAGACACTGAGTGGAAAACACATAGAACCCATTGTAGTCTATGTGGTTTGTGCACTTTCATTGCTCACCACTTGTCAATGCGTTCAGTATTCCGTTCGGGGGTCTCCAAGCAGACTCCTGGAATGGAATACCGAAAGCAGATGTGAACCAGACCTAAGCCACTGACTACGACTTACAACTATGACTCCAAATTCAACTCTAGTTCCAACTCTGACTCAATCACAAATGTTTGGCAGCCAAGACATACAAACTAATGAATGATTTCCTATGACAGTAAATCTGGAAAAAGCTATATATCTGATTAATTATACAATATCAATAATTGTATAATATAATAGCTAATAATTTTATTTTGAAGCTTTTTTATGACACCAACTATATCCCAAAATAGCTCCAATTCTTATTCTACAACTCTGCCTTCAAATCCAAAACCCTAGTCAGAAAGGCAGGTTTTTCTCTTGGATGGGACAGACTGCTGGCCAAAGTAGCATTGTGCAGGTTTTACCTTGATGGCTAGTGCAACTCTAGCTGGCTACTGTATAGTATTTTTGTTGTCTCCTGTAGCACCTGGTTTACACTAAGGAGACACTATTACACCTTAGAAGCATGCTGCAGGACAAGCTGGACAAGCTACAGGACAAGCATGCTCTTACCATCCCCCACGAACTAATAAGGAGACTTAGAAAACGCAGAAAACGCGGAAAACGAGCCGGCATACTGAGACGCGAAGGAAGAAAACGCAAAAAGCATGTGATCCCGTCCATCATTATGGGGAATGTGAGATCAATTGTGAATAAGATGGATGAACTGACAGCACTGACCAGACATCAACAGGAGTTTCGTGAGTGCAGTATGATGCTGTTTACAGAGACTTGGCTTACTGAAATCACTCCGGACATACTTGCCTCCGTGGAGGGCTTCAAACTTCTTCGGGCGGACAGAACACTGGAGAGCGGTAAGCGAATAGGCGGAGGAATTGCAATATTTGTCAATGAGAGATGGTGTAATCCAGGACATATTGTGGTTAAGAAACAATTGTGTGGAAAGGATATTGAACTGCTAGCCGTGGGCATGAGACCTTTTTACCTGCCAAGGGAACTATCACATGTTATCGTACTAGCTGCATATGTCCCCCCCTCTGCTAAAGCTGACGCTGCCTGTGAAGTCCTCCATGCTGTTGTGAGTGAGCTGCAATCATCTCACCCCCATGCCCTGCTCCTAGTGTCTGGAGACTTCAACCATGTCTCAGCATCCACTCTACCAGGCTTCACACAGTATGTAACCTGCCATACAAGAGACAACAAGACGCTGGACTTGCTCTTTGCCAATGTAAGGGATGCATATAACTCATCTGCCCTACCACCCCTAGGCAGATCAGATCACAACCTGGTACATCTGCGACCCACATACATTCCACTGGTGCGCAGAGAACCGGCGGTTACCCATACCATGAAGATTTGGTCAGAGGGAAGTGTCGAGTCTCTAAGGGACTGCTTTGATATAACTTTATGGGAAGTGTTTCAAGACTCATTTCCAGAGGACATTGAGGGACTCACACATTGCATAACGGACTACATTAATTTCTGTGTGGACAGCACGGTACCAACTAGGAAGGTGAGGTGTTTCTCCAATAACAAACCATGGATTAACTCTGAGATTAAAACTCTCCTCAAGCAAAAAAAGAGAATTTTTAGGTCTGGGGACAAAGATGGCCTGGGGGCGGTTCAGAAACAGCTGAGACAATTGATCAGGGAAGGGAAAGCCAACTACAGACGGAAGATGGAGCTACAGATGGGGGAGGGTAGAATCTCTGAGGTGTGGGACAGCCTTAAGGCAATTTCAGGACACAAGGAAAAGACAGGGCACCGAACAGTAGGGGACAGGAAGTGGCTTAACGAGCTTAATCTATTCTTCAATAGATTCGACTCCAAGCAAATGCTCCCTCCACCAGCATGTCAGCCAACCGCCCTCCCCTCACACACCAAGACCCAACCCCCACCGACCTGCGGTCAACTGCAATCTGACTATCTGATCCTGCAGGAGTCTCAGGTGTGTAAGGAAATGAAGAACATTAGAGCGAACAAAGCGGGGGGACCAGATGGTATAAGCGCAAGAGTTCTTAAAATGTGCAGTGACCAGCTGTGTGGTATTATAACGCACATGTACAATATGAGCCTGAAGCTGGGGGTGGTACCTCAACTGTGGAAAACATCTTGCGTGGTACCAGTCCCAAAGAAACCCAACCCGATGGGCTACAATGACTACCGACCTGTAGCATTGACATCCCACCTGATGAAGGTCCTAGAGAGACTGGTCCTGACACACCTACGCCCCCTAGTGAGCTTCGCTCTGGACCCCCTCCAGTTTGCCTACCGGCCAGGCATTGGGGTAGATGATGCCATCATCCACCTTCTTCATAGAGCTCTCTCTCACCTGGAGAAACCCGGGAACACTGTGAGAATAATGTTCTTTGATTTCTCCAGTGCGTTCAACACCATTCAGCCAGGGCTACTGAGGGAGAAGCTGAACCTTGGTGGTGTGGACCATCACCTGTCCAACTGGATCCTAGACTACCTGACAAACCGCCCTCAGTATGTGAGAGCCCAGGACTGTGTGTCTGACACTGTGATCTGTAGTACGGGGGCACCTCAAGGTACAGTTCTTGCCCCATTCCTCTTCACACTGTACACTGCTGACTTCAGGCACAACTCATCCAGCTGTTACTTACAGAAGTACTCCGATGACTCTGCTATAGTCGGTCTTATCACTGATGGCGATGATAGGGAATACAGAGACTTAAACCGGGATTTTGTTGAATGGTGCCAGCAGAACCAGCTCAGGATTAATGCTGGGAAGACCAAGGAGATGGTGGTGGACTTTAGTAAACGGAGAGGTGCTCCGACCCCGGTGGAGATCCAAGGAACATGTATTGAGATAGTCAGGACCTATAAGTACCTGGGCGTGCTCCTCAATAATAAACTAGACTGGGCTGATCACCTGGAGGCGCTGCACAGAAAGGGCCACAGCAGACTCTACCTGCTCAGGAGGCTGAGGGCCTTCGGAGTCCGGGGGACACTTCTTAGGGCCTTCTTCAACTCTGTGGTTGCCTCAGCCATCTTTTTCGGTGTGGCCTGCTGGGGAAGCAGTATATCAACCAGGGACAGAAATAGACTTGACAGGCTGATCAGGAGGGCCAGCTCTGTCCTGGGGAGCCCCTTGGACCCAGTACAGGTGGTGGGTGACAGAAGGATACTGTCTGTGGTGACCTCCATGCGGGAGAACAAATCCCACCCCATGTATGGGACCCTGATGGGACTTGGCAGCACTGTAAGCGACCGTCTGCTTCACCCCAAGTGTGAGAAGGAGCGCTATCGCAGGTCCTTCCTTCCAACCGCGACCAGGCTGTATAATCTACATCAGACCAAACGAAGAGCTCTCCGCACAGAGAACTAATGATTATGAGGATGACCATGAGGTCTTCCTCTTTCTCTTCTGTTTTTCCTTAGCTGCCATGGACTCCTAGTATATCTTCTCTTCTCAGCTTATCTGTGTCTACGTCTGTAACATATTACTCTGTATTATCCTGTATCTGTATTACTATACTGCTGTAACACGCTGAAATTTCCCCAAGGTGGGACTATTAAAGGATTATCTTATCTTATCTTATCTTCCTGTCTGCTACCTGAGATGTCCTACCCCTATTGGTACCAAACCACTTCTATTTTTGCCCATGAAAGCCATGGAGGTGTGAGGACACTGTTAACTGACCATACATTGACCTATGACCCTGCCATGTCTTTGTCAGGAACCTTAATGGAGTTTAAGGTTCTGTAGTTTAAAGTAACCATGCCAACTTGTGAAGCTTCTGCAGGTTTCAGGACTCTCTTTCGATGATCCAGTCAACAGCTGAGGAGGGATATATAAACCTTGTTCCTATTCATCCAGTTGGATGCTATTTGGTTATACCTAATATGGCTTCCATATCCAGATAGTTTGTGCTTAGAGAGCCATATGTTGACCTTTGGCTTGTTATCGGAAATTGGCTTATCTTCTGATTTTGACTCTGATGTTACCTCTCGGACTAATTTTTGGTTTTGACACGTTCACTCTTCTGATTCATCCCCCTGGTTTTCTTCTGCCTTGTGAGTTTATTGTGGATTCTGATTAGACATCAGTTTGTATTATTTCTTATACCGGTTTCTGTGGTGATAACTTGGCCCTCAAATTCTACACAAGACCAACAGACTTTGCAGCTGGCGCAGGTGAAGACGTTTGGGTCCCCAAGGTCTTTCTCTCTGTATGAGATTTAAACAGCTCGTTCTCTAGTGCCAGCCAGTTCCTGAAATTTCTGATGTTTGCTCCAGAGATACTATCATAAACAGTCTCTGTATGGCAAGAGTGCACTATTTAGGACAAAGAGCAAAAGCATTGCTCCCTATGATACCTTTGATCTACTTCAGCTAGTCGGCGACACTCTGCCTCTGGTATCTCTCTTATCAGAGGTATATCTCTCTTAGCTCTCACGTCACATGTCTACTGGTTGCCTAACGTCTGTCAGTCTTATGTCAGTCACATGCCAGTTGTATGTGCAATAAGTGTTTAACTGTAGGATAATCCTCTTACCACTGGTGTCTTTCACAGCAAACTATCCATGGCCTATTATGCTTTTTGGATGTACTATTCTCTTCTATTGTTCTCTCCAACTACTGCCATGAGATTTACTAAGCATCCTCCTTATAGATCTCTGCATATCTCTATATATTCAATGCTTGTGTCTGCTGTAAGTCGATGGCCGGCAAAATAATGGAGGGGGTACATCTCACCCAAACTAATCAGGTGGACAAGTTCAGGAATGACTTGTTCTCAACAGACAGCTTTTGTCTGTTGAGCATTTTGTTACATGCTCAGTATTGGGCTGGATTTTTTAGGAATGGCAGGTAGGATTGGCAGTGGGACCTGTCATTCCAGCCCCCTCCAGTCCACACATTGTGGATGTTTCTGCAGGATGTCAGCTGCTGTGGATTGTCCTCATCAGTGAGGTTTAAAAGGTCAGTTCCAGCAGCAAGACTTTGGACAGAGCTGGGCTGGAGATCCAGCAGGAAGGTCACACTGTGAGAGCTGTGTCTTGTACCCTTCAATTTTGCTATTGAATCTGTTATTATAGGTGAGGTAACCTATTTATGGGTGTATTTAGAGCCTAGCCGGCAGGGATTTATTTTGTATTGTTTTGTTTTTTTTCTTTTTGTTGCTGCACTGTTTCTTGTGGAGTAAAAATAAAACTCTACCTTTTTGGACTAAAAATCTAGACTAGTGTGTCTATGCCACCCCACCTAGCAACCTCAGACCCTGACACTGCATGATGGGAGAAATAACATATTGGAAAAAACTAACTGGGAATATTAAAATTGATACTAACCAGATGCTGTACAAAGCTAAATCTAGTCCTACATACAGATAAAACTGACTCATACACATCTAGGCTGCAACCAGGGGTGTACCTGCCCTTTTCGCCGCCCGAGGCGGACGACAGAAAGCCCCCCCCCAGGAGGAGGGGGCGGAGGGAGCGGGGCGACATGAAGGGGACGGGGCGACGCGAAGGGGCGGGGCTTAGCGGCGTCCGCAGGCAGAGAGCAGGCAGGGATAGGACCTGCTTTCTGCCTGAGCATAAGGGGAGGCCGCTGGAGCAGCACTGCTCCAGTGGCCTCCCCAATCCACTGCTCGGTGCTAAGCCAGTCCAGGACAGCTTGTCCTGGACTGGCTTAGGTAAGCAAAAATGCCGCCCTCCCTCGGGCCCTGGTATAGCGCCACCTGAAGCGATCGCTTCAGGTCGCCTCATGGGAAGTGCGGCGCTGGCTGCATTGCCACCATATTTTGGAGAGTTGATATGAATCAAGTCTAGGTCAATTGCTGCAAAATATAATTTTATTTGTAAGGACTCAATTCTAGCTGTTGATGTCATTAGGACATACAAGATATATTTTACATCAGGTTAGTTATAGTTTTTTATGCGTTATAATACTTATATTTTATTTAAAACTTAAGAAACTGTTTGTATTATGGTTTGGGGCACAGGCAGTTCTATATACTGCAGGAAAGCCGACAGTGCGCTGAATTCAGCGCACTGTCGGCTTTACCAATCTGTGGCGCTGTAAAGAGCTATCGGTGCTGGTACCGTAGCTCTTTACAGTCAGAAGGGCGTTCCTGACAGTCAGTCAGGTACGTTCTTCTTCACAGCAGCGCCTATCGCGCTGTACAGTGTGAGTGGGGAGGAACGCTGGAACGCCCCCTCCCTCTGCTCAAAGTGCTCGCCCATAGACGAGTATTATCAGGAGGGGAGGGGGGACTTCCTCCCCGCTTACACAGCACAACGTGATAGGCGCTGCTTTGAAGAAGGACGTATCTGATTGACTGTCAGGAACTCCCTTCTGACTGTGAAGAGCTACAGTACCGGAACCGAAAGCTCTTTACCTGGGGCACAGATCAGGAAAGCCGACAGCGCACTCTCGGCTTTCCAGCAGTATATAGAACTGCCTGTGTTCCGGACCATGAAAGGTCCTCTTTAAGAAGAATTCCCAAGAGGCAGATACTTACTTTAATTCTAGTACGCAGGGAAACATTGTACACAACATCTTGTTCCTGAGGCCACCTATGGTGAGCGGCTTTATTTTCTGCTGTTGAAGAAGATTCACAAAAAACAGATGATTTTGCAATCGATTTGTCTTAAGTGTCTGTAGCCTCAGACATTTTCCAGGGATAATTTAAAGGGGTTATCTGGTTTCCTTAGGATACTTCATCAATATAAGATCTGCAGGGGTTTCACAACCGGGAACCCCACAAATCAACAATAGGCCTTCAATCTTGGAAACCAGATAACCCCTTAAGCTTTTCAATACCCCCTACTGGTTGACCTTAAGGCTTCTACCAAAGGCAGCGCTGAATGTACTTTACTACAGTTGCCACAAAAGCCATACTTACCCGTGCAGGCTGCTCACAATAGCACAAGCAATTTGTGGCCTGGGGTTGTCTTGTTGAAAAATGACTCTTGGGACACTATGGAGAAATGGCCTTACAACTGGTTCCAAGCCAAAATCAATGCAATGCTATACTGTTAGTGTACCTGAATTAAGACTAGAGTTTCCACTACACTACACTATGCCACTCCACAACATTATCCCGGAGACTCTGGTGTTGGTGTCAGTGTAGCCTGACAAGGATAGACGTCCATTTCAGCTTCCTTTGCCATCTTGCTGAGAGTCTTTGAGAGTGATGGCATGATGTCAATAGTCAATGGATCACTTGGACGTCTGGCTTGAAGCCCAGTGTTGAGCAAATACCTTTTGGGGGTTTTGTTGACACTTTCTGTCACCTCAGGCTAGGAATTATGACCTTGAATTTAACTTGAAGTGTAAAATAGATCACTATGCGCCATTCATCCAATCACATGATCTGTGTGTTCAGAGATTCGCCTCCAGGCATCTTGTGCTGTCATTCCTGTTTGTAGTTTCCAACAATTGGGGCCTGCAAAGATGAATAGCGCTGACATCTCAGACTAGGTGTGTAGTGACCAATTTGCATAACTTTACAGATTTTGCCTTCTTGTTGTAGCAGTGTCAATATTAAGGAGGACATAAGTACAATTTTGTAAGCATCCGGCTGCTGATCTGCATTCAGACTTGAATTTTCAACTCTTTTTGTGTAAATAATATGCAAATCTATTCTGCAGGATGTAATTAGGAGAACAGTGCCTCTGTGTGCTGCCCTCTAGAGGGCAGCCTCCTTAACATCATGCATGACTCAGTTAATAAGCCTACTATCATGATGCGGATTTAATTGCCAAATTAGTATTTCTGTTCCAGAAGGAACAGATTCCCACCTGTGGACAGCACTGTTTCGGTCTTTTGGACCTCCTCAGCATAGCGCAGGGATACTGATTTGGCAGAGTGAAAGACTATAGACCAGGGTCAGGGGATAATTGTACATATCAGAGAGAGTGTGTGCCTACATAGGCAGTATGGAGACTTACAAGTCATTCCTTCTATGCTAGGGATTCTGGGTAAAAAATATGCAAATCTATTCTCCAGGATGTAATTAGGAGAACAGTGCCTCTGTGTGCTGCCCTCTAGAGGGCAGCCTCCTTAACATCATGCATGACTCAGTTAATAAGCCTACTATCATGATTCGGATTTAATTGCCAAATTAGTATCTCTATTCCAGAAGGAACAGATTCCCAGCTATGAACAGTGCTGTTTCAGTCTTTTGGACCTCCTCAGCATAGCGCAGGGATACTGATTTGGCGGAGTGAGAGCCTATAGACCAGGGTCAGGGGTTAATCGTACAAATTAGGGAGAGTGTGTGCCTGCATAGGCAGTACGGACACTTACAAGTCATTCCTGCTCCTGGAGAATAGATTTGCATATTTTTTACCCAGAATCCCTAGCGGAGAAGGAATGACTTGTAAGTCTCCGTACTGCCTATGTAGGCACACACTCTCCCTAATGTGTACGATTATCCCCTGACCCAACTCTTTTTGAGTAGAGTTAGGTTTTAAGATTACTTTCTCTACTAACATGGTGTATTCTCATCATTCCACATAAGTAAGCTTTTTTAATGAACGCATATTAACAAAAATGCCAGTGAAACAAAGTGCCCATTGGGAATGTCAGCTCAAGGTCATTACACAACTGGAGCTTGTCCAGAATCCACTGGAATTAGAAATAACCTTTTGCTGTTATAACTTTAATATATTGAACATTCGTCGCACTGTATAACCAACATGATATAACCTGATTAAAAATCTATTCCAGCAATACAAACCTCTCTGCAAGAGCCGGATGTAGGAAAAAGATGCATACTGGGACCTCTATCTTTCAGAATTGATTTTTTTTTTTACAGGGAAATCTGTGGGTGGTTTCCATTGAAAAATCAATGTTAAAAAAAAAACCTTTTAACATCTTACATGCTGGATAACATGCACTTGACTTTAACAAAACCCTTTCTTTATCATCTTATAAATAGCTGTCTACATTATACCTCTGTAGTAGATGCTATGTAGTATACATGGTACTAAGGTTACCAATCTCTCCCTCTTGGATAGTCTACAATTTTTATGGTCAAAAAAGTATCTTCCGTGACAAAGATCTGGTTAGCACTAACACACTGGCCTCTGTCTGGTTACTTTTGTTTAAAGGGGTTTTCCAATATTAAAAAATGATCTGGAAATGATGTGAGTGTAGTATAATTCATAACTTACTAATGCACTGTCTGTAATGGAAATACCTCTGTAAGCCATTCTTAGATGCTGTCATATGACCCTGCAGCTGGTGTCTATTTCCTGCTTTACTCGGCATGCATGTTCATCTCTACAAAAGATATAGGACATCACACAGCACATGCTTCCCCTCTTCTTCATGGCTTTCTCCCTGTCCTTCTCTCTGAAATGGTTGTGTTTCAAATGCTGGGCAGCAGAATGTATAGTGTCCTTGAGATGCAAAACAGTAGAAGAACACCTTGTAGTAGAGAGGCATGCAGGCAGAGGTAATTTCTATTAGAGGGGAAAAAATTGTGGGAACTGTAGACCCTTACAATGGTAATCCAGTAAGCCTTTGCACCATCTAAACAAGTGTGCTGCACAAAGCTAGGCAAGATAATAGAAATTAAGAACAACCACATTTAAGTTAGAATGGTATCATCTGGTTGACATCCAGTCACAGAGTGGTACTTTTATGTATTTTCCATATGCTTAGATAACTACTTGCAGCCATACAGTAAAACTCAGCCAAACTTGTTGCTTTGTATGTTGGCCCCCAGTCTCTCCCCAATCAATGGCAGATGTCAGGGTCAGGTATGTTAGATTACAATATGTCTAACTCTTTGTGCCGATGCCAAGGCTGGTGCCTGGCAGTGACTAATTCCTCTACGGTACAGTATCGAATTGCAATTCAGTCCAAGGAGGCAATGTTGAAAACAGGAAGATTATCTCCAGCGGGCAATTTGCCTTGCTGTCCAATCAATGGTAGAATAATGTTGTTTCAGCTAATGTGAACCCAAGAGAACAACAGTAGAAGAGGATTAAAGCATCAGGAAAGAGATCTAGTCAGCATGAAAGACCCACACTGGAAGTTGTACTGAAAACATTCAAAGTCAGCACGAAAGATCCACACTTGAATTTGGACTGATACCATCCAAAGCAAGACGTGTCCCTGTGGAATAAAAAAATCTATTGACTATATAGTGAAAACTATGTGCTTTTAAAGAGTCACAAGGAATCTGAACTCTCCTGAATCCTGTATTTTTGCACTAGACAATCAGTCATTTGGTCATTTGAAGTAAGCACCAAGACACAGGGTTTGGGCTTTAAGTATAAAAGAGCCAATCGCTGGACAGTCAACACTATTGAAATCAATAATGGCCGATAACTCTTCAATTATTGGCCTGTTTGAATTCAGCACTAAAAACCTGTAATTTGCCCTTAAGTTTAAGTGGCCAAATCATAGCAAGATCACCAGTAGTAATGGCGGTGGTGACTCTGCTATTATTTATTGCAGTGTCAGACTGGGTTGCTTAGGATCCACCAGTAAAATTCATCCTGGAGGCCCACTATACAGCTACATGCAAATTTAATATTATATCTGATGCTCATTCCCAAATTCCTAAAATGTCCCTAATATCATTTATTCTAGTAGTAGCTTGCTGCCTGGCCCTTGACTCTGATTGTTTTTTTTTTCCTGGTGTCCTGTCAATAGTATGCTGCCTTGCTCTTGCTTTTGATTGTTTTTCTCCTGGAGTTCTGGCAATAGCCTGCTGTTTTACTCTTGCCTTGAACTACAACCCTTTTGGCTATGTGATCTTAGCAGACCGCATGATGATTGGTTATTGAATATATAAGAAATGCACTAACCAGCAATTCATTTGAATTGACAGGCAGCTCCTGTACTCATGGGTGGTGGTGCGATTCATGCATCAATTATTTAATGCCTGGTACGTACTGTATGCTTTTCTTAAAGGGGTTGTCCCATCACAAGGATCCTATCTATACTGCTTGTTAATGTGAATGTAAAACTTTTCCTAAATACACTGCTTCAGCAAAACTTCTTTGTTTGTCCACTATCTTACTTTATTCAATTCATTGTTGGCACAGCCCTGACTTATCTGCTCAAAAGTCAAGTGATGTATCTGCCTGCTCTCAGGGGGGATGGAGGAGGGGCTAAGTGCACGGGAGCGAGCCTGTGTGTCAAGCTATTCCTGTGTCTACACCATGTGACCTAGCTTCCTGCTATCAGATAGGGGAGAGGAGCTGCTTTCATTTCTGAACTTGTCTTCTGTTCTCAAAGTTATCAGGCTAGCTAATTCAATTGTGTTCAATATGGCAGAGACAGGCAGTCTCTGTATGTAACACAGAATGGAATTGCTCCTGCCTGTACTTCATAGTCCAATATTGTGCATATAGTGTTATTTGAGGACCTTTGTTGACATCACAGGCCCTTCAGCCGCCCCATAGGATCACGCTATGCGGTGGGCGGAGCTACACACTAATTTGGGGCGGAGCTAAATGGCAGGTTGCATGTGAAACCCCGCCCACCAAATGACGCAAGAAACTAGGAAGAAAGAAGATTTTACAGCAGTGAAGACTGGTGAGTATGCGACGTGGGAATACCCCTTTAAGAACTGGATTTAGATTCATAATCTTGTAGTGAGGTATATCCAGTTCAGAAGAAAGATCTTGACTTAACAGTTCCTCTTTGATATGGCCCTATAAGTCTTTGTAGAATGGCACAACCATAACAGTAATTTAGATGCTAGGACACAAAATTCTACAGCATATTAACTGACAGTGGAAGAACTCTCCCTGAGCTGAAGAGAAGTTGAAAGAGCAGAAATAAATTCAACTTCTTTGAAGACATTCCATAAGGAAGCCAGAAACGCTAGCAAGAACTCCATTGGATCATGTTTCCATAGAGGAAGTCAAAGCCACAGTCTCTCTCGGAAGCAAGAGAACTAGGACACTTAGTTTGAATTTTCAAAATTTTTCGTTGTTTTAACGAAATCGAACACATGGCAATTCGCTTTGGACTATCAAAAATGGTTGTGCTACAAGAAAATAGCTGCTGCCACGTGATTGACCAGGAAATACAGAGCAGACAATCACATGATAGGTGGACCTTACAGTACTGATTTCATATGGAGTATGAATAGCTCGGACACTTGCGATCAGTCTGTAGTTTGTGTAATGGTTGACATGCAAATACAGTAGATTTGATATCGATCTCACTGCATCATAGCTAGGCTATAGGCAGAATAATTCAGAAGGTCTACCAATAGTTATAGGAGGACTAAGAGACTCTAGTAATTAATTTTTGGGGAAAGAGTTAACATTTTTTCATTAAATACATAGTGCTGTTGTAATAGCAAAGTGCTTCTGATTTTGCCTTCAAACCTTCAAAAAAACAATGCCATTCATTTAAATACAAGCGGTTTCTTGTATGCAGCCCTGTATGCTACTGATGGTAGTGCTGGCGTAGTCCCTAAGGGGGAATCGGTTAGGAAATTTGAGGGCATATAGGAATCTCATTGCCATGATGAGTCACAAGAAAATGAGGAAGGTAATACAGAATCTGATGATCATTCTATTTGATAAGACCTGGCAACCAGTTCAGGGTGACACACGAAGAGGGTGGTGGCAGCTGGCAGACACATTTCTGGTTTTGGTGGCAGCAGTTACATGTGGTCATCTCCTGTATTGGAATTTTTCTATACATTACCAATTGACAAAGATCTGTAAACAGATAATTATCCATGGCTAAAAGGCACGCATGAAGGAACTAGGACTCGCCATACTCATATAAGATTGTGTCACCAGCATATTTGGTGCATCAGTCACCATTATGAGTAGCACCAAATGAGCAAGACAATTCCATTCTTTCCCCCTATGATTGTCTTTGTCGGCAGGCCACATCCATTCAACGCCTAGCACATTAACAGATCGCATCATCATTATTATCCTCATTGTCATCTGCTCCTCTTCCTTCTCTTCCATTCAATCTGCACCCAATCCTACTGCTGGTCTACAAGATTAACTCCCACCTCGCCAAGTTATCGGTGATGCTGTCGCTTCCATCCCACTTAGTGGAATCCACCTGATGGCAGCACACAGTCTCCATGGAGAATACCTAGCCACCATTATTTCTCGAGGAAAGTTGTCCCTGCTTCGTGATCATGTTGGCCTCTCCTTGTAAATGTTCATGTGGAGAAAGGTGCACATCACCCTCAATACACGGAGCGTAAATTGTGGAAAGGGGACAATACAATATTTGTAATGGCCCACTTGGTCAATGTTTTGAGCATCAGAGTCCACAGTCTAAAACACAGCAAGGCCTTGTTTTTCCTAGTACTGACGTCACCTCACAGGTGAAGGGCAGGAACAGTCATTTTTTTTGTTTGTTTTTTCTCCAAGACGGCGCCGCATGAGTGGCAGCCTCGATACAGAGCTCCAAGCTGAGCGCAGCCTTTATCTTTCCTTTTCACTCTTTTTGTCTATATCTTCAAGAATCCTCTAACCAAGCAAACTAGCACTATGAATTAGCAACTATAAATCGAATGGAAGACCCTGTGGAGTATTTTTTTTCCTTTTTTTTCTATTGTTAAAGCATGGACAAGACTCAAGACCTGATGAGCTGGAATTTCCTGTGTGGACATGTGCCTGTTACTATCCCCCCACGAGCTAAGGACAGCATGGACAACATGAGGCAGGCAAAGCATGGAGGAGAAACCTGCATGGAAGTGTGGACTTCTTCTTTCAAGGAGATGAGTTTTGGCATCTATTGCTGATGTGTGAAGATGCCTACAGCTGACTGGTATTTCCTTCTTTTACTTTGGACACGTGGGACTCTGTTACAGCCTGGGAACCTACCATCACCCACCTACCCCATGAGTTTATGGAAGCTTGGCAAGAGAGCAGCACCCTGTCTACCTGTATGGCTTCAGACTCCTTTGGGCAGTAGAACACAGTGGTAAAAAAAAAGGAGGAGGGCTTGTGATGAAGGACATTTGGGGCATTTTTTGTGGTTAAGAAACAATAGCGCTGATGCAAGATACCGAACTATCAGCTGTGAGCATGAAATCTCACCACCCACCAAAGGAACTACTACATGTTATCGTGATAGCTGCATATGTCCCCCACCTCTGCAAAAAAAAAAAAAAAAAAAGTTTCTGCCTGTTATATGTACATGCTGTGACCCCTCCTCGTGTCCTCCAACCACGGTCAGGCCGTATTATCAACACCACTTCACACAGAGAACTAAATGATCCTGCAGTGTGTCTTTGTTTCTTTCTTTTTAGTTGCTATGATTCCTAGGATTTCTCTATCTGCCATGAGCTTGTATGTGTTTTCTCTCTTGTTATATACTACTGTACCATCCATGAAACTGTATCACTGAAATTTCCCCATTGTGTGAATATGAAAGGATTATCTTATCTTAACACCAGGCCAATTCCTCCATTTCCTACTAACTGGACCATTTCCCAAGCCAACTTCACCAGGGCAAGCCTTTGATTCCATTCCTACTCCCTCGTTTCATGGTTGTAAGATAAAGTGCACATTGAGTGGTCTTTTTGATAGTGTGCCCCAAATTTTTCTTCAAATGATATCAATTGTCACTCAGTCACACTACACTAGTTGGTACTGCATGGACACCCATAGTAGCAGCAAACCACAGACAAAATGATCAAATTTGGAAGATCGCCCAGCTTTTTCAGCTGGCAAGCAGTAGGCACACTGATAGTGAACCCCAAATTTTTCTTAAAATTAAGTCAATTGTCAGTTATTCACTGTCATTACATTATTTGCTTGCAAGGAGAAGCACACATTGAGCGGCAGTGTTGCAAAACTAAAGTGTCAGTTTGAGGAGCATACAGTAAATGATAACTGCATGCAACAAACCACAGACATAATGATCACTTTTGGAAGACAGTCCAACTTTCTCAGCTGGCTAGCAAGCCAGGCACGCTGATAGCGTGCCTCCAATTTTTCTGGAAATTCTGTCAATTGTCATTCCACTAACAGGTTCATAGAATCCATTCCATTTTGCTTTTTCAGCTGCCAGGAAATGCGTGGCACTCTTTATCATTATCTTCCATTTACTGTACTGCTGCTGATGCTGGCTGCTACTCTTGAACAGTTACAACCATTGCCAGCACACAGTTGGACATGTCCTGGGCTTGGTCCACCATCACATTCTACTATACCCAACTGTTGGTATCTTTACCAAAGTGTTGGTATAAAAAAAAAAAATTGATCTCACATATGCTTGCATCACAATATAATTTTTTGTGGATTATTTTTTGAAAAACCAATTCATGATCACTTTTCAAGTGGCTCATAGCCACAATTTTGTCTCCCAAATAACAATAAGCCCCTGAGTTTGTATCCACTGCCTACCATTTTATTTTCCATAGACATACATGTCACATTCACAATGACTTTGGCTGTGTTTGCCTTAGAGGTGCTAGAAATTAGATAGATGGGTTCCTAGGAGCCCTAAAACTGTTCTACGCAATGATTTAAGCCAATTTAAGGTGTTATTCGGACCAACCTTGTTCGACCCAAAATGAATCGGGACCATGAGCCACCTGAACCCCCCAAAAAAATTGTGGGAGGTATTTCCATATATAGATGAGACCTCAACAGAATATACTGTATATTTGTAGTCAGGGGCATACACTGACAAGCAAAAGGGTAACAGTGTTTGACCTTCAGGTTCTATATCTCACCATCCACTACGGCTTCAACGTTAGACTACCATCATCTTATAGACAATCATCTTGGCTATCTCATACATAAATTTGACTTGCAACTATTTAGCATATGATTAGTTATACATATTCTTGCTGTGTAACTGTATTGTTACACATTGCATTGTATCTAATTTTCACTTTTTATTATTTTGTTAATCCTCCTTTGGCTTTCAACACTCTCAGTCAGATTCAAACATGTTTCGACTGAAATCTGATCGCAGGTCTCTTCTACACGTTGCCAGTGTTGGTGCATACTGGTCACTGATTTGGGTACAAATACAGCTTTTTCTTCAACTCTGCCTACAAGTGTTTGATTGGCTTGAGGTCAGGGGGCTGTGTGTGTGTATGGGGGGGGGGGGGGGTCAATCCAGCACCTCTATTTCTTAGTCATTGAACCATTCCTTCGCTAATCTCAACATATGCTTTAGGTTGTTGTAGTGCTGGAACACTAGGTCGTCCTTTTCACAGTACTCAAGTGTATGAAGTAACTCGACGGATAGTAACTTGCAGAATACTCACATATAGCTCAGCATTGAAACCACCATCATTCCTGGTCAAGTATGGAATGCCTTTGGCTGTGAAACAACCCCATGCCTTCAGGTTTCCTTCACCAAACATAACAGTTCCGTCAATTTTTCAATCCGTTAGCCCCCTTTACCCTTCAGACCCATTTACACCCAATATAAACAGCAAGGACTAGAAGGTCCAAATAGTTAAGACATTCAACATGAGAATAATTATAAAAGTGTAATTTTATTGATACAAAATATCTAAAAAAAAATCCACATTACACATAAAAAATACCACAAAGACACTGACATTCAATACTGTAGAAACAGGGCCACCCACTGGATGGGAGCCTGTGTCGGAAATCACCACACTAAAGGACAAGACAAGAGAGAAAGCAGCATAAGCGTCCTTATAGTACCCTAATCACACATGTGTATAAATGCCCTGTATCCCTAAGTAGCAGGATAGAGGAGGGGGGGACAATATTTAAGATATGACAAGAGAGAAATAGCATATGTATACACAGAAAAATGCTGCTCAGTAATTCAAGTGCTAAACACGAAGCATCCACAGTTTCAAGTCTGTCCACAGTATATCTCTAAATATGACAAAAACATTTCTTACCCATAATTTGTTGTAGTTCTAAATAAATACACAGGATCCCGCCATGCAGGTGTAGCCCACCCAACGCACGTTTCGGCGTTTCAGCCTTCTTCCGGGGGGTGGTGTGAATACGTAAAACAGGTCATGATAAAGGGAAGCATTGACCAATCAGCAGATAGTATCTGATCACATGTCCAGGTGTTGGTAATACGCCCCCAATGAGTCACAAATAGATGCCGGAGACTGGATGTGTGCAAAATAAAAAACTAAGCCTACGTCCAATACCAGCACTAGATGCCAAAGTGTATTGACAATCACCTCTGCAGGCAGATACCCGCGATCCTCCCCTGATACTCAAAGGCTGTGAGCCCGCTGCTTGTGTGGATTAGCATGTAGCATGTAAGCGCCGCCTCCCCCCCAATGACGCGGGCCACGGCATCACGTGACCTTAGGTCACGTGACCGCGTCACCGGGGTAACACCGCAGACGCTAGCCCGAGAAGGAGACGACCGGAGGCATCTGATATACCACACCAAACACAAAAGTAAACAAAAAATAGAATATATGAGAGATGTGTGACATCAGGGAAGTGAAACTACTGTGTGCAGAAGCGAAATAGAGTGAAGATGAGAGAAGATCCATAAAATATGAATATAGTATACACGTGTAATGAACCATAATAAATTAATAAGCATATGAGTGTCAGTAATAGTACCAAATAGCTCCAAGCACAATAACTGAAGATAACAAAAAAATATAAATAAATACCTATGATTATAATTCATATGTCAACATACACCGTGTAGTAAAATATTCATTTTTGCCAGAGCTATCCAAAATACTATTGGGCTTAGAAAATTAGTATACGCCAATCCAGTCTGAGTATGCACCCACAAAGTACCGCAGAAACTGCGCCACCAAGTGGATGCACAAACCGACACTCAAAGGAAAAACGTAACAGTAGCTATAAGACAGACCATGGCATAAACTCGCATATGTTAAGAAATATACACAAAACATATCAACCAAAACTTTTAACAGTGTACTACATTGATCCAAGGGACATCCAGCAGGACCACCTCAGATTAGCAGCAACAAAGTGAATAAATATAGTGAAAAAACATCTTTCAGTCCACCACTAATTGCGTAGGCATGTATAATGCATGATTGTATTCACTCTCAAAGGAATCCAGCTTACTCGGGCATCATGACGACACAAAACCAACAACACCAGGAGGTCAAGGTAAGTAGATGTTGATCGAAGAATAATAACAAAAAAACTTCTTTTTCAAACAGAGTGCATTCCCATTCTTCAAAATTCTGAGATCAAACAAATAACTAAACAAAAAATAATAAAATAAATTACCACACAATATTGACATAATAAAAACCAAGATCAGGAAGATATCCACAACACCACGAGAAACAATAACAATGACAAGATGACAGACATAACAAAACAAATACTTTAAATATTCATAATAAAAAGGTTGTTACATTAATGAAAAGCACCCAGGCCAGGAGAAGATCAGAGAAAGGCACCAAAATTCATTTTCTCATTCAATCCATGTGGGGTCATAGTTCTCAGGGTCCATAGCCATCGTAACTCCATCTGTGCTAAGCATTTTTTAATGTTTCCTCCTCTAATGCCTGGCACAATGCAGTCAATCCCTCGAACCTGCAGCAGACTAGGGTCACTATTATGGCAGGCCGCAAAGTGCCTTGCTACAGGCTTCAGTCTATCCCCATTCCCCTCGATATTAGCCATAATGTCCCGCACATGTTCTCTCACTCTAGTTTTTAGCTCTCTTGAAGTAAGGCCAATATAGATTTTCTTCCATGGACAGGTAGCATAGTATATAACACATTTTGTCTGACAAGTGATGCGTTTCCTGATTTGGAAAACCCTATCACCTTTCGAGTTTGCAAAGCAGTTGGTCTTAATAATATTTGAACATGCAATGCACCTACCACATGGTACACAACCAGGTGGCGGTAAACCAGAGCCAAAGATGCCAGTTGGTTTGGTCTCATAATGGCTGTGTACCAATATGTCTCTCAAGTTTTTCGCCCTTCTATATTTACACCCAGTCTATTGACTTTCATCTCATTGCTCCAAATTACCCGTTTCTAACCTTCTACTGTCCACTTTTTGTAAGCACGTACCTACTCTCAGTGTCTCATTCAAGTGAATGGACTGAACTGTGATATCAAGCTCAGTCTCTGCACAAATGTAAGTACTGAAGTGCTCAATGCTAGGAGATAGGATAGGTCATTAATTCTAAATAGGTCATCAATTATGTAGCCTGGAGAACACAAGCAACAAAAGAAAGTTAACATTACACAAGTCGGTTGTCAGTTGCAGCACCATGAATGGCTTCACCACCCATAGTATACAGTACAAGTAGAAAGGGGCAGATTCACGAATACTTGAGCATTGACTAATACTAAGTTTTAGAAGCTTGGACTATGTTTAGAAATCCTGCAATCCCAACATTTTCAGTTAGTAAGGACGGACACCCGATATATAGTCAATGAGGTACCTTGAGTTCCTTTTGTACCTGTCTTAAAATAGATCAATTTTTCTGTTCTTCCGCTCCACCAATGGACCAGAGGAATGGAAACACAGATACGGATATGAACCTAGTGTAAGTTTGACAAAAAGTCCACAATTCTGGCATGTTTTTGGTGCAAGGTGTCATATTGAAAGCTCTACCTCTTTTAGTAAGACTGGCCCACCTGATGTATAAGGCATCGACATTCTCAGGTAATTGAGGTATAATGTATGCATTAATCTCCAATATTCTGATTTAATAGTAACTCTGCCCAAATAAAGCTACAAGAAATTGTATGAATGTTTGATCATTGGGAGTCTAACACGAAGATCCCCCCCCCCCATAATTGTTTCAATCCTCTTTGATATTAGTTATGGAGACCATCGCCACTATTGATCCCTATCTGTGGTAACTGGGGGCCCCTGTTTTGCCAGTGTGGGGAAATCGCTCAGGTAGATGCCTGTAGCAGTGCAGGAAACAGGGACACAGACACTGGGTTGCACACAGGTTCAGGCTTTTAACTTGTAGTGTGTACACTGCCTTTTCAAAGGCACAAAATAAACAAAACAAAAGCCTTCTCAGCTGAGAACTCACTAAACATAGGAAAACTGTTCTCTGACTATACAGGAGACTGGCTACCAGACTCCCACCTTGGCAACAACAACCGGTGGCACAGTACCTGCTTTGTAAATTCGGTTTGGACACATCAGCTCTGTCAGTGTGGTGCCACACTGCTAGTCTTCACACACAGACTAATATCAGGCCTTGATTACCCAGCTGACCTCCCTGGTGTGGGTCTTTACCAAACACTCTTTAGCTGCCTGGCTGGAATATACCTGTCCTCCCAGACCGCACCCTTCACTCTCTCACAACAGTTAAAGGATGTTCCATCAGACTCTCATCAATCTCACATTACATGTCTACGGGACCATTAACCCTTTAAAGTAACACTCCAAAAAATTTTCTTTTCATTATATTTTTACCTTTCTCTTCGAGAGAGTCCTGTGATCTCATTTTGACCGGATGAGAATAACATGTTTGTCTTTTTCTCTGTAAAAGTCCCACCAGAACTTCCTGACACTACATGGACTGTTCCACGCAGGATCTCCTTAGAGGAGACACAGACTCTTATGACAACTATGGCTGATAATTAGGCAGCTATTGTCACACAGTCATTACTACTACTACTTTTTATGCATACATTGTCTTGCTTCCAAAACATGTTATACTATGATCAGTAGAAATAGTAATTCCAGTACAACGTGTCCTGCATGTTTGGGACACACAGGATAGTTGTGGTTGCAGATAGAGCCAACATATTGTAGCTGACTTTGGTCTGAAGTTAGGAAATAAGTAATATTAGATGGAAGTCTTACTATTCTCTTGTGACTATGAAAGCAAAGCCTCATCCCAACTTACTGTAATTCATCTCAACATCTCTACTGCTAGAGATGGACCATACATGGCAATAGCTAGTGGGCTGCAATGGAAGGAAATATCTAGCGACCTAGATCCACTACCATTGCATGGTTGGAGCAGGCAGAAGACGGCAAGAGCTGAAGGCTAGCTCCAGATGTACCAACTACTTCATATGCATAAGAGGTCAAAAAATTTTTCTCCAAAGCTACAAAAGTGATATACATAACAAAGGTATGGTATATATCACTGTAACGTGCCTTGTAACATGGTGGTGACCATGGAATGGGAATGGGTGAATATGCTTTGAGAGGTGGTAGACTCCCTTTAGGCATTTTTGTTCAGTAGAAAAACATAATTTTAAGTAAATTTTTCATTTTCATGGTGACATCATAATTAGAGATGAGCGAACAGTGTTTTATCGAACACATGTTCGATCGGATATCAGGGTGTTCGCCATGTTCGAATCGAATCGAACACCACGTGGTAAAGTGCGCCAAAATTCGATTCCCCTCCCACCTTCCCTGGCGCCTTTTTTGCACCAATAACAGCGCAGGGGAGGTGGGACAGGAACTACGACACTGGGGGCATTGAAAAAAATTGGAAAAAGTCATTGGCTGCCGAAATCAGGTGACCTCCATTTTAGACGAATAGTGGATTTCAAATCCGGGTCATATGAGAATGTGAACTTTGTGACTATGAGACAGGGATAGCTGTACAGGCAGGGATAGCTAGGGATAACCTTTATTTAGGGGGGAATGTTATTAAAAATAACTTTTTGGGGCTCTATCGGGTGTGTAATTGTGATTTTTGTGAGATAAACTTTTTCCCATAGGGATGCATTGGCCAGCGCTGATTGGCCGAATTCCGTACTCTGGCCAATCAGTGCTGGCCAATGCATTCTATTAGCTTGATGAAGCAGAGTGTGCACAAGGGTTCAAGCGCACCCTCGGCTCTGATGTAGCAGAGCCGAGGCTGCACAAGGGTTCAAGCGCACCCTCGGCTCTGATGTAGGAGAGCCGAGGGTGCACTTGAACCCTTGTGCACCCTCAGCTCTGCTACATCAGAGCCGAGGGTGCGCTTGAACCCTTGTGCACACTCTGCTTCATCAAGCTAATAGAATGCATTGGCCAGCGCTGATTGGCCAATGTATTCTATTAGCCTGATGAAGTAGAGCTGAATGTGTGTGCTAAGCACACACATTCAGCTCTACTTCATCGGGCTAATAGAATGCATTGGCCAGCGCTGATTGGCCAGAGTACGGAACTCGACCAATCAGCGCTGGCTCTGCTGGAGGAGGCGGAGTCTAAGATCGCTCCACACCAGTCTCCATTCAGGTCCGACCTTAGACTCCGCCTCCTCCGGCAGAGCCAGCGCTGATTGGCCGAAGGCTGGCCAATGCATTCCTATGCGAATGCAGAGACTTAGCAGTGCTGAGTCAGTTTTGCTCAACTACACATCTGATGCACACTCGGCACTGCTACATCAGATGTAGCAATCTGATGTAGCAGAGCCGAGGCTGCACTAGAACCCCTGTGCAAACTCAGTTCACGCTAATAGAATGCATTGGCCAGCGCTGATTGGCCAATGCATTCTATTAGCCCGATGAAGTAGAGCTGAATGTGTGTGCTAAGCACACACATTCAGCACTGCTTCATCACGCCAATACAATGCATTAGCCAGTGCTGATTGGCCAGAGTACGGAATTCGGCCAATCAGCGCTGGCTCTGCTGGAGGAGGCGGAGTCTAAGGTCGGACCTGAATGGAGACTGGTGTGGAGCGATCTTAGACTCCGCCTCCTCCAGCAGAGCCAGCGCTGATTGGTCGAGTTCCGTACTCTGGCCAATCAGCGCTGGCCAATGCATTCTATTAGCCCGATGAAGTAGAGCTGAATGTGTGTGCTTAGCACACACATTCAGCTCTACTTCATCAGGCTAATAGAATACATTGGCCAATCAGCGCTGGCCAATGCATTCTATTAGCTTGATGAAGCAGAGTGTGCACAAGGGTTCAAGCGCACCCTCGGCTCTGATGTAGCAGAGCCGAGGCTGCACAAGGGTTCAAGTGCACCCTCGGCTCTCCTACATCAGAGCCGAGGGTGCGCTTGAACCCTTGTGCAGCCTCGGCTCTGCTACATCAGAGCCGAGGGTGCGCTTGAACCCTTGTGCACACTCTGCTTCATCAAGCTAATAGAATGCATTGGCCAGCACTGATTGGCCAGAGTACGGAATTCGGCCAATCAGCGCTGGCCAATGCATTCTATTAGCCCGATGAAGTAGAGCTGAATGTGTGTGCTAAGCACACACATTCAGCACTGCTTCATCACGCCAATACAATGCATTAGCCAGTGCTGATTGGCCAGAGTACGGAATTCGGCCAATCAGCGCTGGCTCTGCTGGAGGAGGCGGAGTCTAAGATCGCTCCACACCAGTCTCCATTCAGGTCCGACCTTAGACTCCGCCTCCTCCAGCAGAGCCAGCGCTGATTGGCCGAATTCCGTACTCTGGCCAATCAGCACTGGCTAATGCATTGTATTGGCTTGATGAAGCAGTGCTGAATGTGTGTGCTTAGCACACACATTCAGCTCTACTTCATCGGGCTAATAGAATGCATTGGCCAGCGCTGATTGGCCGAATTCCGTACTCTGGCCAATCAGCACTGGCTAATGCATTGTATTGGCTTGATGAAGCAGTGCTGAATGTGTGTGCTTAGCACACACATTCAGCTCTACTTCATCGGGCTAATAGAATGCATTGGCCAATCAGCGCTGGCCAATGCATTCTATTAGCGTGAACTGAGTTTGCACAGGGGTTCTAGTGCACCCTCGGCTCTGCTACATCAGATTGCTACATCTGATGTAGCAGTGCCGAGTGTGCATCAGATGTGTAGTTGAGCAAAACTGACTCAGCACTGCTAAGTCTGCATTCGCATAGGAATGCATTGGCCAGCCTTCGGCCAATCAGCGCTGGCTCTGCCGGAGGAGGCGGAGTCTAAGGTCGGACCTGAATGGAGACTGGTGTGGAGCGATCTTAGACTCCGCCTCCTCCAGCAGAGCCAGCGCTGATTGGCCGAATTCCGTACTCTGGCCAATCAGCACTGGCTAATGCATTGTATTGGCTTGATGAAGCAGTGCTGAATGTGTGTGCTTAGCACACACATTCAGCTCTACTTCATCGGGCTAATAGAATGCATTGGCCAGCGCTGATTGGCCGAATTCCGTACTCTGGCCAATCAGCACTGGCTAATGCATTGTATTGGCTTGATGAAGCAGTGCTGAATGTGTGTGCTTAGCACACACATTCAGCTCTACTTCATCGGGCTAATAGAATGCATTGGCCAATCAGCGCTGGCCAATGCATTCTATTAGCGTGAACTGAGTTTGCACAGGGGTTCTAGTGCACCCTCGGCTCTGCTACATCAGATTGCTACATCTGATGTAGCAGTGCCGAGTGTGCATCAGATGTGTAGTTGAGCAAAACTGACTCAGCACTGCTAAGTCTGCATTCGCATAGGAATGCATTGGCCAGCCTTCGGCCAATCAGCGCTGGCTCTGCCGGAGGAGGCGGAGTCTAAGGTCGGACCTGAATGGAGACTGGTGTGGAGCTATCTTAGACTCCGCCTCCTCCAGCAGAGCCAGCGCTGATTGGTCGAGTTCCGTACTCTGGCCAATCAGCACTGGCCAATGCATTTCTATGGGGAAAAGTTAGCTTGCGAAAATCGCAAACTGACAGGGATTTCCATGAAATAAAGTGACTTTTATGCCCCCAGACATGCTTCCCCTGCTGTCCCAGTGTCATTCCAGGGTGTTGGTATCATTTCCTGGGGTGTCATAGTGGACTTGGTGACCCTCCAGACACGAATTTGGGTTTCCCCCTTAACGAGTTTATGTTCCCCATAGACTATAATGGGGTTCGAAACCCATTCGAACACTCGAACAGTGAGCGGCTGTTCGAATCGAATTTCGAACCTCGAACATTTTAGTGTTCGCTCATCTCTAATCATAATCACATATAAATAAATTTACCATGCTACATTTCTATTGTATGACATGTATGATGACATACCATACAGTGCCTACAAGTAGTATTCAACCCCCTGCAGATTTAGCAGGTTTACACATTCGGAATTAACTTGGCATTGTGACATTTGGACTGTAGATCAGCCTAGAAGTGTGAAATGCACTGCAGCAAAAAAGAATGTTATTTATTTGTTTAATTTTTTTTTTAATTGTGAAAAGTTTATTCAGAGGGTCATTTATTATTCAACCCCTCAAACCACCAGAATTCTGTTTGGTTCCCCTAAAGTATTAAGAAGTAGTTCAGGCACAAAGAACAATGAGCTTCACATGTTTGGATTAATTATCTCTTTTTCCAGCCTTTTCTGAATATTTAAGACCCTCCCCAAACTTGTGAACAGCACTCATACATGGTCAACATGGGAAAGACAAAGGAGCATTCCAAGGCCATCAGAGACAAGATCGCGGAGGGTCACAAGGCTGGCAAGGGGTACAAAACCCTTTCCAAGGAGTTGGGCCTACCTGTCTCCACTGTTGGGAGCATCATCCGGAAGTGAAAGGCTTATGGAACTACTGTTAGCCTTCCACGGCCTGGACAGCCTTTGAAAGTTTCCTCCCGTGCCGAGGCCAGGCTTGTCCGAAGAGTCAAGGCTAACCCAAGGACAACAAAGAAGGAGCTCCGGGAAGATCTCATGGCAGTGGGGACATTGGTTTCAGTCAATACCATAAGTAACGTACTCCATCGCAATGGTCTCCGTTCCAGACGAGCCCGTAAGGTACTTTTACTTTCAAAGCGTCATGTCAAGGCTCGTCTACAGTTTGCTCATGATCACTTGGAGGACTCTGAGACAGACTGGTTCAAGGTTCTCTGGTCTGATGAGACCAAGATCGAGATCTTTGGTGCCAACCACACACGTGACGTTTGGAGACTGGATGGCACTGCATACGACCCCAAGAATACCATCCCTACAGTCAAGCATGGTGGTGGCAGCGTCATGCTGTGGGGCTGCTTCTCAGCCAAGGGGCCTGGCCATCTGGTCCGCATCCATGGGAAGATGGATAGCACAGCCTACCTGGAGATTTTGGCCAAGAACCTCCGCTCCTCCATCAAGGATCTTAAGATGGGTCGTCATTTCATCTTCCAACAAGACAACGACCCAAAGCACACAGCCAAGAAAACCAAGGCCTGGTTCAAGAGGGAAAAAATCAAGGTGTTGCAGTGGCCTAGTCAGTCTCCTGACCTTAACCCATTTGAAAACTTGTGGAAGGAGCTCAAGATTAAAGTCCACATGAGACACCCAAAGAACCTAGATAACTTGGAGAAGATCTGCATGGAGGAGTGGGCCAAGATAACTCCAGAGACCTGTGCCGGCCTGATCAGGTCTTATAAAAGACGATTATTAGCTGTAATTGCAAACAAGGGTTATTCCACAAAATATTAAACCAAGGGGTTGAATAATAATTGACCCACACTTTTATGTTTAAAATTTATTAAAATTTAACTGAGCAACATAACTTTTTGGTTTGTAAGATTTATGCATCTGTTAATAAATCCTGCTCTTGTTTGAAGTTTGAAGGCTCTAACTTATTTGCATCTTATCAAACCTGCTAAATCTGCAGGGGGTTGAATACTACTTGTAGGCACTGTATATGTGCTCTTATTCACCTTATTCACATTAAAGCTGGTCTTTCAAGACATACATATACACATTTACTCCAGAATTACATGGCCAGTCCTTCTAAATCCAGTCCCAGATTTTAAGTGCCCTATTAAAAGTCCCTTCACCAATCTTGTCAAGGCCTTTAAGGTCTCAGTAGCTGGACGGGTCTTCAGGATTCATTAAAGCCGATAATTGAACTTACTAATATGTTTATATATTATGTAGATCATCCTAAAGAATCACGCCCATCCAGGGTATTGCACATTTATCAAACATTAACGCGTCATTTTTTTTAATGCAATGCTTCTAATGGCCACCAGGGGTCCTACCAGACAAGCAAATATTGTATTGTGCTTGTGTCACAGACATATAGCGTACTAGATTATGTGTCTGCTAGGAAGTAGCTACCTAGTAGCCATGAACGAATACAGTAGAGGTTTACACATTAAGACAGAGGCGTAACTTGAAGCTCGTAGGACTCAACGCAATATCTGTAATGAGGTCCCCACTTATCTTGTGCCAGAATGGTTGCATATTTAATATGGCAGACACCTCCTATGGCTGCACCCGCTATATCTATGGCCGTGCATAAGCATATACTTACACATTAGGATATAAACTGTGCAAGTCAAAATCTGTATTGATCAGAAAAGTTGTAGCTTTGTGTCGCATGTTACTACATGCCATGAAAAATTTATTTGGAAGCTTCATAGAAAGTCAAATAGTATTGAGCCTCTTCTCCACCCCCTCACCCTTCCCATAGTACTGTCATCTAAATCTTTGTTCATTCTGTACGTAAGAGTCCAGTGGGCGGTCCTATGTATGACTAACATCCATCTCTGCACACGAGCGCATATAGAAATAACTGTCAGTCACTGATTAGGACCGCCCACAGGACTCCGAACGAGTTATACAAAAAAACTATAAATATTTTCAGCTGATTTTCCATTATAGCATACTGCTTGTAAATTGAAGTTTGTATAATCACATGAACCAATCTTCAAGTTCATTGCCCACAAAAGGAATTTTCTATGTAATAAAGCCATTTTCACACCCGTTTGTCATGCATGGTGCACTGGTTGTCATAGATCTCTCATAGACTTAAGCCGGTGGCACATGACCGAGTGTTAGCCGCCAGGCGTTATTGAATGGCATGGGCAGAACAGGGATGTCATCTGTGTGCCGCCCATGCTTCTGCTGCCCCATTCATTCAATGAATAGAAGTGGTAGATTTGTTGGGCTCTTATGGCTGCTTTGTTAGTGTTTTTGATTGAATCATTTTCATCATGTTTGTCTTTTACCTTTCTGACATGGCCCTTCATTAGGGTTGAGCCGATTTTGAGATTTCAGGATCGATTTTAAAATCTGATTTCCGATCATTTTCCAGCCGATTCCAATCGCGATCGTGAAATTTGCTTGATCGACGATCGGTATCCGATCTTTTCCGATCCCGATCCTCAACCCTAGTCAATGCTTCTCTATGGGGAAAAGTCACTTCTGGGGTTGAGCCGATCTTGAGATAACCTCTGGCCTCGATCCCGCTGGAAAAGTTTAGGATCAGAATTCCAATTGCGATCGTGAAATTTACTCGATCGCCGATCGGAATCCGATCTTTTCCTATCCTGATCGCTCAACCCTATCCATCATACCATAGGTTAGTTAATGTTAGCCTTCTTTGTTCTCTCCATTTCCTTTACTATGAGACATTTGTTTGTCCTTGAAAATTTTTTTTTTTTTTCTTATAGGGTCCTTATAGTAAAGATGGGACTGGTTCTGCAGAATACAACAAGATCCTCTAGTGTGCTCAGGCTATAACACAGTAACAGATCCTTAATGCAAAAGGAAGCTAAGGCCCATTCACGCGAATGTGAAAAACGGATGGACATTTTCTTAAAGCCCGTTTTAGAACAGCAGGAGTCAATGGCATACTGTATATAATTGTCAGTTTTTTAATGGACCGTTTTAAGGACCATTAAAAAAAAATAGGACAAATCCTTTTCATGGATGGATGGACCATTACAAATCAATGGGTTCATTTTTATCTTTTGTGACGGCCATTAAAAGCGGATGAGGCGGGATGGGTCAAAAAAATAAAAAATAAACCAATGAACCTCATCTGTCTTATAAGTGACAGGTACAAAGGACGAGAGACTGATGCAAATGGGAATTAAAAGCAAATAGAATGGCAGAAGACTAATAAGAGACTGATAGAAAATGAACATCAAAAACTGACAGCGTCATCTGTCTTAAATGTCTGTTTCTATCACTGTCTTGCACCTGTAGCCTAAGGCCTTATTCACATGACAGTAATATTTGTGACAGAACTAACAGCCGTTAAATGCTCTATAATATCCATTTTGCATCTGTTTTATCTGTTGAATCCTTTTTATTCTGTTTTTCCATTTTTAATCACAAAGTATCATTCATTTTGCATCAGTTTTTAACTCAGTGAAAAAAAAATTAATTTGTCTTTCTTTTTTGACCCAACCCACTGATTCCTTTATAATAAATGTAAAATGGACATCAATCTGTCTCATATCTGTTAAAAACCCATTGATTTCTATTGGGTCCATGTAAAAGGAGATTGATAAGCACACACATTCAGCACTGCTTCATCGGGCTAATAGAATGCATTGGCCAGCGCTGATTGGCCGAATTCCGTACTCTGGCCAATCAGCACTGGCCAATGCATTCTATTAGCCCGATGAAGTAGAGCTGAATGTGTGTGCTAAGCACACACATTCAGCACTGCTTCATCACGCCAATACAATGCATTAGCCAGTGCTGATTGGCCAGAGTACGGAATTCGGCCAATCAGCGCTGGCTCTGCTGGAGGAGGCGGAGTCTAAGATCGCTCCACACCAGTCTCCATTCAGGTCCGACCTTAGACTCCGCCTCCTCCGGCAGAGCCAGCGCTGATTGGCCGAAGGCTGGCCAATGCATTCCTATGCGAATGCAGAGACTTAGTAGTGCTGAGTCAGTTTTGCTCAACTACACATCTGATGCACACTCGGCACTGCTACATCAGATGTAGCAATCTGATGTAGCAGAGCCGAGGGTGCACTAGAACCCCTGTGCAAACTCAGTTCACGCTAATAGAATGCATTGGCCAGCGCTGATTGGCCAATGCATTCTATTAGCCCGATGAAGTAGAGCTGAATGTGTGTGCTAAGCACACTCATTCAGCACTGCTTCATCACACCAATACAATGCATTAGCCAGTGCTGATTGGCCAGAGTACGGAATTCGGCCAATCAGCGCTGGCTCTGCTGGAGGAGGCGGAGTCTAAGATCGCTCCACACCAGTCTCCATTCAGGTCCGACCTTAGACTCCGCCTCCTCCAGCAGAGCCAGCACTGATTGGCCGAATTCCGTACTCTGGCCAATCAGCACTGGCTAATGCATTGTATTGGCGTGATGAAGCAGTGCTGAATGTGTGTGCTTAGCACACACATTCAGCTCTACTTCATCGGGCTAATAGAATGCATTGGCCAATAAGCGCTGGCCAATGCATTCTATTAGCGTGAACTGAGTTTGCACAGGGGTTCTAGTGCACCCTCGGCTCTGCTACATCAGATTGCTACATCTGATGTAGCAGTGCCGAGTGTGCATTAGATGTGTAGTTGAGCAAAACTGACTCAGTACTGCTAAGTCTCTGCATTCGCATAGGAATGCATTGGCCAGCCTTCGGCCAATCAGCGCTGGCTCTGCCGGAGGAGGCGGAGTCTAAGGTCGGACCTGAATGGAGACTGGTGTGGAGCGATCTTAGACTCCGCCTCCTCCAGCAGAGCCAGCGCTGATTGGTCGAGTTCCGTACTCTGGCCAATCAGCACTGGCTAATGCATTGCATTGGCGTGATGAAGCAGTGCTGAATGAGTGTGCTTAGCACACACATTCAGCTCTACTTCATCAGGCTAATAGAATACATTGGCCAATCAGCGCTGGCCAATGCATTCTATTAGCTTGATGAAGCAGAGTGTGCACAAGGGTTCAAGCGCACCCTCGGCTCTGATGTAGCAGAGCTGAGGGTGCACAAGGGTTCAAGTGCACCCTCGGCTCTCCTACATCAGAGCCGAGGGTGCGCTTGAACCCTTGTGCAGCCTCGGCTCTGCTACATCAGAGCCGAGGGTGCGCTTGAACCCTTGTGCACACTCTGCTTCATCAAGCTAATAGAATGCATTGGCCAGCGCTGATTGGCCAGAGTACGGAATTCGGCCAATCAGCGCTGGCCAATGCATCCCTATGGGAAAAAGTTTATCTCACAAAAATCACAATTACACACCCGATAGAGCCCCAAAAAGTTATTTTTAATAACATTCCCCCCTAAATAAAGGTTATCCCTAGCTATCCCTGCCTGTACAGCTATCCCTGTCTCTTAGTCACAAAGTTCACATTCTCATATGACCCGGATTTGAAATCCACTATTCGTCTAAAATGGAGGTCACCTGATTTCGGCAGCCAATGACTTTTTCCAATTTTTTTCAATGCCCCCGGTGTCGTAGTTCCTGTCCCACCTCCCCTGCGCTATTATTGGTGCAAAAAAGGCGCCAGGGAAGGTGGGAGGGGAATCGAATTTTGGCGCACTTTACCACGCGGTGTTCGATTCGATTCGAACATGGCGAACACCCTGATATCCGATCGAACATGTGTTCGATAGAACACTGTTCGCTCATCTCTAGTTACTAATGATACGTCCTTTATGTGCGATGACATATTGACAAGTGGTCATGAGAATGTTCTATGGAGATTGAAGATGGGTCATCAGAATCATTCTCTCTGACGGACCCAGTCCAACTCTGCTCATGCTATAAACTCATTACTTCCTGTATTCTTCGGACTATAAGACGCACTTCTTTCCCCCAAAGGGGGGGGGGGAAGGAGCGGAATTGCAGCATCCCCGCGCTCCTGCCACCGCTGGTTTTCTGCAGGAGCATGACAATACTGCAGGCCCTGTGCCGGCGGCTAACACACTATAACAGAACGGCAGATGCCGGGTCCGGAGCGAATGCCTGCAATCTCTGTAAAAATTACAGCGGAGATGCCTACCGGAGATGTCCTCTCCCCCCCCCCCCCATAAAAAGTTTAAAGTTAGCCTTGGGGCCAGTCACCACTGGCCCCATACCTTTAAAGTTGCAGGCCAGCTCTTGCGCGGCGAGCTTGCAGGAGCCGACCTGTTCCAGTGACAGCCGGGAGCCTACTGAAAGCTCCAAGGCCTGTCATCGCTATATTACTATTGCGGCTGGTCTATGACCCTCCGCAATAGTAATGTATAGAATCTCCCATAGAATCTCTATGGGACTTGCAATCAAATGATTGCAGGTTCAAGCCCCCTAGGGGGCGCTAATAAAATAGTAAAAAATAAAAAATAAAATAAATAAAAGTTCACCTCCTTTCCCTAGAATACATATAAAAGTATAACATTACTGTGAAACATATATACAGTCCTATGAAAAAGTTTGGGCACCCCTATTAATCTTAATCATTTTTAGTTCTAAATATTTTGGTGTTTGCAGCAGCCATTTCAGTTTGATATATCTAATAACTGATGGACACAGTAATATTTCAGGATTGAAATGAGGTTTATTGTACTAACAGAAAATGTGCAATATGCATTAAACCAAAATTTGACCGGTGCAAAAGTATGGGCACCTCAACAGAAAAGTGACATTAATATTTAGTAGATCCTCCTTTTGCAAAGATAACAGCCTCTAGTTGCTTCCTGTAGCTTTTAATCAGTTCCTGGATCCTGGATAAAGGTATTTTGGACAAACAATTCAAGTTCAGTTAAGTTAGATGGTCGCCGAGCATGGACAGCCCGCTTCAAATCATCCCACAGATGTTCAATGATATTCAGGTCTGGGGACTGGGATGGCCATTCCAGAACATTGTAATTGTTCCTCTGCATGAATGCCTGAGGATTTGGAGCAGTGTTTTGGATCATTGTCTTGCTGAAATATCCATCCCCGGCGTAACTTCAACTTCGTCACTGATTCTTGAACATTATTCTCAAGAATCTGCTGATACTGAGTGGAATCCATGCGACTCTCAACTTTAACAAGATTCCCTATGCCGGCATTGGCCACACAGCCCCAAAGCATGATGGAACCTCCACCAAATTTTACAGTGGGTAGCAAGTGTTTTTCTTGGAATGCTGTTTCTTTTTGGACGCCATGCATAACGCCTTTTTTTATAACCAAACAACTCAATCTTTGTTTCCAAAATGAAGTTGGCTTCTCCAAATGTGATTTTGCATACCTCAGGCAACTCTATTTGTGGCGTACGTGCAGAAACGGCTTCTTCCTCATCACTCTCCCATACAGCTTCTATTTGTGCAAAGTGCGCTGTATTGCTGACTGATGCACAGTGACACCATCTGCAGCAAGATGATGCTGCAGCTCTTTGGAGGTGGTCTGTGGATTGTCCTTGACTGTTCTCACCATTCTTCTTCTCTGCCTTTCTGATATTTTTCTTGGCCGGCCACTTCTGGGCTTAACAAGAACTGTCCCTGTGGTCTTCCATTTCCTTACTATGTTCCTCACAGTGGAAACTGACAGGTTAAATCTCTGAGACAACGTTTTGTATCCTTCCCCTGAACAACTATGTTGAACAATCATTGTTTTCAGATCATTTGAGAGCGGGCTGTCCATGTTCGGCGACCATCTAACTTAACTGAACTTGAATTGTTTTGTAGAAAGAAATGGTCCAAAATACCTTTATCCAGGATCCAGGAACTGATTAAAAGCTACAGGAAGCGACTAGAGGCTGTTATCTTTGCAAAAGGAGGATGTACTAAATATTAATGTCACTTTTCTGTTGAGGTGCCCATATTTTTGCACCGGTCAAATTTTGGTTTAATGCATATTGTGCATTTTCTGTTAGTACAATAAACCTCATTTCAATCCTGAAATATTACTGTGTCCATCAGTTATTAGATATATCAAACTGAAATGACTGCTGCAAACACCAAAATATTTAGAACTAAAAATGATTAAGATTAATAGGGGTGCCCAAACTTTTTCATAGGACTGTATATTAAGTATCCCTGTGTCTGAAAATGCCCGGTCTACTAATATTTTTCCTGTACAGTGAATGTCAAAATCAAAAGTGCTAAACCGTTTTGCCTCTGCTTTAAATAAAAGGTGATCTAAGCAATAGACATTTCCCAAATTGGTATAACTAAAAAGTACATCTGGCCCCACAAAAAAACACCCTATACATGTGGCCTTGCAGCCGTTGCAAAACTACAACTCCCATACATTAAATATTTTACCATTTTTTGCTTGAAAATTTTTTTTTACCCATTTTTCTCCTCTAAAACCTAGGTGCGTCTTATAGTACAGTGCTTCTTATAGTCCGAAAAATACGGTACATAAACATAAATACATAAAGCCCCCTGTAGGGTGCATCTGTGACCCGAAGTCAATCCTAAAAAATATACTATAGTATGATGAGAGAGTTCTGAGATATCTTTTACCACTTTCTAACAGTGACAAGGGGCAAAAATATGAAGGGATTTCAGTTGAATATGTTGTGTTAGTAATGGCACAAAGGAAGAGGATGAAAGAGCTCACAAGGGAGGCGAGCGGAGAAGGCAGACTTTGTGGTTGTAATTAGAAAATGTGTGTTTAGCTGCAGCACAATGAGTCACCGGCATAAATATAATCTGGGGTACCGCAGTCCCTTCATCCATAGATCCCAGTCTATCTTCTTATCATGTCATAGTATTAAGTCAGGATATCAAGACAAGTGGCAGTTGTGAACCTAGCCTCTCTGCTAAACATACCACCCCTCCCCTGAATACAGGGGGAGGGGGAGGGGGGCTAGTGGTAACATTAAAGTGAATACAGTGCAGTAATGTTTTGTTACTTACAGGAGACATCTTCTCACAATCCCCGTCTGTTTCCTTTGGACCGTCATGGCCACTTCATCCAGCTGTAACTTGTCTCTGTAAAGTTTGCAACACAGACATCTTTGACTCCAGACACACATCCCATATATAATATATATATATATATATATATATATATATATATATATATATATATATATATAGTCAGGGTCTGGGGTTGCTAGGTGGGGTAGCATAGACACACAAGTCCAGTTTCTTTAGTCCAAAGCAAAGGTTGAGTTTATTTTCACTCAAAAAGGTAGTACAGCAACAAAAGGAAACAATACAAAAATAAATACCTGCCCGGCTAGGCTCTAACTAAACATAGAATAGGTTACCTCACCTAGAATAACAGAAATCCAAAAGCCAGTAGAACCATTCAGGACACAGCTCCAAAAATATGGCCTCTCTGTTTGCTCTCCAGCCAAGCTCTGCCACAGTGTTGCTGCTGGAGCTGGCTTCTTAAGCCTCCTTGATGAGCAGACTCTCAACAGCTGAGTCACTGCCGGAACATCCCCAAAGTGTGGAATGGAGGGGGGTAGAATGAAAGGTCCCACTACCAACCTACCTGCCATTCCTAAAAATCCAGCCCAATACTGAGCATTTACCAAAATGCTCAGCAGATGAAAGTTATCTGCTGAGAACAAACATTCCTTCTGGAGCTTTCTCATCTCACCCACCTGAGTAGTCTGGGTGAGATGTACACCCCCTCCATTACCTGACCAGCCATCGGCTTACTATATATATATATATATATATATATATATATATATATATATATATATATATATATATTGCCCCTTCTATTCATAATGCCCCCTACAGCCGCATCAGCAGACAGGGAAGTGCAGGCAGCCGTGAGCGGGAACGAGGATTGGTAAGTAAATAGGGACGGAGTAACCCAAGCAGGTAACAGCCTATTAAAAAGAAACACATCAGGGGCCCACCGGACCCCCTAATGTCCCGTAATGCCCCAGGCCCTGTGGCGGCTACCGCTGCTACCCTGGTAGTTACGCCCCTGGACAGTACTGAATGCTTTTTCAATCATCACCACTAATACCTCTGACCTGCTTCACCCGACTTCCTGCAGTTGCCACCGATCTGACAGTGTCTCTTCCCCACCATAGAAATGTTGACCACTAGCTTGTTGATGCTGTTTTCCTCCCCATTATCAATTTGCTCCCAACTCCTAGGCCTTTCCTATCTGTTGCTGATAGCTGCGTCTTCTCTTTACAGACATTGCTGCCATCTCCCTCCTTGCTGATGCTACAGCCTGCTGCAACACCTAGGATACCAGGTGGAGATAGACTGTGCCCCAACATCAATCAAGAAAAGAAGGGTGGGTTAGACTGCTCTAGTGGGTTCTAGGAGAGCTCTCTTTGGGAGAGCTGACAGAAGTAAGGGCTATAAAGCTTGTTAAAATATGGACCAGTAGATTGAGTTTTCATATAAAAGGAGAAATGCAACCACTGTGGACTTTCTGTGAAAAGCATTGCAGGAAAAACCACAATGTGTTGCCGCCGTGGTTTTTGCCGTGGCACTTTTCTGCTGTGGCCTGCTACGTGGGGCCTTAGCCTTATACTTGTTCCCGGAGTGTTGATTCGTGCAATGTTGTATAAACCAGAGGCCTCTTAAATTTACTGACAGTGCAGTGTAAGCATAGGATGGATGAAAGTTATGCAGATTTAATGACCAGGGAATCCATATTTTAATGCCCCTGGTGATGTGATCTGGACAAGTGAGAGGTGAAAACTGCTGACAGACTCCCTGTAAACCATTGTTCACTATAAACCATATGTAGCAAATGGAAAGAATTAACAAATTCCATTTACACGTAGCAGGTAGTAGATTGACAATTCGCTACCTTCACATGTAGCCTGACAACTAGGCCAAAAGTTTTGCACAAGTAAGTTATTGTGCTAAAACTTTTGCTTTTTGCACTTGCACAACATTATTTCATAATGGGAATGACTGGTGTGAGACCTAACAGGAGCAAACACGAGATTTACTATAATGTAGGTCACGCTTCCTAAAATGTATGCATGTGCCAGTCTTGATAAATTCTCCCATAATCTGTTGTGGAGGATTTTTGTACTTACCCATAAAATGTATATGTTTATGTTTTTTCTGTGCTGATATTCTTATAGTTATGAATCTTTTAACATGCATATCTTTCAGTATTTTTCCTTAGATAGAAGTCTATAAACTTCTGTACTCAGAGTATTTTACCATTTGCAACAAGCCACTTGGAATCAGAAAAATGATAGGCACAATCGCCTGCCCCCCCCAAAAAAACACCACTATAGTATTGGTGCTGTGGCACAGAGGAGGGGGCGCTTTTACACATTTTTTGGAGCTGCTCTGCATTGAGAGACTTCTTGGACGGTGTTAACCGTTTGCTTTCCCAAATCTTCTAGACTACCCTCCCTCATTCGCCAGCCTTCTCCACCTTTCGGACATTTCCCTTCGTGCATACCGTAAATCGACGATAAGGCACATGGTCAATGCTTCCAGGGCGTGCATTCCGGCACTGTGGAAGTCCTCTAACCCGCCCTCTCTTCGCCACTGACTCTGCAAAGTGGAGGAAATCCAGTATATGGAGGACCTTACGGCATCTCTCAGGGATGTTCGAGAGGCGTTTATGGTGGCTTGGACAACCTGGATCCTTTTCCAGGGGTCTCAGCCCCACAGAGACATTATGGGTTGAAGTCCCGTGCCGAGTTAGGTTTGTCCCTGGCTGGGGGTCGGGGTCCCCCTTCCCCTCTTTTCTTTCCCATTCCCCCCCTTTTTTTTCTCTTTTCTTCTCTCTCTCCCCCTCCTCCTTCCTTCCTGGGGTGTTTGTACTTGAGATACCCTGTTTCTGTGCTGCTCGCCCTCTATTATTTAGTATTTGGCCTTTGTTGTGTTTCTTTGGGAAGTCTGGTTTTCTGTTCTGTGCCATTTCATTTTGAATTTCTATGATGTTATTTTTTTGTTGTAAATAAAGAATTTATAAAAACAAAACAAAAAACACCACGACAATAAACACTATTTTTAGGATGTTTAATAATTCCCTATTGACCTAGGTGCCCTTATTCTGTAAGGGATTCCATTTTCCATTCCGCTTGGAAAATGTGGAAACCCAGCAGGACTATTCTATGGGGCCCAGGCAGACCCAAAGAACAGAAACTCGAACATAGGTGTGAACCTAGCCTTACATGTACAGTACTGTGACATCTGAACACCGGACCTTTTGTCACAATATACTAACGTCTGACTACAGGCGCTTAAACCCTCAGATGCAATGGACAGATGTGACCAAGGTACATGAGGAATTCATTCACTTTCTATGCCCCCTCTAAATGAGTTCCACGCAGTGAAATTGTGGGAGCTGTTTGGTTTGGGAGTCTTCTGTAGGGTCTTTGGTCTGCCGTAAAATTATAACTAATGAATCTTGCCTGTAACAGGGCAATATTCCACATGGTAATAAAAACCCATAAGGATAAGGCCTCGTCAACCCAACTATAGTTAATTTACAATCCACAAATACTGATCTGCTATCTGCACATATACATGTCCGCATCGCATCAGTAAAGTCATCCACAATCACGAATCTTGTATGTTTGTGTAGACAAATATAAGACATAATTTGCGGAAATTCTTATAGACGTGTGTATGAGCCCATAAAAAGGTATGGGTCCGTACTTTGATCCACAATTGCGAATAAAATTACAGCCTTGTGTACGGGGCATATGAAAATGGTAAACTATTTTTCCAATTCCATTACATTCTGACTTTTTTCCAGCTTCTAAGTAAATTGCACAAAATATGAATGCCATGATGAAGTATAATCTGTCCCACAAAAAATAAGACCCAATATGGCTCTGTGAATGGAAAAATAGAACATTTCTGGCTTTTGGAAGGTGGTGACTAAAATACGAGAACACCAAGAGTCGGGGTCTTTTTGCCTCATCAAAAATAATGTGTTTGTTCATTGGTATGGGTGACACCTTTCTACACCTCGAGCGTCAGATATCTATTGTTAAAGAATATCCTGCTTATAGCGTCATTTTATAAAAACATCTGGTTTTAGAGAACTTGTGGTTGACGAAAGAGGAACTCGCAGGGAGGGGTGGAGTTGAAACAGATATTGAGAGAAGAAATGGTTAAAGGAGAGGTAGAGCGATTTGGGCACAGATAAACTATCGTCACAAAACCTTAGAAAAGGAACAAACAGGAAGCAGCAGCCACTGGAGCGGGGGCATCATAGACACTGGTTCATACACGAAGGATCTGCGTGTAGCTTAGGTGATGGTAAGGCTGGGTTAGGAAGTGTGACTTCACAAGCAAAACACTAACCACAACTGCCTGTCCTCTTCCTGTTACTAGGATCCGACTTTGTCACCAGCTTCGGTTTGCACAGGGGTAGTGACGGGGACTTAGTTTACAGTCATTTAAGTATGTTGCCATGCAGGACACAGAACATGCGGTGACTCAGTGAGTATATTGTGCAAGCGGGTTGCAGAAGAAAGTAGAGGATACAAGCAATCCTAGACAATAAGATACCTGGGTTTTGATGAATCCGTCATCTAGTTTTAGGAAGAATTAGAGAAGACATTTAATGATGAAAACTAAAGATATAACAGATCAAAAGATCAAAAGAGATACAAGACTGGGTGGAGAAGTAACATTAACCACATTGTAGCAACTGAGGTCTTGGTAAGAAGACTGAAAAAGTGATTCAATGGGGAGCAGAGACACCGCAAGGTATTTATTGCCACCATCTGGGTCACCTATGAAAGAAAGAGGGGTCCAGCTTATAATGGAGGACCATGAGAATGGTGAGTACCCTCCTCATTTACCACTGATGTTGACATTGCTGTGTATGTTATTGTTCATCTTGCTCTGTAAATGGATGTAGCATATGATGAATAATGTGATTTATAGAGATCGCTGGATATAATTCTCAGTCTATAATCCACAAGCCCTCAGTGTAATGGTTAGAAATGTCAAACTCCATATGGATGCGGATAAAGGCTGAGCTGTATGAGAATAGGATGGAGCAAATCATGTACAGTGTATACCCAGCCAAGGGGCAGAAGGAAAGCTGTTTAAGTTGTTGCTTTGGAGTCAGGTTTGCACCTATTAACACAAGCGAGTCATTGCATTTCATGTTTGCTGCCACAATGTATCAAACTGTCATTTAGACACTTATTCCCTATATAGGGGATAAGTATCGGATCACCGGGATTCCTCTGTGATTTCCTTTGCTTCCTTACAATACAAAGTATACTCCATGATGTCCCTGCTTTGTATTTCCACAGATTCAATGCAATTCCATCTAGTTTGTTTTAGCCGTGCTATCTGAGATTCCAGTATCTATACTTCCCTTTTGTAACAGACTTGTGTTATTGGAACGGTTTCCCTTAACCCCTTCTTGCCCCATGCCATATTTTTACATGATGGGAAATCTGCAGTTCCTGAAAATTGACATAAATGTACCTCAATGTGATGGCTCAGGGGCTGTATCCACCACGACACTTGGGGGCGCTAGCTGTTTTATCCAGTAACAGCAATTACTGTAATTCAACCACTTATATACCACCATCGATGCTGACTGTTCTGGTTAAGCAGAGTATCCAGATAAGGCAAACTGCACCTGTGATATGCTGTAGATAGTCATTTTCCATTTCTAGCCCCCCTCCTCTAAAAAAAAATAGAAATTTTGAAGTTCATTATACACAGTACAGTCACATTAATGTGACCACATGTCAAAATCCAGAATTGCCACCTTTGGCAGAGCGGACCGCTGCGAGACGTGCAGGAGGAGAGGGGATGTTGGGATGATGTTCACTGGGATGTTGAGCCATGCCGACTCCAGTGCCATGGCCAGCTGCGCTAGGTTACGCGGTTGAGCATCCATGGCGCGAACAACCCATGGGGAATTTGCTGGCCAAGAGAGTACAGTAAACTCAACCTGGTGCTCCTCGAACCACGCACGTACACTACAAGCTTTATGACACGTCGCATTGTCCTGCTGGTAGATGCCATCATCCTGAGGAAAAACAATTTGCATGTAGGGGTGAATGTGGTCCGCAAGGATAGATGCATACTTGTGTTGATCCATTGTGCCTTCCACAATGATGAGTGCACCCAGATGGCTGATGACACAGGCCTTCTGCGATTGGTTGTTTAACAGACTGGACTGTGTATGTATGTCAACATTATGCCATTAAACAATACAACATGGCCTGCAAAAAGAAGCCCTGATAAGGCTATGCCAGCTTTAAGAAGGTGAAGTTAAAAAAAAAAAAGAAAGCAGAAAAGTTACATAGGCTGTGTTTGTTAGGTCAGAAGTAAAATCAGCCTTATAAATTGTATGTGTAGTTGCATGCTAGTAGTAGTGGATTAATGATAGTGCCATATGGTAGCATTGTTGTACACTGATGATCGGTATTGTCCTCGGCATTGTTCTCTGAATAGTTACAAGTCACTTGGGACACGTAAAAATGTGAAATGCTTTTAATAGCAAATAGGAGCAGACACTTCCTCTTTTTTCAATGAAGATCTCAATGCATTACAAATACAAATGAATTTGTACTGTAGATAGCTTTTGTTATAGCATCTGTTGGCCGCCATCAAGGTTCTAAAATCTGCTGTCAACAGCAGGAATATAAGGAAATGATTGTACCCTCACACGGAAACATGAGGCTTCGGGAAAGAGTATCTGAATATGAAGCCTTGGAGTGTTCAGGTTTTTGTTGTTACATTTTGCAGTGGTCTGTAGAGCGGCCTCTTTTGATGGATTTTCCAATAATAAAAAGTTTGGGTCGTATTAGATTTTCAGAGGAATTATCGGAATAATAGCTTACTCCCTGACCAGCCTGGTGAATGGTGCAGCCGATTACCCAATGAATGAGCATTTGCTTGTTCTGTAGGCGAATAGCTCCTTTTGGCAGGGAAAAAAATGTTGGGGGGGGGTGATCCTTATACCATTCATTCCTCCTACAGTTATGACGCTGAGCAGGAAGGAGTGCCCCCTCTGACAGTATAGCACTACACACAGTACTGTCAGGAGAGGCGTTCCCAACTAGACTGTCAGAAACGCCCTTCTGACGGTGAATAGATATCGGTAACGGCACCAATATCTCTTGTCCAGGGGCATATAATGGGAAAGCCGACAGTGCGCTGAATTCAGTGCACTGTCGTCTTTCTAGTGGTATATAAAACCGCATGTGACCGAGGATATGAAAGGTCCTCTTTAAATAAGAGCAAGTAACCTTCTCAATCTAATACAGGATCCCACTATAAATATACATAGAGAAGACGCACAATACAAAGTACACAGACCGCAGAAGAGGAATTCCGACCACATCTGATCCCACAGGCAAAGCCATGCAGTAACGTCCATACGTGTTGTGACTATTGAAATTCTGAAATATTTTTGACTTTAGTGACTGCACTATGATAAAAAAAAGTGCTCAAATACACAATGAGACTGAAAAGTGTCACAATATACCATATCTTAGCTTACCAAACCACCAACTAGTGATAAGAAGTCGAAAAATATGAGTTACAAATTGTTCTGAATCTATTGTGGCCATGGCTATGCGGCAACTTTGACTTTTGCGCAATAAAAAAATGAATTGTTCACCGAGACTGTGGTCATATAAAAGGATAGAGTTCCCAACATCAGGAACTCTGGTCTCTTTATAGAAATTTACATTGGATTTTTAACATGTGTAAGCAGGGGTAGACTGAAAATAACAGGTAAAAAATTCTAAAGTCCCAAGTCCTTAAACTGTGATTAAGTGTATCTAGAAGAAATGATAGAAGGCAAAGGATGAGCCAGCCAAGTATTGATTTCATTTAGATTTCTCTTTTTTCATTCATTTCATTGTGTTATTTGAAAAAAATAAACTATTGACACTTCTATTGTTGAAAGTATTTTTACTTTATAGCATTTTCAATGCCTGCCTAAAACTTTTGCAGATCACTGCTTCTTATAGGAACTCTCTACTCATCTCTGCAGATTTTTGGACCATTAATCACATTTTTTGTTTTCTTTCAATAGGAAACACAATTAGTCAGACAGAAGAGATTAAGATCACATCACCGACAAAAGATGAGCTATTGGATCAAATTAAAGTGAGTTGGTGCCGCACCCTTATACCATCTTAGGCTTCTTACAACAGATTTATTTACCACGTTTATGCATTGTTCAGTGGCAGATTAAGTAGACCAAACCTGGGTCCCCTATATATCCTCATCCTTCCTTGTCATATCAACTCCATAGACTCTATATAACCACTTTTCTATGTTAGCTTTGACAAATATGAGTTACTATTAGGGTTGAGCGATTGGGATCGGGAAAGATCGGATCCTGATCGGCGATCGAGCAAATTTCACAATCAGGATTGGCTGGAAAATGATCGAAAATCGATCCTGAAATCTCAAGATCCCCTTATCAAAGGGCTGTGCTCCTACAGTGACACTATTTAGTCAGTGACAGTATAACATAGCATAGATAGTCATCCTATTGATAACGCCTGGACTTTTTGTGAAAGTATCTACTATAACAGTTGGTCATTTCAGTGACTTGTATGTGGTATCTGTCTGATATGGTCTTTCATCTTCTCCATCCAACCCAGACCACCATGACAACTAACCACTAATCAGTTGAGACATTCTGTCTCCTTACTTCTGCAACCTCCTCCAGCCTGTATAGGTATACATATAACTTCAGACCAGACTCAATAAATTCATATCCCAAACAAGACACCATCAAAAGTACAAATCACAGACCTCTGCTGAAACATTGCTACAAAATTATAGCTACTAGACATTTCTCTTCCCTTTATCTTGGTGTCCACTGCCTGTCACCATGTAACTACTACCAGCAACAGTAGTCACCAGCACTAGTCTTCTCTTCTGCATGAGTCCTTCCTCTTCAGACTTCAGAATACAGACTATTGCCTCTAATACTAATCCTCTTCTGCCTTTCCATTCAAAACTAGTTCTATCTGCAGCCACAGCTATCTTATGTGTCCTACACATGCCGGGTACATTGTATTAGCAATGGTATGTCTATGATCAATGCTATAGCTTTGCAGCATTGTTTCGTATTCTCAATGCATGTGATGCTACAGGCATCAGTATTAGTAACATTAGTCAGTACAATGTGTTGAGATTTACTGGCACATATATTTCCAAGTGTAGAATGCATATCAAGGACACACAGGATAGTTGTGGCTGCAAACAAAGCCATGATGCTAAGAATACTCCCTAACTACTTTACATGTATATGCTCCATGTAATAACTGTATCTATGCTCTATTGTCAGTACTACATCTAGAATCAGTCAACGATCACATTGAAACCATTTGCTTTGTCTTTTCTCTACTCAACTACTTGGAACAGAACTTGCAGAATGAGATAACAGAAATTGTGGCCGAAATAGATGATTTTGAGCGCCTGCAGTTAAAGTGAGTGGAATTTACTGGGTGGACTATAAGTGGAGCGCCAATGATAAAAATTTCCGGTCTAAGCTTTCTTTTCTCTTCTCCTAGTCGAAAAATACAGAGGGACAATGAATTGCTCAGTGCAAGCCGGAAGTTCAATATGGATCCAGAGAGGGTGAGTGTAACAGAACTACAAAATGTTGAGGAGTTGCAGTGCATAGTAGAGTTCACACGGAGTAACGTGCCACGTGACCTGGCACGTATACGGCGTGTGAGATTTTGAGCTCCCATTGATTTCAATGGGAGCCTGGATCGTATACGCGGCGTTATTTTGCGGCCGCAAAATCACGGCCGCAATATAACGCCACGTATACGATCCTAACTCCCATTGAAATCAATGGGAGCATATACGGCGCGCAAAGTCTCACACGCCATATATATGTGCCACATCACGCGGCACGTTACTCCGTGTGATTGCACCCTTAGTGTATCTGGACTTTAGACTCTCTTCCATAGGTTGGATCAGTGGTAGAGGCTTAACTACATCGGGTGCAGAAATTGTTGGCGCAAATAGACCTTGATTCATGAGGAAACCCGAAACAAGACACCAGTACAAATGGCAAATGGTCGGCTGGAGTCCAGTTACAGATTTTGCATTAGTATTTGGAAGCCTATTGTTCTGCAGTGCTGGGATGATATGCTGGGTTCTAGTGACAGACTGCCTTTAATATTGCCTTTGCAGTAGTAGATGCTGTATTATTATGTAACACATCCATTATTAAGTGTATGCATTTCTATTATATGGCGTCCAGGGAATCCAACTATTAATTACAAAGAAGTTTGTGGAAAAAGAGCCAGAACAAATAGCCAGCTTCTTATATAATGCTGCAGGACTCAGCAAGGTGGCCATAGGGGAATACCTCGGACAACGGTTAGTACATGACACAATATATATACAGCCTAAATGCTTATTGTTTACTTGCCATTAATAAATCTCCATCAGTTTCCCATCAGTCCACACGTAGACACAATCTGTTTCACAAGCAGCAGTGTGTCATATGTATAGTTAAAGGATTCGGTATACAATCTATAGGATACATCACATTTTAACCATATGGTGCTGCACATGTTCAGGTTTTGTAGAAGTTGTTTTTGAAGCCAAAATCAGTTATGGGTCATAAATAGTGAGATTTTGAGAACTAGTGATGGGCGAATCCCACAAGATTCGTTTCACAGGTATTTGTGAGGTTTGCATACAAGTTTTGGTTCAGCCCAAACTTATTCAGTCCAGACTTAGATGTGTTATTATTGTACTCTAAGGCCATGAAGAGATCTCAGAAGATGGAAATGATTTGTGGATGGTAAACCCCAAAATTCTGGGTTTGGCTAAATTTGGAAAATTCATAATGAACCTAAGTTGTTACAAACCAGTTCACTCATCCCCAGTGACAACCTAAAAATGACAAATGGTACTTCAAAAACTACATTAACAAAACCTAAACCTCCAGCAGCACAAGAGGGGGCATCCACATTACCCTTGGTAATGTCTGTTGCTGTCTTCCATCGCAGGATGACAGCATCGCACATTAAACTGTTGCAGCGAACGGTTCCCTCCCCATTGGCACAAATGTAAACAACATAACGGACGCGAGCTTCCAGCTTATCTTCCTGCATATATGTATTTTTCCTGCAGGATTTTTTCTTCCATTAGAAAACTAATCAAAGATCACGGAAGATAGTGTCCATCATGTTATTTACATTAGTTTCAATTGGAACAGACACAGAATCAGTTTGTGTCCGTTCTCTGCAACAGTTTAATGTCCATTGCTGTCATCCTATGATGGAAGACAGGAACGGACATTCACAGTGGTAGTGGGAACTCTCCCTCAAGCTGCTCATACATATAAAATTAAAGTTGGCAATGTGTCACCAACTGATCAAGGTTATGATCACTTGTACAAAGGATCTCACCATCAACATAGTCAACTAAACTGGCTGATAAGAAGAGCTTAGTAAATGGTTGGCTAAATTGGGCCGTCCATGCCATACACGTATATTCTTGATCAAACTAAAGCTAAAATTTCCAACACAACAGATCGATTTTTAGGCAGACAATGATCTATTTGCTACTGTGTTAATTTTTTTTAACCAAACCGACTGAAATGGACAAAATTGTCCATTCTGATTGACTTTTATCATAAGTGTATGAGCAGCTTAACAAAGCCATCCTTACAAACATCACCCTAATGACAATTCTGTTAATCATCTCTTAATTGCCATTAGATTTGATAATGAATTACAAGAGTAAAAACAACGACAAGTGATAGCAGACGTGATGAATAGCATAACAGGTCTCTGCTGACACTGGCTTATCTCACAGCTCTGCGCCGTGTGGCCCATCGAGCTGCAGAACAAATTGGTTTATTTGCAGAAATAGTAACAGTCTGTTCATCCACGTTCATTACTGACCTTTTACGCCTGTCATTTTCTTTATACTGGAACAATCATCAGAAGGAAAAACACTGGAAACATGGAGACCACCCCTGCTAGGTCAGGCATAGAATACATACTGCCCAATAGGCAGCCATTCATTCTAATCTAGCAATAAAAATGACAACAAATATATAGCTACATAACATACAGATCCAGAGCTTAGCCTGTCATGTAGACTGCAGGTAAATGTATTGCTCCAGACGGTTGCATAAAAGAAGCAGATAAATGATAAGTTCGGGTGTGTTGAATGTGTAATCCTAATAAATAGTAATGGGTCATCTGCTCAGTATTTATGATTTTTTTTCTTTGTTTTCCATTGTATCTTCCCTTTGCTGTTATTTTCCTCTCTTGCCCCCATCCCATTTCCTTCCTCTTCCTTTCCTTTCTTTTGTTCTTTCCCTCCAGGGAGTCACTGAATATTCAGGTTCTGAAGGCTTTCGTGAAATGTCACAACTTTGACAAACTCAGTCTTGTGGACGCTTTGAGGTGAGAATCGTATTGTATCAGAACTGTTCACTATCAGTGGATAATACAATAGGATGAAACAGATTTATTGAGGTTCTATTTAATACCAAAAATAAAACTATTGACTGGCCTGGAGTTTCAACGTGCTCTTGTAGACCCCCTATCCGACCCCATTTTTCTGATCAAATAAGGCACCGAAATTTTTCAAAACGTTTTATAATCTCCAACTGGTATATAGCAGCATAGGCTTTAATGGTTGGTCTGGATTAGAATATCCATTGTCGTGTATCTTAATAGAGAATCTGAGTTAATAGAAGGGGTCCTCTATTCGGGATCTATTACCCAGAGTGGAGAAAAGGGTCACTTGCTCTGGACGGCTTGACCAGTAGTTTCAAATTACACTGTTGGACATTCCCACTTTAGGCTAAGGCCCCATGTTGCGTCCTGTAACAAAAAAGCACTGCGGGAAAAAACGCGGCAGCGCATGGCAGAGGTTTCTTCTGCAGACTTCCTTTAAAGTAGTATTCCCATCTGAGACACCTATGGCACATCTAATGGATATGAATGGCAATGGAGCTAGCATAGCGATCATCCTTCCTATTCACCTGATAGGTAGGAGTTTCAGAATTGAAAACCTTACTACTTGTATCTGTGCCATAAATGTCTCAAATGGAGACACTCCTTTAAAGGGATACTAAACTTGGAAATGAATGGCACAAGTAATCTTGTCCCCTCTGTTTGCCCTGTTATCACCTTTATTATATCTGTATAAGAGGGGCCTGTCTAATCATCAGCGGTTTCTGTGGAAGGAGCCTGTCCCCCCTGTGGGGAGTCTCCGTAGAAGAGTCCACCATACAGGAGGTGCAACTCTGACTTTTTCAGAGCTCTGATAGACATGTTATTCTTAGCAGGTCAGAAGGAGCTCACGTGACCCAACAGAAAAGAAGGATCTAATGAATTTTAAGATTAACCCTACCCTGGTCTATAGTCTGTCACTATGCCAAATCAGTATCCCTGCACTATGCTGAGGAGATCCAAAAAAACAAAACAGCGCTGTCCATAGCTGGGAATCTGTTCCTTTTGGAATAGAAATACTAATTTGGCAATAAACTCTGCATCATGTTAGTAGGCTTATTAACTGAGTCATGCATGATGTTAAGGAGGCTGCCCTCTAGAGGGCAGCATACAGAGGCATTGTTCTCCTAATTACATCCTGGAGAATAGATTTGCATATTTTTTACCCAGATTAAAAAGGTGTGACTAAACAAATGAAAGCTAGATGAATTGTATGTGGAGGGGGTTGGCACATAATGATAAGAAATACGGTATAGAAAGGTTATGTCTGCCAAAGACAGGACTAAATCTCCATGATCTTTGTTCTTCCAGACGATTTCTTGGTAGTTTTCGGTTACCAGGAGAAGCACAGAAGATAGACCGTATAATGGAGTCTTTCTCCACTCATTATTGTCAGTGTAACCCAGACATGTTCAAGTCAACAGGTAACCAGAAGTCAACACACTGGCTATTATAATTATTAGCAATATACAGCAATGATTCCATGATCAGAACATTCAGTAATATATGACTGATCACTAAGAGGGAGACGACAGTCTTAATAGCTGCCAATGGAACAACCATACATGGCTGAAACCCAGCCCATCTATGGTGCCCAAAGAGTGAACAAATTTTCAGATAAAGCAAAGTATTACTAGCATGACCTGTATGAAATTGCTGCATTGGTGGGTGCTAAGTGTGCGGTCACCCTTGAGAGGTGAAATAATTGGCAAATCCTGTCCCAAGAAAGACAGTCCATTATGTTACAGAAAGTAAACTCTACCGGGTTAGACAGCCGAGACAACCAGTCCTGCAAGCAGAGATCTTGAATACTCTGCAGAATTTATACAAAAAATGTATAGGGAATTGATACACGGTGAGCTATAAAAAAAGGGAAGCTTGTTTCCTCTTTGTGGTTTTGACAGGATAAAGGGTAATGGAAAACTGACATAGTTACTCATTGTAAGAGAGCTGGAAAAAGCAGCTATGCAGGTTGTGTCCACCATGTTCAAACCACCTATTACACCGCACACGCTTAACATTCCTGTTTGAGTTTGGTAAATGTCTGTGGTTTAGTTTCATTGTGACACATGGGTACGCAGGTGCAGTTCTTGCAGTTCCACCAGCAAGAATAACAGGGTAGCAAGGTCCCTGCGGGTTCTTGTTGTGGTACGGCAGAAAACACACACACTTGTCTTATTAGACATAACAGCAGTTCACAACACTTGCTCGAATACACTATGGTCCAGTGGCGTAACTAAAGTCTTGTGGGCCCCAGTGCAATCTTTTGTCCGGGGCTCCCTACCTCATCCCTACAGTGATGGTAGTGATAGTGATGGTTACGGGTGCTAAGGAGTTTAATCATCCTTAGTGTGGTTAGGGTAATCTGTGGGTCTCCTTGGCTTATGAGATAGATGGAAGCTGCAATCTCAATGCTGATGGCAGTGCTTATGGGCCCCCTAAGGCTCCTGGGCCCTGGTGTGACTGCATCCCCTCAAGCTACGCCCCTGCTACAGTCTAGTAGTTTGCAACCTTCTTCAGTATGTAGAGTAGCTGCCCCACAGTAACACAAAGCAACACTCCAGCACACATAGTCCTGCTTCTGCAGACACATGCCATGGTTTGTGCTTCTATCTTATGGATAAAGTCTGAACTTCATTCCAGAACTAAAATGAACACTTTGCACTGATGGCCTCAATAGTTATAAAAGAAGTCCAGAGGGAATACCTGAAAGGCATGAAAAGGGAGCCTATCCCGGCCAGTTTGACTACAGGGCATCAGGCCATAAGAAAGCTGTACTTGGAGCTGGATGAAAATGACACCACCTGTGGCACCACTAATGGGTGCAAGCAGGTCCTTCCCATGTGAAAGAATCATCATTAGATGTAGACAGATTGCTAATAGCAGAAGAAAGACACCATACTAAATAATTCTCACATAAAACAGAACTTTTACTATTCCACCACTAAATGAACATTCTATTAAAACCTACAGCAAGTCTTCTATGCCTTATTGAAGACGCCGGTTAGCGCAGGAGAGGGGACATATGTATATTTTTAATCACTCCAGCAGTCTATGCACTAATAATATCAGATACAACTGCAGTTGAGATATAGGTAGAAGCTTGATCTAAGGTCTAAAAAATTCTGTCATGAAAGAGTAAATCAGTAATACATAGCAGACTGCTGTAGGTTGGAATAGTCTGAATGTTCATTTAGTGTCGGAATAGTAAAAGTTATGTTTTGTGTGAGAGTAATTAGTATAGTGTAATATATGGCTTTCCTATTTGTCTGTATCCATCTAGGACAGGGCTCAGCAACCTTCGGCACTCCAGCTGCTGTAAAACTACAACTCCCAGCATGCTCCATTCACTTCCATGGGAGTTGTACAAACAGGAGAGCAAGTATGCATGCTGGGAGTTGTAGTTTTACAATAGGTGGAGTGCCGTAGGATGCCGACCCCTGATATCTAGTCAATAAAACCTACACTATATAGGGTCAGTTAAAATTATTTAAAGAATCATCATCATCCTATTTACAGAAGATAACAGATTGCAAAAGACACAGTGGTCCTCCCATAACTATAATGTTCTAAGTCAAGGGCTGTACTGTCAGCTCAGTCTAATTGGTATGTTCTGGTTTTATTCAGCTATACCATATGATAAAGTGCAAACTCACATAAAATGATATTTCTTAACATTGGGATGCTACAGGACCGCTCCACTCAACTCTGGGGGGTAAGGGGACGTTCACCCTACCGTTGTTAATACTCATTGCTGTCTTCTGTCATAGGCTGACAGTAACAGACATTAAATGGTTGCAGAGAACGGTCACAGACTATGTCAACTATGTCGGCTAATGTCCGTCATGTTGTTTACATTATTGTCAATTACTGTCTGTTCTCTGCAACAGTTTAATGTCCGTTGCTGTCATCCTATGACGGAAGACAGCAGCAGACATTAATATCGGCAGTATGAATGCCCCCTCAGGATACAATGGACATCATTCATTTCTTAAACTGCTATATTAAACTGAAAGCTCAGCATTGTTTGGTAGCTTAGGGCTACAGTTTCGATGCACAAAACCACTTAAAAGCATTATCCTGTACCAACCACACAAGGGAAATGGTTCTGTATTTTGGGGTACGCCCTTTTTATTATACATTTAAAAACCTTTGCCTGGTATTCACACCATGCTTTTGGTTTCTGTCTGGCACGCTGCTTATGCATATGCAGAATGTAGCCATAAGCATCTAATACAGCAAAAAACATGATACGTCGGAGAAATAACTTAAGCACATGCTGTGACTTTTTCTGGCATATATGTATGTGGTATATACCAGTGTTATTTTTTTTTGTTGCTGTGTTGAAGAGTATACACTTTTCCTACAAAGCCACATATACTGTATGATATCTTTCCATGGCTGCGTATGGATTATACATGCTACTTTATGGCTGAATATGTAATAAGCAACTGGATATGTCTGGGCTTTTACATGTTATGCGCATGTTCAGAGGTTCACTGAATGTAATGTGATGATAGTCTTACTAGTGTAACAGTAATACCCCTTTAACTAGGAATTTCAGGCCAAATGTATTTGGGTTCTTATCACAGCGGAAACTACTTGAATCTCCATATTCAATATCGGAAATCAATGTTGCTCTCACAGTCAGACTTGCGCTCTTTTTACTAGCAATATGGATGCTTATAGCTAATTAGAGAAGTACTGATTCATTGTGGAACTTGCGGAGCTGGAAATGGGGTATTTGATCTGTCTACCACCCATTGATATTCCCTTTAATTTAACCACAGCTTTGAGTGCTTATAGAGAAACACACTGTGAATCCGCCATCAATACTTTATCTAGCGCTGCTGATGGGTATCCTACCTTTATCTATTCATGGTTTACATTGAAGATATTTCTATATTGCTTTAATGGAATATTTCACCCTATAGTTCATTATTTGCAATGTCTCACAGCGTCTCATCTTTATTGATATATGGTGGTCTCGATGGCTTTGTTTTGTGGCTGGTTCGAGTGTAATAACTGTAGCAGATATAGACATCTCGCTATATGATAGGCCGGCTCCAGCCTGTGGTCTGCTATGTTGATGCAGAGAACATCCTGTCTCAGTAAGATGAAATGGTCTCTGTGGAAATAATAATTCAGGCTTGTTCTATTTTAAATATGCAGAAAATGACACGCTTGTGTGGTGCATTACATACCATGACATGCAATATGTGCGTGAACTGTCGGATAGTTGATATATCTGATATGGTTGAAAAACTTTAAAGATGACACCTAGCTCCAGGTGCAATAGTAGCAAATCAGACTCATATGCACCTAGTGTTCAGCCTAGCCCTGCAATAATGCTATTCAGAGAGCTTTCCGATGGGAATTTAACAGGATCAAAATTTAGAGAGGAATCTGAGGTGGAAAATCATCTCAAATAGTTCTCCAAATTATGATGTGTCAACCCAGGCTAGGGCCTGGTTCACATCTGCGCCCCTTATTCCATTTGGGGAGTCTACATGGGACCCCCCCCTCCCCCGAACGGAATAACGAACACATTGACAATCGGTGAGCTTATAAAAGCACATGGACCCCATAGACTATATTGGAGTCCATGTGTTTTCTGTGCGGTGTCAGCATGGAACATGCAGAGAGAAAAGTACTTCATGGACACCGCACAGAAAACACACAGACCCCATTGTAGTCTATGGGGTCCGTGTGCTTTCATTGGTCACCGCCTGTCAATGTGTTCAGTATTCCATTTGGGGGGTCCCCAAGCGGATGTGAACCAGGGCTAAGACTGCCCTCTTATTCATAGTTACCATATAAGAGTACCATAGGTCAATATTATCTACGAGTTTTGGATATTTTCTACTATTCTGCTTCCTCTCAAAAATGACATTGCCCTTCTTGTATCAAAATCTAGGATACTAATGGTATGGTAAAGTAGGAGAATTGTTGATTTTTATAAATTCTATTTCTTAAAGTTTCATTTTAAGACATGTACCTGATCCTCCATGAACCTGCTGCATTCACTTCTAGCAAGATTTGGTATCATCTAATTCTAATAAGTGCATTATCAGAATATGCCAAGGAGGATGTATCTAAACTATATACGGTCTAACATAGTAACATAATTGGTTGGATAAAGATAAAAGTCCATCAAATTCAACTGATAAAACTACCAAGTTGAGCCAGAGGAAGTAAACAATTGAGTCTGATGTCAGTTGCCTCATCAATGGATAACAATTCCTTCCCAACTCCAACTATGGTGGCAATTGGACTAAATCCCTTCATCAACATCCTATGCCAACATTGCTACTTCCCAAAACATCATCTGATGATGATGACCAAAGATTAGGCAATGTTACATTGACATACTGTTTGTTGGTCATGGACTGTGTTTTGGGGCATTTCATTCATTTTATTATGTTCCTGACTTTTCTTCCTCTATTAGTGGGAGAGTGGTAAAATTTTTTTTCCACTAATAGCATTTATCCCCCAGAGTCAATGGTTGAACCCCCCCGATCATAAGAACAGGGGCCTACAAGTTCCTCTGTGTGCTTCATGTGAATAGAGTAGTGGTACTCATGTATGGCAGTGACTTGTTCACTGCTCGAAGACAGCAATCTGTCTGCTTCAGAAAAGAGGTGCTGCACCAAAATGGTCAGCTACTTGTGCACCTATGGAAGTGAGCAATGTCTGTGTCCATTCTAGGTGACACAGGGTGAACAAGGAGTCAGCACTGAGTAGAGTAGAAAGCAGGCCATATATACGGCTGTGGCTGCTGATGGTGGCCTGAAGGAGAGAATGAGATAGATGACGGTTTAGCTTGTGAGTTGGTATAGAGCCAATATCGTAACTGAGAATTGCAATATTTGCGAAGACATGTCATGGAAGAATTCCAGGCTGACCGAGGTGTGACAGGAGAGACTTTGTGGTGGTGTATCAAGCGATAACACATTTGAGCCTTACAGATCCATGTGTTTATGATGCAACCATCCTTCACATTGGTGATCCAATGCCTACAAAACAGTCACTCCTCCAATACCCAGACAGAAAATGAGGACTTAAGTGTATATATTTGAGGCAGTATTATGTGCTCCACTTCTGTATTGTGTCAAGGACTGTGTATCCACCACTGCAACCATCAAGCTTCTGTCTCTGTCTCCATGTAACCATCAAGTGCAATAACCTTGTGCCTCATGACTGTGAAAACTTCTAAGCACTCTGCCTCTTGTTAGAAATAAAAGATGTTGGGGAACTTGCATTACACCATACTGTCCCACCTCCCATACTCTACATTACTAAGGTATGTATGGAACAGTGATGCCAAATGTATTCCCCCCCACTTCCAATTATTACCACGGCCTCTAGAACTTGTCACAAGTCCTATGTAGTGCATGCAATTGCCCAAATAGTACAAAATGATCAGCGACACTAGAGGAACTTAAAGCAAAGAACCTTCATTTTCATATTACGTAGCTTTGGTTTGGTTAATTTGATGTAAAGCATCTCTCAAAACTCACATGGCAGAGTTTTCCGAGGAAGTCATCTTAGTTCGTAAACTTGTTAAGATAATAGAGAAAAAAAATCAGGCGACAGCGAAAACTTCCCTGTTCTATAATTCTTGAGAACTGGAGATAACATAGATGAAACTATAAGAAACAAGAAACTACACAACTTCTGCATTCAGAACACGCTTCTGTGTGGCCTCATGTTCTCACTGACATCATACGGTAATACCCTATTGACTTTAGGTTCTATTACATTGAAAGATTGTTGCCGCAGTAATCGGGAAGACGCATTCATAGCAATGTTCGTTCCTAATAACTCGTCCATGTTGTTGCGCTGCCGATGAGAAGAAGCTTATTTTTCACCTAATTGTGAGGATTATTGTCTATCCGGCAAGCCCACTCATGTGCACTATAAACAAACCGACCTACTGTACACCTCTATAATATATTATCAAATTATTCACAATGTTATATTTAGCATCTGAAATTATCTTTCTAAAATTGCGCACCACCCACCTTGTTGTATTGTTCAGCATATGCCCCAGGTGATACACTTGGCTCACGCAAAGAACAGGTGCATATACCCCCATAGGCTTGACAGATGCGTACAGTATATGTCAGTATACACAGCCTGCTCGTCTACAACCGAATGGTATGGTATAATGTTGCACAAATCAAAGGATTATTGTTGGTCATTTTAATGATGTGCAGGCCCCCTGCAATGTATCCTACAAGTCTTATGTTGTGTTCTATACAGTCATGGCCAAAAGTTTTGAGAATGACACAAATCTTCGATTTTCACATGATCTGCTGCCCTCTGGTTTTTATGTGTGTTTTGTTTTTATCACATACAGAAATAGAATTGCAATCATATGACAGAATGAATTAATGCAGCAAGTCAATATTTGCAGTGTTGACCCTTCTTCATCAGGACCTCTGCAATTCTCCCTGGTATGCTCTCAATCAACTTCTGGACCAAATCCTGACTGATAGCAGTCCATTCTTGCACAATCAATGCTTGCATTTTGTCAGAATTTGTAGGTTTTTGTTTGTCCACCCGTCTCTTGATGATTGACCACAAGTTCTCAATGGGATTAAGATCTGGGGAGTTTCCAGGCCATGGACCCAAAATCTCTATGTTTTGTTCCCTGAGCCATTTAGTTCTCACCTTTGCTTTATGGCAAGGTGCTCCATCATGCTGGAAAAGGCATTGTTGATCGCCAAACTGCTCTTGGGCGGTTGGGAGAAGTTGATCTTGGAGGACATTCTGGTACCATTCTTTATTCATGGCTGTGTTTTTAGGCAAGACAGTGAGAGAGCCGATTCCCATGGCTGAGAAGCAACCCCACACATGAATGGTTTCAGGATGCTTTACAGTTGGCATGAGACAAGACTGGTGGTAGCGCTCACCTCGTCTTCTCCGAATAAGCTGTTTTCCAGATGTCCCAAACAATCGAAAAGGGGATTCATCAGAGAAAATGACTTTACCCCAGTCCTCAGCAGTCCACTCCCTGTACCTTTTGCAGAATATCAGTCTGTCCCTGATGTTTTTTCTGGAGAGAAGTGGCTTCTTTGCTGCTCTCCTTGAGACCAGGTCTTGCTCCAAGAGTCTCCGCCTCACAGTGCGTGCAGATGCACTTACACCTGCCTGCTGCCATTCCTGAGCAAGCTCTGCACTGCTGGTAGCCCGATCCCGCAGCTGAAACACTTTTAAGAGACGGTCCTGGCACTTGCTGGTCTTTCTTGGGCGCCCTGGAGCCTTTTTGCCAACAGTGGAACCTCTCTCCTTGAAGTTCTTGATGATGCGATAGATTGTTGACTGAGGTGCAAACTTTCTAGCTGCGATACTCTTTCCTGTTAGGCCATTTTTGTGTAGTGCAATGATGACTGCACGTGTTTCTTTAGAGATAACCATGGTTAACAGAAGAGAAAAAATGATGCCAAGCACCAGCCTCCTTTTAAAGTGTCCAGTGGTGTCATTCTTACTTAATCATGACAGATTGATCTCCAGCCCTGTCCTCATCAACACCCACACCTGTGTTAATGGAGCAATCACTGAAACGATGTTAGCTGGTCCTTTAAAGGCAGGGCTGCAATGATGTTGAAATGTGTTTTGGGGGATAAAGTTCATTTTCTAGGCAAATATTGACTTTGCAAGTAATTGCTGTTAAGCTGATCACTCTTTATAACATTCTGGAGTATATGCAAATTGCCATTAGAAAAGCTGAAGCAGTAGACTTTGTAAAAATTAATATTTGTATCATTCTCAAAACTTTTGGCCATGACTGTACACTAGTACTACTACTACTGCTACTACTATGCTAGTAATAGCTACTAATACTAGTCAGGATCCGACACCGATATTAAAACGATGTCCCTTTCCCCAATTCTAATATATGTATGTTTTATACTTTTAGACAGCTGCTATATTGTATCCTTCTCCCTGATCATCTTAAACACCAGTTTGCACAACCCAAGTGTTAAGGACAAACCAGACCTGCAGCACTTCATCTCTTTGCATAGAGGTGTACATCCGGGCGGAGATCTAGCGACAGAGCTGCTGACCGTAAGTAAACTCAGAATGTATTGCCTCATATATGAGCAACGTGAAGTTTATTAACCATAGTAGATTGTTTGTGGTTCGTATACTGTAGTATATTCACTTTAGTCAGGACTTTCTTTTTTATATAGAATCTATAAAGTGAGTGTTCACGAACTAGTAAAAATGATTGACTGCACTAGTTTATAGGTTTCATTGATGGATGTGACAAATATAAAGAAAGTAAAGAAAAACACAAGTGTAAATCTAAGTCCCTGTTCAAACATTTTTGTAGAATTTCCAGATATATAGTACACTTTCAATGGAGGGCACTGAGATATGTTACTGTAAAGGCATTCAGTGACATAAGTCACCTATACACTGTCTACCAATAAGTATTTGGACACCTGTGGTAGAATAGAAAAATAACATTTATTCCTGTACAATATTGGTAGACCCCAGCAGACGCTTCCTTACGGATGGTATTGATGGACACAATACTCCCGGATGCCTGGTGACACTCCTGCTGTATGTGAGCCATCGGTTGGGTGCGGTTTCTCTGACCAGCACTCGTCGGTCTCTATCTCCCAGTTTCGGGGGTCTGCCGACTCGGGGCACATTCCGATAATCACCGTTCACCTTCCACTTCGTAATCACATAGGCCACTGTCGGTTTTGGGTAATTCAGTTCGCTTGCTGTCCCTGAAGGATCAACCATTTCTGTGGTTCCCCACAATTACCCCTTTCTTGAAATCAGACAACTGCACTTCGTGGCATCTTGCATGTGACTAATGCCAATGCACTAATGCCAATGCTGTTTCCTATTTAACGGCGGAAGGCGTGACATACATCACAACCGCAGATATCTTCATTTGCATGGGTGTCCAAATACTTATTGGTAGACAGTGTATACAAGAGGGTTACCTAAAGTTTCATGGGCCATGGTGCAAAAGCTCTGCTGGGTCTTCTTGCACAACTTTTTTTCACAACTGTCAACTGCACCCATCTGTACATTGTAGCAGAAATTACATTTTTCTCTCCTTCTCTATCTTAGCCTAGACCTCTATAAAGTCATGTTCACAACATGTCTTTGCACCCAAGCTTCCCATCAGTACCATCCCCTGTTGCCCCCCCCCCCCCAACCCCCCAGGCATCTGCATATTTGAGGATATACAGTATATGTTTTTTATTGTTGCACTCATTTACATGTTTCTACATGTTTGACCCTACAGAACATCCTCACTATTTTGTTCTTTATGTCAGGATATGTACGAGAGCCTGAAGAAGGAGCCATTTCAGCTTCCTGAGGATGAAGATGCCTGGGAACTCAAACTTGCTTTCCAAAAACCACAGCGAGAGGGCTGGCTTCTCAAAATAGGTATGTGCTCTAGTTTTATGAATATAAAGTGTAATGACTGTATAATTTAGCAATACGTTTTTTTGGATTAGAACCTCAAAATTTGTATAATCTTTACTTAAAGAGGAATTGTCTCCAACCATATAAGTTCTTTTTATTTGTTAATAATTACCGCTGCACTCACTCTAGCGCAATTGGAATTTTTTCTCTAGCCCCACCCTTCCTGAGCAACAAGCCAAGATAGTTTTGGTGCCTGATGTGCTATTTAAGCTCTGTAATGTCAGAAGGGCAGTGTCAGGCAGGGGGGCGTGATTCAGAGCTCCAATCAGAGGCAGTCAATGTTAGAGCTCAGAATCATACCCCTTGTCTGCTCCTGCCTGACTCCGCCCTCCTCACAGTACAGAGTCTATTAGCATATCAGGCACCAAAATTAACAGTACTAACTGCTCAGGAATGGTGGAGGCTAGAGAAAAAATTCTGACTGTGCAGGAATAAATGAAGCAGAACCTATTAAATGATCGAAAATTTGTGTTCAAATCCGGAGGCTAAAAACTCACACCAGCCTATTTATTCTGCGGTAGGGCACTGTAGGATTGCTCATCCTCCATCTATACAAAAATGTCATATTTTGCATTTCGAATTATCAGTGTTTCTATGCGCCCCTGAAGCGGCACTTTCCTCCTACGCTTCTCAGATATTTCATAAATCAGTAAATCCCACAGAATTGCTAAATCAGAGCAGAACGCAATAGGAAGATTGTATACATTGGTTATGGTTTTCATACAGGAACTGTATGATTACTGGTTAGGAAATATACAAGTGGTGGAAAAAAGTGATATGGATGTTCTGAAAATAATTAAATAGGACTGGGAAATTAAGACCTTAAAAAAACTTAACATCATGCAGTATGCTAAGTACATCCACCAAAAAGGTGCAAAGAAGGTATTGGACACTCAGTGCCAAACATACCATACACACAAAGAGTGTCCTTTTATACCTTATCAGGCAAGTATATGTCAGGATCCCTTGACTTGGGCATGTGCAAGTCAATCCCTCGAATAAACACAGGAGACAGAAGTGGATTTAATTGTCCACAGCAGCCATTTATTAAGTATCCATTAACATAAATTTGCATAACTTAGCATCCTTTAACCCCTTAAACTGCCAAACTATAATAAACACTCACGTGCCTAACCCGTTAACCATAAACCCGGAAATGACGCAGGAGGTCCTCGAAGATCACAGCCTTACAAATTATAACCCAATTATAAACCAATCTCCATTCTATCCCAATAGCACAATTACCCACAGTCGTTGTAAAAGCTCAGGGGCATCAAGTTCTTAAGGTCCCATGGTGCTTAATGTCCCTTTAAATCTCCAAACCAAACTATCCACGCTTCCATAATGCCCTGAGGAGTCCAGCCCCTCCCAAGGGGCATTCCCCACCACAACTAAATTCCTTTTCCACCAACTTTGAGGACCCCCCCCTGCCTAAGCTACTGTGACAACCCCCCTCCCAAAAAAACTCAACCGAAAAAGAGGGCAGGTGGGTGGAGGCTTTACACTATGGCGCTCCCCACGGGACTGACTCTGTCTTCGCGCCCTTTCTCTTATATAAACCCTCCCCCTTAACCCTCCCCTCTGCTACCTCCAACGGCCAATTTAACCCTTTCCTGTACCTGCCCGTCCTTTCCTGCCCAGCTCCAGTCATATAGGCCTTCCTTTTAAGGCTTTGCCTTAGTCCGGCCTGTTCTTTCCTGTGGTTTGAAAATAGGAGCAATGGTATACTATACAGTGTAGTCCTATTAATCCTACTAATATTATAAATGTGAAAGTTTGGATGTTTGTTCCTCAATCATGGGCAAACAGTTGAACGTATGTGGCTGAGATTTTCCACATACCTAGATGAAACATAGGGTACTTCATAACTAGCTTCATCACCCGAAATCCCAAGCGTTATTGGCGAAAGTGTGCTCCGGCTCCGCTGCAGGACCTGGGCTGACGTAATACACCGTTTGTCGGCTGTGCTCCAATAGGTGCGCGCCAGTCGGAGGCGACTCGATTGCCGATGTGTGCTCCGCAATACGCTTGCTTGCTTCTGTGGGCGTGCTGAAAAAAAGGCGGCTGCTCGCACCTCCAGGGCAGCGCTGCCAGCCCGCCTGAACTTTGCGGGGCCCGACAAGTCCAGTGGCTGGGGACAGTCTGTGCCCCTCACACGCTGCCTCTGACTCCCAGCTCCGGACCGAGGCGGACATGCTGCACGGCTCTGCGGAACACCACACATGGAGCGGCTGAGGCGACTCTGTGAGTACATCGGGGGACTGTAGGTTACAAGGCCGGATGCCCTGCCAAGCATTGCAGGAGCAACGTTTAGGGGGCCAAGGGAGTGCGCTGGAAGCAAGTGCGAGGGATCAGGGTTTTGGGGTCCCCAGAAGGTGCACGGCACCATGGAGCAGGGGGGGCAGGGGGAGGAGGTTGGTGGGTGCGTATGGGAGGAGAGGGGCACACAAGGCGGCGTTCGTGAGGGGGATTTGGGGGTCCAGCCTGGGGGCAGGGGGCGTGGGGTAGTTACGTAAATATGTCACAGAGCCAACATGCGCGAGTGGGCATATCATCCGCACCGGAGATTGGTTACATAACAGCGGCTCAGCGCCAACACCGACTCGCAGACGAAGAGCTGCCGAAATGCTGGAGCAGGCAAACCATCGACGGCAGCAAGTTGCTGAATATAGGCGGATCATCGACGCCAACAACACACAGACAAAGTCGCGGGCAGAGTCTAGTGTTTTTATATAAAAGATACACTTTACACACACTTACACACTTATATGTATATTACCCATGCATAACACATTGCGCACACTTAACATATACACATTGTATACATATATACACTATATATATATATACAGTGGCGTAACTAGGAATGGCAGGGCCCCGTGGCGAACTTTTGACATGGGGCCCCTTCGACACCGAAGATCTCGACCGAGTCCCTCCTATGCGTTCCTGCGCGCTCTATTATGCCCCATAGTGGCTCCTGCACACAGTATTATGCCCCTTAGAGGCCCCTGCACATAGTATTATGTCCCTTAGAGGCCCCTGCACACAGTATTATACCCAATAGTGGCCACTGCACACAGTATTATGTCCCTTAGTGGCCCCTGCACACAGTATTATGTCCCTTAGTGGCCCCTGCACACAGTATTATGTCCCTTAGTGGCCCCTGCACACAGTATTATGTCCCTTAGTGGCCCCTGCACACAGTATTATGTCCCTTACTGGCCCCTGCACACAGTATTATGTTCCATAGTGGCCCCTGCACACAGTATTATGTCCCTTAGAGGCCCCTGCACACAGTATTATGTCCCTTAGAGGCCCCTGCACACAGTATTATGCCCCATAGTGGCCACTGCACACAGTATTATGCCCCATAGTGGCCCCTACAGGACTAAATACTGTCACGTCACCGCTGACCGCTATACCAGGACAATTGTGGATAAAAAAATCTGGTCATGTGTATCACAATTTAGTAACTCCATGTGCCTCATATTAATAGAAGTTAACCCCTGTGTGCCTCACCATAAGAGTTACTGATATGTAAGAGACATGGAGGTAATAATAAAGTATCTTCATTACTATTACCCCCATATGTCTTACATATCAGTAACTCTTATGGTGAGGCACACAGGGGTTAATATGAGGGACATGATAGGGTTAACTGCTATTAATATGAGGCACATGGAGTTACTAAAACAAAAGTAATCACCCCAAATGCCTGATATTAATAAGTATAGTAAGCCCAGTACGTACCTGTGCAGTGGCGTAACTAGGAATGGCGGGGCCCCGTGGCGAACTTTTGACATGGGGCCCCCCCGACACCGAAGATCTCGACCGAGTCCCTCCTACGCATTCCTGCGCGCTCTATTATGTTCCATAGTGGCCCCTGCACACAGTATTATACCCAATAGTGGCCCCTGCACACAGTATTATCCCCAATAGTGGCCCCTGCACACAGTATTATGTCCCATAGTGGCCCCTGCACACAGTATTATACCCAATAGTGGCCCCTGCACACAGTATTATGTCCCATAGTGGCCCCTGCACACAGTATTATACCCAATAGTGGCCACTGCACACAGTATTATGTCCCTTAGTGGCCCCTACAGGACTAAATACTGTCACGTCACCCGCTGACCGCTATACCAGGACAAATTGTGGATAAAAAATCTGGTTATGTGCATTACAATTTAGTAACTCCATGTGCCTCATATTAATAGCAGTTAACCCCATCATCTCCCTCACATTAACCCCTGTGTGCCTCACCATAAGAGTTACTGATATGTGAGAGACATGGAGGTAATAATAAAGTATCTTCATTATTATTACCCCCATATGTCTCACATATCAGTAACTCTTATGGTGAGGCACACAGGGGTTAATGTGAGGGAGATGATGGGGTTAACTGCTATTAATATGAGGCACATGGAGTTACTAAAACACAAGTAATCACCCCATATGCCTGATATTAATAAGTAACCCCAGTACGTACCTGTGTAGCTTTAGTTTCACTTTCCTTCTTCCTTTCTTCCTCCAGTGCAGGACGGCAGGAGCTCGGCAGGGATAAGTCCCGCCTCCTCCTCTCATTGGTGGGCAGAGGACAGCAGAGAAAGGGAGGGGGGAGAGAGGGGGAGCATCCTGCAGCGCTGACAGGAGCCAGAGCTGCAGCTCCTGTGTCTCAGCCGTTGCTGCAGCTTCGGGGCCCCCTGTTGGTGGAAAGTATTCCACCAACAGGGGGCCCCGATCATTATACTCGGGGGTCCGAAAAGACCTCCGAGAATAATGATAGCACCGGTAGCAGCTGTCACCGGGCCCCTAATGTCCCGGGCCCTGTGGCAGCTGCTACCGCTGCTATGGTGGTAGTTACGCCACTGTACCTGTGTATCTTTAGTTTCATTTTCCTGGAGCAGCTTCTTCCTCTTCAGTGCAGGACGGCAGGAGCTCGGCAGGGATAAGCCCCGCCTCCTGGGCTCTCCTCAGCCCTCTTATTGGTGGGCAGAGGACAGGCAGAAAAAGGGAGGGGGGGGGGAGAGGGGGAGCATCCTGAAGTGCTGAGAGGAGCCAGACCTGCAGCTCCTGTGTGTCAGCTGTTGCTGCAGCTTCGAGGCCCCCTGTTGGTGGAAAGTATTCCACCAACAGGGGGCCCCAATCATTATACTCGGGGGTCCGAAAAGACCTCCAAGAATAATTATAGCAGCGGTAGCAGCTGTCACCGGGCCCCTAATATCCCGGGCCCTGTGGCAGCTGCCTCTGCTGCTATGGTGGTAGTTACGCCACTATATATATATATATATATATATATATATATATATATATATATAGTGAGAAGGTGACAGGCAGAGTGCTGGATTCCAGATATATAAGACCCAGGTTTCTGACATATGTGTGGTCCAGGGCAGATCTGAAGGAGGCCTCAGCCCAGGTGTAGATCCTGAGCTCATTACTGGACCAGTGCAGTTCCATGGGGTGAAAGGAGGTGTCTGGTTCTGTCCTGTAACCCTGAGTCCAGTGAGATGACATTGCACCTGTTGTATTTGTGTGACTGGAAGTAAGCCACATGTATAGTTAGGTTATCCGTTCTGTTTAACTAGTGACTCAGACGAGCAGGTATTTATTTTGTTTTTGGCAGAAGTTAAGGCTGTATTTTATTTTGCTCATTTTTTGCCTGAAGTCAAGGTTTACTTATTTTCCAGTTTTTTTTTCTTAATAAACCAGTTTGCTGCACATTTTCTGTTTGTATATATTAGACACATATATATTGCTCACATACTGTATATATGTCTAGCCCATAGTTGTGTTTCACAAATTTACATAATACACACATTACACACACATAAATGTACTGCATACACTTTACACACATTTACATATATGTATATACATACATGACACATATTTGCCTTCCTCTGGATCAATACTCTAGGGTTAACGGTTGAATCTATTGGACCTGTGTAGCTACAGTAGTAAAGGACATTGTCTACTGTTCATAGATCTAGAATACATATATATATATATATATATATATATATATATATATATATTTTTTTTTTTTTTTTGTAGATTAGCTAATTTCAAAAATATGGACAGAGAATTGTAAGGAAACCACACAACTAACCATGTTATGATGGATGGGACTTGGTTCTCTTTTTTGTAAATAATTTTGCATTCCAGCAATAGATATTGTCTCACTTCCCATTTCTTTAGAGGAATGTCCCCTATTTCCAAAATTGCATGTTTTTCTAATATCCTTGAATGTGTAATGTGTCACATCCGTATATTGCATGTTTCATGTTTGCTATGTTTACGGACTTAGATATTGTACTGTCTGCTGCCTTTAAGACCATGGTTATTTCTCTAATATTTGGGGAGTTTGCCTCCTGCTTTTTTTTTCCCTGATGAATTTGGTACAGTAAAAAGAAAATGGATCCCCATGGTTGGGAAATGTAATGCAAAACTGAAGACAGACTGCTGAGAAACCAAGAAAAAGGATTTCTGTGTGCAGGGGCCACTATGGGGCATAATACTGTGTGCAGGGGCCACTAAGGGACATAATAGAGTGCAGGAATGTGGAGGAGGGGGTCGATCGAGGTCGTCGGTGGGGGGGGCCATGTTAAAAGTTCGCTACGGGGCCCCGCCATTCCTAGTTACGCCACTGGAAATAACATAATGGATATGAAGACTATAAAAGTGCAAACATAGGGACCCCTTGCAGTGCTGGGGTCCTGGTGTTCAAATCCCACCAAGGACAAAAAGTTGAAAGTCAGTGAAAGTGATATTATTATACTCTGGAATCTCTTTAAAAGACTCCTCGATAATGTCATGTGTCTGTGATTGTTACATAGGCATGCTGCGTGTCATAACCTTATGATTATCAGTGTGCCCATGTGAACACTGGTGGTCCAATCACAGGCCTCAGCAGTGACTCCAGACACATGACATCAGCAGGAGAGCATCAGAGATCTCAAGGAGATTCAGTGGAGGCAAGAAGAGGTGAGTATGAATGATTTTTAATTTTTTTTCAAGTCCCCTGGGTCTCCACCTATTATACTCCAGGTTTTAAAGAGACCCCAGAGTATAATGCTGTGGACATTTTAGTTTGCACAAGGCCAATCTCCATTTATTCAGTTTCATAAAAAATACAATTTGGAATATTCAGGTCAAACCCAGCTTAGTACAAGTTGGTTCGCCTATCTCTAACATTCATTTTACCTACAGCTCCATCACAGGACAATTAAAGCATTACACAGTGAAGTCCTCCAGTGTACAAAGTGCTGGTGTAATGTGAAATACGTGTTAAAGCACAGTCAACAAGGAAGTCTATTTTAAAGAAGGGGAAGTAATGTGAAACATGATCTCACACACACACTGTAAATGGGGATGTGAAGTGTTGCTTCACATACAAGAAAGTAGAAAATATCTTTTAATAGTGAATTTATGTAAATGAATTGTGTTTAACATATATAATGAAAAGTTCTGTATATAATAAAAACCTGGTCTGCATGTGTCTAACTGATATACTATAGATAGAGATGTATGGCTTGTTATAAGACAGATCACTATATCTGGTGTACTAATGGCCTCTCCATTTAAAGAATGGAAAACTATGACAATCAGGAATTGGTGTAGATTCCCTGTATAAGGGGGCGTTCACACTACCGTCGGTGTCCGACATGTAGTGTCCGCTCCTAGTGTCCGCTCAAAATCTGTCACAGACACTAGGAGCGGACACTAGATGTGTCCATGACACCTGTCATTCACTTTAATGGGCATCGGGTGCGTTCTTTTGCACTCCGTGCCCGTGCTTCTCTGTCCGCAAGAGAAGATGTCCGACTTCTCAAGCGGACAGAAAAACCCTGCATGCAGGGTTCCTCTGTCCGCTTGAGAAGTCGGACATCTTCTCTTGCATGGACCTAGGGGCATGGAGTGCAAAAGAACGCACCCGATGCCCATTAAAGTGAATGACAGGTGTCACGGACACATCTAGTGTCCGCTCCTAGTGTCCGTGACAGATTTTGAGCGGACACTAGGAGCGGACACTACATGTCGGACACCGACAGTAGTGTGAACGCCCCCTAACTCACAGCAGAAAACTAGTGTGAGTTATATAATAAATATGATGGGCTGAGGCGCCCCTGCCCTGGTCCACCCCACTCTCTACCCACTCAACCCACATATGCAGAAAGTGGAGATCAAGGCACAGAACAGGGAATGTGTTGTATCTGTGTCACAAGAGAGGGCCACATCATTACATGTCTATGACAGAAAAAATGGCGTATTTGTGTTAATGAATTCCCCCAATGTGCATTATAAAAGTATATTTGACATAGGTAAAACCACTTGTTACTAAGAATGTAGACAGAGTTGAAATCGGGACTTGCTGCCACCTTACAACTAGAGTGTGCAGCATCTTGGAATGGGACTGGGGTTCAGACTGGGGTTCCTTGGGCCCATGAGATAAAATGATTCTTGGGGCCAACGTCTAAACTACCCCTAGGTCCATAAGACACTTCAAATTTGAATGTCTTCTACTGGACCCTTATTGTGTTGGAGGTTGAGCCCAGTGAAGGATCCTCTGGTATTTTGGTGGAATAGTCCAACAATGATGGCACCCCTATTGGGAATTGTTGCTGAACACAAAATATTAGCAAATAGCAGTTTCCAAGTGCTTGGAAATCTCTACTAAGCAGTTTATAACAAGCTAAATTCAATGTCAGAATCCTTTCTGCTCATAAGGGAACACGTTCAATTTTTTTTTTTAGGCTTGCTCCTAGTGGTGAATGAAGGTACTGTATATAGAACTGTAACTCTCTAGCATCTGTGTATAGAGTCCTGTAACTCTAGCATATTTTAATAGGATGGATTTATAGGGGCACATGTACCTGCTCTAATATACCATCAGGTTTATTACATGTTAAACAGGGTTACGTTTAACCCTCAGACCCCAGAGTATAATAAGTAGAGTCCCAGGGGAGGTGATTAAAAATAACAAACATTTCTACTCATCTTATCTAACCTCTCCCTGGCCGCTTTGACCATCTGTCTTCCGCATCCTTCTTGGTTCTCTTCTGTCTGGCGACTCAGATTATGTGCTTCTGATGTCACTGCCGGGACCTGTGATTGTATATTAACAGTCACGTTGGGTACAATGACGTCATCAACCAGAAGAGCCCTAGAGAGGATGCTGAGCCCAAGAGAGGAGAGTATAAGTATTTTTTTATTCACCTCACCTGGGCTGTCATCTATTAACAATATGTATAGCGGTAGGGGAACCAGGCTTTCCCTGACCACTATCATGGTAGTCTGGAACCCCGGCCATTTCCAGCTGGCCGTGGGCCCCGTACCCCTCTAGGCCCGGTCGCAACCCCTGCAACAGTGATTGTCACACCACTTGTAATGTTATATCACCCAAAGGTGGGCACAATGGTTAAGCAAAAGGCTCTTCGGTGTAGTCAGTATCCTTTACTGTCCTCTGCCTAGACTGGCGAGACAGAGGGTGGCCACAATGAGAAACCAAGTATCAAGTGTATCCTTTCTCTGCTGTTTGGAGACTCCAGGTGACTTGAAGGAGAAGACAGGCCAGGCAAACCAGAGCGTTGCCCATAATACAGAGTGGTGTTGATCGTGTTGAACTGCCATATCTCTTTATCCATCCATCCATCTATCTATATAATATATCAGTATAATGGTTTGTCTCCATACACAGCATAATGGCACGTATCAATTCATTTGCATATAGAAAGCCAATTTTTATCAGTGACCTGCAAGCATCTGAGAAGTAAATGTCCAATTTCCTCTTTGATAGCAGCTGATATTACTTGTTACAGGAGGCCGCGTGAAGACCTGGAAGAAGCGATGGTTCATTCTCAAGGACAACTGTCTTTATTACTTTGAATATACAACGGTAAGAACGGCACGCGGATGAAAGAAGAGAAGGTTGAAAAGAAAAAAACATTACCATCCTAATATATTATTTTCTTCCAGGATAAAGATCCACTTGGAATAATTCCTCTGGAAAACCTATGTGTTGAGTTAGCAGAAGACCCTAAGAAGCCGGTAACTATAAAGCGTAAAGGAGATGAGGAGGTTCTTTATTTTAGTCCTCAATTACTTACAAAGAGAAGTGGAGGCCCCATAGCAAAAGTCAAAATCCCCCCCACCCACCCAAACACGCTATGATGGACTTGTATAGTCTTTCAGCTAATCCCTATGCTCTGGTATAAACAATGTAGCTGGTGCTAATGGTCCTTTTACACGGGAAGATTTCTGCCTAGGACAAGTCAATCGAAATTCGCTAAACGAGTAATTGTTGGAGATGAATGGCTGCATAACCATCATTCATAGCTTATACACGTGTGTGACATACATGAATGTGAGCAGTGGATGGGGACCACGTGCAGTCTGTTCCTATTAATAGAGACGAGTTGCATTTTTCGAGAACCACCGCCATACAATGGACAGACTGCTGCTCTGCATGTATTCTTAAATAAGAGCACACATTCCCTGTCCATTACAGTGGCTTCTGTTGAACTGATCTGTGCAGAGTCCAGTTGTCAGACCCCTACAGATCAGATACCAATGGTTTATACGGTGTATAGGTTATAACTATGCAAAATCCATATAACGTCAGAAAACTCCTTTAAGTTCGCACTTTTCTCTATGAAGAAGGATCTATAACAGGGGTCACAGAACCAAAAAGTATACAATATAACAGCCAACACCCTACTGGGGTAGGTGCGGTCATGTGACAGCTTTAGGAAGGCTCTGTACAGAACCTATTGGCGTGCTTATGGTATATTGGGGAGGAAACAATTCTGCATTTTATGCTTTATCACCAACCATGTATTTTTCTCATTAGCTAATGCAATCCTGTAAATCCCTTTATCGATCTTTGTTGGGTGCAGATTTTTAAAAGATCCTGTAACTGCCTTAATCCAAATTACCGTATACAGTAAATGTTAGAAGTTTTGAGTAGTTTATGGTCCTCCAAGTGGTCAGCTTGAAAATTGCAAGAAAATTTACATCAGTAAAGCTGTACATGGAACAATATTATTTTATATTACTGTATTAGAGGAAGATTCTGAATGAAGTCTAAATAATGAAATTCACTTTTCTTAGCACTGCTTTGACCTACACGCAAGGGGACAAACTATTAAGGCATGCAAGACTCAAGCAGATGGGAAAAAAGTACAAGGAAACCACCAGTCCTATCGGCTGTCTGCTGCAAGTCATGAAGAAAGAGAGAGTTGGGTACAAAGTCTTAGGTCAGTATTGCAGAATATGTATAATAAACTGTACTTGCTGTGTAAGTCATAAACTGCCCGATCTGTAGGTATCCTGTTATAGGGCAGAAAGAGTTGAGCACATTGATGTATAAGATTGTAGGTAAAGATTCGGCATAAGATCTATTAAAATCTCTGCAAGTCAAGGAGGTGGCCGTATCAGTGATTGACATCTATCTCTGCATGCACAGTCATGGGGGATAGGCCCGTCTCCTTGACTTCTCAATACTAAAAGAGTATAATTTTCATTGATAAATGACAGGTTATACTGAATCTTTTCCCATAAACCTATACTATAATATGCTGAGCTCCAACTGCTCTATAACATCCTGTCTGAAAATTGGACACCATTTTCCATATGGTTCCCTTTAACAAGGAGAACATCCAGACTTCTTGTACTATGGTGACGTAAATAAAAAAAAAAAAAATGATTGTAAGCACTTTCACGCTACCACATGCCCGACCACAAGATCTGCTTTTTGCTTATACTGGACATTACGTAACATCTGTTTTGTCATGGACCATCTCAGATGCCCATCAGTGTCAAATGCTTTTCAACGCTACATTGCCCTTGCTTGACCTATATCCTAGGTAAAATGGACGTATAGAATTAATGTTAAAAATGCATTCTGACCTGCAGGTAGATATTATAGAGCAGAAGGAGTTGAGCAGCTTGATCTATTGGTTTGTAGAAAAAGAATTGATTAAATTTGTATTTTGTTCATTTAAATTCCTACTCACGGTGGGCTTAAGAGTCCAGTGGGCGGACCTCATCAGTAAATGACATCTATGTCGATCATTGAGTAAGACTACCCACTGGACTCATAAGCATGAAAAAGTAGGGTTTTGAGCAATTCCACTGTGCTGCTGCTGAAACCAGGGAGGAAGGGAAGACTGCGACATTGAGTCCTAAACTCTCTGCAGTCCCTGTCCCTACCTACTTCCCACAATTGTCCTAATGGCAGGGATAACTGAGCGACAGTCCCTTCTCTGAATAAGTGTAAAAACTAAACACAGACAACACAACACAGAATAGGAGCCAGCAAGCCAAGGGCCAAAGCCAGAAAGAAAAAGCAGTACCAAATCTCAATCCAGAAGAATAGTCACAAGAAAAGCCAAAGGTCAGAAGTCAGTAAGTACAATAAAATAAGAGCAAAGAGAAAGCTTAGCAAGGACAAGTCACAGGACAGAGTATCAAATAGCCAGCCTGTGTGGGCTGATGACAGAGATGAGGGATTAGGACAGTGTTCAGAATAGGACTGCTTCGACAGTCTATGGTAAAATCCATATGATCACCCATAAAAATCAGGTCACACCATGTGAACATGTCCTTTGTTCTCACTTTTTTTGGCTATGGATACTATCTGTACGTATTGTTTGCAAGGGAAATTTACCACACTTATCCTCTTCCAGGTCCAGTATTACCTGGGACCCTTTCTATGACACTGTCACCATCCAGAAGAAGATCTCAGCAATCAAAAATGGTCACTGAAAAAAAAACTAAAGCTGTGTATAACTAAATATCCTAGGAACTTTACATCTAAGATTTCACTTTGCACATGGAGAAGTTTTATGGGTGGAACGTTTTGCATTGACTTACCTATAAATAAGGTCAACATTCCGGTTCGGAGTGACCATGGCACATCCAAGACTTCACCTTTTGCAAGCAAGATGTCAGCATGATAAGCTGAGAAATAAAAATCAATGCAAGTTTTGTACTGTAACCACAGACTCAAGGAAGTCCACCTGGAAACACTTAGTCCAGAACTGTAGATATGGCTCTTCAAGTCCAGTTTCATGTAGCTATAGAGGGTGCAAAGGTAGCCAAGCTTCTTTGCCATGCAATATGACACCAGTATTATAAATGGCACATGATGCAGTACGAAGGTAAGGGCCCTGCTACACATCTTGCATTGGGGCCCAGTAACTTCAAGCAACGCCTCTGCCGCACTGCCTTGGAAATGTTGCAGTATGATCCCAAGTTTACATAGAAGTGTACAGTATATCTAACCCACAACTAACATGCAACAGAGACTGCAACATAAACAGTATGTATATATAAATGTGTGAACAAAGGGCAAAGAGAGGAGGACACCAGGTTTTGACCTCAGAGACAATCCTGTATTTGCCCCCTGTATAATTTGCCCCAGGGCAATATCACTCTTTGAAGGTTATCTTTGCAAAACAGATTGTTTGTATCTGCGCACACAGGACATCAACTTCTGTATACGCAGGAAATGTGTAAGGGAAGTGACTCTACCTGTCCTGTGTGTAATACTGTACATGTACTAACCTATTAACAAGTTAAAGGGAAACTATTACATGGAAAGTGACGTTCGACCTGCAGGCAGCATGTTACGGAGCAGGAGGGGCTGAGCAGATTGATATACGGGTTTTTGGGAAAAGATTCAGTATAACCTGTCATCTATCAACTGAAATCTCTGCTCTTTCTGGTTTGAGAAGTCAAGGAGGCGGAGCTGTCAGTGATTGGCAGCTCTTTGCAGAGTCATAGAGGCGGGCTGTCAATCACTGATAGGACCGCCTCCTGAGATTTCAATGGGTAAATGACAGGTTATACTGACTTATATATCAATCTGCTCAGCTCCTCCTGCTCTATAACATGCTGCGATTTGCATGTTATAACAGGAGCGTAACTACTGGGGTAGAAGCGGTAGCACAGGGCCCGGGACAATAGGGGGCCCGACAGTAGCCCCTACCGCTGCAGATTTTTCTTTTAATAGGCCGTTACCTAATGGGTCCTATTTACTTACTGATCCTGGCTCCTGCTTACGGCCGCCTGCACTTCCCGTTCTGCGGCGGTGGCTGTGAGCAGGAGCCAGGATCGGTAAGTGAGGCTGCAGGCCCGCGAACTCCACATACATTATCTTTTCAGAATCCCCGAGTATAATGATCGGAGGCCCAGGAGAGGTGAGGGAACATAAAAAACACTGCTATTTACCTCTCCTGGCTCAGGCAGGCTTTGGGCCTACTTGTGTGATGTCACAGATGTCAAGTGGGCTGGGCTTGCGTCCTTACACATCGCAATGCAAGCCCCGACTCATGTGACGTCTGGGCACTCAATAGTTAGGGCCATGAAAAGTTCACCATGGTGCCCCGCCATTCTTAGTTCCGCCACTGTGTGATAGGTTCCCTTTATATCACGTAGGATATATTCTTGTAATAATGCCTGTGATATTTTCATGTAGCATCTAATATATTAAATACTTTATAGTATTACACGAGTAAACATCAATTACAAGAAACTTTTTAGAATTCCTTGTTCTGCTATATCGCCTGCGGCCAGCAGAGGTCATCCGACACCGTGATACTAGGAGAAATCCTAATTACTGTGACTATTCCGCTCTGCAATTATATCAGCATTGCTCATAAAGTCTACTGGCATATTTCACAGCTAAAAAAGACAACTTAGCAGGATTACACATTGGTGTCACTTCGATTTGCAAGGAACGAGAAACATATTACGGTGCTGTTGATATATAGCTTACCCATTAAAACGCACACGTTATGCTGAATATTACAGTTTCAGAATGACTTTCATTCTATTTTCTGGGTGAGAATGATAGACCACCCTTAGCGCTGATGCAGGGTTGCATGTGCTCCTCTCGGAGTATTGCAGCACAAGATGAGAGTTGTCCCCCCTGGCGGTGATATACTTTGAAGATATGATACATGTCTCTTACACAGAGTGTGCATACATCTAGCACCAGCCACAGATCTGTCCTCATTAAAACTGATGTATGCAAATGAGGCAGCAAATATTTCGTCTTTGAAGTCCCCGCTAACAAGCAAGATAAAAGCGATGCAGTTTAACCCCCTAGCTGCCGGCAGAGACAAGTGAAGCTGTTACTCCTATCTGCTTCCTGATGGCTGCATTTCCATCTCAGAAGCCCCAAGCCCGTACAAAAACTGGATGGGGGGGGGGGAGATTTGGATGAAGGATCTTTCATCTTAATCCCTCATCGCTCCCTATCACATCACCCTCTAGTCAGATTTACCACTGGTAGAAGATAATTTGCAGAGGGGATCTTTAAATATGGCTGCCCCCTGGGAATTTTCAAAGCAAATGCCATATAATTGAGTCTGGGCTATTGGATGGTATATTTAACCCACTTGTTTCAGAGTTGAGTACAATACCTCAATGGAGGGAGGGGTGGGAACGTATATTGTAAGTGTGTCCATTGCTTTAGAACGTGAATCTGTCTTCTTGCAAAGTATTGAATGCATGTGGGTGCGATGATGGTGCGGTGGTGCACGGTGTGATGTGTGTGGTCTATGGATCACTGGACTTGCAGCAGTGAAGCATCAGGTTTAATTGGTGCTGAGGAGAGGAGGTTTCCATGGTAACAACACATCCCATCTCTGCAGTGCGCTACTGTGGGGTAGGACACACCCCGGAGAGAGGGATGGGGAGAAGGAGAGAAGAGGAAAGGAGGAGAGCATTAGAGGAGTGAAGGAGATCTCGAGGCACACGACTGGCTGGTGGAAGGAAATGACTTAGATGGGCAATGCATATCAAATACCGAACTGAACAAAGTGGTAGCCAAAGGGGGGGGGGGGGGGCGATGATGAATGTTTAATATGTGATAGAGAAACAAACAGCGGAGGAGAAAAGGGAGGAACAATAGGGAAAATTGATGGAACGGTGGAGGAGAAGTTCAATCCCCTTGCAAGACCTTATTGGCTGCGTGGGAGAACAGATAGTCTAGGATGCCTAAGTAATGCTCGCAGGGAGTTCACAGCCCTGATGGCTCACTTCAATAGCTTGTGAATGTATCCGAAGAATCTAATATATTGTTCTATAGAAAAGCAATTTTCAAAGTTATAGAACACATAACCCTGTTGCGTTCTTGCTAGTGTATTGTTAACTCCTTTCCCTCCAACTTCTGCAAATGAATGCATGTATAGGAGACAGGATGGTGCAGATAAATCTATCAATGAGGCTGTAAGTGTTGCCGTCTGTCACTGATCTGGATACATGAAGATGAATTTAGCCTCCCTGTTTGTAAAAGGGAAGACTGGATACCTGCCACCATGATAGATAAGGGGGAGACAAGAGGTGAGAGAGGAGATTGTAAATCACAGGCTGAATAAGCCAAGTCCCTGCTGTCTCTCTTCACTGACCAAGTCTGGAGAAAAGTCCAAGGATAAGGAAATATGGATCCAAGGCTACCAGAAGCACAGAGTAATGTGAACATTGAGTGAGGCTTCCTCTTCATGGCTATTGTATAGAATAGAGAAAGAGATGCAAAAAAATGGCAAATCCACAATATAAGGTTTACTTTTTGGCATTTAACTTTAAAGGGTTTTCCGGGCTAAAAATATTGATGACCTATCCTAAAGATGGGAAATCAATGTCAAATTGGTGGGGTCTTACCCCCAGCTGATATATGGAGAATGGAGCATGAAGCAGACAGTTTTGGTTTATGTGTAGTGGCCACATCAGGTACTGCAGGTCAGCTGCCATTCATTTGAACGGGACCTAAGCTGCAGTGAATCTTTAGGATAGTTCATCAATGGGGCATAACTATAGCCATATCAGTTGTAGCGGCTACTATGGGGCAGCGAACTTATGGGGTATGGCCAGCCCCTGCTGCATTTATTTGTTTTTTTAAATAAGCCATTACCCTTTGGATTACTCCAGCAGATTATAATGGGCGATCTTCACTTACCTATCCCCGTTCTTGTCCATGAAGGTAATAAGGATAGGTAAGTGAAAATTGGCTATTACTCCTGGAGTAATCTAGTAGGTAGTAGTCTAAAGTACCTCTGCGGTGGCATGTATGGGGAGGAACTATATAGTGTGGGGGCATGTAACAGGCGCCTTTACTGTAAGGAAACCTGTAATAGCAGCCCTGTATGGGGGCCATAATGGGAACCCTTACTATATGGGGAAGTGCAACATGAGCTCTTACTGTATGGGTGCAGTATACTGTATGGGGACCAATAGAGGAAGCAATATATTGTATGGAAGCAATTAAAGGGGTAATACATCATGTGTAGGATCAGTAAAGGGGGTGTTATACTATGTTCGGTCCAGTAAATGGGGTGCTATATTGTGTCCCAGTTACAACCCGGTTATCAATATTTTTAGCCTGCAAAACCCTCTTAACTTGACTCCATGCAAGGTCTCTTTTTTGGGACCAGTCAAAACACTTCCCTAGATACTTAATACTAGTTGTAACGCTGCCAAATATCAACTTCTGTCTGCAAGACCCTGCAAAAACATGACCCTCAGTTATTGGTATATGTGCCTTAAACTGGAAGAGAGGAGCCATCTGCTATCAAACACCTCTACTGGTGGGCAGAAGGTCAGGGCACATTTTTATATAGAAGATTGTTGGCTGGTCCTGCCCAAATGAGGGTGTTTAGCTACCTCAACATCACCCAGTCTGTCTGGGATAACTTGAAGAGACGGAAGGATTGGAGCAAGCCTACATCCACAGAAGGTCTGTACTTAGTTTGGAACAACCTTCCTATCGTATTCTTCCAAAAATTGTGTGCAAGTACCGAGAAGAGTTAATGGAAGGCAAAGGACCGTCACACCAAATATTGTTAATAAGGTTTAGTATTGTCTTTTGCTCATTTACTTCATTTTGTTCATTGACAAAAATAAACTATAACTCCTTCTATTTTTTAAAAATTCTCATTTTGCAACATTTATTCCACAACTGCCTAAAACTTTTACACAGAGCTGTATTAATTAATTTTGACCTATTCCTTTTTTGTCAACAATCTCATGTGTACGGTGGTGTGACAACTCTCCCTGCTGACAATTGTCAAGGAAATGTCAGTGTTCCTACAGCCCTACGTGTGCCAGAAGCTCAAACCAACCAGGAGCTGCGTAGTTCTCAGCTATTATGTACACCAGTTTCTGGTATAAATAATAGTAAACGTGCTGGGTTATGGGTGTGATGCCCACTTCTACACTTCTACAAGACTCCCTCAATATCTACCCATGTTTATATATGTGTCAAGGGCGATGTAAGAGGGTAAAAATTTACAAAGGAGACTTGAGGAATCTATCCCATTCAGTTTCCCGTCAACCACCAACACGAGTAGGCCGAATGGATTGCAGTAGTGTATGGAAGTAAGTCCATAGAGTCAGCCCCGTAGTTTAAGAATTGATCATCTTGGATCTATTTTCTGCCCCAAATTCCAATATCCCAAGTGTGTGTCTACTGAACATATTTCATTTAGTCATCCTATCTTATGAAGCTTGTCAGAGAAGATGATTTAAGCCACTTGGAACTAGTTACAACTTAAGTATATGTCTTGGCATGGCACCTAAGATCACACAGATTCTAAGACACTTGTTTGTTATAATAGAAAGTTAGTAAAAGTTTGGTCTAAATTATCATAACACAAATATTTTTCTTTTCTGACCTTTTAATGAAGGTAATTTTCTTACTGGTGGTTATCTTTCTGAGTTATCTACTTCCTTCTGGTCCTCAGCTTTGTCATGTGACCATCAAGCAGATTCTCCAAATGATACTGCTTCTTATTTGTACACAGAAAGTCAGTTATGCTATACCAGGGATACTCAACTGGTAGACCGCTGTTATGTCTCTGCCTGTCTCTGTGCCACCCTCTGCTTGCATGCTGCAGCGCAGGAGACATGTTCAGTTTGGTTATTTGATTAGAGGTTTTTTATTGCTCTGTCTGAACACTGCTCTATTACCTCTCCTCTGCAATTGAATTTTCCACCACACCCATCTCCTGCACCTTGTTTCCCTGTCCATCAAATAGTTAATCTTATCCTTGCCTGTGTGATTGCCAGCCTGTCTACCAATCAAGTCTGGGGCAGGTCCTAGACTTCCTATATACAGGCCAGCAGCTCACAGAGGTTGGCTGTCTATTTTGACTCTGTCCTGTGACTTTGTCCTCGTTAGCTTCCTACTTTCTCTTACTGTTGTATTACTGACCTCTGACCATTGGCTTCCCTTGTGACTACTCTTTTGGATTCTGATTCTGTACTGCTTTGTCTCCCTAGCTTTAAACCTTGGCTTGCTGACTCCTCTTCCGTGTTGTTTGTCTTGTCTGCGTCTCCTGTTGTCACTTATTCAGAGAAGGGATCACCATCAAGTTGTCGGCTGTCCCCTAGGACAGTTCAGGCAAGTAGGCAGGGATAGGGGCTGGGTCGAGATTAGGACTCACTGTCTTTGTCATTCCCTTCCTCCCAGGTTTCAGCAGCAGCTGCCAGACTCTTGCCTCCCAGCACTTTCATTATGACAGAGGGCTGGAGAAATCTTCATCTCCTGCCCACTGTCCTCAAGCTCCCTGCTGCCACTTAGTGTAATGGATCAGGACTTAGGGACAGCGGGCAAGAGATAAATGTTCCTCCTGACCGCTGTTAATGTAAAATAAGTGTCTAATGAGAAATTATACTGTGGAGATATTAAAGAGCATACTGGGGCATTATACTGTATGGGGCACTAATTAGTGCCCCTTGCAATATAATGCTCCTTAATACCCCACCCACCATATAAAGCTTCTTAGTGCCCTCATCCATCATATAATGCCTCTTAGTGCCCCCACCCATCATATAATCCTCCTTAGTGCTCTCATTCTTCATATAAATCTCCTTAGTGCCCCAGCCTGAAGCTGGGGGTGGTACCTCAACTGTGGAAAACATCTTGCGTGGTACCAGTCCCAAAGAAACCCAACCCGATGGGCTACAATGACTACCGACCAGTAGCACTGACATCACACCTGATGAAGGTCCTAGAGAGACTGGTCCTGACACACCTACGCCCCCTAGTGAGCTCCGCTCTGGACCCCCTCCAGTTTGCCTACCGGCCAGGCATTGGGGTAGATGACGCCATCATCCACCTTCTTCATAGAGCTCTCTCTCACCTGGAGAAACCCGGGAACACTGTGAGAATAATGTTCTTTGATTTCTCTAGTGCTTTCAACACCATTCAGCCAGGGCTACTGAGGGAGAAGCTGAACCTTGGTGGTGTGGACCATCACCTGTCCAACTGGATCCTAGACTACCTGACAAACCGCCCTCAGTATGTGAGAGCCCAAGACGGTGTGTCTGACACTGTGATCTGTAGTACGGGGGCACCACAAGGTACAGTTCTTGCCCCATTCCTCTTCACACTGTACACTCATCTATCAGGCTAGACGCTACAGCGATGCCTCTGGTCTGTGCCAGTCACTACACTGGCTGCCTATTCATTATAGAATAAAATATAAAGTTATTACTCTCATCCACAAGGCTCTCCATAAAGCCGCACCTCCCTACATTTCTTCCCTCATCTCTGTCTACCGCCCAACCCGTGTTCTCCGCTCACTCAATGATCTAACACTTACATCCTCTATTATCAGAACCTCCCACGCTCGTATACAAGACTTCTCCCGAGCTGCACCACTTCTCTGGAATGCTCAGGATTAATGCTGGGAAGACCAAGGAGATGGTGGTGGACTTTAGTAAACGGAGAGGTGCTCCGACCCCGGTGGAGATCCAAGGAACATGTATTGAGATAGTCAGGACCTATAAGTACCTGGGCGTGCTCCTCAACAATAAACTAGACTGGGCTGATCACCTGGAGGCGCTGCACAGAAAGGGCCACAGCAGACTCTACCTGCTCAGGAGGCTGAGGGCCTTCGGAGTCCAGGGGACACTTCTTAGGGCCTTCTTCAACTCTGTGGTTGCCTCAGCCATCTTTTTCGGTGTGGCCTGCTGGGGAAGCAGTATATCAACCAGGGAAAGAAATAGACTTGACAGGTTGATCAGGAGGGCCAGCTCTGTCCTGGGGAGCCCCTTGGACCCAGTACAGGTGGTGGGTGACAGAAGGATACTGTCTGTGGTGACCTCCATGCGGGAGAACAAATCCCACCCCATGTATGGGACCCTGATGGGACTTGGCAGCACTGTAAGCGACCGTCTGCTTCACCCCAAGTGTGAGAAGGAGCGCTATCGCAGGTCCTTCCTTCCAACCGCGACCAGGCTATATAATCTACATCAGACCAAACGAAGAGCACTCCGCACAGAGAACTAATGATTATGACGATGACCATGAGGTCTTCCTCTTTCTCTTCTGTTTTTCCTTAGCTGCCATGGACTCCTAGTATATCTTCTCTTCTCAGCTTATCTGTGTCTACGTCTGTAATATATTACTCTGTATTATCCTGTATCTGTATTACTATGCTGCTGTAACACGCTGAAATTTCCCCAATGTGGGGCTATTAAAGGATTATCTTATCTTATCTTATCCATTGTATAATGCTACTTAGTCCCTCCATGCACATATAATGCTTCCTAGTGCCCCACATCATAGTATAATGCTCCTTAATGCACCCCACACAGTATTTCCTACATTAGGATATATTTTGTTTTAATTTTTCTTGTATGTCTTATAGTCAGATGCGTCTTTTTGTCCAAAAAAATACTAGACATGTTCAGCTGTTGTTTAGCTTGGACCTTTGAGTACCCCTACGTTGTACATTCCTATGAGATTCACATTCAGACTCTTCTAGAAATGAATAGAGAGGAGAGTATGTCAGGTATGGAGTCTTGTTGCTGATCAGATAGATAGAGGTTTTTTTTTAACCATCGGACAAACAGTGCACTTGCAGGGGCCCCCAATCCAATTTTAACTTTGTTCTGTGACCATTGAATACAGTTATGGGCCACGTAGCTATCAGCTCTGTGCTCTGCCATTCAGGCCTCAACTAGTCATGAGATGAACACCAAGCCAGAGACAGCATTCTTAAATCTGATGTGATGGCCACTGAAGGGGCATTTAACAGTTTGCCACCATCTTGTAAGAGGCATTATACTGTGCGAGGGCTTTATGGGGCCATTATACTGTTCGAGGATCACTAAGGTGCATTATATTATGTGGGGGCCTCTGATGAAGCATTATATTGTGTTGGGGCCGCTAAGGGTACGTTACCCTACTCTACCTGCTCGCGAGGCTGAGGGCCTTTGGAGTCAAGGGGCCACTTCTCAGGGCCTTCTTCAACTCTGTGGTTGCTTCAGCCATCTTTTTCAGTGTGGCCTGCTGGGGGAGCAGTATATCAACCAAGGACAGAAATAGACTTGACAGGCTGATCAGACGGGCCAGCTCTGTCCTGGGGAGCCCCCTGGACCCAGTACAGGTGGTGGGTGACAGAAGGATACTGTCTGTGGTGACCTCCATGCAGGAGAACAAATCCCACCCCATGTATGGGACCTTGATGGGACTTGGCAGCACTGTAAGTGACCGTCTGCTTCACCCCAAGTGTGAGAAGAAGCGCTATCGCAGGTCCTTCCTTCCAACCGCGACCAGGCTGTATAATCTACATCAGACCAAGCAAAGATCACTCCGCACAGAGAACTAATGATTATGACGATGACCATGAAGTCTTCCTTCTTTCTCTTCCGTTTTTCCTTAGCTGCTATGGACTCCTAGTATATCTTCTCTTCTCAGCATATGTGTGTCTGCGTCTGTAATATATTACTGTGTATTATCCTGTATCTGTATTACTAAGCTGCTGTAACATGCTGAAATTTCCCCAATGTGGGACTATTAAAGGATTATCTTATTTTATACCATGTGATGGAGGCGTTGTTGCAGTATATTATATATTGAAGGACACTATTACTGTATTAATGCACAGAGGGACATGAAAGGAATGGGTGGGGTCAAAGGGGATATGGGTGGGGTTAGGAGCACAGTTTAATGCAAATGTTGCTGATTCTCACTGGACTTTCTTCGAGTCCGGTGCCAGCTAGAAGGTATTTCTATGTCACAGTGATAAGATGGGGGTATGAAACCTTTGTACTAGTCTCACCATTGTGTTAAACCAGTCCTGTTCACACATCACAGCTGAGGAACAGAAAGGATTTGATGAAACAAATGCAGCCCCTGGCAGACATTACCTCCACTACAATGTACATCATGTACCAGTCAGAGAATAAAAATGTTTGTGGGAGTTCTACTTTAATTTCTAGTGATTGCCCATTATAAGTAATATCAGGAAGCCTGAACTGTGCTTAATATGCCTGAACATTTGGAACACGAGGGGTAGTCAGTAGTGACTATGTGCCTATTACTGAGCAACACAAAACTGCTAATAATTTTTGCATGGATGACTTTTAATAAAAACACACGTTGAATGGGTAAATACGAATTGTTGCCATTCTTGGCGTGGGAGCAAAGAACATTTTCATAGTGTTAATTTTTAACATTTTTAATTTTAATAATGTTCCCAATTATTTTTTGTCCAAAAATTGTGCTTGCTTTAGAAAGAACCTTATGGCATATAGTTATGTATAGTAGAGGGAAATGTAATAAAGGAACATTGTCTGCTTGGGTTGTTTGCTAACAGAATGAATATTGAACATGTATTTAAAGAGATATCCATCCTTAGAGATGCTTAGAGATGGATTTTATTATAAAGTGCACTGGAGGTACAGTATGATACTAAAGATATTGGGAATATTTACTGGTCCCTTACGCTAGGTTCACACTAGCATTGGGATCTCTATCATTTGGGTCCAAATGGGGACCAAAAAGACGGTGAGCCTGTTAGCTTAAGAAGCAATTACCCAAGGACACGTGCAGACCCCATAGACTATAAAGCCATCGAAGTCCTCCAACAGAGTTGGACATGCAGGACTTTGGGTCCGGTTAAAAAATCGGTTTCGCCGTGGATAGGCAGAAGATGCACACGGGCGGTCACTTTGCAAACCCATTCAAGTCCCGGGTTTCTGTCCTCTGTCCAATTTCTCGTGGCAGAAGACGGAAACCCACCGGATTGGCTAAAGCGGAGACTGGAAGATGTGAACCAGCCCTAACATAACTTATAGAACAAGAGCAGGCAAGAACTGAGGCCCAAAGACTGTAGTAGTCTAGAGAGGAGCCAAGAACAATGATCCCATGTAATACAATACAAACAATAATAAGAATTTTTAGAGTTCTTCTGGTAATTCTGTGTTTAATAAACTTAAAAAGAGGATGTTATGTAGAAGTAGCTTAATTCAATTTCAGATGGACAGTGTACTGCTTTTCAGTTGGCAAACACAGAATTACAAGCTGTTTGTGTATCTGTGGAGAGAAGTTATTAGTTAATAAAGACCTGTGATTACAGCAGCATTGGCACTGACTGAAGTTGTGTAGGAGTGTAATACTGGGGTACGAGAAGTAATGTCAGCTAGAAGGCTTGTAGAAATGGTGGCTGTATTCCGCCACGTAGCTTCACTATATCTGTCACATGGCAGACAATAATAATAATTTCCTGTTGGTTAATTAGAAGAAAAGGGGTCGGAGCACAACAAGTGAACATTAGGAAGAAAAGCTCCACAAAGTACTGGACAAGTACTGGAAAGGGACCATTGTGTGCAGAGGGAGCTGCTGCTCATGCAAAGCTACAGCTTACAACTGTAGGCATCAGTGGGCTACAGATCCCAGCACGTCTTCATTCTGTGTGTCTCTTCAGTCTGGAGAAGGAGATACAGACAAAAAAAAAATTGTACATGCTTAAATTACATGCATTGTATAGGGAAGGGTGTCCTGCAGGATGGAAGGAGAACAGGCTTATAGCCAAGAAAGAGAGAGGCTACGCGTACAATGTACAGTCCAGAGAGTCCTACACTGGAAGACACACACAAGAAACACAATGGATTGTGTCTTTACATCATACCAGCTCACTTTGAGAAGGGAGGAAACAGCCCTAAAGCAACATCAGATCACCCAGAGTCCCAAAAGTCATCCACATTTCTAATCTGCCCCAGAGGAGTACCCTGCCTCCTACTCTGTTTCCTAGATCCTGTGGCCCCAGGCAGGATACAGGTGTAAACACTTGTTTTCTGCAATAAGAAATACGGAGACAAGAGGTTTTCCTATATGTTTATTTCTTTTGAGTGTTTACTGAGCTTAGGCAGGGATTTGGAGATGTCCCCTGGCAGAAGAGGTAGAATCTCCTGCATTACTACAGGGTAGAAACAAGCATCGTAGTGAGATGAGAATTACAGGATTAAGCTTTTTTCATAGTTTTTCATTGGATATACAATATAAAAAATAAAGTGTCAAAAATAAAAAATATATGAAAATGATGAACTTCCAAAAGTATGGAAGAAAGGAAGAATGGAGAAAAAGAAATAAAAAATATATGTACAGTATGTATATATACTGTATACAGTATATATATATATATATATTGTAAGAAGTTGACAGGCAGAGTGCTGGAGTCCCTGTATATCAGCCCCAGGTTTTTGACATATGTGTGGTCCAGGGCGGGTCTTTAGTTGGCCTCAGCCCCAGGTATAGGGCCCAGGCTTGTTACTGGGCCATAAAAGACTGCATGAGCCTGCACTACAGGGCAGATCGTGGGAGTGAGAGGAGGCGCCAGCATCTGTACTGACACTGAGAGTCTGGTGAGACTGTACTGTGCTACTTTGTTTTGTTTGTGTGGTTACCAAATGTATAGTTAGAGCTGAAACGAGCAGGGTTTTGTTTGCTGCTTTGCCTGAATTTAAGGCTGTATTTTATTTTTGAATATTCTGTGCCTGACGTGAAAGTTCTTTTTTTTTTTTCCAAATTAACCTGTTTTCACTAGACATCGTATCTCTGACTCCGCACCATTGCTGCTACCAAGTTACCTTAGCCAATATATATATATATATATATATATATATATATATATATATATATATATATGTATATACAGATATGTCTAAAATCATAACATTGTATACACATGATCAATAAGGTCAACATAGTGGTGGAGGTATTATGGTGGAGGGTGATATGACTTATATACTAACTGATATCTACAGTTACATAAAGCTATAATAGTCCCACAAAAACCAAGTTCACCTGACTAGAATTGACTGGGTGGGGATGCGGGTTTGCATACCTCTCTACACGTAAGTGTTCACACGGCACATAAAGCACGGAGACAGTGTTTAGATTGTTCTATTGGTGGAATCGGAAAATTATGCTTTCTTTTGAAAATGTTGTTATATTAACTTGCTCATTAGCCAAATAGATTTGTTGTAGTAAATGGTAAACGCAGCGAAATCCACGTGCACACATGGCTTAATATAGATGTCAATACACTTGTGTGAGAGATGAGCAGAGGCAGGAAGTATACAGGGAAACGCATTGATCTGTGGGCCTTTAATTAAATGCCTGTTAGGCAGACATCAAACAAGACGCAAGAGGGAGAAAGGAAACAAGATGGAGAGAATGTACTTATAGAAATAGAACAGTACATACATGCAGGGGAATAGCGAGTGCAAGCAATGCAGACATGAATAGCAAAGTTCAATACACAAGGCTTGGGAGTACAGCGGAGAGAGCTCAGACGAGACACTTCTTTCTCTAATGAGATTTAACTATTTTATATGGCTCACTATCAACAACAATATAAACTATGGTCACATTCAAGGGACACAACAAAAGCAAGTATAAACCAGACACTCAAGAGTATTTTAGTTGATATTTCTGGCCATTTGTCCACCTATAATGTACTAGCAGCACAGATACAATATATAGAGACATACAGTATCCGTACATTATGACTGTACAAGAATGCTACTAAAGTTTCAAGTTAGAAAATAATCCATTGATAACAGTGCAGCCTGTGGCTCGATGCTACTGCTTACCATATAGCAGGCACTGGGTTTGAGACTTGGTAAAAATGAGCTAGTGAAAGAAGAGGTTTAAAGGGGTATTCCCACGTCGCATACTCACCAGTCTTCACTGCTGTAAAATCTTCTTTCTTCCTGGTTTCTTGCATCATTTGGTAGGCGGAGTTTCACATGCAACCTGTCATTTAGCTCCGCCCCGAATTAGCGTGTAGCTCCGCCCACCACATAGCGTGATCCTATGGGGCGGCTGAAGGGCCTGTGATGTCATCAAAGGTCCTTAAACACTATATGCACAATATTGCTCTATGAGTTACAGGCAGGAGCAACTCCATTCTGTGTTACATACAGAGACTGCCTGTCTCTGCCATAATGAACACAATTGAGTTAGCTAGCCTGATAACTGGGAGAACAGAAGACGGGTTCAGAAATGAAAGCAGCTCCTCTCCTCTATCTGAGAGCAGGAAGCTAGGTCACGTGGTGTAGACACAGGAATAGCTAGAAACAAAGGCTCGCTCCCGTGCACTTAGCTCCTCCTCCCTCCCCCCTGATAGCAGGCAGCTACATCACTTGACTTTTGACCAGATAAATCAAGGGCTGTGTCAACAATGAATTGAACAAAGTAAGATAGTGGACAAACAAAGCAGTTTTGCTGAAGCAATGTATTTAGGAAAAGTCTTACATCCACATTAACAAGCAGTATAGATAGGATCCTTGTGATGGGACAACCCCTTTAATATAAGTTAGACAAACAGAGACCCCTTGCAAATAAAATGTTCTAAGCACCCTTAAAATATCAGCTGTCAGTAGATGTACAGTATATATGGCAGTCCCCTAAGGCCTAAGCCATCCTGGCCAACCATCACCCAAGGATTTCCACTTCCTCCTGAGGGTGTATACTGTATACTGTCTAGGAAAGATGGTCCATATAAGGGCTGGATATCTCGGGCCTATCCCAACTGTGTGAATGGAACTCACTGCATTATAGGGGGTTATGATACAGAGAATGCCTGTTCGGCTGAAACTCTAATGCACTGATCTGACTCATAAAGCTGTCAGTTCAGTATATACATAATATTAACACTTTATCTGTTTGCATGAAGTCCCATTTACACTGAACACGGTCGTGTGAATAAGCCCTTATATTGTTATTTTAAACCTTTCTTTTTGGCCTGTTTCAGGACATGGGGCTCTAGGTGTCTTTCAGCTTCTTCCCAGCTCTGTTGGATTTCTGGGGAATTCTAACATATATAGTAGTCTTCCATCTCCTTGGCTGTAGCCTGTAGAGATTCACCAAGCTGTCTAGTCTTTTTCTTAAAAGCTGTAATCTCCCAAATGAACATACCAATTAAAAAGACTTCAATGTCATCTCAGACTATAGCCAGAGCCATTGTGTTAGCATTGAGCTGAATATATTCTCTCACCTGTGTCTGTCTGTATAGCCACTGCAATATATATTGATGTCTGATAAGACTCATATAGCATCTAGTTGGAGGTCGGCAAGTCTTTCATTTCAGCAGTTATTAATTGTGTGCATAGAATTATGTTATTGGAATAGAATATGACTATTCGAAATGAATCTCCGACATACCTTGATAAAGTGTGGTCGCTCTGGATAAATCAAATATCCATGGCTTGTCCTACTGCCTCCAGTTATAACCCAAGGATGCAACGATCAAGGCTTTAGGTCTCAGGACACTGCTTTTCTTACTCCCCTTTCTCTTTTCTCTGCAAGCATTTCTTATGTTCTAGTTAAACTTGTTACCACTGTAGGTTATAAGCAGGGACGGGCAAATCGGCTTGTATCGGACCAGGTTTGACTCAAATATTCCAAATTGTTATTTTTTGTCTTTACAAAACTGAACAAATAGAGCTTCGTCTCTGGTGACCTCTTCATTATACTCTTCATGATACTCTGTGGAAGGAAGACCCCAGAGTATAATAAGTAGAGGTCCAAGGGAAGGGTAAAAAAAACAAACAAAAAAAAACATTTATACCCATCTTCTTCTACTTCTTTGTCCCTCTTTGCAGCAACCGGCGCTCTCCTGATTACATCTGGCGCTCTTCTGTGACGTCGCCAATCCAGTTTCAGTACTGAGGCCTGTGAATGACGTCATGATGCTTGGCATGCCCATGTGACCGCTGGTGGCCAAATCGCATCCTTAGCAGTGACTCCTGGGCAGATGATATCACAGAGGAATGCTACATGTCACCAGGGAAGCAACTATCGCTGCAAGGAGGCCTACAGAAGGTGAGTATAAATGTTTTTTTTTGTTGTTTTTTACACCTCCCCTGTGCCTCCACCAATTACTATGGAGTCTGAAGAGATCATAACTTTGGCTGTGGTTATCTTCCAGAACTAAAAACTGGATAGATAGGTTCCTAGGAGGCCTACAAGTAGCTACATTGTGTTTTAAGCCAATTTAAGGTGTTGTTCATCCCGTAACAAAATGGTGACCTGAGCCACTAAACCCAAACCCAAAACAAACCTTGAGTGATTTTCCCATCTCTAGTTGGCAAGTATGTTCTGGACATTGAGTAGCCTCATGATTTCCCTTATTCCCTATATCCTACTAATATTATAAATGTGAAAGTTTGGATGTTTGTGGGTTTGGATGTTTGTTACTTAATCACGCAAAAACGGTTGAACAGATTTGGATTAAATTTGGCACATAGATAGTTTGTAACCTTGATTAACACATAGGCTACTTTTTATCTCGGTAAATGACATGACTTCACGACTATTATGAATTTATGTTGATATACTATGTTAAACTGCAGGACAATTCAGCTAATTGCAGTTTGCTGATAAAGTCTGGAGTGTTATTTCTCTATGTAAACACACAGATAACACTGTGTGTTATCCATAACACTGTATGTTAGTCCATTCTGTACAAGCATCTGCATATTATCTGATCTGCTTAAGTGTTCTGTGTCCTGTTCAGCCAGAGGGAGGAGTGGGGAGACACTCTAGGCAGCGTGCTGACACACTGATATGGGAAAACTCCTTTAATCTAAATTGGCAGTTTCCCCATTTTAAACATGCCAGGAAAGCAAAAATCTAATTTGTCACAAAGTTCTCAAAATGTGAGAGCTATGAAGGTACTCAGAAATCAACAGACTCCTCCTCAAGCAGAGCTGTGGAGGATTGAGCAAGCTAGGCGTCAAGCGGCTCTTAGAGCAGCCAAAACACCGGACCAGGCGGATCATTGACGCCAACAACACGCTAATTATATGGCGTCCCAGCGAGCTGCTGAGATGCCGTAAAAATCACAGGCACAGCATGAGGAATAAGTTCAGGGACAGGTCATCTTAAGAGCTGCCAAAATGTCGCAGCAGGCGAATTTTTTTACTACTCACACATTTTCATTTCTCCCTGGACCTAATTCTGAACTCCACGCAGACAAAGTCGCGGATCGAAGCTAGTTACTAAATAATGGGCTATGTTATACCTAGAAGAGGGTGGTTATATCTAGAAAGAGAAGGGGGAAAGATAGGATTGAATTCTCAGTTGGGTACTAGAGGACACAAGTCTAGCAGTGGCCAAGCTAGAGATATCTGTCTAGGCTCATAGGTCAATTGTAATTCATGTTGGTGAGTTGGAGCGTGTGATCTGTTCAAAATGTATATTTGGTTCAGTCTAAAGTGGACCTGTTATCAGGTCTGAAAAGCTCTATGACTTACATCATCTGATCGCGCTGTCACCCTGAGTATATTCATCTATTCAGCTATTTCGACGATATAAGCCCTTCTATTCTCGATTCAGATTAGGTTCTACTAGCTGAATGGGCAGTAACATTGTATGACATTCAGCACACAGAGACCCCCCCCCCCAAAGAAACCACAGTGTTACCGCCCACTTGGCTAGTATACCCAACCTATAAAAGGCTTATATCTTTGGAACTGCTGAATAGATTTAGATAAACAAAACATCAAAATGCTCAGAATGACAGCCCCGATCAGATGATGTATGTCATTGACTTTTTCATACCTAGTGATGGGCCCTCTTTAATACTATAAGTACTGGTAGAAGACCAAAATGTAGGGTACCCATTGGCCCTGTTATATTGGCTTCTGAGAGCTACCTTAAGTGCTGCTTAGTTTTCTTTTCTTTTACATTGGCATTGAGTTTCCCGTAAGCCCACACACCAATCCCTCTACCACCGATTCAGCACTCTCCTTCATATGCTGCTCTCTCTCCTCTACCTGCTCTCCCTGTCTCCACTGCTCTCTGAGCACATTCCCTCCCTCACCGCCTCCTTTCTCTTGCCTCTCTCGCAGTTTTCTTCTCATCCACAGGGAAACTGGATTTTCCACCTAATCCTATTACCCCCTGTGATTCCACAGAGTATCATTAAAAGCGCTCAGCACATCAGGGGAGCGCAGGGGCAAATCTGTCAGTGGGAACATTATAAGTCAGGAAAGAGGAAGGAGAAGGGGGAGCTAAACAACCTGTAGCGGTGTTTACTGCTAATAAAAGGCTGCAAGAAGAATGGAAATGCGTGGGGGATTGATTAGATATATAAGAGGTACAGATGAACAGATAATGTTTGCAAACCAAGATACAAATAGATAAATCTGAGTAGGGGGGCTGCTGCTGCTTCTCATCCAAGCCCTGTGACAAGTCTCTGGCACTCAGACTGGCTATAGTAGCAAGTGAGCTAGTGGCCCTGGGGGGGCTATTAATGGCACGATCTGATCTTTGCACAGAGGATGGCAGCGGCACCCGTCATTAATGCCTCCCAGCCAGAAGCAACCACACAGCTGCATGTCAGCTGCAAACTGTGCAGAGCTGGGAGGGAGAAGAGAAAATCTATGCAAGAAGCAATAGAGAGAAATGACACATTAGATAGCGACAACGCTGATCTATGTGCCTGGGTATGGGGGCAAGGAGTGACACAGCAGAAATATAATATTCCAACCTCCTGGAATCATTTATCTTCATATTAATAACTGCAATCTATTAGTAAATAGCTACATCATCCATAAATCCCATTGTACCACTGCCCCCCCACAATACCCAGATTTGTATCTTTTGCAGTTGACCGACACACATTGCTAAATTTGCCTTTCAGTCATGGGGTGGCACCGAGGGGAAAGGACAGATGGCACTAAGGTTACATAATGTCACTTGTTTGTCCCATTCCACAGAATTGGTACACATATTCAGCAATGGACTCTCTTGCCCTGTGTGACAAAGGTCTCTTTTTCTGCAGAGAAAATCTGGAAGATTGTGTATTATTACGCTATGGCACAGCTGTTCGGTAAAGATGTGTTATGACCTCTAATGACTCGCTTAGCCGAGAGACCACACGGCGTATGAAAGTAGTTATGAAAGGACATGCAGGGAGCAAGGGACATTACATGAAGACAGATGGCAGTGGCCAATCTGTGGTGTAAATTATTGACTTAATACATAGGAAAAATTCCAGTAGTCAGCAGTTTTTGAGGAAACATGTACAGATGACAAACTGCGAAAAGCTAAGCACTGCCATTTGGAACTGTAATAACTTTTAGTGACCTATTTAGGATTTTCCCATTTGTAGACATATCTGAGCTGAAGATGAAGCTCTTGGTGAGACTCTCTGCAGCTGCTGAATTGTGAGAGCTTTCTTGGCTTCTCTGACATGTTTCATGTGGCTTTCTACAAAAGTAACTCACCCCAAGTAGAGATGAGCGAACACTATTCGGATCAGCCGATCCGAACAGCACGCACCCATAGAAATGAATGGAAGCACCTGTGACACCGGCCGCCAGCAAAGTCAGCGTCACAGGTGCCTCCATTCATTTCTATGGGTGCGTGCTGTTCGTATCGGCTGATCCGAACAGTGTTCGCTCATCTCTAACCCCAAGCTAATCCTGGGGAATCAAAGAGATGGTTTGGAACCTCCTTAAAGATGTCCTTACAAAGCCAAGGGGAACATAACCAATTTCAAATTTGTAGACAAAAGTTTCCCAAAGTTTTCCACAACCATCATAGTGCTAACAATTTTTTGTCTTGACCACTTATCAAAGCACACGACCATGAATGGTATGGTAGGGAAACTACTTGGATGAGGAGATGACTTGACCACAATAAGGAAATCATGGCTGGTAGGTTCCTGCTCATGGTTATATTCAATGTCAACCAATCAAGACAAAACATTGTCACTGCTAAGATGGTTAGAGAAAACTTGCCTTCTTTGCAAAATTCTGCAAAATTTTTAATGACTTTTATTTGCAAATTTTTAACTTCAACTTCAGTTATCTCCAAATTTAAATATGGTTTTGTTCCTGGGAAACTCCCTTTAGGTCGGGGCCCCACAAGGAGTAAACGCTGAGGAAATGCTACCATTTTTGCCAATGCCTAACAAATCCCATCCACACATTGCAGAAAATTACACACAATGGAATTGCTGAGATTTCCAAAACTGTTGTGGTTTTGGAAATCGTAGCATGTCAATTACAGCAACAGAAACAATGGCGGTTTCCCCATACCTATAATGGAAGCAGAAAGTCTGCAGAGGAAACCTTTGTGGACTTTCTGTGAAAAGTGCAAAAAAATTTCTTGCCATGGCAGTTTTTCCCACTATGTGGGGCCTTAGCCTTAAGGTCTAGGGGCCCGTGTTGCAAACACACGGCATGTCGATTATACTTATGTAAATGCTGACGTTTCCTATGTTGGAGGCAGACTTTGCAGACTTTTGAAAAGACATGGCGGTTTAGTCATGGCGGACTTTTGAAAAATGCTTCGGAAAAAAACTCGACGTGTTTCCTCCGCTGTCTTTTCCTCAGTTTTTTGGCTATCGCATGTAGATGTTTCAGAACAGTGTAAATAATGTAAAACAATGTATGTAATGTAACAATGTAAATAATAAAAAGCAGTGTAAATAATGACCGCAGCTCTGAAGACCTTTCAAGCAGCCGATCAGCGGACATGCATAACATTGTACCACCACACTGATCTCAAATTGGTAGGCTATCCTAAGAATAGGCATGAATACATTACTATCATAAACCCCTTATGATATGAAAATGTAAGATTAATGGAGTTTAATTCTATAGTAGTAGCTTAGTGTCTGAAGCTGCCCATGTACTGTCCATGTATGACACCGATGGCTATTCTTTTGAATGGCTACCATGTAATATTACATTTTCCCTGCAGTAGCCACCCTTGGGAAATGTCAGGATGGGTGATGCAAAAACAACTGTGGGGCCATGTGGTGAGTTGGTCACTGACTTTTGCATGCATGCATCATATATCTTCTGATGAGATAATAAAATATTCATGTAGATAGTCATATAAAGAACACAAATTGGCAAATTGACAACAAGGATGCTCTCTCAAGCATACACACTGTCTTCATGCCGGTATATATGTAATGAAATACTTCCCATATAAATACTTCCTATATAAAACATACACATGGTTTAGTCTAGCAAATCATACAAAACCTCACTTTCAGTACTCAAGTAACAATACAAGTGACTGCAGTGTCCAGTTCATTAGTATTCATTGCTGCCATGGAAGTCATTGCACTGCATACTGATGAGTCTGGAGGATCCCAGAGAGCATTATACTTTGTGGGTCCACTGGGAACCATTATACTGTGTGGGAGCTAATAGGGATCATGAGATTTTGTGAGGCATTTGGGAATCATTAACTGGTATAGGTACTACTGTTAAGAAAATTGGGGGGGGGGGTATTATACTGTGTGGGACAATCGAGCAGCATTAGACTGATTGAATCCACTGGGGATCATACTGTGTGGGGACCACTGGGGTGCATTACACTGTGTGGGGCTAAGGGGGACTATTATACTGTTTGATGCCACTGGGGACCATTATACTATGTGTGTACTGCTGGGGATCATTACACTGTGTATGTGGGTCACTAGCAAACATTATAACTGTGTGTAGGTTGCTGGGAACCATTATGCTATGTGTGGACCACTGGAGAGCATTATAATTTGTATTAGTCACTGTGGATCATTATGCTGTGTGGGAACCACTGAGGACTATAATCATGAAGAGGGAGGTATTGGGGACTAATAATAATGTGTTAGGGCCACTGGAAAACACCATACTGTGTGTGAGGGCTACTAGGGAGTATTATTTTGTGTGGGGGCTGCTAAGGTCCAGTATAGGGTGTGGGCCACTGAGGAGCATTACATAGTTAAGGCTATTGGGGACCATTATACCATGTGAGACCCACTTGTGAGCATAATAATATGTGTACACCCCACTGAGGAACATTATACTGTGTGGGGGCCACAGTTGCACATTACAGTATGTGGGGCCACTGAAGACCATTAAACTGTGTGAGGACATAGGAGATCATCATACTTTGTAGAGTCCAATGGGAACCATTATATTGTATGAGGTCATGGGGAGCATTATAGTGTGTTGGGGGCAGGAATCCTAGGATGTCATGTCATTGTGAAAACTTGGCAACCATATCCCTAGCAGCTGACAAAGAATAACACTATTAATATGGTGTGATGTTATGGGGCTTAACCCCAAAGCATTGGATCTAGCAATATCGTTGTCACTTTTTTTTGTGGTTTAGCCCCCTTAGAGGATAACCCTTAGAAAATCTAACATGGCATATGGAACTAAAAGATTTTGAGACTCTGAATAAAAGATTACACGCTAAGACTGACTGAAATCTCCTCTTTCATATGACACCAAATGCAAGTTTCGACATTTTGTATTGCCGGAGATATGACCCTTTGAAGCGACTCTTCCCCCATCGTCTTCATTTCACACAATCCATGCACAATGTGAAGCAGGGACAGCTCTGAATATAGAAGCAAGGGAAAGGATTTCACTGAAAGGAGCCAAACATGTTTAATACAGTATTTTACAAAATCCATTAATGACACAAATACTACCAGAAAACGTAAAGTTGTCTGAAAGTTTAGTTACGCTTTAAACTATTACTATTGTGTTTCAGACCTAAATTTTATGGAATTTAAAGCTACGTTCACAGTTATATTGTATTTTCTGATTTTAATGAAAATCCACACTGTAGCGACATCATTCAGCGGATACCTATGGTGCCCAGTGGACCCTATTTGCTTTTTATGTGGTATGATGGGTTCTGTCATGATGTCCATCATTTTGATGAGAAAAATAGGGATTCATGGAGAGCTATTCTTCTTATTAACCCAAAGAGAGCTTGTGATGCACACAGTCTAAAAGCTATCATAGTACCTGAAGGTTTATCACAGGGGAGTCGTTGAAGGCTGGAAATATATACAGGTTGGAAGAGGAATCTACTAAAAAAATGAATACCATCAAGCTTAGTTACAGTGAAATGTGGGAATTTGCTGTAAGTGACATGGCCCTTATTATTCCTTACATATGTACCTTGCCTTAGATCTCCAGATCCCATCTCCCATAATAGTCAATTAAATTGCAAGTTAGCTCTGGCTAGTAGAAGTTGTGCTACTTCCTACGAGATCTGCCGGGTAAAATGACCTGCCGCTGGAGTTCACTCAGTAAATTGAGGAGTAGAACAGCGGTGGCCAACAGTTTCCTACATTATGAAACTTTGGTATGATTTGGAGGGTTCCTCTAGACCCCATTGCTAACTATCTGGTCACCCATCTCAAAGATGACAACAAGATAGCCTACTGTAGATGTTGTCTGGAGGGAATGAAGTTGTCATTTAGGAGAAAAGTGGCAGAAGTCTTAGAATTTCACATTTTCTTTCCTTTTTGTTGTAATACACTACCGCTAAAGATCTAGGAAATAGATACCAAGATATCTGCAGTAAGGGGCAGTGTAATAATATTAGTAGGCACTAGATATTCCCTGGTTATAATATAACAGGTCCAATGCCCAATACATTATTGTTATTATTGTTACTACAGATGAGCGGCTCGTGAAAATTGCCTTGCCAATAAACAAATCTCCTATTGAAAAGTTTAGTTATATTTCTCTCATTGTCCACACAGGACAATAGAAACTATGGAGTATAGGGAAAGTATAGTTCTGTTATATGACTAGTCCCTGTAGTTGGGACATTCACCAGGGTAAACACTGAATGTGGCACAGTGCTTATGATTTATTAGTTAGGCAGTTAAATGGGTTGTCCAAGAATTTTAGGAAATTCAGAGGCAACTGTGGTAGATGTAAAAATAAAAAAGTCATGCTCACCTATTCCTTCAGTGTCGTTGGATAGGAATCACCTCTACGTTGACACCAATGACTGGTTTCAAAAGTAAAGGGGTTCAGCGCCCCCTACCCCAGGTATCCCAATATTATCACTATAGAGTGACCAAATAGTGGTAGATACAGGCCCTACACAAGGCTTTGAGCACCATTTAAGAGAATACAGTAGAGGAAACCTTTAGTGACTTGCAGGTGATGTCTCTGACTGTAATAGTCCAGTGCCCCCATACCCTGGTCTATAGTCTCTCACTCTGCTAAATCAGTATCCCTGCGCTATGCTGAGGATGGCCCAATAGGCCGAAACAGCGCTGTCCATAGTTGGGAATCTGTTCCTTTTGGGACAGAAATACTGATTTAGCAATTAAATCCACATTATGATTAAAAGACTTTATAACTGAGTCGTTCATGATGTTAAGGATGCTGCCCTCTATAGGGTGGTGTACAGAGTGCACTCTGTTCTCCTAATTCCATCCAGGAGATTAGATTTGCATATTTTTTACCCATAATCCCTAGCGGAGAAGGAATGACTTGTAAGTCTCCGTACTGCCTATGTAGGCAAACACTCTCCCTAATGTGGACGAGTGCCCCCATACCCTGTAATAGTCCACATTTCACATCTCTTCCATCTGGACTGCCATGACCATTTCTTCCAGCCGTGACATGTCTTTGTAAAGTTTGGTTCTTCACTTTTCCAGACACCTGGCCCACATTGACCTCTCCTAAACTAAGTTTTCATCCTGCTGCTACCCCCAATTATAATGTAAACTACCTTGTAAATCAATAATAACCCCAAGTGGACATCATTAAATTAACAATGCCCTTGTGTGCCCCCTTATTAATAATATCCCTGCGTGCTCCTTATTTAACAATCCCCTAGTGTGCCCCCTTATTAGTAATACCCCTTAATTAAAGGGGTTGTCTAGTTTTTATTTATTGCTGATTTATCCTCAGGAATATAATAAAAGAAATAAAAGATCATTGGGGTCCGACACCTGGGAGTGGGAACTGTTACGCTATATGCAGGGGCTGCAACGCTCATGTAATGTTGTGACATCCATGTTGTCTACTTTATACAAGCCATACAAAGTCATTACAACCTTGTCCCATAGAAATGACTGAGACTAGGCTGAAATTACATTGCATGACTGCAATAAAACAATAGTATGAAATGTAAATAGTGACACAGCTGACCAGATATCCCAGACCCCACTGATCTTTTATTGATGAACTACCCCCTTGAATCGATAATGCCCAAGTGTCATCTTAAATTAAAACTGCAAAGTTCCCCAAAGGCTGATACCCCCAATACCGCCGTATATTGTAGTAGTGATTCTCTCTGAACAGTGAGGGATCATAGGATAGCTGTCAATGTGGTCCTTAAAAATGGTTACAAATTTCATGGTGAACATGGACGATAAGCCACTTGTGTGGGTACCAGCTATGGACACCATTCACCATATAATTTCAGATGACTTACCTGTGCATGCCCCAAAATTCAAATGTCATCCGTCAAAGGTTTAATGTCGCCATATTTTCCAATCTTGCAGGAAAACTTGTGTAGTGTGTATAAGACTTATGGCAAGGACTGTTTTCTGGTAGTCTGAATGTATGAAGAAAATTGTTCACCTTTGCTATACCTCTCTATCGTTGTCATAAACCATAACAGCTCCAGTTAGAGAGTTTATTAAAACTCATTAGCAATCTTCAGGATAAGAACGTCCCCAAAGTTCTGAAAGGATATTTTAAATAATGTAAAACTTTCAAAGAAACTAAATTTGTTTGCATCACCATCATTTTTTTAAATTTCACTTCACAGAGCTGAGTAAAGACGAGACCGAGTTTTTCTTGCTATATAGAAATGATCCTCAGCACTCGGTTGGATGCCATTATATAGTTTTATTTCAAGATTCACAGAATCCAGACAGGTGAATGAAGACGAAAGTGAAGCAGTCCACAGAAAGTAATCCCAAGACATCATCTTGGCCTATCTCAATAGGTTCCCCATGGATAAATGAAGACACAATACGGATGTCTGCTTCACGGATCATATCTAAATTTGACTATAATAAAGAGACATCTCTTATTACTCATAATAGTCAATTTCAGATATGATCCAGACGTCTCTATAATTGTATGCTCATTTATCTATGGGAAACATATTGGAAAAGTTCCAGATGACCGAAAAGTCTAGGGATTACTTTCTATAGACTGGTTCACTTGTGTCCTCATTCGCTTGCCTGGATTTTGCATATTTATTTAGAAATAAAGCAACATCATTGCATCCAGTTCAGTGCCGCAGATTTTTTCCACTGACTTATGGCCATTATGAGCCCTTCACTGGCAGAATGCAAGACACTTATTGGAACTATTTCTGTATTTTTTTCCCTATCCGTATGTCTTTGGAGACGAACATGGCGAGAACACACAAACTCCTTGAAAGAGGTTGTCCTTGGTAGGATTGGAACCTAGGACTCCAGTGTTGCCATCCACTGCCTGTTTCGATCACTTTTTTATTTAAAATTTTTGGAAGGTGAAATGGTGAAAAAAACATTGGTTTGGGCATTTACTTTTTCTATGTGTTTTTAAGGAAGGGAGGTGGTGAATTAAATTTTTATTTTATTTTATAAAAAAATGTAACTTTTTTTAAAAACTTCAACTTGTGTATGTTAAATTCTTATACCACAGACTGCTATTTTAATCTTGTAATCTTGGGTATGACTGGAATTACAAAAAGGATCCCAAGCTGGATGTCCATATAATGTCAGAAGTTACTAGGCTTAATTCATATATGGATCTAACTGAAAGATGGACTCCACAATGCTGACCATTCATAAAGAGACTATATAAGCTGATAGCTCCAGACTGTTCATGGATTGCTCAGAAATGGTCCCCAATGACTCGCTGTTAGATAGGTTTGGTTCTTTCTTAGGCACCCACTTATCATATGCTGTTGTTGTAAAGAATCATGGTCAGTCTCCTGTAAGGGGACAATGTACGTAAGATTCTCACTATGGTTGTCCTCAGTGCAGTAGAAGACCTAGATCAAAAAATTCTAGGAAGGGTTGGATTGCCCTAGGAAGACCTATAGTCTGTATTTCTGTTTTAGCAAATACTAAAAAAAAAAAAAACTAAAAAAACTAAAAAAAAATTTCTGTGATAGTTGTCTGTATGTCTTAATGGTCTTAAATGGTACCCGTTATATCACAAAACTTTTGACATAGTAGTGTATGAGAAGTTTTGCTTGGTGGTTGTGGAGGTGCTGAGATGCCAGCCAGTTGCTAAAGCCAAGAGAAAGAATGCTCAGAGGGGCGCTGAGCCCTTTTGTTTTTCATTTGTTTTGTTCAGCTCTCTTTGGTGAATGGATTGAGTGTGTATGGATCCATTGAAAGTCTATGACAAGTCAAAAGTTTTGTACTAGAGATGGACAAACCTCTAAGGGTAAGTTCAGACGGAGTTTTTTGGTCCGGAACCTGGGGCGGCGGGGAGCCGCGACTGAAAGCCAGTGCACTGCCCTGGCATCCAGCTGCACACTCCGCTTCTGATAAGGTCCAATGAATGGGCTTAGTCTGGAGGAGGGTGTGTCTTCAGGCCGAATCACGAGGCAAAACAGCCTGAAGAATGAGCAACTCACTTCATCTTTCCCGGGAGCCAGAAGAAACGGCTCCTGGAAAAAAGAACTGAGCAGCTCCCATTGATTTCAATGGGAGCGGTCTTTTTGGCCAGGATTTTGAGGCGAGTACGGCCTCAAAATCCTGACCAAAAAAACTCTGCGTGAACTTAGCCTAATGATTCGTTTTGTGTTCAGGTTTGGTGGCTCAAGTTCTTGACTTGAACCATACCTTAAATTGGCTTAAAACACAGTGTAGATACTCTTAGGGCTCCTAGGAACCTATCTATACAATTTCTAGCACTCTAAGGGGCTGTTCACACTAAGTTTTTTGGCAGAAGATTTTGACACAGAATCCTCCTCAAAATCCACTGCCAAAAACCGCTTCCATTGACTTCAATGGGAGCAACTTGCTTCTTTTTTATGCTAACTAATAGCGGAAAAGAGAATTGACATGCCCTATCTTGCCACGGATTCCGCAGCTGACCGCAGTGCGAAACTCCCTCCCAATTAGTCCCATTCATTCAGGCCTAATACAGAGCAGATTGCCGCGATGGGATGCCGGTGCAGTGCATCAGCATACCGGGTGGCTAGTTGTGACAGAATATTCACATGCAGAATCCATTTTCTGCCGTGTGAACATACCCTAAAGCAAACACAGATGAATTTATGTCAAAGTGAAAAGTGACATTATTATACTTTGGGGTTGTTCAGAAACCAGATATAATAGGTGTAAAAGGGAGGTGTAAAACAGAATTTAAAAAAAAACAAAAACATTCATACTCACTTTCTGTTACTTATTTGGGTGTAAATTGTATTTTTTTTTTACCTCCTCCAGGCCTCCATCTTTCATACTCTGGGATCTGAAGAGACCCTAGAGAATAAAGCGGTGACCACTTAGTTCATCCAAGATAAATCTCCATTTGTTCGGTTTCCTAAGAAATCGATTTGGAATATTCCTGTCGAATCCGGCTTGGTATGAACCAATTCATCCATCTCAAATTGGTACCCTTTATTGTGTTTATCTTCTACAATACCCCAGTACAAAAAAACAACTCAAGGGGTCAATAGCAATTGCATTGGAACTCTGATACGTAAGAAGATATTATACATGGCAGATGTTCCTATATGGTCGTGTCATAGATTATGCATTGGGGGCTCGGGAGTGATAAATTATACCTTTATACGGATATCAGTGTTTTTGATTTTCACATTTTTAACACTGCATCATAAAAAACTGTCAAAACGTTCTATTACCAACATTTTTTAAAAAAATCACACAGTTATCCCAGGTTTTCATAAGAAATTTATTGCAAATATAGAAATAGAATTTTTTTCCATCCACTGATCCTTTTTCTTGCCCGTTTTAGGAACAATTGTATATCAGTAAACCAAAATTTGGAAAGACAACAAACTGGAGGATTTTTATATTCCTCGTTGTCCTCATAAGATAGGGGACACGATTGCTGGTATCTGCTGGGTCACAGAAGGAGAGAACTTTTTCTTGAAAGTTTTTTGGTAAAGATCCTGAAACAATATCAGAAACCTAGTAATGGCAAATCGAATGGGATTCACTGTTCAAGGCATTTCATACTTTATTATGAATGTACGATATAACAATTTCTCCAAAGGACTATCCCTTTTTCCAGACCAGATTTCCAGTCAAAGGCTTTATGATTACTTCTTTAAGAAGGCCATCTCATATAAGGACGCGACCAAGACAGACTTATAGCACAAGAACAGGAGTGGACATTGATGGTTTCTATTGGATGAACGGAAGCAAAGACTTGGAATATCATGAAGAACTCAAACCACAATCTTCCTTTAATCTTAATTTTTTTCCGCGCGCACCAGATTGCACCACCTAACCTACTATAGCTATATTACAAACAGGGTTCCCTGACATGTATAATATTTCTCTTTGGGCAGGAATGGAAACTACAGATGTGCGTCCAAGGTAAAGAAACCAACAAGAGACAATACTCCAAGGTTTCCGTAACTTTCATTCACTTTAATAAAGAGTGGCTTCACAGTTTGGCCCGTATTTTGGAGAATACAAGTCGCTAGTAGGTGGTAGGTGCAGCTGGTTACAGGATTGTGTTTTATGGTCATATCTTTAAAGTCTTAGGTTCACCTCAATAATACCGCAATGTTCCCATTCCAATATTTGGGTCTCTGCTGGTCTCTTCTTCCCAATTCAGTTTTGACACTCAGGTGGGGCAATGAAATTGCTGAGGTCAGTCACTAAATGAGTAAGAATTTCCTAAAATTTCCTGCATTGAAATTAGACTAGGAAATAGAGACCAGAAGGCACCCAATAAGGAAATATGAGCAGGAGGGATTGGGAAGGTAGCTCACAATTCTGTGTGTGTGAATGCGTTCCCCCCTGTAAACTGATGGTCAGTCACCAAGTCTTTCACTTTCAATGGTTCAATATGGAAAACTTTTGGTACCGGTTACACTATGTCAATAGCTTAGCAATGGACAATGCAATGGTATTAGTCACACTTAAGCTTAGGGAGCTCATAGACCCTTCACATGTCATGTGTGGTAAATACCGTTACAAATTTCATATTTTGGCTCAGGAGCTATAGGATCTGTCTTTGGTTGTCATCACCATGTAGAAAATTCCTCACTCTTTGTGTAATCATAAAAGTTGCTCCAATAAAAGATACTAGAAAAATATATCTGCCTTCAAAAACAGCACCACACCTCTCTACGAGGTTGTATCTGGTATTGCAGCTCAGCTCCAATGAGATCCAAAGAGCTCATACTACAAACAACAATACACATGATTCTATAATCTACGTGACCATGTTAATGAGTGTTGATCTGCGAGAAAGGCCTGATTGTAATTTTATTAATTGCTTCACACCCTCATTTATAAAAGGACACTTTATCCTATGAAGGAACACCATTAAGTCTCAGCCTACCGGGTTATTCGGATAAACGGCAGCATTATAATAATCACACAACGACAATGTTTTATCATTAATTCTTAATAGTCCTGGTGTTGCTACTTATATGAGTAATGAATGGATGTCACAGGAATGGATGTGGCTACCGGGCATCTAATTAGAGCTGGGATATCCATTCATTACTCACTTGCCTCCAGTTCCCCCTTATACCAATTTTACATAGGAAAGGTCAGTGGTACGCTATGATACCGCTGCCCTGCTCGCTGGACAGATGTAACCTTAAGGCTTTGCCTAAGGTTATGGGTGTCCAATTAGCAAACATGTCTACTTATAGCAAGCAATTGTATGGCATGTCTTATATTTAACAATGGTTCTGGCCTTGTTTTGTAACGGTTATGTCGTTAATGTATAAAATACTGAAATTAAAATTATTAAATATGATATACATATATATATATATATATATATATATATATATATAATGAATATCTATTAAATATATATATATATATATATAAATATATATATATATATATATATATATATATATATATATATATATATATATAGGTTTTACTGGTTGCCTCAAAAAATAATATAGTAGTAAAACACCATGTGAATTGTCTTGTACCCTTATAATATGATAACGCTGGACAATTTTGGGGGTAGATTTATTACAGTGGCTCCAGTTATGTGGTAGACTTGACGCAACTTGCTAGACACGTTTCTCTTCTTTATATGTTGGTTGGTTTACTTTACTTTAGACTTGTTTTTTAGCCACAGTTGTGCTATACGTAAGCTATATATTCTATGCCGAGAAGAGGAATGGACTCCATGTTATGGGATCTGGAAAGCTTTCCCTATATATGCCCTCAATCTAATAAATTAACCCCTTAAGGCCTCCATACCTTTAATTCCCTCTATTATTAGACGTCATCCTGTGATGTGATGATCACAAACGCGTTTGTCAGAATTTTGTTGTGCACTGGACAATACGTGACTTGACAACCAAAGAAAGTACAGATAGAAATGGAAACATGTGCCTCATCATAAGTAGTGGATCAGACGTTATCTCAACCACCTCAGAGGAATATAAAAGACAATTAATACCAATATTTTAAGGCGGGACAATACACTGACTGAATGACAAGAGCGTGGAGGCCTCTTCATAGACTCATCTCTTGGGACATTAGTGATCCATACATATACGTCAGTGTCGGGTCAGTTCACCTTGTACTAAACCTTCTGTAGTAGAGTCCAATTTTGATCACATCAAACTTACCTTATGTCCAATTGTAGAAACTGAGCTTGACCAATGGCTTCACTAGAGTCCACCAAATGTAATGTCTCTGAACAGTTCTTCTTTCGCCTTGCTATATTGTTTATTATGTAATATACATGTTTTTATATTCACACCTTCTACGTCTATGTAGCGGCTTATTTTCAGAGAGACTTTTTACCTAGTCGTATTATGTTTCCTTTTCAGTTGCCATTCATTTCACTTACTTGTCAGACTGCATTTTGGAAAAAGCAGAAGATGAAGGGCCAACAATCTGCTGAACAAACCTATGCTTCATATTGTATCACGTTATCAAACCCATTGTCTTGAATGTCAAGGAACTGTTCTTACCAGAGTTGACATGATGAGTATGAAGCCTATGGCAAACCTATCGAGACCTGTTATATGTTTCTCTTCGGAAATCATGACCATTACTACATATATGCCCAGGTGAATAATGGGAAGACCTCAAACTAATGAATACTATGGATAGATTTGTTACAAAAAATAAGTTTGGACTCTTCTATATATTATATCTTTTTCTATTGAAGAATGTTTAGACATGGTGAGCCGCATTGCAACTTTTTCTGAGTTCTAGGTCCCACCAGATACCAGTCAATCCTCAGCAGGCCGGACAACTCCGTCCCTACTGGATTTCATTTAAAAGTGAAATGTGCCGAGTGCTTTTAGGTTTCTTTACGTCTTCATTTTATGTGTTTTTTGTTCTTTTTGTCATTTTTTTTTACACTAATGCATGCAAAAAATACAGTTCCCATCTCCTCTCTTATAAATCATTGGCCGAAAGTCTTGTTTACATTCCCCTCCATCCCTTTTTTTCCCCCATACCCTCCCAAACCCCCAATTCCACCCAAAAATTGAAACAGAAAATAAAAAGCCAAAACAGATCATGTCTCTGAAATCACAGCAGTAAACCTTTAAATGATACCTGCAGCTTACTCACAATACAAGCACCCATTTTGACGGACGAAAGGTATTCTTGAGAATATCAGTGTACAGAAATGACCGAGATACCTTGTATTATTTGATCCGTGTGAATTAGTACTTTGATTTAGCCACAAAATGGCTGCCTCCAATATATGTGAGCATTTTGTACTCTTTAACATAAAAAAATTAACCTAAAAACGCCATTATGGCCGTTAGCTTCTAAAATGTCAAGAAACACAGGGCAATGTAGAAGTGACAAAGTTAAAACCATGCACTGATAAACTACAGAAAGTGACGTTGCAAGCTGATATCATGGAAACGCAGGGACAATAGTTTATACCTTAGGTAATGTGGGATGCAGTTGAGGTCAAACCCTTGAAGACTAGAGAATTCACAGAATACAAAAAGTTTACTCCGGAAAGACTAAAGTTGCTGTTACAACTTATTTGACCCTTCACTAAGTGTGAACCATGATGGAATTATATAATGTGTTCTCTTGTATCATAATATGAATATTGTGGGAACCAAAAAAACTAACGGCATCCATTTTTTTATGGATTTCAATGAACATGGTATACACTAGATGGAGAGGTTTAGCAATGAGATGTGGGTTATGTTCTCCTAATACAGACACATCTATTGTAGCACAGGACGACTCCTTCCTCAGCCAGTTGTCTTACAACCATATATGTAAGAAGTGGGGGAATGGCCAATATCCTGAGATACATATAAAATTACTTATGTACAGTATTTTTCACAGTGTTGGGATGTTAGAGGAGGAACTACTGGGATTTTTGTGTTACAGCATGTGAATATATTCTTCCTGAGGCATCTTTTTTTAAAAACTCAGTATTGTGTCATTCCTCTGTTATTCGTTTTGGAATATATTTAATAAATAGACAAGTGGGTGTTACCAGTACCCTTGTCAAAGGGGTGTGGCCTTGCACACTCTGATACTGTAAGTACTGATTGAATAGCATCTGACGTTCTAGGCCCACACACCCAACTGGTAACACCCATACATTTCTTATAAAAGTAATAGCACAACACAGAGTTTTAGGAAAAAATTCTCTATAGTTATTTCATGAATAATAGATGTATTTGGTAAAAGAGACATTTCAGAAGAGCTAGATCGTCTTTTCACCAACTGCACCAACCCTGCATCCTTCAATAAGCGCTGCTCCAGTGATTTTGGCACAGCTGGAGTTTTTTTTCTAGCCCCCACCATTCCTGAGTAACCAGTGTTGCTTGTTCCTTACCCAGTATGCTAATTAAGCTTTATATTGTCAGGTGGCGGTCCTAGGCTGGAGCAGACTGTCTGGAATCACCCACCTTACTCCAGCATATTGGAATTAATAGTACTACGGATTGCTCAGGAACTGGATTGCTCCAACCAGACAGGAATCAGTGGAGCAGCACCTATTGAAGAATGTAAACAGTTGGCTTTATTGAAACTGGTAAAAGGTTCTCTTTAAAATATGTAAATTAAGTGAATAGGTGCATACATATAAATAATCATGAAACGCTAGAGTGGAATGAGTTCTTGTTAATTTTTTGTTATCTCGCAACCTCAGGTTGAAAATTATTTGGATTTTTTTTTTTTTAAAATGTAGATTGTGAGCCCCACATAGAGCTCACAATGCACATTTTTCCCTATCAGTATGTCTTTGGAATATGGTATGGAAATCCATGCAAACCCGGGGAGAACATACAAACTCCTTGCAGATGTTTTTTTGCCCTTGGCGGGATTTGAACACCAGGACTCAAGCGCTGCAAGGCTGCAGTGCTAACCACTGAGCCACCGTGTGGCCCCCTATTTGGATTTATTTTTGTGCACATTAGAATGTTACAACCTGTCTATAAAAGGGTAAGACGAGTCAAGGACATTTAGCACCTTGCCTTTGGCTAGCTAAGCAGATTGAGAAATCGGGTATAAAAGAATGGGTAATGTCATATGTCCTCACACAGACACAATAAAACAGCGTCACTAGAAAATTGCCAATTCCAAACCAAACTATTTATACACAAAGACCAACAATTAATTCATGCTCGATATGAAGTTTTAGAAAGCAGGGGAGTTTTTCAGGCCGTATTAGAATCACGTATAATGGAATGTATTATGCTGACTCAAACTTCTCCAGTAATCATGGTCAACATACCTGCACGTTACGGAGCATCGAAAGATACATTGGAGGAGCTATTTTTAGTTTACGATGACAAGTTTCATTTAAGGTCACTATTTCATTAGTGTAAGCAGGACAGACTATTCTCCGGGGGTCTGGAAAGAAAATTCACCATAACCTTAGATTACTGCTTTAATGCCAGCTTTATGTCATAACTCATTGCTATCAAAAGTACTGAAGAAACCGGAGAAGAAGAATATTATCTAAAATTATTAGAGGACTGGCATTTTCTGAGTGGGATAGTACATGACATCAGCTTGCAACATTATAGCAATACATATCATTTTTGTAACAAAATGGTAAAAAAGAAAAAAAAATTAAAGAAAATATTGAGCAACAAAAATACAAAAATATGCAAATGGAAAGAAAGTCACCAATACAGTGTTGTGGAGACGTGGGGGGGAAGTGTTGAAAAGGGAGGAGGTCTGTGCCAGAAAATTCCCTGTGCAGAACTCTCAAAACTCTTTGTCTCCCCTCCATGAGGGTACATCCCCACCTCCAATGTAAACTTTAATTGCAAACTGTAGTGCTTCAGCACCACAATTCTCAGCAGAGACAAGTCCACAGCCTTAGCCGGCTCTAAGCACCTTGAATGGTGTCATTTACAGTTTCTGTTGAGCAGACACTCCCTTCCAGTAATCCAAGATATCGTGCAAGTCCTCCCCTTTAGCAAATTGGACCTTTTTGCGCAAGGCATGTCCTGCTGCTATGTAGACTTCTTCCCGGGTGTGTTTTTTATAAGGACGGAAGCGCTCCCAAATCTTGTGGGTGTTTTCAGTGGAGTACTCTGGACTGGAGGAGTATCCAGAGAAATGGTGTCTCGGTGACAGTTGGGAGTAGCTAGAGTCTCTCTTAGAGCGGGAAAGTGGCTTGAGAAAGCTGACTCTCTGGCTTAATGTATCCGCGCTTTCCTCATAATACAGAGCAGGGAAGGAGTGACGGTGTTCACTACAGTGATAGGAAGGCTTGACGTCTAAGTGGTGGACTCCAGACGAAGATACTAGTGGAAGGCGATCCAAAGGGCTATTCATAGGGCTGCTCTTCTCAATATACTTGGAGTCACACTTTAGAGGCTGATCAGGTACATCCAAGCTAAATACTCTGGCACTTTTAATGGAACCACTAGACGAAATGCTGCAACGCTTCTTCGCAACTGTGGCAGCGTCTGCACTCAGCTGCCGCTGAAGTGGATGAACACCCTCTTTGTATGGAGGAGAGAGGAAGCTCAACCGTTCCAGATGACCCGAAGAACTGGCGGGGATTGACTGGCAATCGTAGCCCAGCTCCGGGTCCCCCCCGCCTAAAAAAGAAGCCGTATCTAGTTTAAGGGCATCAATACAGTTATTGATAATTTGGTTCACTTTATCTACCTCCTTGGCAATTGTTGATATCTCAGATGCGGAGCCTTCGCCATTGTCTAGTTCCCGAAAGTCTTCTTCATCTTCATCCCCTCCTGAAATCCCTCTTTGACTTCTCTCTAATCCATCACCACTTCTTACTTCCATGTAGTTTGTTCCCTTTGGACCTTTAGGTGTTCCCATTTGAGAATTCATAGGTTTGGAAATGCCTTTGTCTCCACTTCCAAGGCCAGAAACTGAAGTCGGCAGTGAGGAAATGCGAGATATAGGGATGGGATGCTCTGACATCTTTTGTGATGAATGAGCTCCTAGACATGGGTCAACATCTGAACCATACCGCATTTCAAGTATAGTCTTTTTAACATTGAGCGATTTTTTCTTCTCTTCTTGCATTCTCTTTTTCCTTAAGCAATAATACACAACGCCCAGTATGATAACCATGCCAAAGAGGCAGCCCAATATTGTCATAATATAGTGTGTAGTGGTGGAAGTGTTAGGAGAAAATTCTTCCTTATCCTTGGAACGAGTAAATACAAAGAGGCAGGTATGGTTGTAACGTTTTGAGTTGCGAATGGAAGCCACACAGAACGTGTAATTGACATGAGCCTTCAACTTATCTAAGGTTATATATTCCTTCTTGTGCTTCAAAGTTGTTACTTCATATACAAAACTGTTATTATACTGTACCAAAATATACATCTTTTTATAAGGATACGGGATAGTGACAATCAGAGTCGCTGAACTTCCAGTTACATGATGAATTTCAATGGTGGGCATAACAGAAGAGTCAGTGGTAGAGGGAGGAGTTGGCTCAGGATACAGAACGTCCCCAGGGCTATAGCCAGAGTTTTCATCCGGCTCATGTAAGGAATCTGGTATGAAAGGAGTTGGCCTTTCACGTGGTACAGAAAATATTCCTCCATTTTTGCATCGAGCTTGAAGAACTGTTATAGCATTTCGGCTGTGGTGAGGTCTGGGGCTTAAGAGTGGGTAACCAGCAAACTCTCGAGGACTTTCACATTGTAAGCGATCATAATTTCGAGTAAAATTGTTAAACATGACAAGCCAATCAAGAAAGCCATATAGCTCACAACCACAATGAAAGGGATTTCCAGCCAGTTCACATGCCATCAGTGCTGGAAGACCGACAAAGGTAGACGCATCCAACCTTTGGAGTCGATTAGAGGATAGGTCAATACTTATAAGGCTCAAGCACTCAGAGAAAGCTCCTGGGGTCACCACTTCAATCAGGTTATGCTGAACAAAGAGAAATTGTAACCGGGGCATACCCCTAAGCATTCCCTCAGACAAATTGGTTAGCTTGTTATAACCGAGCTGAAGAATCTGTAGATTGGATTGACCAAGGAAGGCTCCATCTTCAATGTAGGAGATCTCATTCTTGGTTAGGTTCAAATCTGTTAGATTTCCAAAGCGTGATAGGGAAGCATAACCAATTATCTTTAACTTGTTTTCATTAAGCCTGAGATCATGGACTGTACTGTTGATATGCTGAGGAATAGTTTCATAAGGTGGTTGGTTCTGACTACATATGGCCAACCAGACATAACCCTTGTCCCCTTCAATCAACCAGCAATCACTATGTGCTCCTGGTGGGAAATACGAGAAACAAAAAGTTATTGTCACAAAAACCCACCAGCATGACATGATGGCCATATCAAGAATGAAGGGCCGAGGCAAGGGATGATGTCCAAATCTGGAGATTTGTGCCTAAAACGAGAGAAGTCTTTGCTCCACAGTCCTGAAAATTCTGTGCATCATTTTCTACAGTACAGGATATGAGAGCAAACCTCTCTGAAATAAAACAATCTGATCAAATAGGTTGCTCCTCGCTAGCAACAGTTACTCATTTGTGTCTTCACATCTTCTATCAAGCCTTGGTAACTGAGAATGGACAGAAAGAATGATTGGAGACAGAAGACAGAGAATGTGTATGTATGTGCCAGCCGCCTCTGTGCCCTGGGATGTAGATTGTAAGAGATGAATCCGTCTCTGTGTCTGTCCGTCTCCAGCTGCCACCAGAATCTGAAAAAAACGAGAGACAAGACTACGTCAGCATAGGAAGAAACGGGAGGGAGAGAGGGAAAGAAAGGCAGATGCTTAGAGGCAGAGAAGAGATGGATATAGAGAGGAAAGAAAGACATAGTGTCATCCATGGAACTAAAAGTGACAAAACAGATTCTAGATAATGAATAAAAGAAAAGATACCATGCAAGAGTGAGAAAAAATGAGGGACTTAGGCAAGTGGAAGTAGGTGATAAATATGTAAATGATCCTCACGATACAAGGAAGGGGGAGTCGGAGGAGATTAGATGGAGATATAACAGCAATCAAAGCCAGTGGGTTGAAAGATAAAGAGAGGAAGAGTGAAAGAATGAGGATTGAAGAGGTTGATGGAAATGAATGTAGACAAGAACCAGCACAAAATCAACTCAACTCCCACCATCAAAGGCCCACTATCTGGGCATAAATAAACATTACAAAAAAAGATGGCGTTTGTCAGATATTCTCTCTTCTCCCACAATTTATAGTGGAAAATATTCCCAAATGAATTTAAGATACGTTGTTTTTCCATCTGACATAGTCATAGAGAAAATAAATATAGGTCATTGCTACATGCAGAAGCTACATCGCCTGTTGTATTGATGTATGAGGCTATTATTTGCTGGGTAAGAGAAACTATCATTCCCTAATTGCCATATACTTAAAACAAACAACAGCAATTTAGTGGCTGCATAGATGGCTGCTTGGGTAGGCATTGCTTGGATCTGCCTTAAATAAGAGGCAAAAAAAAACCTTCACAGATGTTCGCTTGTACAGCAGTATCAATATGAGAAAGCTGTTTGGAAGCAAAGGGAGGTGGGGGCAGGGTTAGCGTGGTGGAAAGCTTCCGATCCTCTTCACATGATACAAAGCTCTCACCGGCAACTCATCTCCCCTATTGACATGATGGTACTATCATACTGCGAACCAGGGACAGCGTGTTCTCATGGTTTGGAATATATTGACATAGGAGGGTTATGTCTATGGTGGAATAGTGCAGTTCTGGTTTAATGCAATGAAGTATGGATTCTTTGTATGTTATAGGACAAAATTGGAGAGTGTATGGTCATTTATATAGTGTTGTAATTTCACGGCAGCAAAGGATCGAGGCCAAATAAAATACCCCTATGGCTGCAGGTTAACAGGAAAGCAAATAGCAGTTTAGCATTCGGATAACACAATCTAAAATACTGGCACGATAGGGACAATACTTTATAAAACTGGGACGTCTAGACTAGGGCAGGTACAAAAAAAAAAAATATAAAAAATTACACAATTTTAAGATAAAGCTACAAATAATGCATGTTCAGTTCAGAACCTTATGTATAGGGATCAGAAATTTTAGTTTTATCATATATTGTATTAATAAAATTCATAAAATCCAGTATTTATAAGTAGGAGTGAAAAGGAATCCCCCACCCTTTATATACTGTATTTATTTTTGGCAAATGTATCCCCTGGTTTTTCCCTTACGGTTACTAGTTGAGGTGATTTGTACTCATTTTAGCCAAAGAGATTTTCCATCATATTATTATGTTCTTCTATTTGCAGCTTATCAGGATGTGATCTCTACATAATACTGTCTATGGAGATCTGGTCAGTCACAACCTACGCCAAGTGGCAAGATCAGCCCACGTCAGCTGTCAGCTCAATGCAGCCTCCAGATTACTCAGATTATATCTCTACAGTATGTACAGCATACATTGTCAGCTCAAATAACTCTCCATAGTATATACTATATACTTCATCTTGCTTCTTTAAGGATAGGTTCACACTAGCACCCAGTCTCCATTCTGGGATTTCGTCCTCCATTCTGCTTGAAAAATGGAATGGACATTTCTCTCTGAACTTTTTGGCTGGAAACCTGGCAGACCCCATCATAATCTATGGGGTCAGTGGGTTTCCACGGGTAACCTATTTTTAAGTGGAACGCTAGTGTAAACCTGTGGCCATGTTAGCACATAACGATGACTCTAAAAGGGACACATAGATGTGTAGAAATCCAACTTTGCTCAAAATCATTTGTCGCCCCCGACCATAGGCAATGGAGATTTGCTATAGATCTAGAAAATGCTAGAAATCTAGAAAATGATAGAAAATGCTATAGATCTGGACTCAGAATACTAGTTATGTAATCGGTGAAGTTATAGGACTAGGGGGCTCTCGATTTCTAGCATAGCAAGCTGTATTTGGGGAGTCTTCTGCACCTAGCACAGAGTACTCTTATTAGGTCAGCTACACTTGAATAGTAGATATACTGTATTATATGGAAAGGACGGCAGGCCTGATCAAAGTAGTAGCATAAAGCTGGTGCACACCATCCCACCATCCCAGTCCAGGTATCCGGTAAGCAGCAGACAGGATGTAGTCAAATCACCACTGATTTTAATCATTGAAGCCTGGATACGGACGTTATCTAGCTTGATAAGTCTGTGTTAAGACTGAAACTACTGGATATTGTTCTATACTTGCCGCTATAGACGTCATGTACTTTCTATGCTAAGGCTGTAGAAAGACGAATGGGATTGACTAACAAAAAAATACATGAGAACCAGATAGATAACCAAATGAACGAAATTTACATGTTTGCACGAAATGGTAACTGAAACAGGTCAAGGAACTCCTTAGCTATTTTTGGCATCCATGATCATGTGCTGATGTAGCAAAGGTTAACATGACTCATAACCAGTTAACAACACTGTTAACTCAACTCTTTCAATGGGTTTTCAATAGACCTTTGTTGCTTCTGAGACAGGATATCACACTGTAGAAAGCTTCATTCTGCACACAGTCAAGTTAGAGCTAATTCTGTATAATAGACACCCCAACTTCTGTGGAACCTCTTTTTTAAGGGGAACATCAGCCTGACCCAACAAAACAAGGTTCTGTAGTCCAATGGTGACCAAACATGAGACAGAGCTAAATGGTTGGCTGAACAGACAACAATCATCTGGTAGATCATCATTTGGCAGATGCAGCCATACACATTTTAGTCCATAATGGCCTCTACAAATATTCTAGTTGGCCATACAAGTGCAGTGACATAGGGCAAAGGTATTTTCTCAGGGAACGATCCTTAAAGGAAAGACCATTCGTGGATGGTAAGCAAAGACTTTTCATCCAACTATGGGATGGATATTTTGTCATTTGTTGTTAAAACTTACCCCATGAAAACTTGTTATGTTTCATCTCATCTATTTTCATCAACTTCAGTTTAATGTATATGGACACCTTCAGGTGCGGCCCTCATGTCCTGTAAGCCAACATGTGATGCCTGCATAGTAGCGGGCACAACATAGTCCCAGGTGCCAGCCATAGTTAGTTATCCTTTATCCAGTGTAAGCCATAATATCCCTGAAGTTCTAGCTACAGATTTCCTCAAAACCGAGGCTCCCCTCTATGTCTCTTACTGCATGTGTATCATTGTCTCGGCTGGTCGCTTACTTCAATCTTCGTGGTACTTTTTAAATGCAGTATGGTGTAGATCTTGTGTGCTTTTCGGGAGCCTTCACACGATGCAATACTGCGCTCATTCTGATCGTAAAAACACGTTCAAAATGAGTGCGTAAAAAGCAGCTCCCATTGACCTGAATGGGAGCCGGCATATGTGCGCTCCCCATTGAAATCAATGGGAGGCTTTTTTCCCTTTGCTTTCAATGTACAGTATTACGCGTGTAACACCCTTCAGGTGTTTTCCTATAGAAAAAATACAAAAAACCCCAAAAAACAAAAATGACTCAAAAACTTTGGGTCTGATTTAATTTGCCTTGCACACCAGTTTCTGCCCCAAATATTCAAACTTGTTCCCTATTTCTGCTATGCTAGCACGTGTAGGGCACGTGAAAAGGGGGAAGAGTCTCGCACCCTGATAAATTTCACATTACCTACACCAGAGAACTAGTTTAGTGCAGTCTTAATAAATTGGCATCTGCAGTACATGTACACAAGAAATACACCACATTGCTGTAAAGATTGTGCCAAACGTGCAATGTTTACGCCAGTGTCTAGTCATAACCATAGTAAATCAGGTCCATAATGTTATCCAGAATATCTATCAAAATGGGGTTGACCACTATTTACACCAGGATGTGAACTGCAGCACCGTATAGCAGCCCCCTGACATCCCGGTCAATGCTCTTTAATCTACTATGTCTATATTTCCAGGATTCTGGTAAGAAATAACTAGTCTTTTATGGCTTGAGTCCATTTGTGTTCAGTAAATAATATCCTGTGTGATTCGCACGCCACACACTAATTAAACTAAAAGTTATTGATTTTAGCATGTAATAATTGCTGAGGAGCCGAGTCCGGGTTAGTGCAGAGACGGGAGAGGCTTATGAGATCCTGATTTAGTCTGTGGTTCTGGCTTCATTTAAAAGGACAAGCATCTGTCAGTGAACGTAATTACCGAAGTGCATATTATAAGGAAAATCCCAGGCAGAGCTGTTCTCACATCCAGTACACTCTTTAGGATCAGATGGGACCACATTTCCATTTAACATAGATTTCTGCCTGCAAATGATGGCACTGAACATCACGACCCAGTAAGACAGCACTGCTGATATAGTCAAGAAGTACATATTCATATGAACACTCAAGGTATACAGTACTGTGCAAAAGTTTTAGAGAGGTGTGGAAAACATGTTGCCATAGAAAAATCTAAGCTACATCAATATTTGGTATGACCTCCCTTTGGAGGAGAAGTCCTAGAAGTGATGAGGTGGCCCCAACAAAGCCCTGATCTCAACATCATCCAGTCTGTCCGGGACTATACAAAGAGACATAAGGATTGGAGCAGCCTACAGCCACAGACAATCCGAATTTAGTTCTCCAAGATGGGGAGTTGAGTTAATGCCAAAGAGCTCAATTTTTGTGTCATCTGACCAATCTGTATGATTCTGAGAGTAATTGCTGTCGTCAGATGGCATTAACTCAACTCACCGTGTTTGGAGAAAGAGAAATGCTGCCTATGACACAAAGAACACCGTCCCCACTGTCAAGCATGAGGTGGAAACATTATTTTTTGCGGGTGTTTATCAGCTAAGGGCACAGGACTACTTCACCGCATCAATGGGAGAATGGATGGAGCCGTGTACCGTAAAATCCTGAGTGAAAACCTCCTTCTCTCTGCCAGGACATTAAAAATGGGTCATAGCTGGGTCTTCCAGCAGGACAATGACCCAAAACATACAGCCAAGGCAACAAAGAAGTGGATCAAAAAGAAGCCTATGAAGACCATGTAGTGGCCAAGCCAGTCTCCAGACCTTAATCCCATAGAAAGCTTATGGAGGGAGCTGAAGCTCCGAGTTGCCAAGCGACAGCCTCACAATTTTAATGATTTAGAGATGATCTGCAATGAGGAATGGACCAAAATTCTTCCTGACATGTGCGCAAACCTCATTAGTGTTGAGCGAATAGTATTCGTTGAATACCTCGCCGGCATAGGAAGGCATGTAATCGGCTGAACACCAAGGCATTAAATGCATCAAATCTCCGAAGTGTTTAACCCCTTGGTGTTTGGCTGCTTACACACATTCCTATGCCGGCGAGATATTCGACAAATACTATTCTCTCAACACTAAACCTCATCATCAACTACAAAAACGTCTGACTGCAGTGCGCTGCGCTTCAACAAGGGTTTTCCCACAAAGTATTACGCCAGAGGGATCAAATCCTTATTTCGCTATGCAAAGTGCAAATACATTTATAACATTTATACCATGTGATTTTCTGGATTTTATTTTTGATATTCTATCTCTCACTGTTAAAATTAACCTGCCCTTAAAATTATAGACTGTTCGTGTCTTTGTCAGTGGGCAAACTTACAACATCAGCAAGGGGTCAAATAGTTATTTCCTTCACTGTATATTGATTATCTTCAAAGATTTCCAATATCGAAATGTCTAGTAAAATTCTTTTAATTCTTTCCTGTGGTTGGTAAATCATTGCTTACTTCTGAGATCTGAAGTGTTGGTGGTGCCAGATTCAGAAATGGGTCTTTCATCTAAGAAGAAGAGAAAATTACTACAAAGAGATCTTGTTAACCATATGTGCACTATTGAAAGACCTAAGAGAAAAGTTGGCCCGTCTTCTTTGGTGGAACTGGCCAACTATCTCACATGTGTAGGACTTTACTGATTCCCTCCTGACGGATTATGTTGAGACCAAATTCTAACATGACTCCTTTTTTGTACAGCTTTATTGTTCTAATGTACAAGCTGGTGTTACGTTTCCCTAATCTCAGACCCTTTGCGTTACAATGTCAAAGGCTCTGATGTCTTGGAAAGGGAAGAATCCCACATAGATATTCATTAACATAGCGAATGCCTTCACCAAATGAGTTCCCTTTACTGGTTTATAGAAATAACACTTGTATAATTTTACCTGTTTTAGAAATCTGCTACCTTTTAGTAGAAACATAAGAAACCCTTACAGTATATGTGTGGCTGTGTGTGAGTGTCATGGTATATTTGTTGGCAGTCCTATCCTTTGCACACTACTTTATTATTTCCAGTTAATTGTTTGAGCCTCGGGCTATTGGACAGAGTTCCTGGAATTCTGCAATGTGATTTACAGAGGTTTTCAGGCTGCCGATAATGAAAGGCGAGAACCTGTAGACTGCATATCACCATGCCAATGGCAGCCCACTTGCAAAAAACCTGTAGAGCATCGGACTAATAGTATTATGGTATTTGTTGGAGCTGCAGAGCTTCACACCATTAATATCCCATTCAATGATCTTCTCAGGACAGCACCATTATTGGACTGCAGAGTATCACACCACCCTTTCTCTTACAGATCACATCTGACATGAGATAGAAAGCGAGAGGCGGCTGTGCGTAAGTCCCAGCTGAGAAGCAGCAGAGCATGATATTACTGTGCTAAGTGGGCTCTGTTAGAAATTTATGTTTTAACCCCCAACATCCCTGAAAAGATGTCCTGAAACTAATGGGTTTGAGATTTGTACTGACAGGTGAGAGCTTTCCCTTAACCCATTACTTGCGAAAGGCAGGTTTGGATCAGTATATCAATATAGATGAAATAAGTATATATTAAGATCATTGACTTTGCTCCATTTTAGAAACCACTCACTTTTAAGGCTGCCTAAATAATCTCCAATACCTGGCAGCTTGAAAATGATTTCTTTGCTATAGTATAACATCTCAATAGGGTTCTTCACCTAGATTCCTCCTGCAGCAGCCAAATCGTCTTACTGACCCATATATCAGTTTAACATTCTTCCTCAAAGCTTATCTCAAAGAGAGCGACATAAACAAAAGAGCACAGGCACCATAGCAAAGATCAAACTAGGCCTCCATTTATGGTGCCATGTTTTATCACCCAGAAGAGGAGAGTCTGGTGTTTTTCCCCAATACCCTATTCCCATGATCTTGGGCCATTTCTTCAGCTCTTTATTTGCCTCCAATTCAGTTTCTCTTGGTAGGAGAGTCTTATGTTGGTTCTTAAGATATGGATAGGATATGGAACCAACCATAACCTATCCAAGGGCTCCATAGCATGCTCTGCCTCTATGAAACATACACTATGAAACATACCAAAAAAACATCTCTGATGTTAAGAAGTCCTAGCTTAAGGTGACACTATCTCCTGGTATATGGCTCCTTATCCTCTCAAGCACCATGTTAGCAAGCAAGAGAGAGGATAATAGTTCACAAAAGAGTGACACTGAGTTTTTGTCCTACATACAGGACCGATTTTAGACAAACTGTGGACATGAGAAAAATTAAAAGCGGGGCCACAAATGCTGATATACCAACAATGCCATCATATTTCCAGTGGAAGCCCCTTTAATAACTTCCCCTTTCTGCTTCCAAAACAGTAACAACCACCCCCTCTTATGCCCACAAACAATTCAAATAACCAACTTTGTACCCCCTCATTAGTTATGAATATAACTTATAAATTATTTCCCTCTTATAAATAATAGTCCCCCATATAAATAGCTCCTTTAACAATACCCTCCTTATAAAGTTTCACTCTTATAAATAAGAGAGACCACATTATAATAGTCGCCCATATAATGTCCCAAAGCGTGATGCTCTGGATCCTGGGGGCCCCTTTGGGGATAGGGTACTGGGCAGTCCACCCCTTCCCCCATTGCTGGCCCTGCCTATATAAGATAGTGGTGCAAAGAAGTGCCATGTTCTCCATGCCCTACTCCCATGAACTCAGAGCAGTAATACAAACTAATACCAGGAGGTCTCATTTTGGTTGTTGGTATTGAGGCCTCTTCTGTACCAGAGACCAACACGTTACATCATAGTCAGCCATATGACATTATAGGATTTATATACAATATAAAAATCAAGATTTCAATGCTTTACTATTCAACTAGGATAATTCTTACAGTAGTTCATATAATAAGAGCTGGATTAATATTGGTGGAGATACAGTACAAGAGCAAAACATTAGGAGTTGATCCCATCGCACATTTGGAACATGAGCTCCAGTTGACCCAGTATGGCAACCACATATAGAACAGATGGTCGCACTAGGATCTCTACTGAAGTTAAAGTGGTTTTGACATTGGAGACATTTATCTACCATCCTCTGCGTAGAAGACAAGTGTCAGGTCCCTGGCAATCCTAATGTTGGGACCCTCAGAGATCAGGAGAACAGGGAGCTAAAAGTCCCCCTGTATTCTCCCTGTGAATGAAGTGCCAGTGTTGTTTTGCTACCAGCATTTGTTTCCCTTTTCCCGTTTCTGGGATATCTGAAAGCCCATAGAACTACACATAAGCCATAGGCTAGCACGATGGTGCCTCATTCACAGGGGGCTCAGATATTCATTCTCTTGATTGTTGGGGGTTGCCAGCGATCTGACACTTATCCCCTATAATATGCATAGGGGATAAGCATCTGAAATGGAAAATCCCTTTAAGTCAGTGATTTTTTTAAGCTGGTGATACACATGAGATAGTTGTGTTTGGCTGACAGCTATTTTACCAGACTCCCCTATACACTTGCATGCTCTGCCTAGCAGTGAATGTGTACCGAATTGGTCCAAGGTCCATGTCTACAAGGTGGTGGAGGCCTTATCTTACGTCCATATAATGCATCTGTTAACAACTCTAAAGACCCAGTTGACTGATACTATTAGTAGTATTATAAGGTGTGGACTGCACTCGACTATGATGTGAAGACCGTTTGCTCTGTACCACTTGTGTATATAAAACACTAGTGCATATACTTTATTGAGAAGTGTGAAATCCTTTGTACAATTGATGCTATTAATAGTGTTATATACAGGGATCAAACTTCAATTTTTAGTATGTAGGTAATGAGCCAAACAAGTGCTAAAATGCCACATAACATTGCCAACAGATTTAAGAAAATCTGCTCAAATTCTCCGTTTCAGGGTTTTAAGTTTTCCATTACAGAGTTGGTTTTGCGGCATGTGAGACAATGGGCATGTAAGCATTTAAGCCTACATTAACTTACATGCAGCAAATGTGGCTTGAAATGGGAATTTCAGTGATCACTGAAACAAGGAACAGGCTCACTGTTAAAAGTCACCAGCAACATTGATCACATTATGTGGAGGTGGTGCTATGGTGGGTATGGGGTTTGGAAATGGATACTGTACTGTAGGTTGGAGTAGCTAAGGTGCAGAGAAAGTGGTATATAAGGGGTCACACGGTGGCTCAGTGGTTAGCCTTGCAGTGCTGGGGTCCTGGTGTTCAAATCCTGCCAAGGGCAAAAAACCATCTGCAAGGAGTTTGTATGTTCTTCCTGGGTTTGCATGGATTTCCATCCCATTGGATTTCCATTCCAAAAAAAATGTCCATTGTGAGTTCTATGTGGGGCTCACAATCTACATTCAAAAAAATAAAAATTGGTACATACATGCAAAGGGAAGAAGTACAAGGAGATATGCTTCTAGAAAGATAGCAGCTACGCGAGTGTCAGTCCTTCTGGTCCATTGGAGTGGACACATCGATAATAAGAGGTCTATCAGATATCACTTTTTAACTGAAATTGTTGGACACAAAAGTCGGGGTTACAGGACTTTTTAACCCATGAATATCTTTACTGGAAAGACCCCTGGTGCAGACGTTTACCCAGCCTTACAGATGTGTGGCTTAGGGCTCTTTCACATCTGCGCCCGGTCTCCATTCTGCAGGTTTCTGTTTCCTGCATAAAACAGGGCAGGAGACGGAAACCTGCTGGCATCTTTTCAAACTCATTCATTTGAATGAATTTGAAAAGTGTCCGGCCGTGAGCGTTTTATGCTCTCCGTGGCGAAACCATTTTTTTTTAAAACCGGACACAGATTCGGATATGCAGTACTCTGTGTCCGGTTTAAAAAAAAAAGATTTGCCGCGGAGAGCATAAAACGCTCACCGGCGCTCACGGCCGGACTCGGTATGACAGAAGACGGAAAACTGAGAACGGAGTGCCGAACGCTGGTGTGAACCCAGCGTCAGTTGTGATTGAAACACATGACCTGCTGAGTACTGTAGATGGTTATAGGAGATGGGTAAAGTAGAGGATTATTTCACCATAGACTTTACTACAGTACTATTGAAGTCTGTGGTCTAAAGATCAGCGGTTCAAGCCCCCTGAGGAGGGCTAAAAAAAAAAGATGTAAAGTCAACCCTAGATCCCATATGGAAATAAATAAATATAAACACACTAGGTATACCTATGCGCAAAATTGCCTGTATTATTAAAATATATTATTTTTTATCTCATACAATGAAGGCCATAATTCGGATAAAAATTAAAATTCCCAAAATGCCATTTTTTGTCCCTTCAACTTCCCAAAAAATGTAATGGAAAATGTCAGACATCCCGGTACATAAAAATATTGTATTATTTTGTATTAAAACATAGCAAAAAAATAAAAATGTAGTGTGACCATGACTGTAATGACTCACTGAATAAAGATAAAATGCAACATGGGTGCTGTAAAAATAAAAACCACAAGAAAATAGTGAGCTTCAATTGTATTTCAGTTTCACCCCCTTATACATTTTTATACAGATTTTTTTATTTTCATAAAATAATGAATGGCACCATTAGGAAGTACAATTTACCCTGCAAAAAAATCAAGCCCTCACATAGCTATGCTGATAAAAGAAAAAATTTTAAAAAAAGAAAAAAAGTATGTCTCTTGAAAGGCCTGGGGAAGAAAGCAGAAATGCTAAAGAGAAAAGTGTTAATACACGTAGGAACGTGATGTTTCACACACAGGGCCCTATAAAAGGTGAAAGGAAAGCAGAGGAGGTTGCTGTGGTCAAGAGCAGGTTTGGTATGTGAATAGCGCAGGGGTGGAGAAGTAGCGCAAAGTAGCGCCCAGACCTGTTTCTGCTACTGGTAAAGCAGAAAGCCACAGGCTTCAACTTGTAGGCCACACACCACATTAGATTATGGCTTAAAAACGGCTTGGCATATGAGGTAAGTGTCAGTACTTTCTTTTCTACTGCCCAGTCCCACTCCTTCCTACACTTGGAGCACTGTTGGGACATCATGTGCACCCACTGAAGGACTCTTCACTGATCCATCATACGGAAGTTCGCCCCTATACAGCAGCCCTGTCACTGGTTTCCCATACAGTATGCAGGCCACTGCATGAAGGACCAATGATTGTGCCATTATATACTGGGCAGTATCCTGTAGGGGGCATTAAAGTGTGTTAGACATTAGGTGGAGTTATTAAAGGGGTTGTCAATAGGGAATTTGAAAGCACTAATAGTGCTCATATGTAGGGCCTTTTGTACTGCGTGACCTTAGTCAGACAGTCTATGTGATCGATCTAGGCAAATATATATGGGGCCCTTTTCACGGGTCCCTCAATAGGCATGTGAATAAAACATTACAGATCTCAATGTCCACTTTTACCTTAACACAATTTTTCCATGAAATAAATTCAATAAAAAATTGTGATATACCCAGGATATATGTGACAGAGTATCACAAAATCATATTTTTTTTCAAAAGCTGGTCGACCCATACCAAACATCTAGTAATGTAAGAGGCAAGGTAAAGAAGAAAACCTCTGTAGGTGCCGACTTCTAAGAATCTTCTGTAATTGTAGGGTCTTTTGGCCACTAGTGATTCAGGGTGAACCTGCCCCTTTCGCCGCCCGAGGCGAAGTGCAGAAAGCCGCCCCCCCCCCCCGCCGCCGGGAGGGGGCGGGGGCGTGGCTTAGCGGAGGGGCGGGGCTTAGCAGAGGGGCGGAGCTTAGCGCCGTTCGCCAGCAGAGAGCAGGCCCGGAGACTGCCTGCTCTCTGCCTGAGCATGAGGGGAGGCTGCTGGAGCAGCGCTGCTCCAGTGGCCTCCCCAAACCACCGCTCCGTGCTAAGCCAGTCCAGGACAGCTTGTCCTGGACTGGCTTAGATTAGCAAAAATGCCGCTCTCCCTGAGGCCCTGGCATAGCGCCGCCTGAAGCGCTCGCTTCAGGTCGCCTCATGGGAGGTGCGGCACAACCTTCAGTATTTATATACAGTGCATTCTAGATTGTAGGTCCCTAGATGACACCTACTAGCTGCCCCATGTGTCCTAGTCACAGATACATTTTAAGGAAGATCATTCATGGTAGAACAACCTCACTTCATGCTAAAGTTCTTACATGACTCAAGATCACCAGACCTGCCATCTGTGCAGACTTCACTCTGAAAAAAAAATTATGTGTAGACTTTTTGAAGGAGTAATAAAGTAATCTCTCCGGACTCGGTGTGAACTTGTTACTGTAAAGTTAGTGAACTAATATTCATTATTCATGGCTCCCCTAATTAAAGAGGTTCTCTGCAGAAATGTATTTTTAGAAAAATCTTATAATTAATACAGGCTTACAAGGGGAATGACATGGCCTGCTTTTTACCTTTCCGCTGTCAGCATGGTGCCAATCCAGCTGTGGGCTGAAGACTCATTTCACACTGACTGGTTGGTAAGGATATGCTGTTTAAGGCTCTGTTCATATTACGGAGAAACACTACTTTGAGTACATACTGCAGTAGCTGAAGGGAATCTGACACCAGTCACATTACATTGTACTCTATCCTAAGTAACATCATACATTTAGGTAGTCCAATAGAGGCACCATTGAGGCTCAAGTGCAGTGGCGTGTACCAGAGCCTAAGGATTTGGGGCCTATGAGAGACTCTCACATGCTGTCTTTAGCCTCTGTAGGGACGTCACAGATGTCACATGTTTCAGGCTGGCGTTGCAACGCATAATGACACCGGCGTAACCCATATCTGTGATATTATTGAAGATAGCCAAAAACAGCAAGTATCACTGGAGTTCAGGAGAGGTGAGTACTTCCAATCATTATGCCCCAAAGTGTAATAATAGTTCATGGGTTATGTACCCCAAAAATTTTAGATTCTGCCTAACCCAAAATTTTTGCAATATTTGCAACAAACATCGTAGGGGCCACGGTGAGACATAATACTATGTGGAGGGGCCGCTATGTGACATTATACTGTGCGCAGAGGCCACTATATGACATTATACTGTGTGGAGGGTCCACTATGCCACAGTATACTGTGTGTAGGGGCCACTATGGGATATTATACTGTGTGCAGGGGCCACTATGTCACAGTACACTGTGTGTAGGGGTCACTATGGGATATTATACTGTGTGCAGGGGCTGTTTTGGGACATTAAACTGTGTGGAGAGTTCACTTTGGGATATTATAGTGTGTGTAAATGGGGAATTATACTGTGTGTGGAGGCCAGGAAAAGGGGTAAAGAGGTGCTATGCCATGGGCGGGGGAGTCACAAGTCAAAAGTTTGCTTTTGGCCTAGTCTTTGCTAGTTACACCCCTGATACCACCCCTTGAGACACCGGATTCAGCAAATGTGTTTATGTCAGCCCATCAGGTTACCCATGCTACCTCTCCCCACCACTTTACAAAAGTGGACTCAATGTTTTAAAAATGTGACAGTTTGCAAAATCCACAAATATAATAAAAAAGTTTCAAAAACCTATGTTGCTACTTTTTGATGCCATAATTTCGTTATGTTGGCCATGATAAATTCCCCCAATGCATAGACGTGCTATTGTGCGACGAGAGCAGTGCAGAATTTTAGTGACCTGTAAAATGTACGTTATATTTTACATTTAAAAAAAAGACGTATTTGGTTTATTATTGTGAATCATAGCGTCTACCACTACAGTTACAGATCATCAAAGAAAGATATACGCATACAATTTCCCTGTACTGATGTAATAGCCATTCTCATACCCTCTGCTCTTCTTCCTGAATGGAATCATGCCTTATCTGATACTAAAATAATGGATCCTAATAAATCTTCCTATATCTTTTCCCATAAGGAGCCCCTATCAAATCTTCCTTAAGTGGTCATGATTAGAGATGAGCGAACACTAAAATGTTCGAGGTTCGAAATTCGATTCGAACAGCCGCTCACTGTTCGAGTGTTCGAATGGGTTTCGAACCCCATTATAGTCTATGGGGAACATAAACTCGTTAAGGGGGAAACCCAAATTCGTGTCTGGAGGGTCACCAAGTCCACTATGACACCCCAGGAAATGATACCAACACCCTGGAATGACACTGGGACAGCAGGGGAAGCATGTCTGGGGGCATAAAAGTCACTTTATTTCATGGAAATCCCTGTCAGTTTGCGATTTTCGCAAGCTAACTTTTCCCCATAGAAATGCATTGGCCAGTGCTGATTGGCCAGAGTACGGAACTCGACCAATCAGCGCTGGCTCTGCTGGAGGAGGCGGAGTCTAAGATAGCTCCACACCAGTCTCCATTCAGGTCCGACCTTAGACTCCGCCTCCTCCGGCAGAGCCAGCGCTGATTGGCCGAAGGCTGGCCAATGCATTCCTATGCGAATGCAGACTTAGCAGTGCTGAGTCAGTTTTGCTCAACTACACATCTGATGCACACTCGGCACTGCTACATCAGATGTAGCAATCTGATGTAGCAGAGCCGAGGGTGCACTAGAACCCCTGTGCAAACTCAGTTCACGCTAATAGAATGCATTGGCCAGCGCTGATTGGCCAATGCATTCTATTAGCCCGATGAAGTAGAGCTGAATGTGTGTGCTAAGCACACACATTCAGCACTGCTTCATCAAGCCAATACAATGCATTAGCCAGTGCTGATTGGCCAGAGTACGGAATTCGGCCAATCAGCGCTGGCCAATGCATTCTATTAGCCCGATGAAGTAGAGCTGAATGTGTGTGCTAAGCACACACATTCAGCACTGCTTCATCAAGCCAATACAATGCATTAGCCAGTGCTGATTGGCCAGAGTACGGAATTCGGCCAATCAGCGCTGGCTCTGCTGGAGGAGGCGGAGTCTAAGGTCGGACCTGAATGGAGACTGGTGTGGAGCGATCTTAGACTCCGCCTCCTCCAGCAGAGCCAGCGCTGATTGGCCGAATTCCGTACTCTGGCCAATCAGCACTGGCTAATGCATTGTATTGGCGTGATGAAGCAGTGCTGAATGTGTGTGCTTAGCACACACATTCAGCTCTACTTCATCGGGCTAATAGAATGCATTGGCCAATCAGCGCTGGCCAATGCATTCTATTAGCGTGAACTGAGTTTGCACAGGGGTTCTAGTGCACCCTCGGCTCTGCTACATCAGATTGCTACATCTGATGTAGCAGTGCCGAGTGTGCATCAGATGTGTAGTTGAGCAAAACTGACTCAGCACTGCTAAGTCTCTGCATTCGCATAGGAATGCATTGGCCAGCCTTCGGCCAATCAGCGCTGGCTCTGCCGGAGGAGGCGGAGTCTAAGGTCGGACCTGAATGGAGACTGGTGTGGAGCGATCTTAGACTCCGCCTCCTCCAGCAGAGCCAGCGCTGATTGGTCGAGTTCCGTACTCTGGCCAATCAGCGCTGGCCAATGCATTCTATTAGCCCGATGAAGTAGAGCTGAATGTGTGTGCTTAGCACACACATTCAGCTCTACTTCATCAGGCTAATAGAATACATTGGCCAATCAGCGCTGGCCAATGCATTCTATTAGCTTGATGAAGCAGAGTGTGCACAAGGGTTCAAGCGCACCCTCGGCTCTGATGTAGCAGAGCTGAGGGTGCACAAGGGTTCAAGTGCACCCTCGGCTCTCCTACATCAGAGCCGAGGGTGCGCTTGAACCCTTGTGCACACTCTGCTTCATCAAGCTAATAGAATGCATTGGCCAGCACTGATTGGCCAGAGTACGGAATTCGGCCAATCAGCGCTGGCCAATGCATCCCTATGGGAAAAAGTTTATCTCACAAAAATCACAATTACACACCCGATAGAGCCCCAAAAAGTTATTTTTAATAACATTCCCCCCTAAATAAAGGTTATCCCTAGCTATCCCTGCCTGTACAGCTATCCCTGTCTCATAGTCACAAAGTTCACATTCTCATATGACCCGGATTTGAAATCCACTATTCGTCTAAAATGGAGGTCACCTGATTTCGGCAGCCAATGACTTTTTCCAATTTTTTTCAATGCCCCCAGTGTCGTAGTTCCTGTCCCACCTCCCCTGCGCTGTTATTGGTGCAAAAAAGGCGCCAGGGAAGGTGGGAGGGGAATCGAATTTTGGCGCACTTTACCACGTGGTGTTCGATTCGATTCGAACATGGCGAACACCCTGATATCCGATCGAACATGTGTTCGATAGAACACTGTTCGCTCATCTCTAGTCATGATAACTTTTCAATTACCCTGTCCTTCATACACCACAGTGGCTCATTCTACAATCGTGTCCATAATTCCTCACTATAACATTTCTTTTCCACTTTAATAAATCCGTTCTTAGATAAACCATTATTTTATTTTCTTTGAACTCACAAAAAGGCTTAGTCCCATTATATTCGCTATTAAATGTTTCCACTAACTTGCACTGTCATTTTCAGAACTTCAGCAAAACAGCTCCTTGTAGAATCCCATCCCCTGATAATTCCTTATCCCATTAGTTATAGTGTACACAATAAAATGCTACACTGGCTGGTAGTGCCAAATACTTTGTCTAAATCGGTCTGTCTATCTAATTTATCCATCTCCAGTAACTATCTCCTATATTTTCATCTGTCTATCTCTATGTCGATCTATAATATTACATAGATTGGTGTTTCCAAATAATTTTCTCTAATCTATTTTTCTATCTATCTATCTATCTATCTATCTATCTATCTATCTATCTTGAATCTATTATCTATCTATCTATCTATCTATCTATCTATCTATCTAAAGAATCTATTATCTATCTATCTATCTATCTATCTAAAGAATCTATTATCTATCTATCTATCTATCTATCTATCTATCTATCTAAAGAATCTATTATCTATCTATCTATCTATCTATCTATCTATCTATCTATCTAAAGAATCTATTATCTATCTATCTATCTATCTATCTATCTATCTATCTAAAGAATCTATTATCTATCTATCTATCTATCTATCTATCTATCTATCTATCTATCTATCTCTCTGTCTATCTGTCCATCTACAGAATCTATATCTATCTATTTATCCATCTACAGAATCTATTATCTATCTATCTATCTATCTATCTATCTATCTATCTATCTATCAATCAATCATCTATCCATCTACAGAATCTATTATCTACCTATTTATTTATTTATCTACCTATCCACAGTATCTATCTCCAGAATCTATTATTTATTGATCTATGTATCTATCTATCTACCATACTGCATAGATTGAGCCATAATAGATTTTCTGTGATTGGTTGCTTTGGACAATTAAAACAGTTTTCCTAAATCTTCCCCAGGATGTAAAGTAAGAGAATCCTCCCCTGGATATACCTTGTGCACCATGGACTATAGCAGTGATGTGGAAGTGTTTCTATAATCTCCATTATGTTACCTATGCAGCAGGTATCCATTGGATACCATGTTGGTTACTTCAGCAACCAAGAATGTAAAACTCCTTCGAAACATCACTTCCGATTCCAATTTCTTACAGCTTTGTCACATTTTTTACAAAGCATATTACTAAAAAGTGAACACAGATTAGGTCACACTCTACAGCACTAAGAGCCCAGTTCTTTTCTACTTTGCAGTGACGTCATCTTTTCTAAGTTATCACACAATGCTTTATAACAGTATGTGACTTACCGAAGCAATATGTGCAGATAAAACGTAAAACAAAGGCAAATAATACCTGAGATTCCCAATGTTAGAAAGGATTTCATATCACACATATGTCATTCTGTTTATTTGTCCCATCCCTAAGGATTAACACAACATTTTGCTTATAACTTAAAGGGATTGTCCAAATGTTATTGTTTGTATAATGGAAAATGAAACAATTTTCCAATATACTTCCCATATCAATTTCTAATGGTACAATGGACAATTTATGGTCATGTGATATAGTCCATGGTCATGTGATATAGTCCATGGTCATGTGATATATAGTCCATGGTCATGTGATATACAGTCCATGTCATGTGATGGACACACAGGTGCACAGTTCGTTACAGTCACAGCACAGTAATCAGACGTCTGCCAGGTAACGAGCTGTGCACCTGTGTGCCCATCACATGACCATGGTCTGTATATCACATGACCATGGACTGTATATCACATGACCACTGACTGTATATCACATGACCATGAACTGTATATCACATGACCATGGACTGTATATCACATGACCATGGACTGTATATCACATGACCACTGACTGTATATCACATGACCATGAACTGTATATCACATGACCATGGACTGTATATCACATGACCATGGACTGTATATCACATGACCATGGACTGTATATCTCATGACCATGGACTGTATATCTCATGACCATGGACTGTATATCACATGACCATGGACTGTATATCACAGATGGACTGATTTTTATCTACTAGAAGTAACAGTATGACTAACAACAAGCAAAGATCTAGAAAACTTTGAGGAATTGCTACAGAAAGTATATTGGGGAATTGTACAACTTCATTATACAAACAATAACATGTGTCTGCCATTTGTCATGTGATAACTAAAGAAGGAAATTAATTCATACATGAAGAGTGCACTACAGAGAGCTATAAAGCCTAAGCAGACACTGCTGTTTCAACAAACTTTGCATAAATTAATGGTACAGACAATTATAAAATCTTTGCATTTTTCTGTTCCCCTCCCTCTGCTAAAATGACTTTCATTCTGAAGATTCCTGTTATATCATTTTAAGATGGACTACACGTCACATGGCTCAGCTTACACGTCTCTATAGAAGACTATGAGCAGGGTGGATTTTGAAGTGAGCAGGGAGTTCAGGCGTAGACTAAGGTAGGGTTCATACTACCATTGGTGTCCGCTCAGAAGGTGTCCGTTTAAAAAAAAAACAAAAAAAAACGGACACCTATCATAACGGACACAAATCAGTTACATGACCGTTGCCCATAGACCTCAATGTTAAAAAAACCAAACAAAAAAACCCCGAACACTTACTATCCGTTTTTTCAAACGGACAGAAAAGTCCTGCATGTAGGATTTTTTTGTCCGCTTAAAAAAACAGACATGGTTGTAAACGGACACTAAAGGACACAAGATAAAATCCCACTGAATGGATTGGAAATTGCATACGGACCAGCGAGTGTCCATTGCTAAAATCTTGTACAGACAATAGTCACGGACATTGCTGAGCGGACACCAATGATAGTGTGAACACCCCTTTAAGAGCTATCTACCACAATGAAAGTGCTTTACCGACATCATCCCAGGTCAATACTACTCTATATATGGCTCGCATGGTCCTGGGGCTGTTTTTTAGAGAACTGCAGTTGTAGAGTAGATTCTCCTGTACTCACTGTGTGCAGTGTATGGGATCTAGGAATGAAAACTACAGGTAAAGCATGAAGAGGGGAAAACTGTCAAAACTACTGAATATAAGTCATATAGTGACTATGATCATTTTATTATTGGGGGTCTCCGCTAATAAAAAGGGATCCTTAATTTACAGCAGTTACTGTACATGCTGCCATTTTCATGTTCATTCTCATAGTGGGGTTTTGCTTCAATGTGTCGGCGTAAGCTCCTGTGTAATTGTATTTTAATTTCAATCCACAACCAATGACACAGGATTAGGAACAGTTCACACGATGTTAATGCGCTCACATTCTGGCACGTATACACGTGTCAGAATGTGAGCGCTCAAAACAGATCACATTCATTTCAGTAAGGGGTCATAGTATGAGTAAAATTAGGACAATATATGGCAATATTATGTTTGCCCTGGATTGCGTTGGAAACTATGGGAAATGATGAAGGCACTTTATGGCAGTATTATTTGTAAAATGATCAAGATTATATGGCAGTATAATATGGAAAATTTTGAACACTTTTAAAGACATCATTTCTCTAAAATCTTGGGCGGTCAGCAGATCACAAACACTGTACAGGATATCTGTTTCTTTTCATGTTTGCCTACCATCCAGGTCATTGCAATTCACAACCTAAAAAAGTTTTTTAAAGTGAGTCTGTCACCAGAACCGAGCATATCAACCCAATCCTTCAGATAGATAGGTTAAGTGTGACTGGAATCAGCTCTTTCTTTCTGTGAATTGGTGTCTCCATTTCAAAGATATTGCCTTTTTTATCAATAGGCAAACCAGCTCTTTAGAGCAATGAAACTGTTATCGCTTACCTCTTTGGAGGAATGACAACACCTCCAATGCTCTAAATAGTTCATTTGTATATCGATAAAAAAAAGGAGAAATCTCTGCAATAGAGGCAGCAATTCACATGGGGAAAATACTGTTTAATTCAGGTGACCCTAACCTATCTCTTTGTGGGGTTATATGGTTGATATGCTGGTTCTGGTAACACTAACCTATCTATCTGCCGGGCTGGGGTGATATGCTGGGTTCTGGTGACACTAACCTATCTATCTGCAGGGCAGGGGTGATATGTTGGTTCTGGTGACACTAACCTATCTATCTGCAGGGCAGGGGTGATATGCTGGGTTCTGGTGACACTAACGTATCTATCTGAGGAGCTAGGTGGATATGCTGGGTTCTGGTGACACTAACCTATCTATCTGCAGGGCAGGGGTGATATGCTGGGTTCTGGTGAAACTAACGTATCTATCTGAGGAGCTAGGTGGATATGCTGGGTTCTGGTGACACTAACCTATCTATCTGAGGAGCTCGGTGGATATGCTGGGTTCTTGTGACACTAACCTATCTTTATGAGGAGCTCGGTGGATATGCTGGTTTCAGATATAGGGGTTATTTCAAATGACCCACAATCCATATAGGGATTACCTCACAATCATGGTGGGTTCATATTCCCCCATCTGAATGGAGTAACAGCTTGAGCATATGCATATCTCACATCTCAGTGAAGTGGCAGGCCAAGCATACGCACATTGCTCTATTCATTCACTAAGAGACTGCTCAAGATAGCCAAGTATAGCGCCCCCACAAAACTGAATAGACCTGTTGCACATGTGTGAGCTTCCACTCTGCTTATTTGTGGGTACAAGGGACCCCTATTCTCATGATTGGAGTCCCAGCGGTTACCCCCTATCCTGCAGGTATAGATAACAATAATACCGCTTTAGCACATCCTATCCTGAATTTCTATGCAAGAAGATTAAAAATTGATCACTAATAAGGCAAATACCATAACTTCTTAGCTTCTTAGAGGTTTTTTTCCAAGCTTGTTAAACAAGTGATAAAACCCAAGGCATGCAATTACCGAGATTAGAACCCTCATTTTACTTTCCCACATGGACACTTATCTCCTATTTGTCTGTTTACCCCAATTACACACATCACTAATTATAAGCATGAATGAGCAAGTCAGGATCATATCATCATACACTATTATGTAGAAGATAATGAGAAAGTCAAAATTTGACTAACTATATTTAGCTTCTAATCTGCCGCCGAGGTATAAATGACACTGGAAAGAATTAAGAACCATTAATACGGCGAAGAAAAATGGACACAAAATGTCCAAAATGCCAAAAACTGGGCAGTGACCCCAGCATTGATTAATATCTGAAATAATTAAAACAGTATTGTAGGATTGGTAATTGCAACATGCCTCCCCCTCCCCCGCACCAACATATTTGCACGCAATGAGGGTTAATTACTAGAGATGAGCGAACACTAAAATGTTCGAGGTTCGAAATTCGATTCGAACAGCCGCTCAATGTTCGTGTGTTCGAACGGGTTTCGAACCCCATTATAGTCTATGGGGAACAGATACTCGTTAAGGGGGAAACCCAAATCCGTGTCTGGAGGGTCACCAAGTCCACTATGACACCCCAGGAAATGATGCCAACACCTCTGGAATGACACTGGGACAGCAGGGGAAGCATGTCTGGGGGCATCTAACACACCAAAGACCCTCTATTACCCCAACATCACAGCCTAACAACTACACACTTTACACACTCAATACCACCTCTCTGACAGTAGGAAAACACCTTGAAACATGTGTATTTGGCACTTGCAGTGAGGAGAGCTTGTCACCAGCAGTGAATTTGGCCCTTGTAGTAAGTTGAGGTTGGCACCAACATTTGTTTTGAAAATCAGGGTGGATTGAGCCTCTAACCAGCAGAGTTTGGGCAAATTCATGGTGGAGGGAGCCTCTAAACACCCCAGTTTGGGCAAATTCATGGTGGAGGGAGCCTCTAAAAACCCCAGTTTGGACCAATTCATGGTGGAGGGAGCCTCTAACCAGCCCAGTTTGGGCAAATTCATGGTGGAGGGAGCCTCTAAAAAACCCAGTTTGGACCAATTCATGGTGGAGGGAGCCTCTAACCAGCCCAGTTTGGGCAAATTCATGGTGGAGGGAGCCTCTAACCAGCCCAGTTTGGACCAATTAATGGTGGAGGGAGCCTCTAACCAGCCCAGTTTGGACCAATTAATGGTGGAGGGAGCCTCTAACCAGCCCAGTTTGAACCAATTCATGGTGGAGGGAGCCTCTAAACAGCCCAGTTTGGGCAAATTCATGGTGGAGGGAGCCTCTAAAAAACCCAGTTTGGACCAATTCATGGTGGAGGGAGCCTCTAACCAGCCCAGTTTGGACCAATTAATGGTGGAGGGAGCCTCTAACCAGCCCAGTTTGGACCAATTCATGGTGGAGGGAGCCTCTAAACAGCCAAGTTTTGGGAAATTCATGGTGGAGGGAGCCTCTAACCAGCCCAGTTTGGACCAATTCATGGTGGAGGGAGCCTCTAAACAGCCAAGTTTTGGGAAATTCATGGTGGAGGGAGCCTCTAACCAGCCCAGTTTGGACCAATTCATGGTGGAGGGAGCCTCTAAAAAACCCAGTTTGGACCAATTCATGGTGGAGGGAGCCTCTAAACAGCCCAGTTTGGGCAAATTCATGGTGGAGGGAGCCTCTAACCAGCCCAGTTTGGACCAATTAATGGTGGAGGGAGCCTCTAAACAGCCCAGTTTGGGCAAATTCATGGTGGAGGGAGCCTCTAACCAGCCCAGTTTGGACCAATTCATGGTGGAGGGAGCCTCTAACCAGCCCAGTTTGGGCAAATTCATGGTGGAGGGAGCCTCTAAAAAACCCAGTTTGGACCAATTCATGGTGGAGGGAGCCTCTAACCAGCCCAGTTTGGGCAAATTCATGGTGGAGGGAGCCTCTAACCAGCCCAGTTTGGACCAATTAATGGTGGAGGGAGCCTCTAACCAGCCCAGTTTGGACCAATTCATGGTGGAGGGAGCCTCTAACCAGCCCAGTTTGGACCAATTAATGGTGGAGGGAGCCTCTAAACAGCCAAGTTTTGGGAAATTCATGGTGGAGGGAGCCTCTAACCAGCCCAGTTTGGACCAATTCATGGTGGAGGGAGCCTCTAAACAGCCCAGTTTGGGCAAATTCATGGTGGAGGGAGCCTCTAAAAAACCCAGTTTGGACCAATTCATGGTGGAGGGAGCCTCTAATTAGCCCAGTTTGGACCAATTAATTGTGGAGGGAGCCTCTAACCAGCCCAGTTTGGACCAATTAATGGTGGAGGGAGCCTCTAAACAGCCCAGTTTGGGCAAATTCATGGTGGAGGGAGCCTCTAACCAGCCCAGTTTGGACCAATTAATGGTGGAGGGAGCCTCTAACCAGCCCAGTTTGGACCAATTAATGGTGGAGGGAGCCTCTAACCACCCCAGTTTGGACCAATTCATGGTGGAGGGAGCCTCTAACCAGCCCAGTTTGGACCAATTCATGGTGGAGGGAGCCTCTAAAAAACCCAGTTTGGACCAATTCATGGTGGAGGGAGCCTCTAAACAGCCCAGTTTGGGCAAATTCATGGTGGAGGGAGCCTCTAAAAAACCCAGTTTGGACCAATTCATGGTGGAGGGAGCCTCTAACCAGCCCAGTTTGGACCAATTCATGGTGGAGGGAGCCTCTAAACAGCCAAGTTTGGACCAATTCATGGTGGAGGGAGCCTCTAAAAACCCCAGTTTGGACCAATTCATGGTGGAGGGAGCCTCTAACCAGCCCAGTTTGGACCAATTAATGGTGGAGGGAGCCTCTAAACAGCCAAGTTTTGGGAAATTCATGGTGGAGGGAGCCTCTAACCAGCCCAGTTTGGACCAATTCATGGTGGAGGGAGCCTCTAAACAGCCCAGTTTGGGCAAATTCATGGTGGAGGGAGCCTCTAAAAAACCCAGTTTGGACCAATTCATGGTGGAGGGAGCCTCTAATTAGCCCAGTTTGGACCAATTAATTGTGGAGGGAGCCTCTAACCAGCCCAGTTTGGACCAATTAATGGTGGAGGGAGCCTCTAAACAGCCCAGTTTGGGCAAATTCATGGTGGAGGGAGCCTCTAACCAGCCCAGTTTGGACCAATTAATGGTGGAGGGAGCCTCTAACCAGCCCAGTTTGGACCAATTAATGGTGGAGGGAGCCTCTAACCACCCCAGTTTGGACCAATTCATGGTGGAGGGAGCCTCTAACCAGCCCAGTTTGGACCAATTCATGGTGGAGGGAGCCTCTAACCAGCCCAGTTTGGACCAATTAATGGTGGAGGGAGCCTCTAACCACCCCAGTTTGGACCAATTCATGGTGGAGGGAGCCTCTAACCAGCCCAGTTTGGACCAATTCATGGTGGAGGGAGCCTCTAAACAGCCCAGTTTGGGCAAATTCATGGTGGAAGGAGCCTCTAACCAGCAGAGTTGTGGGAAAGCAGGGTGGAGGGAGCCTCTAAACAGCAGAGTTGGTGGAAATCAGGGTGGAGGGAGCCTCTAACCAGCAGAGTTGGGGGAAATCATGTTGGAGGGAGCCTAGTATTAGCAGAATTGTGCAACGCTTATGGTGGATGAGTATGAGGATGCGGAGGAATTGGAGAGGTTGAGTACAGACATGGAGTTTCATGTTGGGGTGCTTTACACAGGTGGGCACAAAAATGAAGGCTCTATCCAGTGGTGGTTCATTTTTATCAAAGTGAGCCGGTCGGCACTCTCAGCTGACAGACGGGTGCGCTTGTCAGTGATGATGCCACCGGCTGCACTGAACACCCTCTCAGATAGGACGCTGGCGGCAGGACAGGACAGCACCTCCAAGGCATATAGGGCAAGTTCAAGCCACAGGTCCAACTTCGACACCCAATACGTGTAGGGCGCAGAGGGGTCGGAGAGGACAGGGCTGTGGTCGGAAAGGTATTCCCGCAACATGCTGGAAACATCTCCATCATATTCTGCACCAATTGCCTGTGGCAAGCATTGATGCGATTGGCCCTCCCCTCTACCGGAATAAAAGACGAGATGTTGTTTTTATACCGGGGGTCAAGGATAGCAAAGATCCAGTACTGGTTGTCCTCCATGATTTTGACAATACGCTTGTCGGTTGTAAAGCACCCCAACATGAACTCAGCCATGTCTGCCACAGTGTTAGTTGGCATGACTCCTCTGGCCCCACCGGAAAGTTCAATCTCCATTTCCTCCTCATCCTCCATGTCTACCCATCCGCGCTGCAACAATGGGACGATTCGAAGTTGCCCGGAAGCCTCCTGTATCACCATCACATCATCGGACAACTCTTCTTCCTCCTCCTCCTCTTCCTCCTCCTCCATTAAACGCAGTGAAGCGGACAGATGTGTGGACCTACTCTCCAGCTGTGACGGATCGGATGCTATCCCTAACTCCTCTGTGTGATCTGAGTTATCCCTGATGTCAATCAGGGATTCTCTCAGAACACACAAGAGCGGGATTGTAAGGCTCACCATCGCATCCTCAGAGCTCACCCTCCTTGTGGACTCCTCAAAGACCCGTAGGATGTCACAAAGGTCTCTCATCCATGGCCACTCATGGATGTGAAACTGAGGCAGCTGACTTTGTGGCACCCTAGGGTTTTGTAGCTGGTATTCCATCAAAGGTCTCTGCTGCTCAACCACTCTATTCAACATCTGAAACGTTGAGTTCCAGCGTGTGGGGACGTCGCACAAAAGCCGGTGTTGTGGCACATGCAGGCGTTGCTGGAGAGATTTTAAGCTAGCAGCGGCTACTGTCGACTTGCGAAAGTGGGCGCACATGCGCCGCACTTTCACCAGTAGCTCTGGAACATTGGGGTAGCTCTTTAGGAAACGTTGCACCACTAGGTTGAAGACGTGGGCCAGGCATGGAACATGTTGGAGTCCGGCAAGCTCCAGAGCTGCTACCAGGTTCCGGCCGTTATCACAAACGACCATGCCTGGGCCCAGGTGCAGCGGCTCAAACCATATTGCCGTCTCATCGAGGAGGGCATCCCTCACCTCGGAGGCAGTGTGCTGTCTGTCCCCCAAGCTGATCAGCTTCAGCACAGCCTGCTGACGTCTACCAACGCCAGTGCTGCAACGTTTCCAACTCGTAGCTGGGGTCAATCTAACAGCGGAGGAGGAGGCGGTGGCGGAGGAGGAGGCGGTGGCGGAGGAGGAGGCGGTAGAGGAGGAGGAGGAGGGGGGTGTTCTTCTCGTGTCCCTGCCAGGAATGTTAGGCGGGGAGACGAGGTACACCGGGCCAGTTTGGGAAGCAGTCCCAGCCTCAACTACATTCACCCAGTGTGCCGTCAGTGAAATGTAGCGTCCCTGTCCGCATGCACTTGTCCACGCGTCGGTGGTCAAGTGGACCTTTGTGCAAAGCGCGGAACTAAGGGCCCGCCTGATGTTGAGTGACACGTGCTGGTGCAAGGCGGGGACGGCACACCGGGAGAAGTAGTGACGGCTAGGGACGGCATAGCGAGGTGCCGCAGTTGCCATCAGGTCCAGGAAGGCGGGAGTTTCAACAAGCCGGAACGCCAACATCTCCTGGGCCAGCAGTTTAGCGATGTTGGCGTTCAAGGCTTGCGCGTGTGGGTGGTTAGCAGTGTATTTCTGCCGCCGCTCCAATGTCTGAGAGATGGTGGGTTGTTGTAAAGAAACGCCTGATGGTGCCTTTGATGGTGCAGGAGAAGGAGATAAGACAGGACCAGGGGAGGATGAGGTAGAAGTCAACAAAGTGGCGGAGGCAGATGAAGTGGTGTCCTGGCTCGTCCTCTGGAGTGCATCGCCAGCACAGTCAGCAGTGGCAGTGGCAGAGGCAGAGGCAGAGGCAGTGGCAGTGGCGTGAACGGCAGGCGGCCTTTGTCCTGCCGTTGCTGCCTGCCACTGATTCCAGTGCTTGGATTCCAAATGACGGCGCATTGAAGTGGTGGACAGGTTGCTCTTCTCAGAGCCCCTAATCAATTTCGAGAGGCAAATTGTGCAGACAACACTATATCTGTCCTCGGCGCATTCCTTGAAAAAACTCCACACCTTCGAGAAACGTGCCCTCGAGGTGGGAGTTTTTCGGGGCTGGGTACGAACTGGAACATCTTGGGAGATTCCGGGTGTGGCCTGGCTTCGCCTAAGCTGCTGACCTCTGCCTCTGCCTCTAGCTACCCTTTTTGGTGCTGCACCTGCCTCAACATCCACACTACTTTCCCCGCTTGACATCCCCCCTGTCCAGGTCGGGTCAGTGTCCTCATCATCCACCACTTCCTCTTCCAACTCCTGTCTCATCTCCTCCTCCCGCACAATGCGCCAGTCAACTGGATGCCCTGACGGCAACTGCGTCACATCATCGTCGATGAGGGTGGGTTGCTGGTCATCCACCACCAAATCGAACGGAGATGGAGGAGACTCTAGTGTTTGAGCATCTGGACACAGATGCTCCTCTGTTAGGTTCGTGGAATCGTGACGTGGAGAGGCAGGTTGAGGGACAATGAAAGGAGCGGAGAACAGCTCTGGGGAGCAGGGACAGTTTGGGTTATTGTTCTGTAAAGCTTCGGAATTTTGGGAGGAAGGAAGACAAGACTGTTGGGTAATAGGAGGAGAGGAGGCAGAGTCTGACTGGCTGCTGGACAATGTGCTGTAAGCGTTCTCTGACAGCCATTGCAAGACCTGTTCCTGGTTCTCGGGCCTACTAAGGTTTGTACCCTGCAGTTTAGTTAATGTGGCAAGCAACCCTGGCACTGTGGAGTGGCGCAATGCTTGCTGCCCCACAGGAGTAGGCACGGGACGCCCTGTGGCTTCACTGCTACCTTGCTCCCCAGAACCATTCCCCCGACCTCGCCCACGGCCTCGTCCACGTCCCTTTCCGGGAGCCTTGCGCATTTTGAATTCCTAGTTAGAAATTGGCACTGTATACCAGTAGTAAAAATTGTGGGTGCATGTAACCCCAATATATTCTTTGAATTCCCAGTCAGACACTGGCACTATATGGCAGTAGCAAGAAATGAGGGTATTTGTATTCCCAATATACTCTTTGAATTCCCAGTCAGACAATGGCACTGTATACCAGTAGTAAAAATTGTGGGTGCACGTAACCCCAATATATTCTTTGAATTCCCAGTCAGACACTGGCACTATATGGCAGTAGCAAGAAATGAGGGTATTTGTATTCCCAATATACTCTTTGAATTCCCAGTCAGACAATGGCACTGTATACCAGTAGTAAAAATTGTGGGTGCACGTAACCCCAATATATTCTTTGAATTACCAGTCAGAAACTGGCACTATATGGCAGTAGCAAGAAATGAGGGTATTTATAACCCCAATATATTCTTTGAATTCCCAGTCAGACAATGGCACTGTATACCAGTAGTAAAAATTGTGGGTGCACGTAACCCCAATATATTCTTTGAATTACCAGTCAGAAACTGGCACTATATGGCAGTAGCAAGAAATGAGGGTATTTGTATTCCCAATATACTCTTTGAATTCCCAGTCAGACAATGGCACTGTATACCAGTAGTAAAAATTGTGGGTGCACGTAACCCCAATATATTCTTTGAATTACCAGTCAGAAACTGGCACTATATGGCAGTAGCAAGAAATGAGGGTATTTATAACCCCAATATATTCTTTGAATTCCCAGTCAGACAATGGCACTGTATACCAGTAGTAAAAATTGTGGGTGCACGTAACCCCAATATATTCTTTGAATTCCCAGTCAGACACTGGCACTATATGGCAGTAGCAAGAAATGAGGGTATTTGTATTCCCAATATACTCTTTGAATTCCCAGTCAGACAATGGCACTGTATACCAGTAGTAAAAATTGTGGGTGCACGTAACCCCAATATATTCTTTGAATTACCAGTCAGAAACTGGCACTATATGGCAGTAGCAAGAAATGAGGGTATTTATAACCCCAATATATTCTTTGAATTCCCAGTCAGACAATGGCACTGTATACCAGTAGTAAAAATTGTGGGTGCACGTAACCCCAATATATTCTTTGAATTACCAGTCAGAAACTGGCACTATATGGCAGTAGCAAGAAATGAGGGTATTTGTATTCCCAATATACTCTTTGAATTCCCAGTCAGACAATGGCACTGTATACCAGTAGTAAAAATTGTGGGTGCACGTAACCCCAATATATTCTTTGAATTACCAGTCAGAAACTGGCACTATATGGCAGTAGCAAGAAATGAGGGTATTTATAACCCCAATATATTCTTTGAATTCCCAGTCAGACAATGGCACTGTATACCAGTAGTAAAAATTGTGGGTGCACGTAACCCCAATATATTCTTTGAATTCCCAGTCAGAAACTGGCACTATATGGCAGTAGCAAGAAATGAGGGTATTTGTATTCCCAATATACTCTTTGAATTCCCAGTCAGACAATGGCACTGTATACCAGTAGTAAAAATTGTGGGTGCACGTAACCCCAATATATTCTTTGAATTACCAGTCAGAAACTGGCACTATATGGCAGTAGCAAGAAATGAGGGTATTTATAACCCCAATATATTCTTTGAATTCCCAGTCAGACAATGGCACTGTATACCAGTAGTAAAAATTGTGGGTGCACGTAACCCCAATATATTCTTTGAATTCCCAGTCAGAAACTGGCACTATATGGCAGTAGCAAGAAATGAGGGTATTTGTATTCCCAATATATTCTTTGAATTCCCAGTCAGACAATGGCACTGTATACCAGTAGTAAAAATTGTGGGTGCACGTAACCCCAATATATTCTTTGAATTACCAGTCAGAAACTGGCACTATATGGCAGTAGCAAGAAATGAGGGTATTTATAACCCCAATATATTCTTTGAATTCCCAGTCAGACAATGGCACTGTATACCAGTAGTAAAAATTGTGGGTGCACGTAACCCCAATATATTCTTTGAATTCCCAGTCAGAAACTGGCACTATATGGCAGTAGCAAGAAATGAGGGTATTTGTATTCCCAATATACTCTTTGAATTCCCAGTCAGACAATGGCACTGTATACCAGTAGTAAAAATTGTGGGTGCACGTAACCCCAATATATTCTTTGAATTACCAGTCAGAAACTGGCACTATATGGCAGTAGCAAGAAATGAGGGTATTTGTATTCCCAATATATTCTTTGAATTCCCAGTCAGACAATGGCACTGTATACCAGTAGTAAAAATTGTGGGTGTATATAGCCCCAATTCTATTGCTAGGGGACTTGCAGGGTATTTCTGGGGTGAAGGTGGGGGGGGCACACCGTTGGAACGGGTATCGGGGTATATATCGGGTATACGGGAATACACTGACAGTGTATTCCATTCAGGATCCTGGGAAAGCTGGGTTGCGGCGATTGAGCCCGTCAGTGCCACGTTACACTGACAAGCTTCTCCCTGGAATTTAGCTCTTACAAGAGCTGTTGGTTGTCTTCTCCTTCCTATCCTAGCCTGTCCCTGCCTACCCAGAATCTAAGCCCTAGCTAGCTGGACGGAAACCTCCGTCCTCGGTGAATTGCAAGCTCAGAATGACGCGAAGCTGGGCGGCGCTGTTCTTTTAAATTAGAGGTCACATGTTTTCGGCAGCCAATGGGTTTTGCCTACTTTTTTCAACGTCACCGGTGTCGTAGTTCCTGTCCCACCTACCCTGCGCTGTTATTGGAGCAAAAAAGGCGCCAGGGAAGGTGGGAGGGGAATCGAGTAATGGCGCACTTTACCACGCGGTGTTCGATTCGATTCGAACATGCCGAACAGCCTAATATCCGATCGAACATGAGTTCGATAGAACACTGTTCGCTCATCTCTATTAATTACAAACACTATTTAGATTAAGGATCAGATTCATTGGTTTCATTGTTTTCCACCTGCAGTAGAAAAATTTCAGTGTGACGGCTGACTAGTTGCTATGGTTTTAAAGTTTTTTTATTTAACAGATCAGTACACAACACTTGACTCCTGTTATCACACAAGAAATGGTTCTGTTTCTTAGCTTTCAGCATTCATACACACACCAAGTCCTGGTGGCATACCTATCAAAAGGGCAGGACTCAACCCAACAAATGCCCCAGGTGGTGCTTATGTTTCTGTGCCAAATCTGGCCTACTGTAATGTTTTTACCTTTTGGTTATATAAACTAAGCATATTCCCGAGGATTGTAGAGAGATCTCTCACATCAGTCCTTGTCACAAGAGAACATAAAAATGCTTTCCATGTTAACCAATAAAAAGACTCTCAGATGCTACCTTTGGGTAGTGTAACTATTGGTGAGAGTTCACTAACTGGTAGACACGCCACTACAATGCATTTAATGACAATGTGTCTAGTCATATACAGTATATGTTAGGACGGTGTCAAGGCACCTGTTACAGGGAATATAACATTACTGACGTGTCTATGTTAGTAAAAATATCAATTCTAGAGAATTCTACATTGTGCTGTTCCTCTTTAATTCCTCCTGAAAATGTATTAATAAATTAACATCTGGGTCTTTCCAGTTGAAGGTGCTCTCTGAGATTCTGTTCAGTGCACTCAGTGTTAGGGTATGTTCACACAGCGGAATTTGCATTCCGCCTGTGAACATTATGCACGGTTAGCTGCAACGGGATGCTGATTCAGTGCACAGGCATGCCATGGTAGCATTCTGCTCTGAATTAGGCCCAAATGAATGGCGAACGGTGCCTGATACAGGGTCATCTCGCTTCTTTTTTCCGCTACTGACTAGCTAAAATCAATGGGAGCTGGTTTTGGCAGCAGATTTTGAGCTGGATTCCGTGTGATCTGACCCTTAGACAGTAGGTAGCACAGCTGATAAAGAAAAAATTACAAAACGGGCGCTCCTTGTGTGGAACCTTAAATGTATTGAGAGGCAAAAAAAAAAGTGAAGAGTACACATTCCCTTGCGGGTGGATATATACCTTTTGTTGTAGTGTAATAGACACATTACTAACAGGCCTTTCATACACGTCTCTATGGGGTGCTGCAGAGTTGGAAGTAGTTCCTTCCTCCTTTAAAAAACCCCAGGATTTCCAATAGGAGCAGATTGCCACATCAGAAAAAATGCAAAAGCACCAAAGAACGATTGAATGTTCTTTTATTGTTGTGAAAATCAGACAATTGTGGTAACACGTTTCAGGGCAGTATGCTCCTTCCTCAGTTTGGAAAATGCATTACCACAATTGTCTGATTTTTGCAGCAATAAAAGAACATTCAAACATTCTTTGGTGCTTTTGCATCTATTTTTTGCATTCTCTGGCTTTCTGTCATGAGATGTGTGATGGGTAGCCTCAGATACAGTGGGGTCCAATGCCCATCATTTTTGCCAATTCTGCACAGAAAAGATGTAGATTAGCCCCATTTATTAACAATGGGGTTAATCTTCATGCACAACTGTAACAGTAATCCCTGTGTTCTATGATTTCTGCTACAGATCCTAGAGCAAAAATGCACATTGAATTTCCTATAGGCAAATACTTGATGTGTGAATTCCCATTGAAAAAAATATGCGGTCTTCTCTCCACCTTCTCCTGCTGCTGATTGACAGCTTTCTCCCTCTGATCAATATAATCCCCGCTGCAGCAGATACTATACTCAGCATAAACTTGGAGACAGGTCATATTTTCAGCATTGCTTTCTTCAAAATACTAAAAAATAATTTTAAAAAATGTCAATATTAAAGGGGCTATCCAAGATTACCGAACATGGCTGCTTTCTTCTCCTTAGGATTTGACATCAAAGTAGCATGGTCATGTGAGCAACGAATGTAATGTCGCTTCCTGAAAATAATAAAGCGGTCATGTTTTCTAATCCTGGATAACCCTGCAAGATAATATATTTCACATGCCAGTCATATCAGTGGATTGTTGTGTGTCCTGGACCTCTATTGATGTCTTTAGTCACCAGCACTGATTTTCATAGGCCCGTTTATGTACTGCCATGTTTCTACTGAAATCAGTTGTAATTGCAGGGCTTTCACGGTCGTCACTTACCATTATTATCTGTTGTACATTTTTAATGGTTTTTTAGACTGAGAACTGTCCACAATGTTGAACCCCTAAGCCATAATGGCTCTCACGTGGTTGTACTAATTCTGTCGAACTTACACAGTTGGGCCATTTGAGTACAATAGGTAAAAATGTTTATACTGAGACCCCCCACAGACTTTTATTCTTCCAGTTGCTGCCAATGCATCTATAACAGATTATTAATGTACTCTCTTAGCATCTATAATGACTAATGCAAATGGAACGTGAGATGTCAACGAACAATACACATTGTAACATCTCTGCCTGTTCGGGTCACTGCACCACCCTCTGCTCGGTGTGTAGCGGTGTGTAGTTTGGTGTGAACTCGGCTCTAGTTCTGTGATTGTATTTGCACCACACCTGTCTCCTGCCCTTGTTGCCTCTGTCCATTAAGTGGTTAATTTTGTCTTGCCTGTGATTGATAGCCTGCTTTCCTGTCAACTCCAGGGGCGGGTTCTTCCTCCCCTATTTTATCTTGGCTCTCATTCACACCAGTGCTTGCTATTGCTTTGTGCGTACTTGCTCCTTGCGGTCACTATTTTTGCTTGCATTCTTATCCTTGACCTTTGGCTTTCCTCACTGACTATTCTTTGGACTCCAATTTGGCACTGCATCGCTCGACTGTTACTGACCCTTGACTAGCTGACCTCTCTTTGTTGTTGTCCGTCTTGTCTGCGTTTTGTGTCTCACATATCCAGGAAGGGACTGTCTTCGTGGTTGCCGCCTATTACGTAGGATAGGGCCTGGCAATAGGAAGGGTCAGTTGGGGGCTTCAGCTTAGGGCTCATTGTCTCTTGTGTCCCATCCCAGGGTCCAACAGCTACCGGGGAATTGCTCTCTTAGCAATTCCCTAACACACATTCTCTATTTAGATACTTCTGTTTCTGTGAAGTGCTCTCTCACATTTCGTCGTACCCTGTGTCACCTCTACCGCTATATGGGATCCCTGCCCTCAATAACCTTTTCTATTCATTTAACCTATATTTAATTCTGAGTAAGCCATACATGTGCTTCCCATAAGTCTCATTTATTTTACTGTACTATTCTGTAATCTGGATTATAATAAGCCTTTTAGAAAAAAAAATATCTAAATGCTAGCAAATGGCATTCAAAGCCTCCATTGGGGCTGGCACAATGTTACATGATTGTCAATCTCCAGATTGTCAATTTATTTAGTTACCTATGTCGAAAGGATTTTTCCGCTAACAATTCTAACCACAGGATAGGGGATAAGTGTCTGATTCCTGGGGGTCTGACCAGTGGTCACTGGAATGAGTCCCGAAGTCCTTTGTGTGAAGTGGTAGTGTGTATGTGTGATCACTGCTCCATTCACTTCTGTGAGACTAATGGAGATAACTATAACACTCTACCAGTCCCATAGAAGTTAATGGATTGGTAATCACATGCGTATTGCCACTGCACTTACACAGGAAACTTGGGAGTCCCTGTTCTCAAAATCAGACACTTCCCCCCATCCTCTAACCAAAGGTTAAGTATTGTTGTTGAGAGAAATCCCTTTAATTTCCCTTAATACCCATATGTTAATTAAATCTTCTCCAAACATCTTACATCAGTCAGCCACACACTCATAGAGCCGACAGCTACTCTACTCCTACCGACATACCATACTCATGCATGTGTTCTCAGTGGGAATTCAGGCAGGTGATGCCTTGAAAACATAAAGATTAGGCAAGCTCATATCCATCATATCTGATCCTTCTTTCACCTAACTTCTGCCGTTTCAATAGAGCCAAGTCAACTTTATAGACATTAGATGATCCACTGCTGAGGCTAAAATTGGTGGTTTATGCCAACATTGTTGGAAGGTGCGTAGCCAAATTTATTTCTTTAATTTTCTTGTAGTTCATATAATTCTGACGAAATCTTGAAAATCTAACTAATTGAGAATGAATATATTTGGATCATGAGGTCAAAATAAAATGGAGTGAACTTTAGACAACACCGAGTCATCTTTTGAAGAATTTGGACACCTTGGGTTGCCTTCCTCAAACATGTTTGCTCAAAAAGAACACAGATCCCATAACAAACTTCCCCATTATGGTGCCATGTTTTATCACACAAGGCAAAAGAGTGTGGTGTTTGTTTCCCTCTTCATCCCATTTTTATAACCCTTAGACCAGGGGTCCTCAAACTTTTAAACAGTGGGCCGGAGGCAGAGCAGGTCGCACAGACATCGGAGTGGTGCCCTCCAATAGATAAAGTGAAGTGTGCTCCATGGCCTGGTCTGAGCTCCCCAGAAGCTTCATTATAAATGCACGCCTACCGGCGTTGTCGGCGGGGCCAGACAGAAGTGCTTGGCGGGCCGCATGTGGCCCTCGGGCCGCAGTTTGAGGACCCCTGCCTTAGACCAATCCCCCATACAGGTTCTTGCCACCTAATAGCTAATGTCACAAGACCAGCCTGGACTGGGTGCTCTCTTAATGTGCTCTATATTATCCATATACGCTTACTCTATGGTGTGTACACATTTGAGTATTTTCCTCCTACGGTACTTTGTTTTAGCAGCGTGATACAATTTAACAAAATTTGCCACATTCGATTTTCCTATTATTTTCACATTATTTCTTTTCGGATGTGGATATGTAATTTTGAACAAATTGCTTAAAAAGATAGTTCTAGAGAGAAGCAAGAAAATGAGATGAGAGTAGGGGCAAGAGATAGACAGACGGAGTAGATATGAGGAAGGGAAGAGCCAAGGACAGCATGGTGGCTCAGTGGTTAGCAGCGCTGGAGTCCTGGGTTCAAATCCTGCCCAGGGCAACATCTGCAAGGAGTTTGTATGTTCTCACCATGTTTGCGTGGGTTTCCTCCCACACACCAAAGACATACTGATGTAGAATGTAGATTGTGAGCCCTATATGGGACAGTGACTGACAATATCTGTAAAGCGCTGCGGAATATGATGGCGCTATATAAGTAAGCATAATAAATAAATAAGGACAAGTGGCATAGTAAACCTGACCAAAAAAGAGGGTTCCATAATATAGGAGCAGCTTGAGAGAAGTCCTACTGCAGACGCTAGATCTGAAGAGGAGTAGAAAACCAGTCTGAGTAATAAAATTGCATTATCTGTGTTATATTTAATAATTATAGCATGCCATCTTACTGCTCCGATTGTTCTGATGCATACGGTTTTCAGGCATGCCTAAATGGAACTGCAAACTATTTTTAGCCCAACATCCTGCATAAATGAAATCTTGCAAAAAATGCTCAGCTGGTAACATTCAGTGGAATACACATTGACAGCACTGACGTCCGATTTACTATTTCACCTGTGTTCTGAATATTAAACTGCAACCTCTTCAGAAGAATTACACAACTCTTCTCTCTTTCATTGGCGGTCAGACATGTGCTTTGACGTTAAAGTGTGGGAATGTTTTAGGAATGAGCAGTTGGCCCCAATAGGGCTAAGTAGTTGCGGTGGCACAGTGTGGCACAGTATGGCGTTTCTTTACGCTCTCTTTCTCCCCTTAAGTTTGCTCACACAATGGCGCTTTAATTAGCCTGTTATCTCGCAGTGCCAGCTGCTGCCTCTAACATTGTACATCCACCAGAGAGAAGGCACGAGGTGCCCAGCAGTGAGAACGAGGCAGAGAAATACAGAACGAGTATAGAAAACATAGGAAAAATGATGGAGAAGAAGGGTGGGAGGGGGAGACAAATAGCTGAAGAAAGAGGGACAGAGCTATAAATAAAAAAGGATGTAGAAGAACAACACGTCCATATTGTATACTTTGATTCAGAAGAATGTTCTATGGATAAAATCACAAAGCCGTATCGAGGAGGAGGAAAAAAGACAAATTCAGCTCTACTACGACTGTATGTATGAAGGAAGAAACCTTGAAGAAACAATGTCCGTTTCCCCATTTTCGTAGCGCATTAGCTTCTAGGAGAACACATCTTTAGCAAATAATGTGTGGTATGGTGACTCATATTTCTGGAGGCTCTGGTTCTATAAAACTGCAGCAAGTCAACACCTGCAACTATAATAAATCTCCATAGCAAAACTGGGAAAACAGCTTTGCAATGAGAGAATGGCTCATGATTAAATTATATCTGATTCAGGGCCCCCTATTCATTCCAAGTCTTTATAAATGTCACCTTCTTTTCTCACCAGGCATCTCTATATGTGCTTTAGTGTAATTTTTCCATCTTATGTCAAGCTCCTTGTAGTGTAACATCACAATGACAAGGTTACTTTACCCTTTAGACACAAAGATATTCAAGAAAACCATACAAATTAACTGAAAATTGGCTGAACTCGACGCTCCGACTCTTCCTAAAGATCAGGTTTCAGAAAGAAGGATTGGGCATGCTGGATTTCAACATGTCTGATCTTTGTTTCTTATGGGAAATAAAATAATGGTAGTTTGTATGAATATGCGGAAACTGGGAGGGGTAACTCTAAGACCCATTCAAGGATATGGGTAAATTCAGAATATTTACAAATATAGTAAAGGACAACAAACATTACAGGGATAGGGATAAAAATAAATAAAACGGTATATATCATCATCGGTTTAGAAGGGGAGAGAAGTTCTCTTCTAGAAATTTTGGATGATTTTGTGTGTTATTTGAAAAAGGAAATTCAAAGTGAAAGCTTTTATGGAGTTTTTGTATCATGTTATCTATTGTTGGAATGTTGGTTTCCAATTTTTTGGAAAGGAAGAGAGATGAGCGAACCAGATTCAACCCGAATTTTCCAAAAGTTTCATGTTTTGAGAATTTATCTGTGAACTGGAAGCTACATTTTCATGCCATGGGGTCTCTGTAATTAGGTGGAGGCCAGGGGAGGTGTAAAAAAAATAGCAAATAGTTATCCTTACCTTCCCTCACCTCTTCTGGGCCTCCTCACGGCTTTTGGCGCTCTACCTTGGACTTCTTCTGGCCTCTTCTAACCTCCTGGATGATGTCATGCGCCCCTGGATCACCGCTGAGGCCTGTGATTGGGCCTCAGTGGTCACATGACGTGTTCCAGCTCTATCCGAACATGCTTAGAGCAGAAAGAACCCGAAGGTCGACTCGTCTGAACCTGAAATGAAAGGAATCTTCAGAGGTTCACTCATCTCTACTAAGGAAGGAATTGTTAATAAGAGTATATGGCATAAGACTATACAATGTGGTTTTAGGACTGTATCTAGACCTAATCCCAGCAATCTCAGTTCCAGGGTAAGAGAAATATTTAGCATTTTTAATATGTGCATCATATGATTAATGAAAAAGATATGTAATAGAATGTCAATTTGGCCTCATCCCCGCTCGCAACAAGGAGCAGCAGATGTTTTTGTTTTTCATGGCACAAAGTACTACTGAAATATTGTTTTAGATAGTTTTCTATTTCATTTTTATGAAGCTGCATCATGGCATGTATAGGGCGAATGGGAAGGCAGGATGGTAATAAACTCTCTGCCTTCTCTATGGGGAGTCCAGCTGTTACTGAGCTTCCGTCGCTGTCCGATATTGCGTATCTTCCATTTCTGCAAGGATGTACCTGTACATTCCAGATAGATAGTTGGGGCCTGAATGTATAGAAGTCTGCCAGTGGTCAGAAAGCATTTATAGGGGATTGTCTGAGCGGTATTTTTTTTTTTTTTTTTAATGTAGATTGTAAGCCCAATATAGAGCTTACAATGTACAATTTTCCCTATCAGTATGTCTTTGGAGTATGGGATGGAAATCCACGCAAACACAGGGAGAACATACAAACTCCTTGCAGATGTTGTCTCTGGCAGGATTTGAACCCAAGACTCCAGTGTTGCAGTGCTGGGATGGGTGACTGTTGTGTAGTAATGTCCTCAGTGCTGAAGGAAGTAGAGACTGGTGAGGGAACTTGGAAGTATTGGAATGGGAAAGGCACAGAATTGGTAAGGCTAGGCTCACACCTGCGATTGCTCTCCGATGGGGGATTCCGCCTTCCATTCCACTTGAAAAATGCGGAGAGAAAAGCACTTTTCTCTCCACATTTTTCATCTTTTTTGGGTGGAAACTGGGCAGAAACCTGGCGTACCCCATTATAGTCTATGGGGTTTGCGTGTTTCCATGGGTAACCACTTTTTTAAATAATAAATACACAAGCATGAGGAAAGGGTATAAAAGATCAATAATTGACACCCGGAAGAAGGCTTTATAGCCGAAACGTGCGTAGGGGCCTGGTGTGTGGGCTGGTCAGTATACATGCATGCTGTATCTATGGGTATGTAGAAAAACTTTTCAGCTATTATGTTTCCTGCTCCATGCAGTCTATCCCTTACTGGTGTTTTGATTGACCATATGCATTTGCTTTGTGACTATTCCACCCTTGCTGACTGGACTAGCCAGCTATGAGTATATAGATATGACTGTGGATACATCTGATATCTGACATATTCTATACAAATTGGATTGTCCCTTTTTGCACTAGCCATGAATTTGTCACTTTATGACATATGTTAGAGATTATCTAATTATTTTTTACTTTGCCAAACTTTTTCAGATGCATTGGAGCATTTAACCCATTGTTTGATGTATACACACCCTTTACTTACTGAACCTGCCCTCATACCTACCTGTTGGTAGAATATGTCCTGTCACTTTTTAATATGTTGTCCCTTGTCTTTTGTAATTAATAAATAATAAATTTTATGATTATTGGTAGCATTTTCTTTCCGTTTCTTTTGTTAACCACTTTTTTAAAGCAGATTAGGCTTCTGTTTGGAGGGTCCCCCCGAACAGAAACCCGAATACAGGCGTGAACCTAGCGTAAACTAGTTTGTCTTTTTTATGGCACTCTGTACTTTACAAAAATAAATAGAAATAAATCCAATAATTACCAGCCGGACAATACCTTTAATCTGATAAATGAATGTCCTTTTAAGAACAAGTCTTTTTCCCACCTGTCATAAACCCACAATCGCACTGTTATTCAGGTCATCCTAGGTTTCCTAGCGCTCTAACCTTCTATGAGCCTGTTGTAGATGTTGTTTTTATCTAATCCTCTAGGAAATCATTGTTTGCCTTTTTGGATACAGTGGCCCAGATTTACTGATAGACAGAGAAAACTGAGACTGAAAATGTGCCAGATTTATCACAGTGACTGAGGATGGAGGATAGACTTGGCGTATCTTTAGCCTGTCTAGTCTAAATGCATACCCCCTTAGTTGGCTTGTTTTGAACATGAATTTTGATACATAATATTGGCACTTTTCTGGTACATCTTGGTGCATTCAACCCACGCACCTTTTTATGAGAAGAAAACTAGCCAAAACTAGGTGTGCGAAGATGCACCAATTTACAGCATGAAAAACCAAGATGTGCCAAATTTATGCCAATGTCTAGTCGCAACCACAATAGTAAATTTGTTAGACCTCGTGCACATCTGTGTTGGTAATCCATTCAGGAGAGTCCGCATCCGGATTACCGAACGCATTGGCAAGCAGTGTACGGTGAAATCACACGGACCCCATATGGGGTCCGTGTGCTTTCCGCACAGTCTCTGCATGGAATGATGCGGACTTCCCAAACCCCGAATCCCCGAGTCCTTTCTATTGGAGACGCTATATGGGACACTACTGCTGTGGAGCATTATTACTGTTTCAGAAACTATAGGAGAGGTATTACCAGTGGGGGCATGCCAGGGGGAATTATTGCTATAAGATGCACTATGGCGGCACCATTTCTAAATGTTATTACTAGAGATGAGCGAACACTAAAATATTCGAGGTTCGAAATTCGATTCGAACAGCCGCTCACTGTTCGAGTGTTCGAATGGGTTTCGAACCCCATTATAGTCTATGGGGAACATAAACTCGTTAAGGGGGAAACCCAAATTCGTGTCTGGAGGGTCACCAAGTCCACTATGACACCCCAGGAAATGATACCAACACCCTGGAATGACACTGGGACAGCAGGGGAAGCATGTCTGGGGGCATAAAAGTCACTTTATTTCATGGAAATCCCTGTCAGTTTGCGATTTTCGCAAGCTAACTTTTCCCCATAGAAATGCATTGGCCAGTGCTGATTGGCCAGAGTACGGAACTCGACCAATCAGCGCTGGCTCTGCTGGAGGAGGCGGAGTCTAAGATCGCTCCACACCAGTCTCCATTCAGGTCCGACCTTAGACTCCGCCTCCTCCGGCAGAGCCAGCGCTGATTGGCCGAAGGCTGGCCAATGCATTCCTATGCGAATGCAGACTTAGCAGTGCTGAGTCAGTTTTGCTCAACTACACATCTGATGCACACTCGGCACTGCTACATCAGATGTAGCAATCTGATGTAGCAGAGCCGAGGGTGCACTAGAACCCCTGTGCAAACTCAGTTCACGCTAATAGAATGCATTGGCCAGCGCTGATTGGCCAATGCATTCTATTAGCCCGATGAAGTAGAGCTGAATGTGTGTGCTAAGCACACACATTCAGCACTGCTTCATCACGCCAATACAATGCATTAGCCAGTGCTGATTGGCCAGAGTACGGAATTCGGCCAATCAGCGCTGGCCAATGCATTCTATTAGCCCGATGAAGTAGAGCTGAATGTGTGTGCTAAGCACACACATTCAGCACTGCTTCATCACGCCAATACAATGCATTAGCCAGTGCTGATTGGCCAGAGTACGGAATTCGGCCAATCAGCGCTGGCTCTGCTGGAGGAGGCGGAGTCTAAGGTCGGACCTGAATGGAGACTGGTGTGGAGCGATCTTAGACTCCGCCTCCTCCAGCAGAGCCAGCGCTGATTGGCCGAATTCCGTACTCTGGCCAATCAGCGCTGGCCAATGCATTCTATTAGCCCGATGAAGTAGAGCTGAATGTGTGTGCTTAGCACACACATTCAGCTCTACTTCATCAGGCTAATAGAATACATTGGCCAATCAGCGCTGGCCAATGCATTCTATTAGCTTGATGAAGCAGAGTGTGCACAAGGGTTCAAGCGCACCCTCGGCTCTGATGTAGCAGAGCTGAGGGTGCACAAGGGTTCAAGTGCACCCTCGGCTCTCCTACATCAGAGCCGAGGGTGCGCTTGAACCCTTGTGCAGCCTCGGCTCTGCTACATCAGAGCCGAGGGTGCGCTTGAACCCTTGTGCACACTCTGCTTCATCAAGCTAATAGAATGCATTGGCCAGCACTGATTGGCCAGAGTACGGAATTCGGCCAATCAGCGCTGGCCAATGCATCCCTATGGGAAAAAGTTTATCTCACAAAAATCACAATTACACACCCGATAGAGCCCCAAAAAGTTATTTTTAATAACATTCCCCCCTAAATAAAGGTTATCCCTAGCTATCCCTGCCTGTACAGCTATCCCTGTCTCATAGTCACAAAGTTCACATTCTCATATGACCCGGATTTGAAATCCACTATTCGTCTAAAATGGAGGTCACCTGTTTTCGGCAGCCAATGACTTTTTCCAATTTTTTTCAATGCCCCCGGTGTCGTAGTTCCTGTCCCACCTCCCCTGCGCTGTTATTGGTGCAAAAAAGGCGCCAGGGAAGGTGGGAGGGGAATCGAATTTTGGCGCACTTTACCACGTGGTGTTCGATTCGATTCGAACATGGCGAACACCCTGATATCCGATCGAACATGTGTTCGATAGAACACTGTTCGCTCATCTCTAGTTATTACTATTGGGAGCGTTATTGGGGCACTATCTCTAAAGGGGACATGATGAAAGAACATTATTAAGATGGGGTGCAAATGAATAATTCTGTACATACAAATTGGGAATCTTTTAAGACTCATGCAATGTTCCTGGTTTGCAGAAATCCATACACATGCTGCAGGGAACAAATTCCCACTTTTTTTTTTTTTTGCAGTTGCAGAATTTCGGCAATGAATCTGCCTTGTGTGAATAAATCGTATCCTTAAAAAACTATAGGCAGATGTGCTGTGAGATACCATTACAGATACAATACCACCAGACTCTTGTCACCAAACCTGCTTGTTAGCCCTGTCTAGTTCGGTTAGAATAGCTGTGACTCTTTATATCTCTCGAGTTGACAACTAATACTTAACCTTCTGTCAAGAGGCTGGAGGGCTATTTGGAGTCACGACAATGCAGGTTTCACAGCAGGGTGATACAAGGTACTGCTAAATAGATCTGATTTATACAGTATGGGGATGATTTATCGGACCTTGTTTGCCAGTTTTATGGCATACTAGCTGGTACCCGCGACTTCGTCTGCAGTGATTGTAGAAGTGGGTATATACAGGCGTGGGTAAGGTTTTTGTACTGTGTATAAGGTATGGGATATGAAATGTAACTTTGTATCTTGTTGTTGCTTTAATTCAGAGAATACGTGAGACTTTTGTGTTGCTATACGGTGTTGTGAGAAACTTTACATAGTGACTTTGGGACAGAAGTATTTGAAGTTAACCCTTTCCCGTCGATGGCATTTTTTGATTTTGGTTTTTCATTTTTGACTCCCCTCCTTCTAAACCCCATAACTTTTTTATTTATCCGCTCCCAGAGTCATATGAGGTCTTAATTTTTCTTGGTACAAATTTTTCTTCATGATGCCACCATTATTTATTCTATATAATGTACTGGGAAGCAGGGAAAAAATTCTGAATGGGGTGGATTTGACCAAAAAATGCATTTCTGCGACTTTCTTAGGGGCTTTGGTTTTACGGCGTTCACTGTGCAACCAAAATGACATGTCCCCTGTATTCTGTGTTTCGTTACGATGCTGGGGATACCAAATTTATATGGTTTTATTTACATTTTGACCCCTTAAAAAAATCCAAAACTGTGTTAAAACATTTTTTTTTGAAAAGTCGTCATATTCCGACAGCTGTAACTTTTTTATACGTCCATGTACGGGGATGCATAGGGCATCTTTTTTTGCGGGGCCGGGTATACTTTTTAGTTCTACCATTTTCGGGAAATGTTATTGCTTTGATCACTTTTTATTCAAATTTTTATCAGAATCAAAAGAGTGAAAAAACGGCGGTTTGGCACTTTTGACCATTTTTCCCGCTACGGCGTTTACTGAACAGGAAAAATATTTGTATAGCTTTGTAGAGTGGGCGATTTCGGACGCGGGGATACCTAACATGTATGTGTTTCACAGTTTTTAACTACTTTTATATGTGTTCTAGGGAAAGGGGGGTGATTTGAATTTTTAATCCTTTTTATTTGTTTTTATATGTTTTTTACTTTTTTTTTAACTTTTTTTTTGCATTTATTAGACTTCCTAGGGGTATTGACATGGGTGGGCGGTGTCGCGGATTGTCAGAGCGGTGGGGGTCGGCAAACATGGCTGCTCCGGAGCGTTAAAGAGAGCCTCCTGGAGTATCGTTAAGGGGAGGGGCAAAGTGGTAAAGTATATGTATATGTGATTGTGTGGGGTTAGGGGCTAGGCTGTAGAGGGCAATATGAATTTTGTGGCTTGCTATGGTCCAAAGTGTGTGAGATTGCAGAGATGGTGGTGTGAGTTTGGGTTTTGTGGGGGTCCTGGCACAAATGTATGTGCGCTATTGTGACGAAAAGTAGCCTATTGTGCAATCGGGTGTATTAACTATGTTTGTGGAAACTTTCAGCCAAATCGGTTGAGCGGGTTTTGCGTGATTGAGGAACAAACATCCAAACATCCAAACACACAAACCCACAAACATCCAAACTCACAAACTTTCACATTTATAATATTAATAGGACAAGGCATGCAAGAGTCACATTTTTTGGTACATGCCATTTACTACCATGGTCCACACTTTTTAAAAAAATTGGGTTGAGTATGACTGGGATCAAGAACAGATTTACTAGAACTTGCATCGTAATACTGGCGCAACTTATGGCCACAATCTACACCACCTGCTGTCTGGAGTAGATTTTAATTCTGGCACAGAGGACCTACTGAGATCAGAATTATTAAGAAGTCGGAGCCTCTTGACAATTAAGGCGCCGCTCACTCTGGCATAGCCGATTATTAAGATTAGTTTAGCACATGCCACATTTAATAAATTGGCCTCTATATACCAATTATCCTATAAAATAACATATTACTGGGCTTGTGTCCAAAGATTGAAACATCATATATGAAGCTGAACACAATGTCCATGGGGAAATAAATTCATGACATCATAAAGAAATGTATAGTATCCTCTATGCTCGACATGTTTGTACATTCACAAACTGTTCCTTTTTTTCTTGCCGCTATATTTGCTGTAAAATTTGAAAAATGTTAATAAAATAAGATTTGGAAAAAAAAAAAAAAAGAAATGTATATAATAGGGTCTTGTTTAAAATGGAAATAGGGGTCTTAGAGGCCTGTTTGTATGTATAAGGTCCATATAAAGCTCCTGCACATTTTCTGTTTTTCTGTAAGTATTGTCTAGAACACTCAATATAGTCACATAGAGAGATGTTCATGTGGGCAGCGAAACTCAAGTCATAAAGATGAATATTTTATAGGTGGATATATTCCAAGATCATGCTATTTGCTCTGGAATATGCGGGTTCTTTTGTCGTGAAGTAATTCTTCACCCATATTATTCTCTACTCCAGTGCTGCAAAGTAACTGTATTCACCGAAATATTCATATACAGCTAACCCTACATCCATGTTCAGTAGTGTCCATTTCCATCAAATTACCCCCTACCTGCCCCAACAATAACTAGGCAAGAACACAAGTCTAGTCTTAAGCCACATACCTTTGATAACACTCAGCTTACCACTTTTCATCCAATATCCCCATACACGTGCATGTCCAGATTGGTCAACCATGCAATTATTTTCATTAAGTCTCATGCTAGGTTCACATCTGCACTCCATTACTGTTCAGAGATTCTGTCCCCCATTCTGCTTGAGAAATTTTTCAGGCGGAAAGCAGGAAGTCCACATGATAGTCTATGTGATCTGCAGGTTTCCGCGGGTAAGTGGATTGTGTTTCCATTTTTGGGTGCCCAAGCAGACCTGAAGAATGCAGATCCAATGCAGGTGTGAACCTAGCATCAGCCACACTTCTCTAAATGTGTTGGAATTCTACATGACCAAAGTTTTCCCGGTAACATCTGCTTGATAACCTGTCCAAGTCCAAGAAATTTACTGAATTTATGGTGATATACATGACCAAGTGATCAAGACAAAAGACCATCACCAATAAGATGGTTAGAGAAAATCTTGAAAACTCTTCAAAATTATAATTATTTATATTTGTGAAATATTAAATTTTTAATTGTCTACCAATTGTATTTGGTTCTGTTCCTGGGAAACCTCTTTAATGTCCCGTCACTGAGCATCTGATCTGTATACTGGCATATCGGTCGCCATTTTCCTCACATGGCCAAATGAGCATGGCAACCAATTCGGTCCCACAATAATGGAGTCCCAAAGTAAATGATTGGGCTCGGGGTTGAACAAAGTTGCAGGAGGGCTCTAAACAAAAAATGCAATTTGTACCTCCTAAGAACTACTTGGAATTGGGATGTGGTTACTCCTTGGGTAATAAAGTCTGAAAGGTTATGGCCTCTTGGAAACTTTTTTGATTTGGTCATAATGAGGAAATCAGAAAAGGTTCTACGTGATATAATATATCTAATAAAATATTGAAAGCAAAAATCCCTGGATAAAAACTTGCTCATGTTCTGGGGTCATGCAAAAATCCAGCACATTGCTTGAGGTTAGGATGACTGATACTCCAAACCCATAGGCTACTCAGCCCAAACAAGGTATATAGCTAGGGTATTGCCAGTACCCGTATTGTACCCTCTGTTTGGATTGTTGGTAGATTATCATATAGCTACAGATATCTCCAAGCCCGGGACTCTCGCATACAGGGTGTACAAGGTATTTAGATAGGGTATTGCCAGTACCCGTGTTATACCCTCAGTTTGGATTGTTGGTGGATTATCATATGCCTACAGATATCACCAAGCCCCGGACTCTCGCATACAGGGTGTACAAGGTATATAGATAGGGTATTGCCAGTACCCATGTTGTACCCTCTGTTGGGATTGTTGGCGGATTATCATATGGCTACAGATATCACCAAGCTCTGGACTCTCGCATACAGGGTATACAAGGTATTTAGATAGGGTATTGCCAGGACCTGTTGTACCCTCAGTTTGGATTGTTGGTGGATTATCATATGGCTACAGATATCACCAAGCCCTGGACTCTCGCATACAGGGTATACAAGGTATATAGATAGGGTATTGCCAGTACCCGTGTTATACCCTCAGTTTGGATTGTTGGTGGATTATCATATGGCTACAGATATCACAAAGCCCCGGACTCTTGCATACAGGGTGTACAAGCTTTATAGATAGGGTATCGCCAGGACCTGTATTGTACCCTCTGTTTGGATTATTGGCGGATTATCATATAACTACAGATATCACCAAGCCCCGGACTCTCGCATACAGGGAGTACAAGGTGACACCAGCTTTGATATATCAGCTTGTTTCTCGATAAACATGTCAGACATTTTATATAAATCTTATTTCTATTGCACATTGTTTTCCCGTTCTCTGAATTCAAGCAATGGATATTCTTCCTTTAAGTATCAACATCTCCACATAGAACGCAAAGTGAAAAGTGAGGAAGCCCTTCGACTACTGTAATTGTTTCTCTTAATGAAATCTTTTATAGGCGTAATAACAATATAAATGTCTTGTATTTTATGTGACTATTATTACATCCGACGCACTTAGAAGCTCAAGTACATGCAAACATACAGTATATACATGTTCCTGGGCATAACCATGACAACCGGAATAAAATCATGCACAATAGAAACAAACTTTATATCAAGTAACTTCTTTATTTCGTGACTAAACAGTTTTCTATCTAAAAATAAGATATGAGCTAATGTTACAAAAAAATCTCATCTACATTGTTTAACCAAAATGCAAATCACTGATTTACAAGGTTTACATCCTTTAGCAACTCCAGATTAATTATTGTGACAATATCGTTACAGTACACGACACCATTTATACGCATAGCAGAGCCGAGTTTGGTAGAACTTGCTGCAATATAACCATGGATGAGTTGTAATTTTCTATGGCACCAAGGTTAGATACCCCCAAATGTAAAGCACCATGGAATTAATGGTGCTATATAAAAAAATAATAATAATAATAATAATAATAATAATATACCAATAAACACAGCATGACCCTGAGCTAAGGGCAGCCGCAAATGGAAAAAAATAAAGATAAATGAAAACATATCTGAAAATTGTGTATTCATATGTAAATTGAAATGAGTTGGGAGTGGGAGGACGGCACCCATAGAAGGACAAGCTGCGGAAGTGATAGATGATATTTCCCTAAGGCTATGTTCACACCTTTGTTAAAAGCCTCTGCAAAAATGCTGCAGTATGCTGCTCTTCTTTGGTAACATGATGGGCTGAATGGAGTCACTGCAGCATAGCTCTCATTCAGGTGAATAGGAGCTGATCTGCAGTACTTGGTCTGGCCACTAGTGTCGAGCGAGTAGTATTCGATCGAATACCTCGCCAGCATAGGAATGCGTGTAATCGGCCGAACACCAAGGGGTTAAACGCATCGAATATTCAATGCGTTTAACCCCTTGGTGTTCGGCCGATTACACGTATATCTATGCCGGCGAGGTATTCCATCGAATACTACTCGCTCAACACTACTGACCACTATACAGAGAACAGAGCTGTCTGCTGCATTCTATGGGGCAAGTTTATTGAGACTGGCATATCATATGCCAGTCTTCATAAACAATCAAGGGCTGATTTGCTTATGCTCACGTGATTTTCAGTTCCCTCCTATGTGTTTTAGCTGCTGAGAACTGCTGATCTCTGGGGGTGCCGGGTGTCAGACCTCTAGCAATCTGTTATTAATGATCTGTGCTTAGGATATTTTTAGCACAGAAAACCCATTTAAAGGCCATATCCACTAAGAATTCCAGGAAAGGATATGTAAACATTCCCATATGAGAAAGGAACTGTGGCACCTAGTAAAAGATCCCTTTAAGGCTCCATCTAGTAAACTTACTTGCATATTCTATCTGTATGATTGTGATGCATAACATATATATATGATTGGAAAGTAAAGTGGAAATTAAAGTGGAGAGTGGAAGCAATGAGAGACTAACTAATATATACACAACACAAGAGGATCGCAGCTGTGGGGTCATAATTTAGGTAAGTATACTGCAGACTATGGTTTATCAGGCAAATGTCAATGAAAGTAAGAGTCCATCTTTCAACAATGTTATTTTGGCTCCAAAATTTAGTGTTGTTTTGATGCAGAGCTTTTAATGCCTAGAGCTAACATAGATTAAAACTTAAGGAATCACTCCAGAAAATAAAAAATATTTCATAGTATACCAAGGAAAACAGTATAGAAGGGTCTAGTAAACTAGGATATTCCATACAAGGCTATAGAATAACACATACATTAAAGAGGACCTTTCACGTCCTCGGGTGCATACGGTTTTATGTACCGCTAGAGAGCCGATAGTGTGCTGAATTCAATGCACTGTTGGCTTTCCCATTATGTGCCCCGTGGCTAGAGATATCAGTACCATTACCAATCTCTTCCCACTGTCAGAAGGGAATTTCTGACAGTCTAGTTGGGCTGTGAGGAACGTCCCCCTCCTGACAGTACTCGTCCATAGCCCTGTACTGTCAGAGGGGACGTTCCTCAGTACTAGTCTATGAACAAGTACAGTCATGGGGGAACGTTCCTCACAGCTTATCATCATCACTAAGTGGGCAGAGATCTGACAGTAAGCAGTGATCGGAGCTGTTATAACGGCACCGATATCTCAAGCCCTGGGACACATAATGGGAAAGCAGAATTCAGCACACTGTTGGCTTTCTACCGGTATATAAACCCGCTTGTGCCTGAGGACATGAAAGGTCCTCTGTAAAAATAGAGGCATCTATTGAATATATACATGCTTGTGTATACATTCTATAGAGCCCATTAATGTCTCCGTTTCATGTGCAACCTTCCAGTCTACATCTTCCATTATGCCTGTGGCTATTCAGAGGTAGAGAGGGTAAAGGCTCACCATGACATTGCATTTTTTATGCTTAGTCATTCCTATAGGTAGAATGTGTTGAATCTCTGTGACATGGACAGTGACTACTTTAGTTATGAAAGTCCTGACTCACATTATATATTTTCCAGTGTAAAGTCAGAATATTCTAAATCCCATAGTTGATGGGAAGTCAGCTCAAGAGAGACAGGGCAGCAAGTTCTAGACTTGTAGTTAGGCTGCTATAACATTCTAGCTGCATGCGACCACCATTAGTGGGAGCTAAGGAGTTTAAAAGAAGTACCGTATCTTCCAGGCTTAATAATTGATGACTACATGCTTAGAATAGATCATCAATTGAAGATCAGTAGGGTTAACACCATGGACCCCAACAATCAGCTGGTTCGGTGTTCACATGAGTGCTACAGCCTCTTCATCAGTCACCAAACAGTGTTGTACCTTTATATAGTGACTATTTGGATAGTATCATATCTCAGCCCACTCACTTGAATGGGATTGGACTGCAAACAGATCATATGACTGATGACCTCGACATCAAATGACCTGCAAAGTTAAAGCCACTCCCACTTCTGATCTTCCTGGGTCCTGGGTTTCGGACCCCAACACATCTTCAGTTGATGACCTATCCTAAGGCTTATGAAGGGGATTTGGAGCTCTGTATCAGAAAAAATAAAGTTCTGATTCTACAAAGATATATTAGCAAATGAATGGATTCAGACATAGAACCTAGTTAGATTAATAGAAGAATGGTGTTTCAGGGGGGACATTCACTTTAAGGTAGCACCACGGCCTCCTGGGATGTAAATCCGCCTCTGCACAGGACTAAAGACATATCTAGTGATTTAACTTGAAACTGAATCTGCAACATCTAATAATTCCTATTCCTATCTTTCCATGAGAACATATGTATATATTCTTTTTGTAGGTATATGTTCCTTTTGTATAGAAATTCTGCCTTTCCTCCAAAAAAGAATAGGCTTCCATGCTTTGAGCGAATAAACCACAGAGTGTGGCACACTTGATGGAGGAGAGAATAAAGGAATGTGAGAGAAGAGAGGGTGGAGGAGGAGGAGAGTGCGAAAGGAACAAAAAGAGGCAGATGTGTGTGGGGGGGGAGACGCTTGGAGGTGTGGGGAGAAGGTGTAGAGGGAGTGGTAATCTGCGATTCTGGGAATACAAGATGTAGAAACATGAAGGGAACATAGAGAAGAATAAGGCAGAAGAATGAGTGCGCTGCAAAATAAAAGAGAACGGTGACAGCAGCTGAGGTGTGTGGTGGCGAGAGGAAGAAGGTGTTAAGAACGGCAGAAGCAGAGAATCAGCAGTATGTTGATATAAATAGAGAAAGAATGAGAGCGATAGGGACAAAACCTGGAGGGAGACACATGTGCGGGGCGTGCGGAGGAGAGAAAATTCTCTACTGTACTCAACCATTTAAAAGAGAAATTGCAAACCCATTAAGGGTAAGACAATGGACGACAACACAAGACATCGCATCACAATGCCTGCTTTTCTGCCTCCGTTTCTTAAAAAAAATGTACATGCTGCCAAAGAAATCAATAGCGGGGTCAATATGGCACCGAAAAAGTTAAGGGTCTCCCCGAAACACATGGCCGCCCCCTCCTCAGACAAGCACACTCCCTCCCTCGCACCCACACAGACTAAAACAAACAGTGCATGGTGTTTTCATATGGTAATGCTTCTCCATCTCCTAACGAGGCTGTTAATTAGAGCTGTGTGCAGCGCGGCAGGAGGAGGGGTTGTGGCAATGTGATTAGAACGTGTTGCTGTGGGTTAATTCCAATGCAGAGGGACATGCAGAGCATTGCACCACATTGAAATGTGGATTATACTGCTAGAAGGGAGGTGGGGGTCCTTGTGTATGAATGCGAAGGAGGGAGTGGGAAAAGATGTGTCATTTTTATACGTGATGCTGAAAGACAGCTTCCCGCTATTCTACTGCCTTGTACCAGTGGGGAAAAGGAGCAGAGAGGGGGTGCCTAATGAGGAAAAGAAAGAGAGCGATAGGAATATGGCTAGGAAAGGAAAAGGCCATGGGAAAATGTCAATTAAAGGATATGAGGGATAGAAGACGGAATATGACATATCCAGAGATGGGTGCTAATAAATGAATGACTCTGATGTACATATAACGTATATCATATATTTTACTGGATGGGAATTCTCTCTAATATACATATAAAACAGGGAGCAGTGCTGTGATTAAATAGGAGATATCACAGATATGTTCATGTAACCAGTGGACTGGACTAAATCCAGGAACGTAGGGATTACAAGCGTACAGGCTAAATAGAAAAAGACCATGGTGGAGCAGATCCAGAGACGATACACATGACTGCAGACGGAGATCAATATGAAAATTGTCTTAGGCGGATGAATGAGAAGACTGAAGTGAAAAAGAAAAAACTACGGTATGTAGTAGCTGATCCTCACATTCCTTCAGACACAATGATATCCAATGAGAAGGACAAAAAAATCTAGAAGATATATAATATCACATTGCCAAAATATAGAATAATGTTCAAAATATTAAATTAAAGATATTGCCAAATATTAGAGAACAAGACGGTGTTGAATAAAATCTGAAACTATGTTTCTAAAGAAGTGGCGTACATAGAACTCTGAAGTACCCATAGATTACAATAGAGCCCTTTGTTGCTGTTGCCATCACACCTTGGGCAGTCAGTCTTACAGCTTGCTACAACCTCAACTCCTTCTAAAACTAGTCAACTCCGAATATCAACACTAAATGCATCTGTAGGATTCAGTTGTCAAAAACGGGATGGAGTTGGATACAGTGGGATATGTTGCAGTCTTCCACCAGAGGAATATGTCAGGAGTTATTCCAAAATACACTTACCATGAAAGTCAAAAATGAGATGTAAAAATAGGTTTTAACATCTGCTGACAGCCAACTATCACATACATGCATCTGGTGGCAACATCAGGGCAAAAAATATCTCATCCAAGCACTACAAAGTACTTTGTCATGTTCGACAACAATAAGATTTATAGGTAGCCTAAATGTGCTTTATATGTTAAAGTTTTTGTGTGCAGTTTCTGAAGCCAAAACCAGATGGGAATCATAATGGGAGATAACTTAAGATACCGAACTGACCAAGGAATTTGACATAGGAATCGGGACAAATCAGCAGACAATAAGTGGCAAAACAGTAATACTGTTATATCTAGAGATGAGCGAATACCGTTCGCTCGAGTAGATATTCGATCAAATATTAAGGTATTCAAGGTATTCAATTCCAATCAAATACCACTCGGTAAATGCAGTAAAAATTTGTATCCCCTCCCACCTTCGCTGGCGCTTTTTTTGCACCAATAACTGTGCAGGGGAGGTGGGACAGGAAGCAGGAAAACGTAGGCATCAGAAAAAAATAGGAAAAAGTCATTGGCTGGCTAAATCAGGTGACCTCGGATTTATAAGGATAGTGGCAGCCATATTCGTGTCAGATGTGGTTTGGTGAGATAGGGAGAGACATCGTAGTGAGGGTCAGATAGGGATTAGCTTCTGCTAGGCAGGAAAGTTGAAAACAAAAAGATCTTTTCAGAGCTACACTGCAGGAAGAGTGTATATACTGAACCGTATATACACTCAACCTGCCAAAACCTCACAAAAATAGGGCTCAAATTGATTACAAGTGGTATACACTATATACTTTTACCATAGGGGTGAGAAGAAAGCTTAATACTGTCATCACCTGTATACATCTGAAAATGCATCAGGGTATCACAAAGGGACGGGGACCATGACAAGTAAGGGGGAGTGGAAATTGCTTCCAGCGGCATTTGCACCAACCAGTCAGCCATTACCTCCAGGCATGTAGTAACTCAACAGTCTGCCTCTCCTGGCGATGTAGTGGCTGTGGAACCGCAACAAGCATGTTCCATCAACAGTACTAATGACGAGACACAGTTCCATGTTTCTGTGCCAGCTCACAACACCACCACCACTGTTAAAAACTAATTAGAATAACCCCATTAAAGCTCACCCCAAGGGCCTTACAAATAATGTTTTAGGGCTCAACCCAAGGGCCTCAAAAATAATGTTTTAGGCCTCACCCCAAGGGCCTGAAAAATAATTGTTTTTGGCTCACCCCCAAGGGCCAAAAACTAAAAGTCTGCTGATTAAAGGCTCAATTCACCCAAAGGGCCTAAAACACTGCTGTTTAAAGGGTCAACTCACCCCAAGGGCCAAAATCACTGTTGGTTAAAGGCTCAACTCACCCCAAGGGCCAAAAACATTGCTAGTTAAAGGCTCAACTCACCCCAAGGGCCAAAAACATTGCTGGTTAAAGGCTCAACTCACCCTAAGGGCCAAAATCACTGTTGGTTAAAGGCTCAACTCACCCCAAGGGCCAAAAACAATGCTGGTTAAAGGCTCAAATCACCCCAAGGGCCAAAAACTAAACCACTGCTGGTGCAAGGCTCAACTCACCCAAAGGGCCTAAAACTCTGCTGGTTCAAGGCTCAACTCACTTTTTTGATGATACAAGCACTATATGACCGTTCCACCAAGGCTAAACTCACTTTAAAGGCCTAATACTCTGCTGGTATACGGCTCAACTCACCCCAAGGGCCTGAAGCTAAGTTTGGGGTTTGAAAAGTAAATGTTTGTATGGCTCAGCTTAAGGGCCTGTAACTTAATTTGGAAGGGCTCACGTGAAGGGCCACAAAAGTAATTTTTGAAGGTCTCACCACATTACACACATATTAACAATGACAGTTAAGGGTGGGGGCTTTTGGATTTCCCATTGCCTATGCCATCTGTGGTTGTCATGGGCAACGTGATTTAAAGGGGTGCATGCCAATGTTTCTTTAGCTTAAAATTTGGGTTTCTGTCCATACTATTGTAGAGGAAAGAAGGTTTCCAAGTATTTTTCCACTTTCATAGAGGTTCTATTAAGTGTGGAAAGTGTCTAGTTGATAGGCTGTGATGTTGGGGTAATACTGGGACTTGGGCGTGTTAGATGCCCCCAGACATGTTTCCCCTGCTGTCCCAGTTGCATTCCAGGGTGTTGGCATCATTTCCTGGGGTGTCATTGTGGACTTGGTGACCCTCCTGAGTCGAATTTGGGTTTCCCCTGAAACGAGCATTTTTCCCCCTTAGACTATTATGGGATTCAATATTCGGTCGAATAGTCAAATATTGAGGTTCTACTCAAAACGAATTACGAATATTGAATATTTCACTACTCGCTCATCTCTAGTTATATCATCTGTATTTATTACTAGACCATGCACTAATAACACATTTCCATGCTGCTATTTCACACTCTACCAGTTAGTGCCATCCTACTGGAGGCTCATCCTCAATAATAACTGTGTCACTCTATGGAGTTTGTTGTCCCCTGTCCTAATCACAATAGGAGAGAAAGTATAATGGACAAGGAATATTACTCCTCTTTTTTCAATCCAGTCCTGGTTTTAAAAACTGCATGGAAAAACCTGAACATGTAAATGAAGCATAAAAGAGAAGAGCAGTCTGAACCTCAAGCTGTTTCCGTTTCACCAGTTTGATAATGTTACTGTGATTATAGGGAGCATTATGCAGATCCACAAAACCCAACAGGAGGCTTGAGCTTGGCTCCCAATTCACATGGGCCCCATGCCTTGTCTAATGTGCTGTTTCTGGAGGCCGAGGCCTTTCTTTGTTATAAAGGAGCATTTTTAAAAAGGTCACACTCAGCACTGCCATGGCTAAGAGAAGCATTGCTAATAATAACATTACATTACAAGTACCATAGTACATTACATTATATTATTAGACAATTACTCTTTACACATCATAAGTCTATTAACGCAGATTGTGTAAAGAAGTATATTTCCCATAATATAATATAATATAATATAATATAATATAATATTAGTATTTCCCATACTGTATATTAATAATATTAATATAATAATATAATATTAGAATTTTCCATAATATATCATATAATTCTGCATTATGTTAGTCCTACTAGTAATTTATGAATAAATTGACAGCTGGGTGTTACCAGTTATTGGTGTAACCCTGTACACTTTCCATCTGGATGTTACCAGTTACTGGTGTATCCAGTGGCGTAACTACCGGGGTAGCAGGGGTAGCGGGTGCGACAGGGCCCGGGACATTAGGAGTCCGGCGACATCTGCTATTGCTGTTTTTTCTTAATAGGCCGAGTTACTCCAGCTGGTAATGGGCCCTATTTACTTACTGATCCTGGCAGCGGCTGGGATCGGTAAGTGACACCACGGGCCCCACAAATACTATTATTATACTTGGAGGTCTTTTCAGACCCCCAAGTATAATGATCGGAGGTCCGGGAGAGGTAAGAGAACATAAAAAACATTGTTACTTACCTTTCCGGTCGCTAGACAGGCTTCGGACCTAGTTGTGTGACGTCCCTGACATCACATGACGTCTTCGATTATTATACTCTGAGTCTTCGATTATTATACTCTGGGGTCGGAAAAGACCCCAGAGTATAATAATTGTTCATGGGTATCCACAATGTGGCATAATAGTGTGTGTATGGGCCACTATGGGACATAATACTGTGTGCAGGGGTCACTATGGGACATAATACTGTGTGCAGGGGCCACTGTGGGGCATAATACTGTGTGCAGGGGCCATTATGGGGCATAATACTATGTGCAGGGGCGACTATGGTGCATAACACTGTGAAATTTGGGGGGTGGCCAAAAGTTCACCACGGGGCCCTGCCATTTCTAGTTACGCCACTGGGTGTATCCTTGCACACTTCCTAGCTGAATGTTACCAGTTATTGGTATATCTCTGCACACTTCCCATTTGGGTGTTACTAGTTATTGGTGTATCCTTGCACACTCCCCTACTGGGTGTTACCAGTTATTGGGGTATCCTTGCACACTTCCCATTTGGGTGTTACTAGTTATTGGTATATCCCTGCACACTTCCCAGCTGGGTATTACCAGTTATTCGGGTATCCTTGCACACTTCCCATGTGGGTGTTACCAGTTATTGGTGTATCGGTGTTTTTTTAAACGGTTTTTGGAGAATTTTTTTTTCCTCCAGCACAGTGTATGGAACTTGAAAAAACCATTAGCAGTTTTTGCCAATTCCGCACCCAAATCCGCAACGTGGATTTTCCACCTCCCATTGACTGCATTGGGTTTTTTCAGGCAGAATCCGCCTGAAGGAATCTTTTTTTGGGAAGCGGAAAAATAAAGCGAGCGGAACCCCTACAACTCTATGGGGAAGCATTTTTCCACATGGATTCTGACGCGGTTTCAGCGTTAAAATCAGCGCTCAAAAACTTCGTTTGAATGGACCCTAAGGCCTCCTTGTGAATGGAGTACCAATGGCTCCATTCACATCTATGTGGCTACCGGAACTGTAATCTTTGGCAGTGCCCGCAGTCCCATGGAATTTAACAGAGTGCCAGTCACACAAGCGCAATGGTGTCCATTCACAAGGAGGCCTTAAGGGGACTTTTAACATATTATTAAAGGGAGTCTACCATTTCATATACAGCTTTTATCACAGTATTACAGAGCACATTACAGTCATAAACATCATACTTTTGTTATGTATGTCACTTTTATAGAACTGGAGAAAAACAACTCTGAAATCTTATGTGGAAGTTGGTGCAATGGAGGCGGTCCTTCAGCCCTGGCAGTACTAGTCAAGTAGATGGGTGATGTCATAACAGTGGAGGATCAACTAGCACTACATGGGGTGGCGCAGACATCAGATTGTAGTGCTTTGGAATCTGAAAGCCGACCCCCAGTGCATCAACTGCCTCATTTACATAAGATTTCAGAAGTGACACTCAAAACAAAATTACGTTGTCTATGACTGTAATGTGCTCTGTAAACTGGTGGTGGAAGACAGTTTTATACATAGGGGCATAACATAAATTATACAATATGACTTCACAATGGCTAGGCCAACATCCTAGGACATCTAATGGCTCCATTTGTATCTCATGATGTTTTACCTCCTTGCGGCTTTGTGGCCAAATCTAACAGGTAGGAGAAAATTTACTCTTCTGACTATTTTTTCCATTGCAATACAGTAGGTGAAATACCAGTAAACCTAGACCGAACAGCTTATGTCAGAATGGCATATGAAAGTAGTCCTCATATCGAGTGTAGAAAATGCTGCTGTCACATTAGAGTGCCAGAGGAATGCTTGACATAGAGTAACACAAAAGTACTAGATGAGTGCTCAAAACCCAGAATTATCAAAGCAGCAGAAGAATGCTTCACATTCAGAAACATAATAAGAGTGACACTTTGCATATAAAGCAAAAGAACCCAAAATAGGTGAAATACGGACATAGCAAAGGAATAGATAAAGCAGGTTGATTTAACAGCTTAAAGAAAGCCAATAAGCATGGTTTAACAGGCAAGAACTTTTATTATCACAAAGCCTAATATGGCCAGTCATTTTCAATAGCTGTTGGCAAAAACTGGTTTAGCTGACAGTTATTCTTCTTGACCCCCTGTTACACATGTAGGCTTGTGTTGTAAATGGGGAAAACATGATATGGGCTCTATGGCTTGGTGATCGGCTCATCGGCAAAACACAATTAGGAAATTATTGGGAATAAGAGATCCAAGGAACGCTTGTTCCCAATAATATACCTGATTATCCAACTAGGTAATAGGTCCTTAAGCTTCTGATGGTGACTTATTCCACTTACGATCAAAAGGACCAAGTGACCATCAACTGTTCCTGCTGAACTGTAAGTGAGATATAGGTGGCTGTCTCTGAAGGAAAGACACAACTTCTCAAGAACATAGAGTCACTAATTTGTTACCTAAGGACAGTAACCATCAGCCCTATAAATGAAGAAGTCAAACCCACATAATACTATATATATATATATATATATATATATATATATGTTTGTGTGTTATCACTGCCACTTCTTCGCCAAGAGCAAGGATTATTTTTGCACTCAATAATGGTCCATGAGGTTAAAGCCCATCGTTCAATAGTGAAACTCCATGACAGGTCATATTTGACAACTACTTACAGAGAAAATCCAGTTAAATGACCATTTCATAAGTCAGAAATATGAGAAGGACAAATTGTTGGCATTTTGGTGTAGTATAAAAGGGTGCAGAGAATGACTGGTTACAAGGGGTTTAGCAAATGTATCAGTCGCAACAAGTTTTCCATAGCCAATAGGCTAAAGTTGTGGATGATCTCAATCAAATGAAATATTTGATGCATGGAATTTAACAATAAACATTTTAGTCTACCGATGACATCATCATCTGGAAAGAAGTCAGCCATGTTTGAAAGATCTTTCACTCTTCTAAATGGTCTATTGTTCATGAACAACCTTGTCTTGAAAGAACGTTCTCAGGAAGATTTCTTGCCCTTCATTCATCTTTTGCCCATAAGGTCAGTCTGATAGACTGTAACAGCCAATATGGACTACAGTGCATGGTCGCATCTGCGAAACAATCGTTCACCACACCATCATTCGTTCAATCACTGTTCTACCATTAACCTACTTCTATCTAATGTGTATGGCCGCCTTTAGATTACTCGGAGCTTTAGCCCGATGCAGAATTGGCACTTGGCAGCTTTCATTATTACATTACTCAGGTTAGGCAGAAAACGTCTATCGTAGATATCATTACTGATAATCATATTTATGCACTTAACTGAGACTGCTGGTAACAAGGTAATAAAACCAAATTATAATGCTCCAGCTAATGTTGACATATGATATATTTCCATATTCAGGCTTCTCTGTAGCAAATAACAGATTCACAAATAAATTATTCATTAGGGAGTCTGAAATAATAAATAATTTCAATGGGAATTCTCTCAGGGATTCTCTCTAACTTTTCCTGAGGAACACATATGCCTACGCCCAAATACTTGAGGACACCCCAACTTTAGGCAATGTTTATGTGGGGGGTTTTAAGTTATGCTGGGCTATTCTTGCCATCGAACATTATGGAAAACCTAAGGCAATCCACCAACATAAGTGTGAACACAGTCTTAGCTTTGACATTATAAATACTGCACTTTACTGAGTTATAGTTTTGGTACCAATCTTAAATTTATGGGGTTTTTTTAACTGTAGGTGGCAGAGCAGAGTTACTTCTGAAATAGGCACAAGAATTCTGGTACAATGTGTGGCAAAAAAAGGCATACATGTCTCAAATAGGGTTGAGCCGACCTTGAGATTTCCGATCATTTTCCATTCGAACCAGATCCCAATGCAAGTCAATGGGATTTTTTTAATAATTGAAGATCGGATTTTAAAAACGATCCTATTCACTACACAGCATGGAGTCTTAAAATTGAACTCTTTAATTGTTAGACTCCATGCTGTGTAGTGATTTAAAAAAATCCTCTGGCTATTTAGTCCCCCCTGTTCTCGTTCCTCACGTCTCCCCCGTTCTGTACCCGCCCACACTCTCCTAAGCCACAAGCCCTGCCTTCTTCCTAGGTCTGTAACACTAACCTGGGAGGCAGGGGCAGTGAGGCGAGAAGAGGAGCAAGAAAAGCGGGGACCAGACCAGCGATCTGTGCAGGTAAGTGTTAGCTACTAGAGATGTTAGCTAGTCTCCCATTAGAATGAATGAACACAGCCGGCACGCAGGGGGTTAAGTAGCCGGACGCCGACACAGGCTGTGTGCCGGCTGCATCCATTCATTCCTATGGCACCTAGCTAACATTATTAGCTCTTCCCACAATGCTTGGCCAGTAGCAAAGCATTGTGGGAAATAACCTCCGACCTCAATCCCGCCTAAAAATATCGGGATCTGAATTCCGATCGCGATCGTGAAATTTACTCGATCGTCGATCAGAATCCGATCTTTTCCGATCCCGATTGCTCAATCCTAGTCTTAAACCATATTTATTAACAGTTTTTAGACACTTTCTAACAATTCATGGACTTGCTGGGCAAGGGGTGTGGCTTATTGGAAATGGGAGTTACTTACAAGAAATGGGTGGGACTTAAAAGTGACAAACATTTTGGCTAATTATTTTGTCAAAAGACAGTCTAAATAAAGGGCCGATTTGTCATTAAGGATCAGTCACTGTGATAAATCTGGGGCAGTTTAAATCAGCTTTTTATATTAAACATATATTGTAAGAATTTTTGGTTATGTTGTTATCAATTTTCCAAGTTATCATGTATATTTAAAAATCTTGGAATTCCAACTCTTGCCACCAAACCTAAAATAATCTGTGGCTTCCTGTTTTCTTGAGATGACCATGGCTCATAGGCACAGTGGTGTGGAACAGACCCTATTGAGGTCTATTCCATAGTTTTCTAGGCACAATCCGAGAGGGGAGTAGATATGTTGTGACCATCACCTATGGTGACTTGTGGTTTATGTGTGTTATCTATATATATATAGCACATGATAGCTGAGAATAAATGAGGTGGCTTCTGCAAAGAAATCCCCAACTGAAAACAGGAAGTTTCAGCATATTATTTAGCTTGGTGGTTGGAATCAAAGCTGCAACATTTTTAGGATTTTTTTTAATTCTCACCAAAAAATTCTTAAAAATCTAATTGACATAAAAGTTGATTCAAACATTGGTTATTTTCTGGTCGCACGTTCTCTTTTAGACTGTATGGGCTAAGCTTGCATTGATTTACTTTTAGTATTAGTAAACCCCCAGTTTGTTTTGCTCCATTCCATCAGGATAATGACTTAACAACTTAGATCTAACTTTTTCGTCTGATCAGCAACCATGCACTGTGTGCTTATGCCAAGCAATTCTGAATTTAACTATAAAGAGAACCTGTCATGGTGATTTGAGACACTATATCACTAAACAACTCCTTATGGACTGAGAGTTTAGAGTCCCAAATACCCCTCTTTTAATGTCATTCATACTTATACTTACCAGGCTCCTGCACTCCTGGTTCAGTTCTTGAGTGTAGCCTAAGGAGTACACTTTGGCTTCAGTGTGCATGCCCTAGATCTCAGGCGCATGCGCAGTGAACCCGGGATGTACATCCCCAGCTTCACTGAAGGACTGCACAGGTGCCAGAGGTCAGTCTGATAGACCCATTGGACTCATCTCTAGGTAAGTATAAAGTTGTTATTTTTACGGCGGGTACATATGGTAATGTGACAGGTCTATATAGTACACTAAACTCCCAGTCCACAAGGACCAGTGAGTAGCTTAGTGTCCCATATGGACCTCATAGGTTTCCTTTAATGCTGAATAGAGAAGAAAATATCATGTCATTGTACTTATGTGTATCGGTCCCAATTTGAATGGAGCAACACACATGAACAACTGCAGCTCCATTGAAACTTCATGGTCATACGGGGAAGAGAAACAGGGCACTTGGGACCCCTGTTCTAGTGATCAGTGGGGTTCACAATGAAGGGACCCAAAGCAATCATATATTTTTCATCAATGCTGTTTTTTTTGGGGAAAACCTCTTTAGCAGATGAAGTAAAACATAAGTAAGAACTTGTCTCAGACTTTTACCACAGTATAATACTAGAACGATATAGAGCTTCAAGCTGCATTTATATATTAGTTCATCCACTCCACATGAACGTACTGTATAACCTACTAAATCCCACGTGGAAAATAATTTCTCACATTCATAACCTTGTTTCCCCAAGTAACTCTAATAGTGAATGCTACTGTTTCTGTATACCACTGCTTAGCAGATACACCCCTGGTGCCCGAACTCTGTTATAATGTCTTTATAGAATGCCACCTCTGGCTATGTGTAACTCTAGAGATAACTACAGATTATATTTGTACAGGAATTAAAGATACCAACACAATAGTGCCCAATGTACATCTAGGAAGGAAAAAAATAAGGGATATTCCATTTATCAAATTCTGTCCAATTAAAAATGGTGATCAACGGCCAAAGCCAAGGCAGCAATAGTGATCCATAGAGAAGACACTCTACCAACTTTCACTAATATTGCGGATGAGGCAAATCATTTTTATAATAATGTATAATTTCCACAACTTACCAACTCAGCAATTCAGGAAATAACATAAAGGTCAGACAAGCATGAATCCCACCTCTTACTCCCCAAACCTTCTGATCTGCCTGGATTAGTAGCTGCTCATGGATGACTGTCTATGCAATTGTACAGGAGTTCAATACGGTCAAGTGTGAGTACAAGATTCTGTGGATATTTCACGCATGTCTGAGATGAGCATACTCCTTTAACTTATTCTGAGAATTGGTGGAAGTCATGGCATACACCTTCACTTCTTATGTTGAGTTTTATGGCATCAATAAGTATCATGAAGATTGCAAGTGAACTTCCATGATTTGGTTCCTAAGTTCAGTGGAAAGGCACATGTACAGTCTACTGAAAGAAATGAAGATACATACCGGTTTTTAAGTAATGGGTGCAGGTGGCTCTTTGTGGGAAAAGGCATTTGAAACAAGATTTGTCACATGAATATCTTCCCCTGTGTAAAGGCAATATATTACAGCCCTAGATCCCCTCTTCTATTAGCCCAATTGGCTATAATATTGTGCTATAGCAGACTGTAGTATTAAGGGGCCATTTACACTTTGGAAAGTGAAGAGACGGATTTCTGCCACAGATTCTTTTCTATTTTCTGGCCCTTTGACTCCCTGTGGCAGAAAGCCAGATGAATGGGGCTAATCAGTCAAGTGTATTGTGTTGCAGGGTCATTCACAGAAATCTGCACCAACTTCGATCAGAACACTTAGGACAGAATTTGGCTGTGAACTTGGGGTGGAATGCACCTCAAAATCTGTACCAAATTCCTTACCTGCGAATGGACCCTTACGAGTTTTTCTCGCTTTGGTCGTCACACAAGTGAGACAGGCAGAGGGAGACAGACTTGTAAGGGTCCATTCTGTTCTCTGATCCATTCGATTAGTCAGTCACAATATTTGGGCTAATAGGAGTGCAGATCTGTCCCTATAATACTGTCCTTACATAAGGACCTCTTCTACGTCTGAACTAAATCTTTATCTTCTGCTTATTGACAGATACAATGGAAGTCATATCAGTGCCCAAAATGAATAGTTTACTCTAAATAATACCGTATATATCTACAGTATAACTGTTATGAGCATAGCTACAGGTCTACAACCTCTATACAAGTGTTCCAGTAATCATTGCATTTATCATCCATCTGAATGGTTCTAGCTTTAAGACTTGTGCCACAGGGCTCATTTAGTGATTAAATAAACAAAGTGCCAACCTACCCGCTGTCATTTATTGCCTGTTGTGTCACCTACCATCTTTTACCAATCAAATTCTAGCCTGTCATATCTGCATAGATATTGTCTCGTATCATAAATTACGGTACTATTAATGTATCATGAGAAGTCCTACAAACGCTTCTGACATTCAGGTTTTAGTAAACACTTGGAAAAACTATTCTTCTGATCTTCTGATTGTTTTCTTAGAAGCCTCCAATGTCTTATTCATGCTCGAAAAAGTAGGAATTAAACTACAATGGGGCGTTACCATTCCCTTGTTAATCGAGTGTGTCCGACACATTATGACACTGTCCAATCTGTGCAAGACTCTCCAGAAACACACCCTGCTGCAAGTCTTGAAGACCAGAAATATTGCTAAATTAAAGGGAGTCTGTCAGCAGAAAATTGGTTCTAAACCTAATCCCAGTGCTTTGTAGAGATGATTCTACAGTTCTGAATATGCCTCTGTCATTCAGCTTTGGAGACCCATTTCTGTGTAATTTAGTCATATGCAAATTAGGGAAAAGTGCATTGGGGTGATGGGGTTGCCTTAGCTTGTCTGGGCATTGTTCTCGATTCACAGGCAAAGCATTTCCCTTCCTTTTACATGTCAATAAAATGTTGATATACATGAAAATGGAGCTCCAAAGCTGAGCAACAGAGACATCACCTCTACAAGGTACTAGGATTAGATACCTTGGGATTAGATAACTAAACCTCATCCTTAAAGGTTTTATTAACCTGACACCAATCTTTGTGAAGTCGATTGAATGCAATGAGGCAACACTTGTGACAGTCGGCAATTAGCAGCACAACCAGCGGGTGACCACAATGCAGACACATAATATAGACATCTCATCTTACAAGTCTTGAAAAATTGGTCACTCCAGGACACATACGCTCCAACCGAAAAAAAAGTACCCAACGTTACAAAGGGCATAGTGACTTTATGAATGCAAACCCTGTTAAACCGTAACCAGTATTTCAGAGAACTTCTAATAAGTCAAAGTGACATGTCCGAAGCTTTGATCAGTGGTGGTCCAGTTTCTTAGCTCCCCATGGTCATTGAACCAGATGTACAGTAGAAGCACTTAGCTAAGGACTGTGCCTCTTCAGCTGCGCCTGAATGGCTCCACTTAAAAAGATGAGGTTAGCGGTGTTCAGACTTAAGTTTTCTATGAGCTGTTCAACGTATTTCTTTGTACCTGAGGACGGATGATCAAAGTTGGTCACAACTGAAGGGGAGCAGCACTCACCTGCCCTTTTTTTCGATGATCAATGGCAGTCTCAGCTCACGGACCTGGCCAATTAAAATTTTGATATGTCACTATAACATGTCAGAAGTTTTCGGAAATGACAGTCGCACTTTTAAGGCTGGCGCTATATCAATTCCCATTGCATTGTTATGGGATGTACAGATAGATCATATGGATTTGCTTGCCTGCACACATACTTTTGTTGGCATGGCAAATATTTCCATTTATCTTTCTATGTATCTGCGCTTTTTATTGTGCGACCTGAAAAGGAAAGATTTGGCGAGCCACATTCTTTTCACTTGTCAGCATGCAACAGTTACCATTTGTAATACTTGCCCGCACTTTTCTGTGTTTTGTAAGAGCTTATGATACAGTTGAATGAAATTACCCATATTGCTTTATATCAATGGCTTTTCAATTGGGAATTCAAGGTATTAAATTGGACAAACTGTTCAAGCATGGGGAACCTGAATTCATTTTTCCTTATTGATTCTCTCATCTCCATCTGTGACATCTGTGCACTCTCAGCATTAGACTCCTAATCTATATTAACTTTATAGATTCTATCTTTTCTAAGTACTGGCTTCAGTTATAGAACCTTTCATTTTTAGAGAAATAATAAAATGTATCTATTTTTTTTATTTCAGATACATTGATACTTCAGTAGCCAAGCCATTGCTCTTAAAGGGGTGGGACATGTATGGCATGTCCGCAAGATAGGTTTCCAGCTCAGAGATATGCCATAAGTCTCTCAAATGGGGATACCCCTTCCTGCTAAGGTGCGGCTCCCGTTACGTGACCAAAAATCACTGTGCCACCCAGCAATTCCTTCACCAGTATCAGTGATTGGTTGCACATTGTTACTCTGAGGGTGCGGTGAATGCGACTTAGACTGAACACTGTATTATTTTTACAGCTAGAAGTTGCAGCAGCCTTGGCTTTGTAGTGTGACTGCTTTCACTAAGGTTGGCAAAGAATTTGCCAAGTGACATGGCAGTCTGAAATCACACAATTGTATTTGTGGCCAAAGTCACTATAACGCCTTAGCCTTAAAGTGGAAGGTGCATATACAGTGGCTTGTAAAAGTATTCATACCCCTTGATCTTTTTCACATTTTGTCACCTTACAACCACAAATTTAAATGTATTTTATTGAGATTTTAAGTGATTGACCAAAACAAAGTAGCAGGTAAGATTTGTTTTTATAACCTAACCCTGCTATAAACTTCCTCACAACTTTATCTATGACCAGTCTGGTGAGTTCCTTGGTCTTCATGATGCTGTTTGTTCACTAGTGTCTTCTGACAAACCACTGAGGCCTTCACAGAGCAGGTGTATTTATCCTGAGACTAAATTACACAGAGATGGACTCTATTAACTAATTAAGTGACTTCTGAAGGCCATTGTGTGTGCTGGATGTTATTTAGGAGAATCAGAGTACAGGGGGATGAATAATTTTGCATGTCAAAGTTTTCAGATTTTTTTAATTAAAATTGTGAAAACCATGAATCATTCCCTTCCACTACACAATTATCTGCTACTTTGTGTTGGTTATCGCTTAAAATCTCAATCAAATATATTTAAGTTTGTGATTGTGAGGTGACAAAACGTGAAAAAGTTCAAGAGGTATGAATACTTTTGCAAGCCACTGTATTTTCTTCAAGTTCCACAAGAAAATGCGCTTACTGCGCATGCCGAGATTTCAATTCCCTACCGCTGAGAATACAGACGCTGGAGGCGGCTACTCACAGGGAGGAGGAGGAGGACTTATACAGCACAAGCAACAGAGGTGGGCATGAGGAAGGTATAACGCTGGGGGGTGCACGGAACGCCCAAGGTGCATGGAGGGACTCATTACCGGTAAATCATAAAAACGGTAGGGGGGGGGGTCTTTTCTAAAACAATTAGCGGCACCTGAATAGCCTTTTCAAAGGCTATTTTATTAATCAAAACAGCCTCTGAGAAGAAGCGCCCACTAGACTGCTAAGTATAGACATAGGAGCTAACATTCACTGCGCAGGACCTGGGCCTCTAAGCTCAGAATCAGTAACTTAAGAAATGGACAATATATTACCCACAAAACTACATGTAGCGATCTGCTCAGCTCCTGCTGTCTATAACTTACCGCCCGAATATTGGAATTTTAATGCAACAAGTTCCCTTTAAATGTTCTAACTCTATTCCTACAAGAATTATGAGAACTAATACGTTATTGTCCGAATACATTAGACTTTCACATTTTACGTTAAATCACAGGAAGGCCCCTGAGGAATACGTACACATATAATCATGTTTCTATAGCAACTAGGAAAATTCACTACCCCTGCAAACACCCCCAAATCTCCTATCCATGAGTAGCGTGGCACTTGTTGCATGGAAACCAGTTCAATTGACCTTCCTTATTGTCAATGCAAGCAGTGATAAGGAGTTTATGCAGTGTTCTTAATGCGGTGCTGCAAAGTTAATGTACAGGGACCTTAATGCAGTCCTAGGACCCGGAGTGCAGCACCTGCTGTGTAATACAACTGTGCAAATTTAATCCCGCACTACAGCCGTAGATCAAAGCCATTAAATATACTGGAAATGACTTGTAATGCCTTCGTGTTAATGTGCAGTCTCTTAAAGCAGAATCACAGCTGCAGATTCAGAACAAATCCCTGGGAATGATACAGATGTGTGACAATGAGTTAATGTGCAGGCAATAAAACGCATGGGTGATAACTGGGGCCTAAGTGCAATCCATCCCCAGATCCAGCCGGGTAAATATCCTCATCTGCTGATGGAAATGAAGAGATAACTGCAATATTACGACCATTGCAGTGGACAGTGCAGATCTGGTGTTAATGTGCTATATAAGCAACCTTCTTGGGTAAATGGCTGCCTATGACATTGATGAAAATATCAAGCGGTTAATTCGTAGCAGTGTCACTTTGTTAATGTGCAGTGACCTTAATGCAGTAGCAGTAGGTTAAGAAAAGCAATGATCTTATTTTAAGATGCGGTAGGAGAAAATTGATTGGTTAAGCCTTTAATACATTTCCAGAAGGATGATGTGCTATGGGACTCTGTTCATGCGCTGTGTATAATTAAATGGGACCTGGAGCCTGTTCGCACCATACTAGTAGCATCAGGGCATCACTATCTCCATGTGAGATAGCTCTGCCTATATCTTCTCTGTGCCTGCTATCTGCCTTCGCTGTCCTTACTCGAGGGGCAATGTACTAAGTGAGAACGGTGCCAGAAATACTTAATAACCGATTTGAATATTCCACCCGCTTGGGGATATGCATTAAAGGAGATGCGCCTTGTTAGCAAGTAACGTGCATGGCATCGCTTAGCAAGCGCATACTGTACCGTATATCTTCATTACAGCTTTTATCTTTTTATTGCATATTTCTGACCCGAAGATTCATAACTATTCTCTGATGACTATTAATCTGTGCTAGACTCACAATGTTTTTTTTTTATATACTTTTTATACACTTTGGGAGAATTTATCGAGACTGACGTTTAGTACGTCAGTCTTGATAATCCCTTCAGTGTTGGAGGATGCGCCTCATTTACGACGACATTAAATGTGGCTGGGCCACGCGTCTGCACTGACGTTTATGTCGGTTATGAGCAGGCATTGTATAACTTGCATAAAGTATCACAAATGTGATGGAGCCAGTGGCCCCGCTCATGTCACCCCTCTCGCTATACCTCTATTCAGGAAAAAAGGGGGAAAAAGTTGCAATTTTTATGTACCAATGACTGGTCAGCCTCCTTATAACTCCCTTGATCAATATTTGTATAAATTTTCACTAAAGAGCGCAAAATATGCCATGACTATTATATAGTTACATCAGGACTGTTTTAACACACTGGTGGGCCCTGAACAAAAGTTTCCTAAGTGCCCCCCCATCACCACCACCTAGAAATACCTGACCTGCACAAATTATAATGCCCCCTTGATGGCCCCCACATAGTATAACGTCCCTTAGTGGCTTTCACACCGTATAATGACCCTCATAATGACCCCTTCCAGGTTCCCCACACAGATTCATATCTCTCAGCTCCTTGGTGTTAAGCCCTCCCCCAGGTTGCCCCTACAGTTTCATGTCCTCCCCTGCCTAGGGTTAAACCCACAGTTTCATGTCCTCCCCCGCCCAGGGTTGCCCCCACAGTTTCATGTCCTCTCCCCTTCCCCCAGGGTTGCCCATACAGTTTCATGTCCTCTCTGCCCCATGGTGGCCCCCACAGTTTCATGCCCCCCCAGGTTGACCCCACAGCTTCATGTCGTGCCCCCACTCAGGTTGCCCCCACTGTATATAATCAAAGAAAAAAACAAACTACAATACTCACCTTTCCCCATTCCCCTGTTCACTCCTATATCTGGTTCCTCAAGGAGCAACAGGCACAATGTAAGTGACATCACTACATCACGCCTCCTGCACTCAGGAAACTGTAGTGAAGTAGGGACCAGATGGCTTCCTAAGTCATCACTGTCTGCGACTTGCTGATGAGGTGGGGCAGCCCGGACTCGCTGCTCTGGACAGCAGGACAGTCCTGCATTTGCAAGTGCACCATTGGCCCTATTCTTAAAGCGGTAGTGAGATACATACAGTAGTTATCAAGTGTCCCAAATGCAACATTTTTGGTAGCACTCCCAGGAAATTAAGACCCAAAAAGGACCATGCCAGGGTTCAGTTCTGAAGGTGGAACTTAAAGATCCCAATTCCATGGACTACAAAATTGGTAAGGATGTAGCTATGATATCTTATTGATGCACATGTATCTGTGTGAAATAAATAGTGTTAATGGGGTTTACATAATGGTTTACATAATCCATTTTTAATGCAGTTTCAGGTTGTTGAAAGGTTTCAAAAGAAAGTCGTATAAAGTCCATTAAAGGGATTGTCCAGGATTTGAAAAATTTAGCTGCCTACTTCTAAAAATAGTGCCTCCATGTATTAGGTCCGGCATTGCAGCTCCTATCCTTTGAAGTGAGCTGTAATACTAGACACAACCTGTGGACAGGCGTAGTGCTGTTTTTGAAAGAAAGCAGACATGTTTTTCTAAGCCTGGAGAATCCCTTTAATTTCAAGAGGCAGCACGTAATGCCTATTTTCTCCTGTGACGGCGCTGCAGGGTGTTGTACACTGGTGTCTTGTTATCTCCATTGAAAAATAATGAAATCTAACATAACTGAACCTTTTTAAACCGAACGTTGCCCTCCGGGGAGAGCCAATACACCCACATACACATTAGATAGTTGGTCAGTATCCCTGGAATTGGCAGATACTACTAGCATTCAGCTAATGTATATGGTAAAGCTATTAGCAGAAAACTGGCACCTGTAGTCTGTCACTGGTCTGCAGAGAGGCTCACAAAACAAAAATTGGAACCTGAATTTCTGCCAATTTACTTCCAATAGTAACATTATATCCCAAAATTGCCATTGACCATATTAATGTAGGTTCAGGTTAAGGGTTGGTTCACACTAGTGCTTGTATTCCCTCCGCAAGGAGTCCGCATGGAGACCCCCCCGGATGGAATGCAATCGCAATTGCAAGCGATGTGCTTGCAAAGCACATGGAGCCCATAGACAATAATGGGCTCCGTGTGCTTGCCACGCACTGCCCGCATGAATGAATTGTGCGGGCAGTGCGTGGCAAGCACACGGAGCCCATTATTGTCTATGGGCTCCGTGTGCTTAACTGCACAGCGCTTGCATTAGTGTTGGTATTCCGTCCGGGGGGGTCTCCATGCGGACTCCTTGTGGACGGAATACAAGCGCTAGTGTGAACCAACCCTTAGGCTTAAGCCTTGCATCAATTTGGATACACTGATTTTTCATTCAAATCATGGAATTTTTGTCTTTGTAGAATTGTATTGTTGATGTTCTCATGACTGGACTGTCTACCCTGCACCACACCCTTGACCAAAACTTTAGTACTCGACTACCACCAACAAGTGAAGATTTAAGGATATTCCCCATAGAGAACAACAGAGACGATTCATAATGTACTGACCTACGCAAAAAAAAAAAAAAAAATCCTCAAAACACAACTTGTTCCCGAGTACTAGAGTTCAGAATCATTGCTCCCCGTAAGATCTGGCAAACGGGAACAGAATGTTTTTATATATATGGATTTCTGAGTGCTTGTTTCTGTATGAATTATGGTACTCGTCTCTAGTAATACTCCAACGGTACTCTTGTGTACTGCTAATGCCATGAATTCTAGCATCAATCTTTGCCCATATTATAAGCAGTCTGGTGTTATTAGCCAAATTGTCCCCTGGATTCCTTCTAGTGGTTATCGACAGCTCCTCAAGTCCAGTTATAGTGAAAGCTTCTAACATCAAGGCTAAGGCCCCATTAGCGAGTCCCAGCAACAAAGCTACGGAAAAGACCGCGGTGGAAACGAATTGCATATTTTCTGTAGCGTTTTTGCCCCTGTTATACCTATATGTAGGTATAATTGACATGCTGTGATTTTTACAAACACAAGCGTTTTTAAATGACAGCTTTTCCACTGCAGATTTTTTATAGTCAGAATCCCATCCACTATGCAGGTACTGTAAAACGCACTTTTTTTTTGCCACCGCGTTACCGCCGCAGCAAAATGCTGCAATTTTGCAATATTGGGCCCGAGCCTAAAGGAGCATTCTAGTAATATATACTCCATAGGACAGAGGCTAACTATCTAATTGGTAGGCAGATCACTGTTGTACTCACCCAAAATCACAAGAACAGGGGTTCAATATGCCCTGTATGAATGGATCAACAGGTTGCACGCGGCACTGCCACTGCTTTCAGGCCTATAGGACTGCTGGAGATAGCTGAGCACTATACTTGGCGATCTTTGACAGTTCTACATAACTGAACATGCAAATTGCAGGTCTTTATTCTCAGGGGACACATAGGACCCTATGCTTATGGACCGCACCAGTCAGACAGTTATTCCCTTACCTATTGATAAGGGATAACTTGTAATTATTGGAGTGGCCATTTAAAGGGATTGTCTAAGAGTCAGGCATAATAGATAATGGTGAGTTATCCTCAGGATAGGTCATCAGGATCAGATCGATGGGGGTAAGAAGGCACCCGGAACATGCACCTGCATCTGCTCCTATTGAAGTGAATGGAAGCAGAAATGGAGTTCCATGGCTTCACGGTTACACTGTTAGACTGTATACAGTTTCTGGCTCCATACACTCTAGTGGTGGAATTGGGTAACCGCAACTCTGCTCTCATTCACTTCAATAGGAGCAGGGCTGTACCTCATATACAGCCTCCGGGAGCCAAGTCAGCTGAATGCATCTGGGTGTCTGACCCATCAATCTGATACTGATGACCAATCCTGGGGATCAATCATCAGCGTCCATTATGTCTTGGGCCTTGGGTAACTGCAACTCTACTCTCATTCACTTCAATAGGAGCAAGACTGTAGCGCATGTACAGCTTCCGGCAGCCAAGTCAGCTGATGGCACCTGGGTGTCTGACCCATCAATCTGATACTAATGACCAAGCCTGTGGATCAATCATTAGTATCCATTATTAATTGGGCCTTGAACAACCTCTTTAATGTTTATAAAGTGTGACGTGCCATATGGGCCTCATAGCTAGGACCAGACTTATGAACTTCAGGCCAAGTCTGACAACCATTTTGGAACCTGCATCCTGCAACTGGGGAATTATAGGTAGTTTTTGTGTCATACCTATAAAAAGACTAGCTGACAAAGGGTAAACCATCTGTAAGCTTTTGCTAAAGCTGTACCTCCATCTTGTGGAAGATAAATCACACAAATGTTTGGGTAGGGCAAGGTTGAATTTTATCTCTATTTGTGTGAGATGACTGGTAGAACATCCAAGAAGATGCAGCAGGATCATTAAACTTACATTGGGCATGAATTTCCAATTCCACTTGAGAAAAGCCAATTATTTAATGCTTTTTTTGTCGCAGTGTATCCTTAGTAGACTTTGAAACTATAAGTTAACTGTGCCAAATCCTCCGTGCCCTTCACACAACCATAGAGCCAAATGTTAAAATTACTAACTGCCTACAACAACCACTAGAAGGAGAATAGGAGCTTAATGCATGTACATTTACAGAGTAAGGGAAAGTTCACACTACCATTGTATATGTCCGTTGCTCTCCTCCATCATAACATGAAAGTAATGAACATTAACACTGGTAATATGATGGATTCAGACAAAGCCTCCTCCTTCTGTGTTCAGGCCCATTGACAGAACAACATTACGAAAGCTTTTTTCCATCATGTTTTGTAACGTAAAAGAAAATGTCCTACATGCAGGACTTTTATTTCCATCAGAAAAGTAAAAAACAGAATCGAAGAAAACTTCCATTATGCTTTTTAGCATGAGAGTGAATGCAGATGGACACCAGATGGAGGGTGTTCAGGCTGCATTCTACCATTAACATCCGTTGCTCTTTTCCTATGGTGGAAGAAAGCAACAGACATGAATTAAGGGTAGTGCGAACGTATGGTTAAATGGGAACTGTAGAAAAGCATGTAGAATTTTTTGTGAGCTTTATGGCTATATTGAATCTGTATTACTGAAAGGGACGTGCAACTCCTTCTACTGACAGTTTAGGAAAAATGATCCGTACATATGGACATTCACCAGACAGAATATATATATATATATATATATATATATATATATATATATATAGTCATGGCCATAAATGTTAGCACTAGAGATGAGCGAACAGTGTTCTATCGAACACATGTTCGATCGGATATCAGGGTGTTCGCCATGTTCGAATCAAATCGAACACCGCGTGGTAAAGTGCGCCAAAATTCGATTCCCCTCCCACCTTCCCTGGCGCCTTTTTTGCACCAATAACAGCGCAGGGGAGGTGGGACAGGAACTACGACACCGGGGGCATTGAAAAAAATTGGAAAAAGTCATTGGCTGCCGAAATCAGGTGACCTCCATTTTAGACGACTAGTGGATTTCAAATCCGGGTCATATGAGAATGTGAACTTTGTGACTATGAGACAGGGATAGCTGTACAGGCAGGGATAGCTAGGGATAACCTTTATTTAGGGGGGAATGTTATTAAAAATAACTTTTTGGGGCTCTATCGGGTGTGTAATTGTGATTTTTGTGAGATAAACTTTTTCCCATAGGGATGCATTGGCCAGCGCTGATTGGCCGAATTCCGTACTCTGGCCAATCAGTGCTGGCCAATGCATTCTATTGGCGTGATGAAGCAGTGCTGAATGTGTGTGTTTAGCTCAACTACCCCGGTGGAGTAGTTGAGCTAAGCACACAGATTCAGCTCTGCTTCAATCAGCGCTGGCCAATGCATTCTATTAGCTTGATGAAGCAGAGTGTGCACAAGGGTTCAAGCGCACCCTCGGCTCTGATGTAGCAGAGCCGAGGGTGCACAAGGGTTCAAGCGCACCCTCGGCTCTGATGTAGCAGAGCCGAGGGTGCACTTGAACCCTTGTGCACCCTCGGCTCTGCTACATCAGAGCCGAGGGTGCGCTTGAACCCTTGTGCACCCTCGGCTCTGCTACATCAGAGCCGAGGGTGCGCTTGAACCCTTGTGCACACTCTGCTTCATCAAGCTAATAGAATGCATTGGCCAGCGCTGATTGGCCAATGCATTCTATTAGCCCGATGAAGTAGAGCTGAATGTGTGTGCTAAACACACACATTCAGCACTGCTTCATCACGCCAATACAATGCATTAGCCAGTGCTGATTGGCCAGAGTACGGAATTCGGCCAATCAGCGCTGGCTCTGCTGGAGGAGGCGGAGTCTAAGATCGCTCCACACCAGTCTCCATTCAGGTCCGACCTTAGACTCCGCCTCCTCCAGCAGAGCCAGCGCTGATTGGCCGAATTCCGTACTCTGGCCAATCAGTGCTGGCCAATGCATTCTGTTGGCGTGATGAAGCAGTGCTGAATGTGTGTGTTTAGCTCAACTACACCGGTGGAGTAGTTGAGCTAAGCACACAGATTCAGCTCTGCTTCAATCAGCGCTGGCCAATGCATTCTATTAGCTTGATGAAGCAGAGTGTGCACAAGGGTTCAAGCGCACCCTCGGCTCTGATGTAGCAGAGCCGAGGCTGCACAAGGGTTCAAGCGCACCCTCGGCTCTGATGTAGCAGAGCCGAGGGTGCACTTGAACCCTTGTGCACCCTCGGCTCTGCTACATCAGAGCCGAGGGTGCGCTTGAACCCTTGTGCAGCCTCAGCTCTGCTACATCAGAGCCGAGGGTGCACTTGAACCCTTGTGCACCCTCGGCTCTGCTACATCAGAGCCAAGGGTGCGCTTGAACCCTTGTGCAGCCTCGGCTCTGCTACATCAGAGCTGAGGGTGCGCTTGAACCCTTGTGCACCCTCGGCTCTGCTACATCAGAGCCGAGGGTGCGCTTGAACCCTTGTGCACACTCTGCTTCATCAAGCTAATAGAATGCATTGGCCAGCGCTGATTGAAGCAGAGCTGAATCTGTGTGCTTAGCTCAACTACTCCACCGGTGTAGTTGAGCTAAACACACACATTCAGCACTGCTTCATCACGCCAATAGAATGCATTGGCCAGCACTAATTGGCCAGAGTACGGAATTCGGCCAATCAGCGCTGGCTCTGCTGGAGGAGGCGGAGTCTAAGGTCGGACCTGAATGGAGACTGGTGTGGAGCGATCTTAGACTCCGCCTCCTCTAGCAGAGCCAGCGCTGATTGGCCGAATTCCGTACTCTGGCCAATTAGCACTGGCTAATGCATTGTATTGGCGTGATGAAGCAGTGCTGAATGTGTGTGCTTAGCACACACATTCAGCTCTACTTCATCGGGCTAATAGAATGCATTGGCCAATCAGCGCTGGCCAATGCATTCTATTAGCGTGAACTGAGTTTGCACAGGGGTTCTAGTGCACCCTCGGCTCTGCTACATCAGATTGCTACATCTGATGTAGCAGTGCCGAGTGTGCATCAGATGTGTAGTTGAGCAAAACTGGCTCAGCACTGCTAAGTCTCTGCATTCGCATAGGAATGCATTGGCCAGCCTTCGGCCAATCAGCGCTGGCTCTGCCGGAGGAGGCGGAGTCTAAGGTCGGACCTGAATGGAGACTGGTGTGGAGCGATCTTAGACTCCGCCTCCTCCAGCAGAGCCAGCGCTGATTGGTCGAGTTCCGTACTCTGGCCAATCAGCACTGGCCAATGCATTTCTATGGGGAAAAGTTAGCTTGCGAAAATCGCAAACTGACAGGGATTTCCATGAAATAAAGTGACTTTTATGCCCCCAGACATGCTTCCCCTGCTGTCCCAGTGTCATTCCAGGGTGTTGGTATCATTTCCTGGGGTGTCATAGTGGACTTGGTGACCCTCCAGACACAAATTTGGGTTTCCCCCTTAACGAGTTTATGTTCCCCATAGACTATAATGGGGTTCGAAACCCATTCGAACACTCGAACAGTGAGCGGCTGTTCGAATCGAATTTCGAACCTCGAACATTTTAGTGTTCGCTCATCTCTAGTTAGCACCCCTGAAATGTTTCCAGAAAATTAAGGGCTAGCTCACACGGGGACATGGAGGAGGATTTTGACAGCGGAATCCACGTCATAATCCTCCTCCATACAATGTTAGTCTATGTAGACTGCTAGCAGAGAAAAGGAGGCGACATGACCTTTCTTCGGGCGTTTTCCGCATGAAGAAAGCAATAGAAGTGAATGGGAGGCAAAAACCGCGTGTTTTTTCCACGCATTTTTTTGCAAAAATAAGCAACTTTTTTTTGCAAAAAAACGCGCGGAAAAAAACACAACACTGTTTTTTCAGCCCATTCACTTTACAGGAGGGGAAAACAGCCTGGCTTTTTCTTAAGCTGTTTTTACAAAAAAAAGCTCCAAAAAAAGCTTGGCAAGGTCCTAAAAAAGCTTCCTAATTAGGAAGCTATTTTTTCCAATGCCAAAATAAGCCACACGTTATTTACATGTGAACTAACCCTAAGTCTTTCTCCTGGAAAATTATTGCAATTACACGTTTATTTCTTTTGTGTGTATTGTGACAACATGAATAAACAGAGAAAAAAAAGCCAAAAATGTTATAATTTCATGCAAAACTCCTCATAATGGGTCAGACAATATTAATGCTGCCCTCAACTTATCATTTGGTTGGACAACCTTTAGAAAAAAATAACTGAAATCAATCGCTACCTATCACCAAGCTTCTTACACCTCTCAGTTGGAATTTTGGACCACTCTTCTTTTGCAAACTGCTCCAGGTCTCTCATCTTTGCAGAGTTTCTTCTCTTTATAGCAATTTTAAGATCTCTAAACAGACGTTCAATAAGATTTAGATCCAGACTCATTGCTGGCCACTTCAGAGCTCTCCAGCATTTTGTTTCATTCATTTCTGGGTACTTTTTGAAGTATATCTGGGATCATTGTCCTGCTGGAAGACCCATGACCTAAGACGCAAACCCAGCTTTCTGACACTGGGCTCTACATTAAGACCCAAAATCCTTTGGTAATCTTCAGATTTCATGATACCTTGCACACAGTCAAGGCACCTAGTGCCAGAGGCAGCAAAACTACACCAAATCATCTTTGAACATCCACCATATGTGACTGATGGTACTGGGCTCCTTTCGTGATGTGATGTGATGTGCTTTACCAAAAAGCTCTATCTTGCTCTCCTCTGTCCACAAGACGTTTTCCCAGAAGGATTTTGGCTTAGTCATATACATTTTGACAATCTGCAGTCTAGCTTTGTTATGTCTCTGTGTCAGCAGCGGGGTATTCTGGGTCTCCTGCCATAGTGTTTCATTTCATTCAAACGTGGAGAGATAGTTTGCGCTGACACTGATGCCCCCTGAGCCTGCAGGACAGCTTGAATTTCTTTGGAACCTGATTGGGGCTGCTTGTCCGCAATCCTGTGTTGCAACCTTTCTTCAGTTTTTCTCTTCCGTCCACGTCCATGTGCCATGGGTTGTAAATTTTTTCATTATGTTGTGCACAAAGGAACATCAAGACCTCTGGAGATGAACTTGTAAACTCGAGATTGTTAATTTTCCACAATTTTGGTTCTCAAGTCCTCAAACAATTCTCTTCTCCTCTTTCTGTTCTCCATACTTATGTGGCACACACGGATACACAATGCAAAGACTGAGTTAACTTCTCTCCTTTTATCTGATTTCAGGTATGATTTTTATATTGCCCACACCTGTTACTTGCCACAGGTGAATTTGAGCAAGAATCACCTGCTTGGAACAAAGTTATTTACCCACAAATTATGAAAAGTTGGCAACATTATTGTCTGGCCCATTTTTGGAGTTTTGTGGGAAATTACATTCAATTTGCTAATTTGTTTTTCTCTGTGTTTGTGTCTTGTTCCAAAACATGCAAAGGAAATAAACATTTGTATAACAAAACATGAGTAATTGCAATAATTTTCTGGGAGAAATACTTCATTTTCTGGAAATATTGCAGGGGTGCCAACACTTACGGCCTTGACTAAATATAAACAAATTGGAAGCAGAGCAGCACAAAGACCGCAAGCAAAAATGGTGCAACTCCCACTGGTTCATTAGCAATAAATCAAAGTTTAAAAAAGCTGAAAACTGGTCAATACATAGAAATTAAGTGAAAAACAAAGAGCCTAAATGTGTGCTCATGTGAAGAATGGGCACATTTGGGCTAATAAAGTCCTCTTTTTTTCACTGAATTGCTGATATATATATATATATATATATATATATATAGAGAGAGAGAGAGAGAGAGAGAGAGAGAGAGAGAGAGAGAGAGAGAGAGAGAGAGAGCGCCATGGCAAGCAAAATTAAAATATCCAAATTTTTGTTTTTAGCATTTATAGAAATTGAAAAACACTTTGGTTTATTTCAACAAATGATTTCTTTGTTCATAAAAAGATTAGAATTCTTTGAAGAGGATCTGTCACATCTAAATAATTGTATTCTCTGTAAAATACCCATTCTGGAACATCTTTATTATAGCTTTGTATTTTCCAGTTCCTCCTATTGTTCCTCCTGAGTATTTATGAAACAGTCGGGGGTGTGGCCACTCTCACACTACGCAATTGTTCCATTTCGTATAGACACCCCTATAACAAGGAGAATGGTAACAGGAGAGGCGAAAGGTCGTCTTAAAAATAAACTGCAAATCAGCAAATAGTAGTCTAAGAACCTAACTACGTAATATTTGCAATGGATATATATTTCAACTATAGAGGTTCCTATATTGAAACTGAACCATTAAAGGGGTTTTCAGGAAATTCAATATTGATGACCTATCCTTTTCATCAATTTCAGCCCAGTGGGGGTCCCACATTCAGCACCTCCACTGATCAGCTGTTCTTGGCTACCTCCACTACTTGAACTATACAGTGTATGAGCTCGTTCACATCAAAGATTGCTATCCGCTTTTACCTGACCTGTGAATCCGCTTTAATTTCAGTAAAACGGTTTACAGACGGTTCATTTTAAAACCCATTCACTTCAATGGGTTTTAAAAGCAGTCCGCAGGTGAGGGCTCGTTCACATCTGCACCCGATCTCCGTCTATCACCCGACAGTGTCCGACTGTGAGTGCCGGGGAGCATTTTGTGCTCTCCACGGTGAAACCGGGTTTTTTTAACCGGACACAAAGTCCTGCATGTACGACTTTGTGTTTGGTTAAAAACAATGGTTTCGCCACAGAGAGCACAAAACGCTCACGGGCGCTCACGGCCGGACAGTTTCCAAACCCATTCAAATGAATGGGTTGGAAAATTGACTCCAGGTTTCCGTTTCTTGTCCAGTTTCGGGAAGGTAACGGAAACCTGCATAACGGAGGCCGGGGTGCAGATGTGAACCCAGCCTCAGCGATTTTTTAGATGGAGACCAAAGTCGGACATGCAGGACTTTTGTGTCCATACTATAAAAAAGATTCCAGATGGACAGCAACAAATCCATTTTTTATAACATTGAGGTCTATGAAAAATACACACACTGGATTGCAATCCAGTGTGTGTCCGTTTTACAATCTGTTTTATTTCTGAAGCTTCTTCTCTGCACATGCGCAGAAAAAATTCTGAAAAAAGGGATTAAAAAACGGATAGGCAAAACGGACACAATTGGACACAAACGTACACGTTTTATTGAGGTATCCAGTTACCAATCCGTCTAAAAAGACGGATTTGGGTATACGTTTTGGTAACTGTTTATGTGCGGGTTTTTAAAGAATCCATTTTGTTCAAAAACCGGTTTGGCGACGAACGGATAGCAGACGCTGATGTGAACGAAGCATAAGAAACTGGAAGCAGAAGGCTCTGTACACTGTGCAGTAGCAGTAATACAGCCTCGCCACTGCATAATATATGGAACCATTGGCGTCTGGTTCCGTACACTATATAGTTCCAGAGGTAGCATAGAACAGCTGATCAGGGGGAAGCCACGTGTCAAAAACCTATCCTAAAAATACTAATATTAAACTTCCATAAAACTCTTTTAAGACCCACAAGCTGACTCACAACAGTACAACAATATGGAATATAATATGGACTCTCTGGGCAGCTGTGCAGGGCCCGAGGCTCCCTGCTGGGCCCACAGCTTAAAGTGCCCAAAGACTTTAGCACATTGTGATCTTATCATGGACTATGACCTAAATAAACATGACAAACCCGTCTTAAATAAACATACAAACCAAAGGTTTTTCCAAAATTCCTATAGAAAAGGCTACTAAAAATAATTACGAATTGAAAAGAGACCATAAAGCCAATGTCTATCAAAGCCTGAAAAGTCCTGTAAATCTGTTTCCCAGGAGTTGCATATTCCCTATAATCCCCTAGTGGAATGAAAATGGCTTTGTAAGTCTCCATACGCCTGCAAAGGGCCCACTCCTGACCCAAGTCCTGTCATAGTAAAGGGAGAGATACTCCGGCTGAATGGGTGATTGACTGAACGACGTACAATGTGCGAAGCTGAATGCTCCGCCAATACTTTCCCTTTATTTTACTCACTTCCTTAGGATTACTAGGTAAACCCTGAACATTTCACTTGCCGGTATGGACTCTGAATATTGTGTTAGTTTGTTCATTATTAATTTTTTCCACGTTACGTTGTGTTTGCAGGGTTTACATGACTGATCGCCCATTCTAAGCACTCATGCGTGTCCATGTTACACTGTCTTACTGACACCACACACTGATTTATTTAGGCTCTTCAGAACCGACTCATCTAATTAATGTATATATAGCTATTGATTGGCCGACTATGATACATAATTAACTTACAGACTGCATTGTTTTTCTCACATTGTGTGTACGCTACATTTCACGTTGTAAAAATAGCTGCTACAGAATTAGTAATGGCACCTGCTATAAGCTTCTCTGGTGAAATGAGATAATGCACCATCTGCAAGGAATGGTCACTGTCGCCTCAACAAACCTCATTTTGGACAAAAAAAAATGCTAATTATTTACCAAATGTCACATTTTCTGCCTAAAAATCACTCCAAGGTACTAACCACTACGTGTGTCCTAACCCTCAAACTTGCTGTCCACTGCCTGTTGTGAAGAGAGATACGTCTCAGCAGTACAGACACCAAGACAGATTGCAGGAAGTGGATGGGTCGTTGGCTGCCTGAGAGCACTCCTGTTCATTCCAGCACATAAAATACCTTTTCCTTTTTTCAAACCACTGCTTGTCTTCAGAGATCTTGGCATGCAAGTCTCATTGTCTTCTGCTCCTACTTGTGCACTGTGCATAAAAATCCTTGCACTGATTTATAGCTTTTTGCCCTTCATCTTTACTGACCTATGTGCAATATAACTATGCTGACCCGATGGTCGGCAACATATGGCTTCTGTCAAGTTTCCTTACAGCAGTCAACTACAATGTTCCATTCTGCATTGCAGATTTCCCTATCACAGCTTTGATATAAAACAGGTTCCTGCAAATGGCCTAAAATAACCAAAAAACGATTACTCACCTGTCCTCCAGGAATCCAGCGCTGACTCCTCCAGACCTCCTGGTGTCTGTTTACTTGTATACAGTATATTATCTGTCTGCGATGACATAAGAAAGGGGATGGGGATACGGGATAGGGGGAGAATGGTTGCAAGTAAGGGAAAGGAGGGGTCTGCATGTACAGGATATACACCCCCAAAAATTAATTGGTTGGTTGGAAGCGCAAATGCAAACGTTTGGATCATTCTGTAGGGTAAAAGGGTGTATGCATTGGTTTTATTGCATACCATAGTGAAATGACAGGTACGTCTTAAAATTTGTCATCCTTATCCTTTTATCATATCTTGGGTCTTGTATCCCTGGTATTAACCTGCCAACCATGGAGACCTCCTGACTCTTCACCAGCTGTCAACTCCCTCATAAGATTTCTCCCCTCTCCCTATTCAGGACACATACATGAAGTATACATGTGTGTATAGGATGCCAGGTGAGATACCGGACAGACAAGTGTTCAGCTGACACCTATCTTATGTGTATAGCCAGTTTTAGGAAAGGGCGTCCAGGGCAAATACCAATATAGGAACTTACAACAGTTTTTGCTGCATCGTAGTTCCCACACAATAGTCAAGAGCAAGACAATCCAATGCAATGGAAAATATTCAAAAGAATAAGCTGGATTCAGTAGTAGGCCACCATGTAGCATTTCGTCAGCTCAATGTGATATTCTCTATTGGGGCACTCGGTCTAATAAAGGGGTTTCTTCTCCTGTAGATTTAACTATATCATTTAAGCCAATATCTTATGCAAGACTTTGGAAGGTGTCATTGAAAATGGACATTCTGGATGACCATGGGTTTAGCTAAGCCATTCTGGATGACCATGGGTTTAGCTAAGCTTTATTTTCCCTGCAGCCCTATAAAAACTGTGAACAATGTTGGCCTTGTAGCTCCCTATAATAAGACCTTCATATTGAGCTCAGGGGACCCACAAAATAGTTCAATATTAGACAACCTAAATGAAAGAATATGATTGGACGTTCTGGCCCCCAACCAACATTTACAAATCATCTCCAACACGAGATTTGCTCCATGACAAACATCCCCCAAAAGTAGAAAGCGGTGATTAGATTAATATCAACCTGGCACATCACACTGTATTCCATAAACATCAATTTTTCCTCGCTATTTGCCAAGTAATAGGGTTGCCAGTATCCTACTTTGTAATGGGTCTCATAGCAGAAGCAATATAGTTACAATGCAAGATGATAAAGGGGCTTTCTAGGACTATAATATTGTGGGCCTACCCTTACAATAGGTCATCAAAACTAGATCAACAGGGTTCACGCTCATCTGACAACAGCTGTTTGGAGCTGCACTCGCACAAACCTGTCATGTCACATTCACTGATCACATGGCCTGTTCGCAGGTAAGTCTCTTTCAAATGAATGGGGCTGAACTGCAATACCAAGCTCTACCACTATAGAGTGGGCGCATTGTGCTTTGTTAGCAGTGAAGAGGCAGCAGGAGGTGTCCAAAAACTTCAGCAAGATAGGTCAAGGTCGTACCCTTTGACCTACTGTATCATACGGATGTGTCATCAATACCATAGTTCCTAAAACCCTTTAATATTGTCATGGGTAACTCAATGCAAATTATGATGCTCATATACACTGTATAGCAATGATGCTGATATACACTGTACAGTAGCAGATAGGGTGTAATATATCAGACAAATTTATTCCCTGATTGAGGATTTGTCATCATATCTGACAAGTCAGTGATTTTGTTAAAGGGTTGCCCATGGAGTTAATATTACCTAAATTCATCTGGCAGATTCTTGACGTTCCAGTCTAGTTCCAATCCCCAGGTCACATGATCAGATCCAGCCCTTGACCATTGGGTCGCTCTGCCCCATCCCTCCACTCCTTATTATACATGAGCTAAGGGGGTTGGCTTTATTATAGTCAACCAGCCCCCACAGCACAAGTACTTACCTGAGAGATCATGAGAGAAGGGGATCAAAGTGAACTGGTGGTCAAGGGCTGGTTCTGATCATGTGATTGGAACCAGACTGGTACCCCTGGGTCTGTTATCAATAATCCACTGGATAAATGAAGGTAATTCATTAATGTATTCCCTAAGCAATATCATTGTATAGCCTCTTTTCTTATAACTCTGAATTGTGCCGTTCCTCTGTTATTACTCTTAGAAATATATAAGTAAATTGACAACTGGGTGTCACCTTCTCAAAGGGGTGTGTCCCTACACAGTCTGCCCTGAATGGCCAGTGTCAGTGTGCAGGGACACACTTCCAACTGGTAACACCCACATGTCAATTTAATTGTAAATTTCTAAGAGGAATGTCCCAACAAACTGTTATAAGATGTTCAGAAGTAATATTTCATAGGGGACACAAGTATTTACCCTCAAGTTCTTGGATTCAATGCATCACATGTATCTAATGCAGCCACTTTATAAAATCCCTTGGTAATCTATGAGTCCAGAGTTGGGGTGGCGCACGTCCATATACAGTATACGGACAAGCTGTCTACACAGTGTTTCCATAGAGACTGTTATATGGTTGTGCATACGGTATATAAACAATTGCATCTCATCTGTAAAACCCAGATTTAAGACCTGTATTGTCAATGGGAGTAACAAGTGCAGTTTTAGTGGTGAGCTGAGACTATTTTATGGAAACTTGAGAACCCCTTTGAGACTTTGGATCTACTACTATAAGAAGAAGCAAATATACATCTCAGGTAGGTGCACGTAAAAGCCAGCCATACAAAACATCATCGACAAGGCCAAAAATGTAGGAAATCAGAAAGCAGGAATTTAAGAAGAAAGATTAAAATTCACATTCAACTTATATGGGAAAGCCCTCTGGAAAATGCTGGCGCTACCCACATAATAACACATCATGACTGGACATGCATGGGAGTTGGAAAATTTCTAATCATTATCACACTATGGAAATGATGCTATCCGGATCAAAACAATGACTAAAGGAATGCACAGTCTCTGGTCAGGAGCCAAGTCGTAAGAAGGTGGCTATCCTCAGACACCAATGAACAGATGAACTATCTAGATCCTAGCTGGGACACCTGCAACCATTATTGACTAGATTCTGGTAGAGAACATGTAGTAAATCCAATACACATTTGCAATTGTTTTAACTAAGGCATGCACATACATGTATTAGACACAGTAAAACATATACAGGCATATACACTAGACTGGGATGGATACAAATCAGACACATAAAGGTCCATGAACAGCAATAAACAGCTGACATACTGTAAACCACCATAAACTCCAATACCAGGAACTCATATACTGAGACAGGGTAGCAGATGCCCTAAAACATGATCATTTGCAAATATCATAAAAAACAAAGCAGCATGGGCGAGTATATGGCAGAATGGATACTACAGCACACATGCCTACATAGACAGGGATCTGCACACACTGGCATATAACTGGCGTAGATACAGTAGATCTGCATATCCCGTCAGCTGCACGGATTAACACAAGCAGACACATATAATGAGTTGCACATGCCATATCCCAGATAGATGAACCCTGTCCAAACCAGAACACACCCAAAGTGATCACATAAACCAGCACCTTCACGTGTCTCACATGACATTAAGGTTTGCAGCTCTACCACATGGGTTTTATTCTTGTACATTGGGTAATAAACACAGGCACCATTGCTGTATGACACATTGCAAAATGCTCACAGCTAATAGATGAAATGCATATGTAAAATGCAGCAAATATCCTGAGCAGAACAGGATCCGCTGTATATCAGACATGCAAACATATGGTTCCTCACATCCACACACATACATACATACATATATACAAATAAATAATATCTATGTGATCACTCACGCAGTTTACCAGTGTCTCTGTATTATCGGTCCTTGGTTCTCATCTCTATGGCATTAGGGATCTGCTCATCCGCTTAGCAACCGGTGTCCCTGTCACTTTTCTTGCTCTTCTTGTCACTGACGCTCCCCCCTATACGGTGTCACCAGCAGAGCTGTGTCCCTCGCGGCGCCAGAGACAGGCACCCAGACAGAAATCTTTCCAGATCTCCCCAGCTGTCTTACTCCAACAGATAGGCACCCACACAGCAAGCGAGAGAGAGAGAGAAGAAGGGAGGGGAGCGAAAATAGGAGGAGGATAGAAAGGCAAAAGAATACAGCAAACAGAATACAGGGATGGAGCAAAGAGGATGGATGGAAGGAGCAGCGGAACGGATGGAAAGAGAAATAGTGTATTGCACAAATTCAGAAAAGCAAAGATCTATAAGGAGCAGGGTAAAAAAAAGAAAAGCAGCGTGAATGAGGCATTAGATACTGCATAAGAGATGAGAGACATCTAGCAAATAAAAGACAGGAGCATGATGGATGATAGGCGCACACTGAGCGAGGGAGAGGGAGAGAGAGAGAGAGAGCATAAAATCCAAGTGGTGGGGACTGAAGCCTTGCAAATCATGAACAGGCTCATCCAGTGGACAGAGCGACAGAGGAGATTACTGTGGGTCAGACCTGATTGAAAAGCCAGAGAGAAGGAAATAAGGATGAAGGGAGAGACCCTGCAAATCAGAGAGTGCAAAGAAAGCAGCGAGAGAGAGGCTAGAGAGAAAAAAGAAATGATGAAAAAGAGGAAAGGAGGAAGGAAAAACATAGAAAGGAGGAATTGGAGGCAGCCCAGATTGTGTGTACAGTGCACTGTATGGTAGGAGAGGTGGGGTACGCAGAATTACAGGAGGGTGAAAAGATAATGGACATAAACTATACACACACCATGTAACGAAAAAAACCACTACAAATGGGACAAGCAAGCACAATGCACAGTGATGTGTAGTGAGGGTCAGTACGCCAGGCAATCATTTGTAGTTCAGATGCTAGTGCTGATCTATTCCATCTCTATACATCATCGCATCATCCAGTCTATAGAGGTAACCAATTGTAAATGGTAGTATATCGGATGACACACTCCAATGACTGTCCTGAACATCATTTATGGGCTAGAACATCTCCAGATATAATAAGCTGCCCTGTGTGTCTTTGACAGTGCTGTTATCTCAGCATCCCCAGGAGAAGATACCACAGAATCCCATCTGAAGTACGGCCAAGAATATCCTCAGTAGGAACCAGCCATAAAAAATATCTATTATATATGGTGTTTCTTTTTTCTGGGGTTGTCACTTAAGTGACCGATGAGTCTCCATATCCTGCAGTATGTGGGACCTCCTTCCCATAGTCTGAATCACTTCTTACGTAATGAGAAGTGTCAGGGAGATTATGGCCTCCTCAACATGTCTCTGTGACCTGCAGATCAATCAATCAAAATTAAATGAGAGTCGAATAAAAGAGAGAAAGAAATTGTGTAATACAGGAATTATCCTGCAATGGTAAGCCAGGTCCAGAGCGGCGAGACATGAACGTTATACCGGGCACATCCAGAGAATTAAGAAAGCAATATGCCATATTACCCACAGCCAGCTCTAGAAAAAGTAAAATACTCTGTTATCTAAGGGATTAAGCAAATGAATATTGTACATCAATTGAGTAATATTCTGATCGTTGACCTAAATTATGTCCCCAGTTGGAAATGTCAACTTTTAAAAATGTCACATTGTATAATGCCATTGGTTAGATGAGTAATCCATTTCTCTCCCCATTTTTTAATGGCCTCCTCCCTTTACTAATCCCTTCATTGGCTTCCCATTGACCATTGAACTGTTTATAAGGCCATCCCCAACCTGTCCCATCCGTACTTCTCTGACCTAAGCTCCTACAATCTCCTGACTCATAACCTCAGATCCTCTGAAGAATTCCTTCTTTAACCTCTGTTACTCATTCTTCACACAACCACCCCATATTCAGGAAACTGCTACCACGAAACACACGACTGTGCCCCAAATTCAGTCTCCAAGAGCATCCTGAAGACTCATCTTTTCAGGAAAGCCCACAACCTGACATAACCCTGCTATCACCATGTAATTATTGGAACAGTTTGTACCCTTACCTACTTTCTCCTTCCCCATTTCCTTATTGATTTTTAAACCCTTGTGGGCAGGGTCCGCTTTCAATCCAGTTGATCAATAAAGTAGCCTATTGTACTTGTTCTTGTATTATGTACAGGGGTGCAGCAAAATGTTCATGGGCCTGCAAGTTTAGCTTGCCCCCCCCCCCCCAACCCTACAACTTCCTATATCAGCACTTTCCCTGTTTCTAAAGGCTAAGTCTACAGTGCGACTTTGGTCGCAACTCCTGTTGCGTAACCAAAGATCGCTGTGTCACTCGGTAACTCCTTCACTAATGTAAGTGAATGGAGTCACATTGCAACCTAGGGGATGTTGCAACTTCAACTTCTAGTCATTGCTTGATATTTTTGTGATTAGAAGGGAAGGAGTTAGTCGCAGGGATCTTTGGTCATGCAATGGGAGTTGCTGTCAAAGTCGCCATTGTCTCCCCCTGGTTTGTCTCCCACCAAGTAATAGTAACCCCCTCAACACAGATATTAGTGACCCCCACAGGTAATTGTTCTTCCCTTTACCCCATTCTTACATACTATCCAGGTCATACTAGTGAATTGTAGATGGTAATAGAAAGAGACCGCAGGGAGGAGGAGAGACAGACTGGAGAATTATTCACAGTAAGAATTCCAGTATGGGGGGCATGGTTAGCTAAGGTGGTGTGAAATGTATAGTTACCTTCTCTTCCTATACAGTGTTGATACAGCACCCAGAGTGTGTCTCCTCTAGTCTCCTCCCTGCAACCCTGTTTACTTCTCTGTGTTGATGCTGGTTCTGAAAGCAATTGCTCTGGAACCAGAAGATACTAGTAAAGGCACACATTCAGGAACTACATCAACACTCTATAGGAAGAGATTGTAAGTATACAGTTCACTAGAGTAGTAGAGTGGAAAGGATGAGGTCAGGACTGTGTGCGAACCCGTCATATATTTCCATACCAAACTCCCACAGCCATGCCTTTATGGACCTTGCTTTGTGCACTGGAGCACATTGATATTGAAAAAGAAAAAGGCCTTGCCTGAACTGTTCACACAAAGTTGGATGCACACGATTCTCCAAAATGTCTTGCTATGCTGAATCATTAATATTTCTCTTCACTGGAACTAAAGGGCCTAGGTCAACTCCTGAAAATCAGCCCTAAAGCATTATCCCTTCTCCAGCAAACTTTACAGCTGGCACAATGCTGTCAGACAGGTAACCTTCTCCTGGCAGTCGCCGAAATCCAGACTCATCCATCATATTGCCAGATAGCAAAGCCTGATTTAACTCTGTCTAACAATTGGCATTGTGTATAGTGATGGAAGGCTAGCATGCAACATCTCAGCCTTGGAAACTCATGTCATGAAGCTCTTCATTGCACATGTCTTATGCTGTGTTAATGCCAGAGAAGGTCAGAAGAGTCAGCAGAGTGTTGGCAACTTCTATGCACTTTGCACCTCAGTACTCAGTGTGGCGAAGGTAGCTTGGTAGCAGTAATGGTGTGGACTCAACCAGTCAGAGACAGGGACACAAAACTGTAACAAAACAGGTTTATTTAGAAAAAAAAAATTGTAAAACTAAATAAACCTTTACTTCAGACACAAAAGGAGCAAAATCAAATACAGCCTTAACTTCAGGCAAAAGAATGAGAAACAAAAACCTTGCTCGTCCAAGCTCTAACTAAACAATAGAGTAGTAACTGTACCTGGGGCTTCCTAACAACCACACAAGTAAACAAAACAGCACAATACAGTCTCACCAGACTCACAGTATAGCAGGACAGACCCAGGCACCTCCTCTCACTCAAAGGGTCTGCCCTGAAGTGCAGATTCTGCAGCCTTTTATGGGCTAAGTCCCATTCGGCCCATACTGAACATGTCCGGTGAGGTTATGGCCACCACCCCTGTGGGTGGGGACTAGTCTTTATATGGTGTGAGCCGACGCCCGCCGGGTGCTCACACTTTGACTATTACTTTGAGACAGGAGGTCAGGGTTAGGTTCCTGTGAAAGGCAGGTTGTCAGTTCAGGGATTCTAGTTAGGATTCCTAGGTACTGCTGGTAGGAAACTGAATAGCCTGTTTGAACTGTCCAGTAATATGGTAGCTCCAAAGCTGTTGTGGAGCCCTGTTACTGACCAGGGGTGACATTTAACCCTTGGCAGCCTTTGCTGTAGCCTATACTCAGGTGCAGTTCCCCAGTAAGTTCTGGTGAACCGTTGTTGCCGCCTGTTCACATTAAAGCTGCACAAATACATTTACCCAGTGAAGTCAACTGGTGTAAGCCTCATTGCAGCCACTTCACATTGGAAGCTGCACAAACACACTTGCCCAGTGAAATGAACTGGTGGAAGCCTCATTGCAGTCTGTTCACATTGGGAGCTGCGCGGACACATTCACCCAGGGAAGTTAACTGGTGAACATGTGTTTCTCCCTGTTCACACTAGAGCCACACAGACTGCTGCTCTGCTTAGGCAGACGGCCGCCCTCCTAGGGCTTGTGGACCTCGACTGCAGCCACTACTGCAGTCAAGAGGTTCTGTCAAATTATAATTTATATATATAGACAGAACCGTAACAGTAAGTTTTGACCTCATCTATGGCTAATATGATAATGATATAAGGCCTATCCCAGCCTGGCCGTATCTACTGTAAGCCGATGGCTGGTGAGGTAATGGAGGGGGTGTACATCTCACCAAGACTACTAATGTGGGTGAGATGAGAAAACTCCAGAAAGAACATTCTCAGAAGATAACTATTGTCTGCTGAGGGTTATTTCAGAGTTCCGGTTACTGGGCTGAATTTTTAGGAATGGCAGGTAGGTTGGTAGTGGGACCTGTCATTCCACCCCCCCTCCAGTCTACACTTTGGGGATGTTCTGGCAGTGACTCGACTGCATAGAGTCTGCTCATCAAGAGAGGCTTAAGAAGCCAGCTCCAGCAGCAACACTGTAGACAGAGCTTGGCTGGAGAGCCAACAGAGTGGTCATATTTTTGGAGCTGTGTCCTGAATTATTCTACTGGCTTTTGATTTCTGTTATTCTAGGTAAGGTAACCTATTCTATGTTTAGTTAGAGCCTAGCCGGGCAGGTATTTATTTTTGTATTTTGTTGCTGAACTACCTTTTTGTTGTTACATCATTTAATACTTTATTTTTCCCCATATTAGTTGAAGGCATTTACATTTCATTGTGGGCAATCTGTTAGGAGCAGGACTCCCCTTGGACTGTTACCATTGCTCATTGGCCTACATTTACTTATTTCTAAAAGTGGCTTGCATTTTCAATGCATCTGTATATTCCCTTGTTTTGTCATGTTCTTTAAAAAAAAAAATTCAAATAAAAAATGTTCATAAAATAAAAAATCTGAGAGTGCAGTGTGTTTTTCAATAGGGTAACATTAGTTTATCAATCGGCAGATATATTGTTGTCACTTGCGATTACTAATGCTGTATTGGCATGAAAGGGGTTGGATACGATCCTAGGAGACCTCAGAGTGCTTCACAATTTTTCAGGTCAATCGCAGCCCTTTTGATTCAGTTCAGATGCACTCAGATCAAATTGAATCTGACGGACAATTTGACAAAATCAGACCCAAAATGAATTTCATCAAATTCACTCATCTCTCATTAAAATGTGTCCCAATCCTATTGTCCATATTGTGTACCTATAATGGGAGATATGGGTTTTCTGGTGAGTGCTTTGGTAATATTCAGACTTTATGAATGTGCTCACTTCCTATAATATGAGGGACCTCAGCTGTGGGATTGATGTTCTTAAACAACCGTGGTTCCCATGAACAGCGCTCAAGGAGAACATTTCGTGTGTATAAAATCTTTGACCTATATATTAACTGTAGCAAGTTATAATATGGATGTTTCAGGCCTACCAAATCTAATCTCAGTGCTACAGATATGACCTTGGTACAAGATACAGCAGATGTATGAGATGACCCTCCTGTACTCTATGCTGTGGGCAGCGCAGAGCAGAAATACAGTATTGCTTGCAATGTGACCTATAGAACTATTATACTAAAAGCATAAAGAGGACATATGAGAGAAACTTCTAGGGGGAAGCAATTCATCATAGTCATGTCACCAGCAGTAAGGAAAGCTACCTCTCACATTGCCTAATACAACCTGTAACAATTATGTTTAGTCATACTATGTTAAAGGGGTTGTGCTATTAAGGACACTTATCAACTATCCATAGGACCAAAAATCTTAAGCCTCCTTGTGAGTGGAGCACTGCTACGCTTCTGTGCCCAGCACACAATTCCCTTCTATGGGTCTACTGGGTCTGTCATTTCCAGTAGTGTTTGTTGGTCCACAGAGGTGAATGGAGGGCCAGTGATGCAAGCAAACTGGCTACCCATTCACAACAAGGTTTTAGTGGCAGATTTGGTCCTCCATTCTCCTTACTACTTTAGGAGGCAGCAGTTGGGCCTCCAGAATTTGGACAATTATCCCCTGCCCTGTGGAGAGGGGATAAGTGTCTATAATGGGACATCCCCTTTAAAGTGTGCTGAACATTTGCCCCAGAGTTATAGTGTGCAAATGCCTGCTTGTCTGCCATGGACTCCCATTAAAAAAGAAGGTGAGGGTGCAGACTGTTCAGATGATGGTATGGTGACAGTAGTGTTATTGGAGGGTGTAGGCCTTCCTGAATAGATGAGTCTTCAGGGCCTTCTTGAATCCTGTGATTGTGGGTTGAAGCCATTGTTCATGAGTGTCCACAGTAGGGCATAATACTGTGTGCAGGGGCCACTAAGGGACATAATACTGTGTGCAGGGGCCACTATGGGGTATAATACTGTGTGCAGGGGCCAGTATGTGGCATAATACTGTGTGCAGGGGCCACTATGGGGCATAATACTGTGTGCATGGGCCACTATGGGGCATAATATTGTGTTCAGGGGCCAATATGGGACATTTATACTGTGTGCAGGGGCCACTATGGGGCATAATATTGTGTGCAGGGGCCACTATGGGGCATAATACTGTGTGCAGGGGCCACTATGGGGCATAATATTGTGTGCAGGGGCCAATATGGGGCATAATATTGTGTGCAGGGGCCAATATGGGGCATAATACTGTATGCATGGGGCCAATATGGGACATAATACTGTGTGCAGGGGCCTAACACCTTTAGATCTTTGTGTGCGAAAAAAATACGAAAAACTGGTAAGCTGACAGTACCCAGGCAGTGACTCAGTATAACCCATCCCCCATTGTTCACAGCACAATACACAACATAGCACTATTATAATAATTTTAAATATAATGAATATAATGGAATTCATCAGAATGAATCCAGGCACTGCAGCAAAAGTCACTCATTAAAAAGAAATTTAATCATTCACTATTTAGATATTAAGGATAAAGTAATGTACTGTTGTAATCCATTGTCATGTGAGCCATTAAATAAAAGGGTAAAAAACACTACTGTAAAACCAAATGTCCCGACATAGCTGTTAGTATTATAACATACTAGCACATTAAAAACATTCCTACAATACAACATATTTTTAAGAATCCTACAGTTATATTATGGACTGTAATAAGATATGAACGAAAGGAAATTTGTCTCATTATACACTAGCAATTCATCAAAAGAATCGCAACCACATTTACTGTAAATAGACTGCGAACAGGTAAGTATCCTTTTCCTCATCTCGTAGCCACCATGGCTTCCATCAGCTTAAGTAAACTTGTAATATCTCTATGAGAGAAAATACCTCCTTGTCCATTATCAGAAACCTCATCCTCTCCCCTGCCTCTGGACTAATTAATTACTCTTGAGCTAAGGCCCTACGTTGCGGAAACGCAGCTTTTTTGTTGCAGATTTTTTTGCGGTTTTTTTAGCCAAAGTCAGGAGAGCATTGAACAAAAAGTAGAAATATAAGAGCTTCCTAAATATTTCCATTCCTATTTGTAGACATTCTTGGCTTTGGCTGAAATACCGCAACAAAATCTGCAACAAAAAAGCTGTGTTTCTGCAACATGGGGTCTCAGCCTTAAAGGGGTTGGCAAGGATTAATAATGACCTATCCTTATAATATTCTGTAAGTATTTGATCATTAGGTGGCTGACAGCTGTACATGCCGCTAGCCAGCTGGTTCTGTGTTATTAGGAGCATGACCATCCAAAGCAGCCTCAATACAGCTGAGCCAAGTGGGGGCTACCTATCTGCCCTCCCATCAGTCAGATATTTACGACCTATCCTAAGGATAGGCCATAAAATATGAATCCGGACTAACACTTTGAATTCACTGGTAAAATCTGTTTAAGGCCGGGGCCCCACGTGGCATAAACCTCAGTTTCACTGCAGTTAGTTTTGGTTCATGAGATGATATTTAAAGGGGTTTTCCATCTCCCTTTCTCACCAGTTTGTCTGCCGTATCTTCTTCTCACTTTCTGTATGCTTCAGCAAGCTGGTGGGAGGTCTTTGACTGTTTGATGAACAGGACACGATGAAGTACCTCAGTAGATATAGACATTGTCTTTACCATGAGAGATTATTTATTATGATTACTAGACATCTACAATAATGCAGATCAAATAATATGCACAGTATATGCATTTTACATTACACAGGGTACATGCTCCCAGCACTGACAATAAGCTTACAGTAAACTCAGAGTTATTTCTATATTTATATAGAGAGATGAAAACACTGTCTGAGCCTTTATCAGCAAACTGTAATTAGCTGACCTGGTTAATCAGATGCAGAGCAGCAAATAACAGTGAATCATGTCATGTGACCTGGTCATATACCAGGCCGGGTGCTTGGTATTTAGAAAATCTCTTGAATGAACTACATAAGCTAGCAGCATAGATAGGATCTTTGGGATAGGAATACCCCTTTAGGCTCTGGACTGTTAGGAGGGTGGTGTCAGGCAGGAGCAGGAAAGGAGGTGTGATTCAGAGAACCAATCCGAGGCAGCCAGTGACAGAGCTCAAAATCACACCCCCTGTCTGCTCATGCCTGATACTGCTCCCCTTATAGTACAGAGTCTATATAGCATATGAAGCACCAAAATTAACTGCACTTAATGCTTTGGATGGTGGGAATTAGTGAAAGCATTTCATCTGTGCCTGAGTCAATGGAGCAGCGCCTATTAAATGATGCAAAGAGCTGAACTTTTTCAGTGGTGTTGAAAAGTTCTCTTTAAGAGATTTAGAGAACCAGTCGGGGTTTTCACATATGGAGAAAACTGCTCCTTAAGAGAGTTAGAGACAAGACAGAATTTCGGCTTTACTAAGGTATCCAGTTATAGTTGCTGCCCTATGAAATCTATGAAAAGAACAATTCTTCTTATTAATAAAATCTATTGGACCTGTGAGCGCCGTCCTGTCCTATTCCTCTGATGAAAAGAGAAAGAGGCAGAGACCCATACAGTAGAGACAGACATCGAGTAAGTGTTTACTGTGTCATTCCCTCTATAACAAATCGCTTCACTGCTGTATACTGTTCTTCATGCTGCCGCTGCTTCCAAAGATATGGGAAAAAGACATAAGAGAGTAGGATCTCCTCTTCTATCCGTGTGCAGTGTCTGGGGGACATCATGGTCACTTGTCCACCTCTTAGGAAGTTGACCTGAAAGACCACTAACAAATAGACATAGAGCATGCAAAGGGGAATATCGGTGATTAGTAAAGAATGCAAATTATATAATAGCTCAATATAGTAATATTCCTGTATACACACTTCAGCTTATTCTGAAAAGTCACCAGAAAATATAGGTATGCTTTAATTTTATTCTTCTTGAGTCTAACTAACTTTTAGTATTAGATTGGTGGCAGAAATTTCTACGACTAAAAACCAATTCCATTCATCAGCATTTCTATGGCAAACACATGGCCCCATTGAAGAGAATTGTATGGTTGCAGAAATTCTACAACAAATCTGCTGCATGTGAATATACCCAACGTGTAATGGTATCTAAACTTGTGCATTCATTATTAAAATGCCTATAATTAGCCAATTGGTGTTTCACATTGGAAGCAAGTAGATCCATTCCATGGCTACATGATTACTCAGTTTATATGCGCATTGATTGTCTGGTCACTAGTGCATTGCTGCTATCTGCCTGTGACAGGTCCCCGGCTTTCAGCAGTTTTGTATTTCAGCTACGGGATCTGTACCTCTGATTTCATATGGTGGCATACAGATTTTGTATATATAAATCCTACAGAAAAAAATGAAAAAAATCTTGCATGTTCCATTGGATGCTGTTTTACAAGGCAACCATATGGTGAGATATGGCTAAACGAACTCAAGATCCCAAGACAAAGGTTGAAAGGTCAGAAACCACCTACAAATCTTCCTAAAAAGGGGCATTCAATAACTATTGGTGGAATGTCTGAGAGTTATTCCTTCCATCCTCTAAAAAACATGAATGGCTTCAATGCAATATAGTATAATGATGATGTCTCAGCTAGATTTCATTGTCTGTAGATGACAATTTAGCACAGATAAACCCCATCCTGAGATGAGTTCTCCTGGAAGGTTCCAACACTTACTCCCCCCATGTTCTATTTCCAAGCAGAACTTTTCTCTCTGCTTTTTTCGGGGTGGAAACTGGCAAATCCCATTATAGCCCATGGGGTCCGTTGGTTTCCAGGGGAAAGCACTTTTTATGCGGATTGGGTTTCCATTTTTCAGGTCCCCAAGTGGACCCAAAGAACGGAAACCTGAATGCAGGTGTGAACCTAGAACAAAATTGTGCTCCAATTGCCTGAAAAGATTTCTTTTCAATAACTTAGAGTAGGTCTTTGAAAATAAAGAAAGGGCAGCCAATGACAGCTAAAAGTTGAGAATCTGAGAAGCTCTGCCCAAATCACTTTGGGGTGCACAGATCCCCCAAGATGCACTGCAATTATTCCAGCTGTCCGTGGCGAGCTTAATGTAGTCAGGGTTTCTTGAGTCGTTGACCTACTTTTTAAAATATGTTAGTGACTGCAAGTAACCCTGGCCATGTTATCTAAACCAGTCATTGGCAGCTTACAGCTGTCATTGGATGGTGCAATGTGGTCCAGGTTACTCGCAGTCAATGACTTTGTGGAACTGGGACTACACGTGATCGAAACCAGCTGTAAACTGTTACTGGTTGGTTTAGAGGTTACTCTCGGTCACTGACTGAGGGTTAAAAGGTGACTACTTTTCAACTTGTAACTTATTTAAGTAATAGGATTGGTGTTGCAGTTTTCCAGAACCATTGTTATGCAGATAATGGCAGTGGCGGATCCAGGCTTTGCGGGGCCCTGGACATTTGAATTTGGCGGGGCCCTACTTACCAGGGGGTCTGGGGGTAATGCAGAATTACTCAAGGAGACGTCTTCCCACATTTCCCGTCTCTTCCCTTTGGACCGCCATGACCACTTCTTTCAGCTGTGATTTGACTCTGTAAAGTTTGAAACACAGACATCTTTGACTCCTCACTTCTCCACGCACTTAACCCCTATATATATATATATATATATATATATATATATATATATATATATATATCCCACAGCAGCCCATATTATGCCCCACAGTGGCGCAATAGACTGTGGGGCATAATAAAGGTTGCAGGGGAGCTGCTGTGGGGCGTAATAGAGGTTACAGGGGCCACAGTTGACCCTTCAAGTTCTATTATTATACTCAGGGGTCTTTTCAGACCCCCGAATATAATAATCAGAGCCCCAGGGGAAATGAGAGAACGTAATAAACACTGTTACTCACCTCTCCGGGATCCGATGTTAAAGAGGTATATAGAACTGCCTTTGCCCAAACTCATGAAAAGTCCTCTTTAATCCTAGCAGGCTTCGGGCCTATATGGTACTGCTAGCACAGGCTTTGGGCCTATATGGTAATATACCAGACCAAGTGATGTCTGGGCATTACCATATGGGCCTGAAGCCAGCTAGGATTAACATCAGATCCCGGAGAGGTAAGTAACAGTGTTCATTATGTTCCCACACCTCCCCTGGGGCTCCAATTATTATACTCGGGGGTCTGAAAAGACCCCCAGTATAATAATAGCAGCAGTGGGATCGCGGCCTGGCCCGGGCCTATTCACTGCCGGCCTCCGTGGCCTATAGTACAAGGGGAAGTGGGGGTGACAGTGATCAGGTCCGGGGAGGTTGGTAAATAGGCCGCTACCATAGCGGCCTATTATAAAACAAAAAAAATGTTATTATACTTACCGATCACGCTGCTGCTGCTCCCGCTGCCTCCACGAATCTCTTCGCTCGTCAGACGTCTACGTATCAGCGTAGGCGACGTCATAACGCCGCCTACACTGATACGTAGACGTCTGAACCAGCGCACAGAGAGCGGCAGCTCTCCTGCGTTGGTTCAAAGAAAAAAGAAAAAAAAAATCGCCCGGGCTGCCGCCCCCATTAGAAGTGCGGCGCTGGGTCCGGGCTTGCCTGGCCCTGTATCCGCCCCTGGAGAATGGAGCTATATTACTTGAACAGATCATGATCCCCATCCACTGCAGCAGCTTCCAGGGCCTTGAGGCTACCAGAACAGCTGAGCTATGCGGAGTGCCGATGTCAGAAACCCACAGATCCCATACTCATGACCTATTTAGTAGATAGAGCATTGTTATGAAAATCCATTTGGGGCCATGAACTCCTTTGAGAGGTTTATTTTAGAATATTCACACTTGTTTTCATGTGCCTTTTTGGGTTTACTTCATGGATTCAATGCCTTTCATGTCCTGGCCGTGCTTACAGACTGGGACAGTTTCAGTCGGGAGATTGACATGTCTACATTCTTTTTTCTTAACCATTCAGATGTTCACACATGCTGTATATTCATGTATATTTGTGCTTTGAATGACTGTCTGCATGCATAACCCACTTACACTTTATCTCCAGTTTATGGACAGATGGCCAGATATTTTCCTTAAGAATTTTCTGGTACAGTGCAGAATTCATGGTTCCTTCAATAATGGCAAGCTGTCCAGGTCCTGGGGCAACAAAGCATCCACACATCATTACAATACTACCATGGTTGATGGTTGATATGATGTCCTTATTGCAGAAGTGCTGCTTTTGCTTTGCTTCAGAGAAAATGGAGTCGGGGTTGTCCGATAAATTCCGGTGGAATTATTAAAGTGTACACATGGTTTTATGAAATGTTAGAGGAGTCTGCTTCATTTTGATTTCTGCATAAAGATCTAGAAATTATTTTAGCAGGTTGGTTACTCTGAGCTACTCAGTTTTAGGAATCATGTACATGGCCATATTACAGCTCCCAACACCATGTGCTACCATGTGCCATATCAGACATACGAGGCATGTACCATTAGAAGTGATTGTGCACTAGAAGTAATACAGAATAATCCCATAATATCACCTTATAGAGTACAACAGAGCAGCACGAAGAGTGGCTAACACTAGGTTCCCTTCTGTCCCACCAGCAGTACAATACTGGGAGTATTTCTGCCCCTGTGTGCAGGTAGGACAAAATGGAATTTTAAATTAACAAACAAATTGTTAAATATTAACCCCTACTCAGTATAAAGAAGGAATTACCAACCCCCCAATGTGTTTTTTCTGCCCTGTGTTGGTGGGACAGTTGAAGGGAAGGATATTCCTTACAAAAAATGCAAATCCAGCAGCAAAAATTGATTTAAAATCACATAAAGTTTAACTTTTAATAGTTATATTAATTTTTAAAAACCCAAGGTAAATAAACATACCGAAAAAAACATCTGAGACATGGTGAAAACCAACACATAAGAAAACACACATGACAAAAAACGAGACAAAAACAAAAATCTGGCTTACGAATTTTGAGGCATGATCATAGAATGCCTTGAAAGCAGGCTCATGCCTCGAAACGCATAAGCCAGATTTTTGACGGTTATTTGTTTGTGTCTCTTGTTTTTTCTCTTGTGTTTTTTCTGATGTGCTGGTTTTCACCATGTCTCAGATCTTTTTTTCGGTATGTTTATTTACCTTTATTTTTTAAAAATTAATATAACTATTAAAAGTTCATTTTTATGCACTTTTAAATAAATTTTTGGTTCTGGATTTGCATTTTTCTACAGTGTCTGACTTGTAACCAAGAGGTCTTTTCCGTGCACCTTACGGAGATATCATTAACATGATTTATTATATTATTGGGCTGTGAATTCCCATTTTTTTGTTTTGTTTTATGGAAGGTTTTTCCTTTCCTATGGTGAGGTTAACAAGATTTATGGATAACTTTCCCTTCCTCACTCCATTTTAAGCTTTATACTTCAAGAGGGACCTCCCTAGGGTTCTTGTTGCTAGATCCCCAGTATTGTGATGCTGATGGGACAGAAGAAAAGTGTAGATTATGATGTTAATCTATTTTTCCTTTGTCCCAACAGCAGCACAAGGCTCCCTCCGTATATATTATGTATTTGTCTTTATAATTACACGTTGGAGGGTTGGTACTTCCTTCCTTATATTGAGGAGGGGCTAATATTTAACTATTTGTTTGCCAATTAAAAATTCCATTCTGTCTTGCCAACTGCCGGTGCATAAATACCACCAGTTTTGTGCTGCTGTTGGGACTAAGGGAAAACAGATTAACATCATAATCTTCACTTCACACTTGCGCTTGCGTTTCTGTTCTTCGGGTCTGCTTGGGGACTCAAAAAACGGAAGCATAATCCTCTTAAAAAGTGGTTACCTGCCAGGTTTCTGCCCGATTTCCACCTGAAATTGCAGAGAAAAAAGTCCTGCTTGCAGTACTTTTCTCGCCGCATTTTTTCAAACAGAATGGTCGACAGAATCTCCGAACAGAAACTGAGCATAAGTGTGAATCTACCTTAATACTCCCTCATAAGGAGCTGAGACCAAAGGTTGGTTTTAGGTGGCTAAAGTGATTCTATTGAAGAGGTTTTCATCACCATAAGGCTCTACAATGATGGATTCTGTAGGATCACAAGCACAGCAGTTGTATTGCTGGCACTAAAATGAGGTGCATGGAATCTGTTTGAAATCTGGTTTGGGGGTAACTGCACACCTTGCAAAATTGCTTGATTTTCTAAGCACATTTGTACATGAGGTTGAGATTTTATCTGGGACTGATCAGCAGCAAAAAGCAAAACCGGAATTAGATATGAATTTATGGCTTCAGAAAATGAAGAGGGAATTCCTCTTCATTTTCTTCCATGTGAACATTAACTTGCAGTGCAGATTTCTATATCTGCAGAATATCAATTTTCTTCCCATCCCATTTCAGGAAAAACATGGAGGATTTATGATTACAGGATGATGTACAATATTAGGAGCCTTTTTATTTTATCACATATTGGCTTTAGCAGCTGCTATGTTTTCTAGTACACAGCCTGTAAGCAGGATACTGTTAGCCTGGGGTCCCAAGTTGCGAAAACGCAGCATATTGGCTGCAGCGGAAATGCAAAAAAGGCTGTGTCTTAGGCTCCATTCCCACGGAGTAACACGCTGCTCATTCTGACACGTAAACACGTGTCAGAGTGTGCGCTTCAAACCAATGGGTTCCGTCTTACGCGCGCTACATATTGAAATCAATGGAGGCTTTTTAACCCATTGATTTCAATGTGTTACACGCGTTAAATGGAACCCATTGAAGTCAATGGGATTCTGTTTTGAAGCGCTCACTCTGACATGTGTTTACGTGTCAGAATGAGCAGCGTGTTACTCCGTGGGAACGGAGCCTTATAGTACATGAAAAGCAGATGGGATTCTGGTTAATCTCATCCACACATCGCAGAAAAAATTTCCTCAGTGGAAAAGCTGTGTTTTCAACAACGCTTGTGTGTTTGAAAATCGCAACATGTCAATTATAAATACAGAAATGCTGGTATTTTTCTTATAGGTATAATAGGGGTAGAAAGGTAGAAATTTTCTGTGAAAAATACTACTATTTCCTGCATGGGGACTTAGCCTTAAAGGGGTATTCCCACGTCGCATACTCACAAGTCTTTACTGCTGTAAAATCTTCTTTCTTCCTGGTTTCTTGCATCATTTGGTGGGCGGGGTTTCACATGCAACCTGCCGTTTAGCTCCGCCCCCCCAAATTAGTGTGTAGCTCCGCCCACCCATATCGGACTATGAAGTACAGGCAGCAGCAACTCCATTCTGTGTTACATACAGAGACTGCCTGTCTCTGCCATAATGAACACAACTGAATTAGCTAGGCTGATAACTGGGAGAACAGAAGAAATGAAAGCAGCTCCTCTCCTCTATCTGATAGCAGGAAGCTAGGTCACATGTGTGGTGTAGACACAGGAATAGCTAGATACACAGGCTCGCTCCCGTGCACTTAGCCCCTCCTCCCTCCCCCCTGAGAGCAGCAGATACATCACTTCACTCATGAGCAGCTAAGTCAGGGCTGTGGCCACAAAGAATTGAATAAAGTAAGATAGTGGACAAACAAAGCAGTTTTGCTGAAGCATTGTATTTAGGAAAAGTCTTAAATCCACATTAACAAGCAGTATAGATAGGATCCTTGTGATGGGACAACCCCTTTAAGAGGCAAATGTCAGAGGCAAGAGTGTCAGACTCTCTATTTGTCATTTTACTCTCCAGTCCTGCTCTGATCTTTCCTGTACATTCTACTATTAGTTTCCTACTAGAGAAGATGCAGACTCATCTCTGTGCAGTGTAAAGGCAGGGAAATCTGTGAATAAACATGTAGAGACTGTGAAGAGAGACCTGACCCTGGCCCTCTTACACACTACTGTGTTATCGTCTTGACCATACTGGTTTCAAGAAGGAACTCCTTAGTAACAGGGAGTGAACAGCAAATTAGTGAGAAGGAAGACTCGTAGCGGCAGGAACTTGAGAGAGGTTTTTCAGGCAGAAAGCAGCAATATTTTTAAATAAAGTGCATTACATTTTAGTCCAGAATCACATGTTCGATTATATGGAAAGATGATCATTAAATCATAAAGTATCTCTACAACCCTGTATCCAACTATGGATCCAGAAGTGTTAGTGTACAACACAAATATTGCCTATAAGTACACAGCCATTAATTCTAACATACATATCGCTGTTTCAGGCTTATTAGCTGCCACTGCTGTAAGATATACGACGCATAAAAAAGATTTATCTGCACTATCCGGCAGCCATTCTGGATGACTAATTGGACACAGTAAAGGGGCATAAAGGGCCAGTTTTACATCTCTGTCCAATTAATTCTTTTTAGGATTATGTATTTTTTTTATTATGTAATGTAAGTGGGTTATGCAATTATAGCATATCTCACTGACTTTCATCTAGATCCAGCTAACTACTCGCAAGACTCCCTGCCCATATGTACCCACTTTTACGTAAACATCTACCACTATACAAGAAACATTAGTAAATACGTATCATTCTTAGTAACCCTGCAACTACTTACACCTTTGGTCTTCAAAATCAAGAATTTTAGGTCAATAATGCAAAATAAATATTCTGCACTTGACTATAAAGTCAGACGTATGAGCTGTCAGTAATGCTACATTTATAGCCAACAACTGTCTGCTCAGGCCCTGTCGCTACAGACTGATGTTCTACTATGCTAATGCACTAAAGCTTCAGTATAATAACAGAGCAGCACATAAGCTTATGACAGCAAGCAGCATTCATTGTCAGCACAGCTATACCAGTAGATCATGATGACGGGACCAGAAAAGATGATAGCAGCTGGGAAGTATTAAAATCCCCACAAGGCCCTTTGTTGAGTATCAGTAAGTATTAATATCAATAAGTATTAAAATACTTACAAGAAGCCTGGAAGAATCAGTGACCGTACTTCCATGACAGCAAGAGAATGGATTTATATCATAAAAGTGTGCAACTTTTCTCCACCATGTAAAATTGCATGTACATACCAGTTACAGTCTTTAAAGGGGTTGTCCGTTTTTGACTCCCTATTTAATAAGAATCCATTGATACTGTTGAGATAACAGACTCAGCGTTATCAGAAAACTGCAATTAGCTGAACTAATTGTCCTGCCAGCATAGCAGTGAATGACATCACTTATCATATCACTTATCATATCTCACAGGTATATCTCACACATATCTTACCTATAAGTACCTGGGCGTTCTCCTCAACAATAAACTACACTGGGCTGATCACCTGGAGGCGCTGCACAGAAAGGGCCACAGCAGACTCTACCTGCTCAGGAGGCTGAGGGCCTTCGGAGTCCGGGGGACACTTCTTAGGGCCTTCTTCAACTCTGTGGTTGCCTCAGCCATCTTTTTCGGTGTGGCCTGCTGGGGAAGCAGTATATCAACCAGGGACAGAAATAGACTTGACAGGCTGATCAGAAGGGCCAGGTCTGTCCTGGGGAGCCCCCTGGACCCAGTACAGGTGGTGGGTGACAGAAGGATACTGTCCGTGGTGACCTCCATGCGGGAGAACAAATCCCACCCCATGTATGGGACCCTGATGGGACTTGGCAGCACTGTAAGTGACCGTCTGCTTCACCCCAAGTGTGAGAAGGAGCTATCGCAAGTCCTTCCTTCCAACCACGACCAGGCTGTATAATCTACATCAGACCAAACAAAGATCACTCCGCACAGAGAACTAATGATTATAACTAGAGATGAGCGAACAGTGTTCTATCGAACACATGTTCGATCGGATATCAGGGTGTTCGCCATGTTCGAATCGAATCGAACACCACGTGGTAAAGTGCGCCAAAATTCGATTCCCCTCCCACCTTCCCTGGCGCCTTTTTTGCACCAATAACAGCGCAGGGGAGGTGGGACAGGAACTACGACACTGGGGGCATTGAAAAAAATTGGAAAAAGTCATTGGCTGCCGAAATCAGGTGACCTCCATTTTAGACGAATAGTGGATTTCAAATCCGGGTCATATGAGAATGTGAACTTTGTGACTATGAGACAGGGATAGCTGTACAGGCAGGGATAGCTAGGGATAACCTTTATTTAGGGGGGAATGTTATTAAAAATAACTTTTTGGGGCTCTATCGGGTGTGTAATTGTGATTTTTGTGAGATAAACTTTTTCCCATAGGGATGCATTGGCCAGCGCTGATTGGCCGAATTCCGTACTCTGGCCAATCAGTGCTGGCCAATGCATTCTATTAGCTTGATGAAGCAGAGTGTGCACAAGGGTTCAAGCGCACCCTCGGCTCTGATGTAGCAGAGCCGAGGCTGCACAAGGGTTCAAGCGCACCCTCGGCTCTGATGTAGGAGAGCCGAGGGTGCACTTGAACCCTTGTGCACCCTCAGCTCTGCTACATCAGAGCCGAGGGTGCGCTTGAACCCTTGTGCACACTCTGCTTCATCAAGCTAATAGAATGCATTGGCCAGCGCTGATTGGCCAATGTATTCTATTAGCCTGATGAAGTAGAGCTGAATGTGTGTGCTAAGCACACACATTCAGCTCTACTTCATCGGGCTAATAGAATGCATTGGCCAGCGCTGATTGGCCAGAGTACGGAACTCGACCAATCAGCGCTGGCTCTGCTGGAGGAGGCGGAGTCTAAGATCGCTCCACACCAGTCTCCATTCAGGTCCGACCTTAGACTCCGCCTCCTCCGGCAGAGCCAGCGCTGATTGGCCGAATTCCGTACTCTGGCCAATCAGCACTGGCTAATGCATTGTATTGGCTTGATGAAGCAGTGCTGAATGTGTGTGCTTAGCACACACATTCAGCTCTACTTCATCGGGCTAATAGAATGCATTGGCCAGCGCTGATTGGCCGAATTCCGTACTCTGGCCAATCAGCACTGGCTAATGCATTGTATTGGCTTGATGAAGCAGTGCTGAATGTGTGTGCTTAGCACACACATTCAGCTCTACTTCATCGGGCTAATAGAATGCATTGGCCAGCGCTGATTGGCCGAATTCCGTACTCTGGCCAATCAGCACTGGCTAATGCATTGTATTGGCTTGATGAAGCAGTGCTGAATGTGTGTGCTTAGCACACACATTCAGCTCTACTTCATCGGGCTAATAGAATGCATTGGCCAATCAGCGCTGGCCAATGCATTCTATTAGCGTGAACTGAGTTTGCACAGGGGTTCTAGTGCACCCTCGGCTCTGCTACATCAGATTGCTACATCTGATGTAGCAGTGCCGAGTGTGCATCAGATGTGTAGTTGAGCAAAACTGACTCAGCACTGCTAAGTCTGCATTCGCATAGGAATGCATTGGCCAGCCTTCGGCCAATCAGCGCTGGCTCTGCCGGAGGAGGCGGAGTCTAAGGTCGGACCTGAATGGAGACTGGTGTGGAGCGATCTTAGACTCCGCCTCCTCCAGCAGAGCCAGCGCTGATTGGCCGAATTCCGTACTCTGGCCAATCAGCACTGGCTAATGCATTGTATTGGCTTGATGAAGCAGTGCTGAATGTGTGTGCTTAGCACACACATTCAGCTCTACTTCATCGGGCTAATAGAATGCATTGGCCAATCAGCGCTGGCCAATGCATTCTATTAGCGTGAACTGAGTTTGCACAGGGGTTCTAGTGCACCCTCGGCTCTGCTACATCAGATTGCTACATCTGATGTAGCAGTGCCGAGTGTGCATCAGATGTGTAGTTGAGCAAAACTGACTCAGCACTGCTAAGTCTGCATTCGCATAGGAATGCATTGGCCAGCCTTCGGCCAATCAGCGCTGGCTCTGCCGGAGGAGGCGGAGTCTAAGGTCGGACCTGAATGGAGACTGGTGTGGAGCTATCTTAGACTCCGCCTCCTCCAGCAGAGCCAGCGCTGATTGGTCGAGTTCCGTACTCTGGCCAATCAGCACTGGCCAATGCATTTCTATGGGGAAAAGTTAGCTTGCGAAAATCGCAAACTGACAGGGATTTCCATGAAATAAAGTGACTTTTATGCCCCCAGACATGCTTCCGCTGCTGTCCCAGTGTCATTCCAGGGTGTTGGTATCATTTCCTGGGGTGTCATAGTGGACTTGGTGACCCTCCAGACACGAATTTGGGTTTCCCCCTTAACGAGTTTATGTTCCCCATAGACTATAATGGGGTTCGAAACCCATTCGAACACTCGAACAGTGAGCGGCTGTTCGAATCGAATTTCGAACCTCGAACATTTTAGTGTTCGCTCATCTCTAATTATAACAATGACCATGAGGTTTTTCCTCTTTCTCTTCTGTTTTTCCTTAGCTGCTATGGCCTCCTAGTATATCTTCTCTCCTCAGCTTATGTGTGTCTACGTCTGTAACATATTACTCTGTATTATCCTGTATCTGTATTACTATGCTGCTGTAACACGCTGAAATTTCCCCAATGTGGGACTATTAAAGGATTATCTTATCTTATCTTAGGTCCGTGGTTATGGTAACGCTGTGTAAATAATGGGAGGAATAAGTTCACATAGCAGGCAAACAAAGCAGCATTTCCAAAGCAATATATTTAGGAAAAGTCTTCAATTTACATAAGCTACCAGTATAGATAAGATCCTTGATATAGGACAACCCCTTTAAGTATTATTTTATGCACTATATTTATTTATTTTTTAGGGCAGAACATAATAAGGTAGATGTGATTCATGTATGTCACAGCCAGTAACTGTGCCCTCACATCTGTCAGGTTTACTGTTATTTGATTGTGACTAGCACAAAACTGCCCAAGGGAAGTTGCCAACATATAGGCATGCCCACGACATAAATAAGGGGTGTGAGCTGACCCTAAAGAGGGTGTGGTTTCATAAATGAGTATATGGTGCAGTGAGTGAAGAGCTCTTGAATACCTCCTTCCAAATGTTGACACATATACTGTAAAGCATGGATGTATAGTTGTTGCACCATAAAGTTATAGGCGAGTAGCTGCAGATATGACATACAATAAGGGATATTTGGCACCAAAGCATGGTGGGTGTGTACATATGCCATAGTAAGTTGAACTTGTAGGTGATGCAGAATCAGTAGTGAAAGCCACAATTGAACATACACCACCGGACACGGCAAAATGTTACAACTATACTTGTAGTGCATATATGTTGTTCCTTATACTGTTTTGTACATAGTTTTCAAGCAATATGGGTTTACTCTCTTACTTCCTTAAATGGACTGGACTGGTGACTGGTATATAGAGTTTTGGTATGTTCCTGCCAGATATCTCGGGAGTGTGGGAGGAGACCAAGATTTGTCACATAGCTTTCTAAATGAAAGAAGTGTGCAGAATAATTTGGAAAATCAGAATATTGCCACACTGCAAGAGTCAGAACAAATACAGAGAGAGACCTAGAAATTGAGAGTGGAAAAGAGTGCCTTTCCTGTAATCAAAAATGTTGTCCCGGGGTCCCAGAACACAGGACATATGTGGCATCCTGGTAAATCCCACTTGGGTATTAGGTGAGAGATTCTGTGAGAGAGAAGGAAATATTTAGGAGGAAACAGAAGTCATCTCCCAGCTCACCCCATACTCACAATTGTCCTATTCTACAAGAACTGTACCTCCATTACTGGAAGCTGTTGGTTGCATTACTGGTGATGTGTTTTTCTGCAACCTCAATTCTTCTGAGTCTCATTACAGCATCACCATCATGGGCACTCCAGTCTCCATCAAATTCCTGAGGGATGGAAACCATTAGAATGTAACCCAGAGGAAAAATACCACCACCAGGTACACAGCAGGCCCCCTCAGCTCTGCACAGTACAGGAGGAGAGCTGGGAGGATTTGCTTGAACTATTTAGCCATTGTGACAATCCCAATCTTCAGGTTCCCTACAATGAGATGCTTCAACAGTAGGCCTGAGTAAGAGAATAGACTAGAGACCATGAGTGGTTGTGGGTGGTAGCTCTTATTTAAAGAAGCCTCGGATCCATACAAGGCCAAAATGTGTAACAAGGTTCACCAGATCCAGAGAGACTGAGCAATGGCGTGTAACTGTGCAGCGAAATAAAAGATTGTGTAATGGAATCTGAGCCCACACCGCTGTCCCGGTGTGGGTGGATGTAGCTAACAACTACTGACATACCGCAGACTAGAGAACACATGGCACTACTACTATACACCAGGCAGTGAGGATCTGTATTAGCATCTTTGAGACAGATTTGTGCGCCCAGAACTATGTTTGGCAGGATCCTTCATAGCAAGTCATTCTCCACTCTTACTAATAGACCTGAACAGGATATCCCTCTTTATCATTTGAGGACTGTCTAGTAGGTTATTTTAAAATGGATTTTTTTTATTTTTGAATTGCTTCAAAACCCCTAAATCATGTAATGGTCCTAAACATTTCTTACCTTTTCAAATTGGTTGAGTTTGAAATCCTTGACATAGCAGGATATGTTGCGGCTTCTACAGTATCATAGATCCACATAACACTGCTGCAGGATGTCACGGTTCTCTCTCCCTCCATTCTAAGACCATAATAACATTGTCGTTGTTGGTCCATTCTTCTGAACTGACCTAGGATCAGATCAATGGACTAACAAATTGTCAGAATGGAGGAGAATGTTTCCTTCATCATTGTCATTGTGTTTGTTAAGGAGGATTTAGTTTCTTCTTCTTCTTCCTCCTGGTTCCATTTTTAGCTTTGGTTCAAAAATCTGCATAAAAAAACTGTAGAGGCATTTCTAAGAAACCGTGCTTAGGCTAAGGCTCCATGTTGTGAAAAAGTTGTGTGTGTGGGGGGGGGGGGGGTTGCAGATTTTGCTACTTTAAAAAAAAAAAAAGTTAAAAAAGAAATTGGGAAAGCTAATACTTCTCCCTTTTTCTCAATATACTCCTGGCATGGGCTCAGAAAACCACAGCAAAATCTGCAATAAAAAAGAAGCAGGTTTTTCACAATTTTTCAGCAGTTACAATACCAGAGTAAACTTATGAGTGGTGCTGTTTTTGGAAAAAATCGTAACTACTGTATTTACCATGTTTCTAATCTGTCAACACTTGTAATGTTTTAGGTAGTATAACTAATATTTCAATATGAAATCATGAGGTACAGATATGAAAATAAATCCCATATATTGTATAGTACAATGTTACACACTATATGGTAAAATAAATCCCATATATTGTATAGTACAATGCTTGTTATTGTATGGTAAAATGAATCCCATATGCTATATAGTTCAATACTATACACTATACGGTAAAATGTATCCCATATACTGTATAGTACAATTCTACTGTATATACTATATGGTAAAATGTATCCCATATACTATATAGTACAATGCTATCTACTATACAGTGAAATAAATCCCATATGCTGTATAGTACAATGCTTTATACAGTAAAATTAATCCCATATACTATATAGTACAATGCACAGATACAAAGTAATTTTTTAATGCTGTGTACTAAGCAGTGGCGATTTTAGGACACAACCATATTGTAGAGAATCGGAGCCACAAGAGTATAATAATTAGCAATGTTACAGCCACCTAGAGGAACATATAGCTGCTTAAGTCATGTTATATGAAGACTGGCCAAGAGTAGGGCAATGAATTACTGGAATTACTAATCGAGATTCTGACTTAGAACAGTATATGATAGTCATGTTATACAGGAGCATTGCACAGAGGAATGGAAAATGTACATAGGTACAAGAACAAGAAGGTTATGTGGCATGAAAGCTAGCTGAGGGGTACAAGACATCAGTATGATATAGTAATTATAGGAGCACAGGACACCCCCCCCTGATATTAAAAAGACTTAAGATGTTAAAAAAAATTAGATTCACTAATAAACAATACGGAAGAGCAAATATTACATAAAATCGTTTTTACTTTGCATTTTTATCTGCTGTGTTTCCACAATGGCTAACAAGCCGTAGCCTAACTATGTTATTGGTGGAGTTTTTTGTACAGTTTTCACTTGTCTAGTCTCTGGACTAATATCTCTTGTGACCAGATATTAGGATAGGAATACCGCAATGCACATCATATATATATATATATATATATATATATATATATATATATATATTTGTCATTTTTTATTCTATCCTGCATTATGTTTTTGAGAATGATCGTGTACCCATAGAAATGAATTATTCCAAATGACACAAGGTAGCACCATTGCCTGTGAGATTTATGTGACTTTGTTGGTGTAGGTTCTGACTGGAAATCAGTTTCTTTATACAACTCTACAAGATAAAGATATGTGTCCTAGATCAGTGGTTCACAACCCAAGGGTATACTCCACAGCTAAGAGCCACTATCCCTCCCCACCCATGATGGACACCCCCAAAACAGCTGCAGGTGTCATCCTTCCTTTAGAAACACAATGAGCAGATCCATCAATATAGTTACATAGTAGATGAGGTTGGATGAAGACATCAGTCCATCAAGTCCAACCTATAACCCTACAATCCCTACAGTGTTGATCCAGGGGAAGGCAAAAAAAAACCATGTGGCTCATGCCAATTGCCCCATTTCTGGGGAAAAAATTCCTTCCCGACTCCAATATGGCAGTCAGTATGAAAACCCTGGATCAACATGTCCTTAAAATCTAGAGTCCATAACACGTAATATTGTTCTCTTTAAGCAAGGCATCCATGCCCTCTTTGAGCTTGTTTAATGAATCCACCATCACCAGTTCCCAGGGCAGAGAGTCCCATGTTGCTGATAGAGATGTCCATTGCAGTTATATGCACCCAAGAGAGTGAGGGGTGAGATCTGCTCTCCACTTCCTCTTTGCTCTGGGCGCCAAGTGTTGACATCACAACAGATTCCACTTGTTCCTCGCACATCAGTGGCCATTATATTATTTGTAGGGACCAATATATTATATGTGAGTGCACTATCAGGTCATTTTTTTTTTACATTTCAGGGCACAATGGGGAACATAATAAATCTTTGGGCACTGTGAGGGTTGTTCTACTAAATTAGAGGGCCAATATACTACATGTGAGGGTCATTCTACTGAGTGTGAGGGTAATTTGCCCCCCAAGGTCTTTCAATGACAATCCTATTTATGGTTATTTCCAGCTTTGGAACCCACAACCTTTTACATAATGGGGGTCTCCTGTCTTCTGTACTACCTGGTGCGGCACATATTGAAAGGACAGTTAACCAAAGGTGCAGGGTATTCTCCCTCTAATTGGTGAGTCACCATCTTCATGGAACAACCAATGGTGACTCACCAGGTGGGATGGAGGTTAGGGGACTCCCATGTTCCATATAGATGCAGGTTTCAGTGCTGTGAGCGGCATCTTTCAGATATTTATGACTAAACCTTGACTTTTGCAGCATTTCCAAGCAATGGCTAGCAGTTCACCTTACTGCTGCAATTTTTAAGAGATTTTGACACTACTGCGCTCCAAGCATTACTATGAACATCTATGTTTTGCAGCGAGTAATATACATTCGAGGTGTAGCATTCACTTGCCGGACATTGAAAGGGTTATCACGGCTGCAATGTTCAGGCAGAGCTGTGACCCACTTGCACAAATGAGAATAGGTTATCTGGAGTGGAGCAGACCAGATGTGAGGAGGGTGATAGGGAGGACACAAGACATAAAGGAATAAGAGAAGCCTGCAAGAAATCAGATGGGGTGTAAAAATAAATTGGATAACTTGCAATTCAGGACTATAAGGAAATATGTAAAAAAGGGGGAACACATATACATATATACATATAAAAATGCTAAAAAAAATCTATTACAAATTATTAAATAGTTTAAAATGGAGTAACATGAGGTGGGAGGAACAGAACAGAAATGGAAATGCTAAGTGCATGGAGGGCTAGGGTAGCAGACGGCTCCTACATTAGAGAGGGCCACTCTCTCCAGCTCTCTTTAATCTTTTAATCTTTTCTATTTTAATCGCTCGCTACTGAATTGTGTATAAAACAAAATAAATAAATTAATCACGCTGCCAGCGACAGAAGGAAAACCTGGACTGGAATATCCAGCGGAGAACAGGACACGCCATGAGAATTTATGAGGCTGAAAAAAATGAAATTGCGGGTCTCCCGTGCTCTGGTCTATTTTACCAATCAGATGACGTCGCAAACCAGTGGGGGAAATGTGAGCAAGCTGTGTAATGAGGAGAAGGAGCAGTTGGCGTGCCGTTTGTCTTTTCTTTGTTGGTGGGTTATGGGTAGTGCTAAAATATCCTCAGGTGATATTTAGTAAACTTGTGTGGCTTTTACATCTGCAGCTACTGAATTGTGCTAACTGCTGAGAGAAAAATGAGCATGTTCGCACTTAGCTTTCCCTCCGTAATGCTTTATTTCATGGTGTTTTGGGCTGATTAAAAGGAAAAACTGTTCATTTTGTCACAAAGGAAATGTTTGTTTAATATGGGGGTACACGTTGCAGCAAAAGACACCACCGTTGCAAAAATGGTTGTCCTTGGAAGATCCTCAGACTGTAGCTGTGTCCTTCCTGACCTTTCCACTTAGCTCAATATAAATGGAGGAGGATGATCAGCTTTTAGAAAAACATGATTGTGTCATATTCTATTACCTAATGTATATCCAGCATGTGTGTGGCCACCTAGTGGTTGTGTTGTGATTTGCAGTCTGATAACATGAGATCATGTTATATTGAATTTGTTTTATATAGAAATTGGAGACGTAACTTGAGGCTTCTGGGTCCCAGTGCAAATTTGTAACAGGGCATCTATGTACCTTGTGTCATTTAGAACAGTGGTATATTTTATGTGGCAGAGGGCCCAGGGCTACCAATGTAACCAGTATAGTTATGCCCCTGCCTCCATGAAATTCAAGGGTGGACACTTCTATATATTGGGTGTGATCATGTTTAATAAATTAAAGTGGCATTTCGGTTATAGCAAATTACTCCCCTACCCTGTCAACATCCAACAATGCTTCTACACATGTATGAATTAGTAAAAGTCTCTAAATTGGTGATTTGCACATTAGTTTGATTCCTCATATGTCAGACCGATGAATATGAAATAGGTGTTTGCACAGAGGTTGTACAGAAGCGCATAGAGACCTTGTGTCTTCCAACTATAGAGTTAAAAGCACTCTTATGCCGCCATATAATACAGGGATATTTTCCTAAAGCAATACCTCCAGGGGAGAAGATTCATCTGGGCACTTTTTTTGTTTTTTTCATAAAAGCTTTTGTATAAATTCATATGATGCCATATTCTAGTAGTGTGCATGAGTCCTAAGAGACTTATTGCCAGGGGCTGTAACTAGGTGAAGCCTAAGACACTTGCAGACCTGTAAACTCTTTATGGCAGAAGAACTGTAATATTCATTATCTCTGTTGAGAGCCCTGTAATCTGCCAGGACCCAGAGCAGCACCAGATACAGCTCTTGTTTCTATCTACTAGAGAAAGATTGCTGGTCCGGCAACCCTTTTATTATTTCAAGAGGCCCAAACTGAGCACAGGAAAGCGGTAGCCTAAAAGCAGGCTCTTTATTGAGGATATGTTAGCAGGTCTGAAAAGTCCAATAACATAGATCTTCTGATATGTTCTACTACCCTGGGTATTTCAGTGTTTTGTTTACCCAAATCTGTTCAGCCGTTCCAAAAATATAAGCCTTTTAAGTGTTAATGCAATTAGGTTGGGGGATAATACTGTGGTTTCTCTATTATGTCCCTTAGTGGCCCCTGCACACAGTATTATCCCCTATAGTGGCCCCTGCACACAGTGTTATGTCCCTTACTGGCCCCTGCACACAGTATTATGCCCCATAGTGGCCCCTGCACACAGTATTATGTCCCTTACTGGCCCCTGCACACAGTGTTATGTCCCTTACTGGCCCCTGCACACAGTATTATGCTCCATAGTGGCCCCTGCACACAATATTATGTCCCTTACTGGCCCCTGCACACAGTATTATGTCCCTTAATGGCCCCTGCACACAGTATTTTGTCCCTTACTGGCCCCTGCACACAGTATCATCCCCAATAGTGTCCCCTGCATACAGTATTATAGCCCATAGTGGACACCCATAAACAATTATTATACTCTGGGGTCTTTTCAGACCCCAGAGTATAATAATCGGAGACCCGGGGGAATAAAAACATAAAAAATTACTGTTTCTTTTCTGTCCCCGGCTCCTACGCTGTCTTCTCCGCTGCCTTCCTTCTGAGATGACGTCAGACGTCACATGACCCGGGACGCAGGCCAGGTTCATGTGACGTCAGAGATGTCAGAAAGGACGTCAGGAAGGAGGCCTGGCAGGATCGTGGAGAGATAACAGTATTTTTTATGTTCCCTTACCTCTCCCGGTCCGCCGATCATTATACTCAGGGGTCTGCAAAGACCCCCGAGTATAATGATAGTATTGGTGTGGCCCGCGGTGTCACTTACCGATCCCGGCCCAGCCAGGATCGGCAAGTGAATAGGGCCCGTAATGGCCTATTAAAAAAAAACAAAAAAAACGCAGTGGTAACGGCTGTCACCGGGCCCCCTAATGGCCCGGGCCCTGTGGCAGCTGCCTCTGCTGCCTCTATGGTAGTTACGCCCCTGGTTACTTGGTTACACCTGCACTTGGTTAGTATATCCTTACCTGTATCAACACTAAAAGGGCCTATATCTTTGGAATAGCTGAATGGATTTGGATAAATATTACACAAACAATCTCAGTGTAATGTATGTCATTGGGCTTTTCAAACCTGGTGACAGGTCCGCTTTAACTAATAAAAAAAATCCCAATAGCAATTTTATACGGAAAAATATCAACATTGGTGCATGTACACTATTCTACAGTTTGCACCACGTACATGTCTTGGACCTTAGTTATTTTGTATTTTAGACAATTTTTGCTTCTCGCTGGACAATGAGGTGTAGCTTAGTGGGAAGGGGTGTGACTTTGTGCAAAGTGGTGTGACTTTATTCAAAGGGGTGTGACTGTGCAAAGGGGTGTGACTTTTTGGAACGGGGCGTGGCTTGAGAGGAAATAAATGTGTCTTAAAATTTACCATATTGTGCTAAAATTTTCTAAAAATATGCCAACCAAGAACCATTAAGTTATCCCAAAGTGTCTGAAGATTTATCATACAGCGTGAGCCACTGTGATAAATTTGGGGCATCTAGTCTGCGTCTGAGCTGTCTATATTTAAGACATTGTTAATAAATCTGCCCCATTATAATTAATGGAGGTTCCTCCAACAGAGGATTGTATAATGTGTCAACAATAAATAATACGATCTATGTGGATAAGGGGAAGCATACAGCAGCTTCAACTCTGCAAAATAAAGTTTGACCTATTTTTTTCACTGTCACATTTACCAGCTGTCTGCATACCCCTTTTTTTCCTGTCATTATACGTCCGCCTTCTGTACATCTCTATTTCTCCGGCTGTCAATTTACCTGCTCATCTGTCTAGTGCGCCGTATCCCTTCTTGAACTTGCTATATCTGCCATAGAAAAGTGAGATGTTCAAAAATAGCCAAAAATATATGCATTTTGCTATTTCACGCAACATATTTCGTAAATGATAAATATTTACCATAGATGGAAATTACTTGCAACCTCCTATGGACAACACATACCCCCTTGGGTCCTCACACCTAACACCAATTTGTCTGCTCTCTTCATGTAAATATAAATCTAGATAATGGTGTGTTTGTGAGCAGTAGGCCAGCCCCCGGTCATTTCCACCCAGCGTGAGGCCGGGGGAACCTCGATTAAAGTAATTAGGCAGAAATAATCCTTTTCGGTGAAAAGCAAATGAAAGGCATAGAGATAGACTGCATTAACCATATTAGTGCTAGAACTGCAGATGTTTCTTTATCAGCATGGAGCGCAAAGCAAAAATGTGTAGGCTGCAGTAAGAATGCATTGACTCTTTGGCTGCTGGAGAAAGTTCTACAGCGTATAAATACATGAAATAGTCATTGACACACTGCAATTTTGTTGTCTAGGTTAGTTAAACTGGCAAATAAATCTAGATGGATGGTGCACACATAAACTCAATTTGCAGCAGTTTTAAACTGGGGTCCCACGTGGTGTAAATGTCGTGGTTTGGCCAAAGCATTTTAAAGTCCCTGCAAAGTGGATGGGATTCTAGTGAGCACACGTAAAAAATGCAAACACAAGTGCCACTGCACTCTGCTATGCCTACTTTATATATATAAATATATATATAAAAAAATTACATCTACAAGCACCATTTATGGCAAGACACATCTATATTGCTTCTCCAGCAATAGGCCTTCTGCTTGGATCTATATGCCGGATGAGGGGTCATTAACCAAAACGTCGCATTGACATCTGGCGCTTGATACCTGAAATTGTACAAAAAAAATTACAGAAATTCTAAACCTATGTAGTGTTTGATAGAGATGAGCGAGTACTGTTCGGATCAGCCGATGCGAACAGCACGCTCACATAGAAATGAATGGACGTAGCCGGCACGCGGGGGGTTAAGCGGCCGGCCGACGTCAAAGCGGAAGTACCAGGTGCATCCATTCTTTTCTATGGAGCGTGCTGTTCGGATCGGCTGATCCGAACAGTACTCGCTCATCTCTAGTGTTTGATGAGATTACAATAAAATCCAATCTAAAAACTGGTTTCTGCTTCTTTTTCTTGGATAATAGGAGGTGCACATTGTCATCCATATATCTGTGGAAAGCACATGTCAGTATACTTGGAGCTGCTACTAGTGTGCTAGAACTGCAGAGTGGCCACACTGTCCCCAATGGTCACATGTTCATTCTTACATAACACTTACGGTATGTATGCCTACCCGACCAACCTGCATACAGGCAGAGTTCTGGAGTCCCGATAGATCAGCCACAGGTTTCTGACCTATGTATGGACCTATGTATGGCGCTTCCTTTTATAAGGGCAATGGCTCCTCTGCCGGGCACCTATGCTAGAGTGTACACCAGTTGGTAGTTGATATAGATTTCAGTGATCATTTACACCAATACACTGGCATAAATGATATTAAAGCTACTACATCCCCTGCACTATCTTCACATTCATGATAGTGACATGGGAGGTGCAAAAACACAGAACAAATTTTCTGTTAAAAGCGTTGCAGGAAAAACCATGATGCATTGCTGACATAGTTTTTCCTGCAGCGTTTTTTGCTGCGGCCTGCTACATAGGATCTTAGCCTCATAATGGAACTCTGTACAATTGTATCAATTAATTAAAGGGATTTTCCCATCTCAGTGTCTCAGCACCCTGCCTGCAGTGTCTGCTTTTCACTTCCTGTATTTGTCTACCCCCCTCCTGTCTCTGGCAAAACGGGACACAGAACACTTATGCAGATGAGATAATATGCAGATGCTTGTACAGAATGGGATCAGTGTTATCTGTGTGTTTACATAGGCTTTATCAACAAACTGCAATTAGTATAACGATTGTCCTGTCAGCAAGAGCAGTGAGTGACGTCACTTGTCCTATAGGTCCGTGGTTATGGCAACGCTGTGTAAACAATGGGAGGAATAAGGTCATATAGCAGGCAAACAAAGCAGAATTTCTAAAGAAATATATTTAAGAAAAGACTTCAATTTACATAAGCTACCAGTATAAATAGGATCCTGGAAATGGGATAACCCCTTTAAGTTAAAGCATTTACTGTAATATAACTAATACAGGACATAGTGATCTTCTCTTCGTCTCTTCAAACAGGGTGGCAGCAAGGGTCCCACAGGTCCCCTTTAAATGAGTTTTGTTGTAGGAAGCAGAATGAATTCTATTATACTTTTTCTGCACTTTGCGTACATCCAGATGCTGAATTGGCTGAATATGATGCTCTCTACAGAAAATTTACATAACCAGTGAATATAAAAGCAAAAATGAGCGTTATCTAGCAGAAAAGATAATACTAGTATATCTACTACTAGTGGGCATCATTGGGAAGCCTAGTCACAATACATCCCATTGTGGGACATTCATGAAGGTGCCATGACTAACGATGTTGTGCCACAGTTACAGAAAAAGTGACTAGTGAATAGAGACAGGAATTGTTTCAACAGATAATATTTCATTCAAAATATGAAAAATGTTCAAAATTTTAACAAAATACAGGAAACCAATATCTTTCAAGTGTCTGTTCTACAATCGTTTTTAGATGTACATTGAAGTATAGGGTTATATATAACTGTAAGTAAAGTCATTACACTGATTGACTGAAACATTTATTAAAACCAATCTCCATATATTATATAATGTTGTTTTTTTTACAGTTTTTTAAAGATTAAATATAAAGCCTATGAGAAAAAGTCAATCTCTAAATAATGGAGGCATAAGCTATAGCACTGAGCCAAGTAAAATACTGTCAGTGCTGAACTTTACTTTGCTCCATCTCTATGCCTATGATGATTGTACTCTATAAACAGTGTGGTCAATGACAGGACTAAATACAATATTGTAAAGCACTTCCAAGGTAAGCCAAGATCTCAAAATCCACAGTTCTGTGAACAGTGGCAAACACAGTGTGTCAAAACAGTAACAGTGCCATTATGATACCGACAGATACAGTGACCACCAAACAGTGCCAGACACAGTGCCCCCTTTGACCCTCTTCATTCCCATCAAGCCTTTTTGTGCCACATACAGTTATAATGCACTACTTAGCATAACATCGTAATGATGTTCCTTAGTTCCTCTCACACAGTATGATCCCTCTTAGTGCCTCCAAATATTATAATGCCCCATTTATGCTCTGTACACAGTGTATTGTGCTCTTAGGGCCCCCAGCACAGTTTAATGCATCCTTAGTGACCCATCACAGAATATAATGGCCTATTTGTGAGTACACAGTGTAATACCATCTTAATGTTCCTCACAAAATATATTACCCCTTGGTGGACCTATAACAATATCAAATGCCCCTTTAGGGGCTCCACACAGTATCACGACCACTTAGTTCCCCCATATTGTATGAGGCCCTCTTAGTGACCGACACACAGCATAGTACTTGAGAAAGTGCAAAGACCGGCAACCAAAATGATTAGGGGAATGGGTGGACTGGAGTACAACGATAGATTAACAAACTTGGGGTTATTCAGCTTAGAGAAAAGACGTCTACGGGGAGATCTAATAACAATGTACAAATACATGAAGGGACAATACAAAGAACTTTCTAAGGATCTTTTTACTTCTAGGCCCGTGACAGTGACAAGAGGACGTCCTCTTCGTCTGGAGGAGAGGAAGTTTCTCCAGAAATATAGAAGGGGATTCTTCAAAGTAAGAACAGCGGGGCTATGGAGCTCTCTGCCCCAGGAAGTGGTGATGGTGGATTCATTACACAAGTTCAAAGACGACCTGGATGCCTCTCTCGATGAGAACAATATTATGGGATATAGATTGTATATTTTAAGGACACGTTGATCCAGGGTTTTTATACTGACTGCCAGATTGGAGTCAGGGAGGAATTTTTTTCCCCTGAAATGGGGCAATTGGCATAAGCCTCATGGGTTTTTTGCCTTCCTCTGGATCAATATTGTGATGTTATAGGTTGGACTTAATGGACTGATGTCTTCATCCAACTTCATCTGCTATGTAACTTTATGTACCTCTTAGTGTCATATCACAGTATAAGGCCTCCTTAGTACCCACCATGGAGTATAATGCTCTTTAGTGACCCCAAACACTGTATAATGTCCCCTTAGTCGCCCCCACATAGTATACTACCCATAAATAATTCCCTACACAATATAATGTCCACTTAGTGGCCCCACGCAGTATAATTCCTCCTTAAAGGCCCCCACACATTATAGTGCTCCGTCAATGGCTTCCACACAGTGTAATGCCTCCTGCATGTCTCCTGCTATCTATGGCGTGGAAGCCATGATAGCATCAGCCTACTGCTCCTGTCTGTGTCAGGTGACAAACAGCAGTGAAAAACGTAGTTAGAGTTGAAATTAGGACATGCCAGTATAGATGGCAGGAGGCCCCCACTACCATAGCGCCCAATGTCGGTGCACTATCTGCTCTATGATTAAAGTACCACTGAATGCCAGGCACAATGACAGCAGTTCTCACTCCAGAACAATGCCAAAGTGTCAGCAGAACAATGACAGAGCCGCTGAGCCCCTATAGCAATACCAATAGCAGAACTAGAAGCCCACTGCACTTCCACCATGTAAGTTAACATCCACAATACTCCTGTAATAGCATCTTTCACTATTTCTCCAGAAAAGTGGCAGCCATAGTATCCCCAGAACAGTGACAGCTACAATTCCTTCAGAACACTGTCAGCTACATAGCCGCTATGGGGGGTGAGGGATGACGGTCACTGCGGATCTATTTTTTAGCCAAAGATAAGTTTTCTGTTCCATTTATTCTTATTGTAAGAGAGTTATCATAAGATGCAGATGAGAGGCTTTGACTTGAGATCTGCAATGAGACGGGAATGCTGCGGGAGATGTCTTTACTTATCCTTTAAAATAAACAAATATTACAAAGCAAGAGGTTTCTTTCTGTGGACATAAAATATTCTAAAGAGATAAAAGAAATAGACAAGAACACAGACATTCCTTCTGCAGCCACACAACTCTGCACTCCATAAAATCAGGGAAATTGTTTCATCTCGGAGACTGTACTTTCAATATAGATACTGGGAGAAAGTCGCATAGTATTATGTGGAAAATAATGTATATAGTTGAAAAAAGTATATTGCGTTCAGACCATTGCCCTGCAATGTTGATCCAGAAGAAAGTATAAACCTCCCAAGAGGCAAAAGCCAATTTTTCCCAATTTAGGGAAAACATCTAAAATCAGAATAATTTCCTTCAGTAAATTCAGTAACTATAACCTTATAAGTTATTGCATCCCCGAAATGTATCCAAGGAAACTTGATCTCTTTTAGTTAATTCACCATGACAACTAGTTCCATATCCTCACTGCTCTTACAGTAAAGAACCCCCTCTACTGTAAGTTGGTGTAAAAACCTTTCTTGTAAAAATTAAGCTTTCTGTTTACGATGGTTACAATCTAGGGTGTAAATAGATTCTAGAATAGACCTTAGGTCTATTCTAGAATATTACGTCTTTTTCTAAACCAAATAACCCTAAGGCTACATGCGCACAAATAGGTGCAGATATAGCTGTGCCATCTGTGAAGAGTATCATGCCATGGTGCACTTCATAAACAATGCATGATAAAGGTTTTAGAGCGGTGTGACGATTTGGTGTGACCATTCCCCTTGTCATAGATGTGTCACCTTACTCACTGTCACACTGTCCAATCTGTACATGTAAGGATATGCTCCATTGACAAAGGGGATCTTAAAGGTAACCTGTCACTGGGTGTAGTGCCCCTAAATCAGCATCAACTTTCCTACCTTTGTGATCCCATCCCCGCCCACAGCTTCATTGGAGTACATACCTCATTTCAGAATATGGACATGCTTCTGGTTCGGTGGCTCTAGACCTTGTGACAGGGTCCCTTTAACACCCAGTTATCAATTTATTCATGCCTTTGAAATAAGAGTGAAACAGCACACTGTATACTGTAGCATTAAGAAATTCATGCTTAATTTATGATCAACTCTTATTAAATTAGACATACAAGTATTTAATATAAGAAAGTGGTAGCTGGTAGAGTCTAAAGCTAGCCACGAGGACTTCATCAGCCTGCTGCAAGGTAGGTTGGACTTTACCAATCAGGGACCCAGGTTACCACGCAAAATCTGGAGTCAGAAAATAACTGCACTTGGGAACTAAAGATCAGACCAGCAAATCTGTAGTATACAGAGTATAACATTACAGCCTGGAAAAAAGCAGGAAAATACAGGAGTATAAAAACCAATAGCAGAAGAATAACTGTGTTCAGGCCAGGGTCATGTACTTCAGGAATTCATGATGAAGCCAAATGAGTGAGAAATTGGATAACCAGGATAAGTCATAATCAGTAGAGATGAGCGAGTAGTATTCGATCGAGTAGGTATTCGATCGAACACTATGGTATTCGAAATACTCGTACTCGATCGAGTACTACTAGCTGTTCGAAGTTAAGATTCGATGCAGAACCAGCGTTGATTAGCAGAATGCTATACATTGCCAATCAACGCTGGTTCTTCTCTTACCTTTAGAAGTCTTCTCCCTGCGCAGCGTCCCCGCGTCCTCTTCCGGTTCTGAATTCACTCTTCTTAGGCATCGGGCCTGGGCAGAGCCGACTGCGCCCGATGCCTAGCAGAGTGAATTCAAGGCCGGAAGAGGACGCGGGGACGCTGCGCAGGGAGAAGAATCTAGCCTGACCCTCACTCATGGACTTGGTAAGTAGAATTTGATCGAATGTTGCGTTCCCCCCATAGACTATAATGGGGTTCGAAACCCGTTCGAACAGTCGAACAGTGTGCGGCTGGTCGAATCGGATTTCGAACCTCAAACATTTTAGTGTTCACTTATCTCTAATAATCAGTAATCAGGGAGTCAGAGCACAAAATTAACTATAATCAATAGCAGGCACTTGAGTATTCACAATGTAGAATTTAAATACCCCGCCTCAGCTCAGAATTGGACAATGAGGCAGCATTCTGGTCAGCTGAGCATTTCAGAGCTCTGACTAACTGCAGACCCAGCCAGAGTTCTACTTGTAGGCATATCAACCTTAAAGCAACGGCTGTATGCTGCTCTGAAACATATGATGGATACTGCTATCATTACGTATAGAGATACCTAACACTAACATTCTATGATTCAATTATTAAAAGTGCTTGCTTTTCTGATAGAAGGCATCCAAACACAGACTAAAGTGCAAGTGTTGTGGACCTCAGTGAACACATAACACAGTTTTGAAATTGTATTTCCTTTATTTAAAGAGGTCTCTTACTTTGGAAAAACCCTATTTAAAATATCCTAACAATAAGCTGATTAGCGATTGTCCCCATGCTGGAGCCCCCTGCGGCCATCTCTAATTTTGTAGACAGTAAATGTTAAATTTCCCTACAGCACCACCTCAGGGGAAATTAAGCATTGCTCATTGTCCATTAATATTTATGGACTGTCTGTGTAATGATGGACAGGACTGGTCCTCCAAGAGAGACACTTTGTAACCTCTGAAATATCAATGGGTTTCTATTTGTCCTCCCAAAACTGATTCCCAATTTTAAGTGGATTTCTCTTTTCCTATCCTTTCATTTGTAGCGCTTCGCTGTTTTCTTCCGCGGTACAAACAGCTACAGTTAATTGGTTTCTTAATTGTAGTTGAGAAGTTTTTTGTCACGTGAGGTATTTGCGCTCACAAAATTGCAATCCTGGGTGTACTTAGGACAATATTGCAATATGACATTGCTATTCTATGACATTCCTCTGTAGTACTTTTTATTGTTAGAATATTATTACATTTCGCTTGCGCTGCCTATAAACCCTACATCCAAAAAAGCTACAATGATTTTTTTTTTTTTACGTTATATCCTTACTTAACTTCCAATAGTGCATACATATCTGCTAATCTGAAATCTCTCCAGAGAGAACTTTTCACTATGGAACGTTTATGAAAATTGCAAGTGGTAGATTTATAGACCTTTATGCAGCTTTGTCCAATGTTCTTTTTATAAATCCCCTTGTAGTAAAAGAGCGACGTGATCACCTCCGGGAGGTTCATTAATTGAAGGAAATCTAGAGTACAAATTCACCAAGTCTTATGCTATAATCTGTCTTAGCTTCCAGCTGTTGGTGACATGGTCCAGGGAGAGTAATAATCCCACTGACGTCATGTCTGTCATGTGTATCAGTTGACATACAAGACAGAAAAAAAGTATATGCTGTGGAATTAATGTCATATGCTTTTCCCCTTGGCAAGTCTTATGTCTAATTTATGGTTCACGTATTGGTAAATAACCATAGACGGAAGGTATCATTCACTTGGATTACTATAGCGCAGGCACCACTGAGAAATCCAGAGATGAAAGCAGTGATACTATTTGTGGAGGAACCTCAGGATCTATTATTATGTTGATATAATACATTATAGCATTACATTACAAAAGACAATATGAAGCTGCTGCTTTTATCGAGAGACCTGAGCAGACCTGACAGATTCTTTATCGTATTCCAGTAATAGTCTGAGATCATGAATGGAGCCGGTAGTATTTTACAACAAAGTCTGCTGCACGATAGAAGTTTGCAAAATCAGACGTGGCTACCGTCGAGAAGAGACTCAAAGGGAACAGGAGTGCGATACGGCGCGGAGTGTGGCGGAACTCTGTAATCCATTCTGATTCGCTTTCTGGCGCCTGTTCCTCTCAGATGCTTTCTACAACATGTTCTGATATGTGAGAGAACAAGTGACACTGTGGCAACATGACAGCGTGACACAGAGCAGGCTGCGATTTCTACACGGCGTAATCACATTCCCTCACCCTTGAGTGACAGCCAAGCAAGGCCGAACAACAAATTGTTCACAAATGTGTGCGATAAAACCATCACCATTTTCCATCACTTATTACATCATAAACATCATCTCTCCTTCCCATCGCTTGCTTCTCCATATTTGCTCATCCCCTATTCTTGGCTCCTGGCAGTGAGCAGATACACTGGCGATCCCTGGTCTGAGGGAGAGCTCGGAATAATTGGAAGAAGGAGCATTGCAGAAGTTGACAGATGCAGACAGAATGGTCTCGCTCATGAAATCACGAGGGAGAACCGAGCGGAGTTTCCATGGTAACACTAGGCCAAGGAAAGTGAGGCCTACTCTGCCGCCACCGTTCACAGGTCATATGTGAGGGCTTGTTAGCAGGCAGTTTCATTAACCTGCACAAATTAGGCATCTTCTTTTGTTCTGGGCTTTAAGGATTCTTCTAAAATATGACAACAGGAATTATTCCGTAGCGAGGGGATGATGTCAATTGGCTTTGGTGGCAAAACAGTCCATAATTATATATACAGGATGACATGACTGAACTGCGGTAGCGAATTCTATATCCCAATAGCCAAGTTTAACATGATTGTTAGCTCGGTAAGTAATTTAACTCAACTTTTTCCATAACTTTTCTTGTGAGTTGTAATGGTGCAGCGGATTATAAAAATCAAGTTGAAGATGGCTATGATCAATTAATATTATAAACGTACACAGACAGTGGGTTAAACAGATCTATTATCCTTTGTCTGTGGAAATATGTAATATTATTTGGGCATACATCTTAAAGCCATCAATGTTAGATTTGTGGGGGTCTGACACCTGGGACCTTGCAGATGTACACCCACCGGCCACTTTATTAGGTACACCATGCTAGTAACGGGTTGGACCCCCTTTTGCCTTCAGAACTGCCTCAATTCTTCGTGGCATAGATTCAACAAGGTGCTGGAAGCATTCCTCAGAGATTTTGGTCCATATTGACATGATGGCATCACACAGTTGCCGCAGATTTGTCGGCTGCACATCCATGATGCGAATCTCCCGTTCCACCACATCCCAAAGATGCTCTATTGGATTGAGATCTGGTGACTGTGGAGGCCATTGGAGTACAGTGAACTCATTGTCATGTTCAAGAAACCAGTCTGAGATGATTCCAGCTTTATGACATGGCATTGCATTATCCTGCTGAAAGTAGCCATCAGATGTTGGGTACATTGTGGTCATAAAGGGATGGACATGGTCAGCAACAATTGGTACCAAGGGGCCCAAAGAGTGCCAAGAAAATATTCCCCACACCATGACACCACCACCACCAGCCTGAACCGTTGATACAAGGCAGGATGGATCCATGCTTTCATGTTGTTGACGCCAAATTCTGACCCTACCATCCGAATGTCGCAGCAGAAATCGAGACTCATCAGACCAGGCAACGTTTTTCCAATCTTCAATTGTCCAATTTCGATGAGCTTGTGCAAATTGTAGCCTCAGTTTCCTGTTCTTAGCTGAAAGGAGTGGCACCCGGTGTGGTCTTCTGCTGCTGTAGCCCATCTGCCTCAAAGTTCGACGTACTGTGCGTTCAGAGATGCTCTTCTGGCTACCTTGGTTGTAACGGGTGGCTATTTGAGTCACTGTTGCCTTTCTATCAGCTCGAACCAGTCTGGCCATTCTCCTCTGACCTCTGGCATCAACAACGCATTTCCGCCCACAGAACTGCCGCTCACTGGATGTTTTTTCTTTTTCGGACCATTCTCTGTAAACCCTAGAGATGGTTGTGCGTGAAAATCCCAGTAGATCAGCAGTTTCTGAAATACTCAGACCAGCCCTTCTGGCACCAACAACCATGCCACGTTCAAAGGCACTCAAATCACCTTTCTTCCCAATACTGATGCTCGGTTTGAACTGCAGGAGATTGTCTTGACCATGTCTACATGCCGAAATGCACTGAGTTGCCGCCATGTGATTGGCTGATTAGAAATTAAGTGTTAACGAGCAGTTGGACAGGTGTACCTAATAAAGTGGCCGGTGAGTGTATAAGGCCAGCATGGCTCCTGGTAATGTTTGGATACAGCGCTGCAGTACTTAAACCCACTACTACTCTTTGCACGGCACAATAAGTAAACATTATCAGGAGCTGCACTCTCCTTGTAGAGCTGATCTGTGGGGGTCCCACATGTTAGACACCCACAGACCCAATAAAAATAGGCCACCAGTATTAGAAACTGGGTAACCCATGACTACCAATCACTTACCTCCAGTGCAACATGATCCTACTTTTCCCTTGACATCTGAGCAGCGGTCAAGAATCTCCATGCAAGCTCTCCTGGAAAGGCACAAAGGCTGCTCTCCAGACAGGGGTGAACCTACCCCTTTCGCCGCCCGAGGCAAACTACAGAAAGCCGCCCCCCCCCCCCCCCCGGGAGGAGGGGGCAGAGCGAAAGGGCATGGCCGAGCAAAGGGGGCATGGCGAAGCGAAGGGGGGCGGGGCTTAGCACCGTTCGCAGGCAGAGAGCAGGCACGGAGAGGACTTGCTCTCTGCCTGAGCGCGAGGGGAGGCTGCTGGAGCAGCGCTGCTCCAGTGGCCTCCCCAAACCACCACTCGGTGCTAAGTCAGTCCAGGACAGCTTGTCCTGGACTGGCTTAGGTAATCAAAAATGCCGCCCTCCCTGGGGTCCTGACATAGCGCCGCATGAAGCACTCGCTTCAGGTCGCCTCATGGGAGGTGCGGCGCTGCTGAACAGCCATCATATTTCAATATTCGACATCCGCCTTAATAGTACGATAGATGTCATGAGGAAGTTAGAAGTCTGCCACCAAGAAACTCGATATTAAGCCATGATCTATTGTCCGGTACATTATGCTTAGCACCATTACCTTTGGAGAGACACTTTTTTCTTGAAAAAGCCATTTATAAAAATATGCAAATGAGGCTGAAATGCAATGGGATGTGCTAGAGTACCCAAAGTCTCTGGCTGGGAAACATGATTTGCACAGGTGGGAATTCATCAAGCAGCATCAAATCTGTAGCATAGGAAGAAGTTGTCAATCAAATGCATAAGGGCAGCAAAACAAACATGGAGACAGAGTCCTTGGAGGTTCTGACCTGCCCCCATTGCATTTGAGTCTTTATAAAATATTTCTAAAAACTGCCTTTTCAAAGAAATTGGACATCTATTGGATGATCTAAAGTTATGTTGCTAATAATCTATTCTACAATGCACTGCAGTTGGTTTAATATTGGGATAAAATGGCGGGTCCCCATTTGAAAAAGACTCCGGGTAGAGGAGCAGTATGTGGCATGCCTCTTTACTAGAGATGAGCGAGTAGTGTTCGATCGAGTAGGTGTTCGATCGAATACTATGGTATTCGAAATACTCGTACTCGATCGAACACTACTAGCTGTTCGAAGTTTAAGGTTCGATGCAGAACCAGCGTTGATTGGCAGAATGCCTTTCCGAAGTCTTCTTCCGGGTGGAATTCACTCTGCCTAGGCATCCGGCCTAGGCAGAGCTGACTGCACATGCGCGGGCATACACGCGCATGCATGCGCAGTTGGCTCTGCCTAGGCCGGATGCCTAGACAGAGTGAATTCCACCCGGAAGAAGACGCGGGGACCCTGCGCCAGGAGAAGACTTCAAGCAGAATCCAGCCCGACCGTCACTCGTGGACTTGGTATGTATGATTTTATCGAATTTTGCGTACCCCTGAAACGAGCATTTCCCCCATAGACTATAATGGGGTTCGAAATCCGTTCGAACAGTCGAACAGTGTGCGGCTGTTCGAATCGGATTTCGAACCTCGGACATTTTAGTGTTCGCTCATCTCTACTCTTTACCTATAAGATCTAATGTGCCATATAATAACCAGACCCCTGGAACCTATCGCCCCTGTAGGAAGAAACATGATAGTGAGACGCACATCTGCTTAGCAATGTTTTGTCCATGATGAACTACAGATCCTTAAAGGCAGATATCTCCATATATAGTACCAGTATCAATATTGTAACAGTGATGGGAAAGAGTTTTTGCTCCAAGCAACAGTTTCTATTAAAAAAAAAATTGCAGGGTCTGCAAGGTCCAAGAAAGCTCCCTTAGGGCTCTCCAGACATCCGTACCCATATATTTTGTTGCTATGACAGCCTGGCATCTGGGGTTTGACCGTGGCTCTGAATGTGGATTTGCTAGCTCTGCCTAGATACTGAATATGTTGATTTTACAATTGAAGTGCTCATGTTTCTTCAGGCGCTCTCCCAATCCAGCCAGCTGAATCGACAGCCTTGAACCGAGTTAAGCTACTTTACTTAAAATTGTTCAGTCTGTATCCATCTACATCCCGCGGAAACCGATCAGAAATGGGATTTGATCGCTGAAGAGCAACTTAAATGTGTGTCTTTCACATGTGTTTAGTTTGAAATGGCTGACTTGGCAATTCTACCCAAAGCCTAGCGTGCTATTGACTGGCATCCCCTACTGAAGGACTGAATCCTGCATTGCATGCATATGATTTATTAGTTACCGCTTTATCTGGCCTCTGTCTACAAAATCATTTTTCTTTACTTGCTATAAATATGACTGATCGTATATCAACCTAAGAAGAGAAATGAACACACATAAAGCAAAAACTTAAGCATGATGACATTTATATCAGAAAACTACTGGTAGGCAGAGAAGTGGTTTGAGATTCACAAATACAATATATTTACAGCATCTAAATAGGATATTGCAGAGACCCGCTTGTGCCATTATCACAGTGGTATAACAGCTGCCATGGTGCCGTATATCATACAGACTCAGAGATTGCCATGCAGAGATATATAGATAAATGCACCTTTTTGGTGTCTGTCTGTGTTGACTTACTTTTGTATGACATTGGAAATATTAAGGTACCAGTAGGTTTCTTATATTGGTAGTCTCGTAAATACAGGTGCAATTTAGGTTGCAGAAATTATTCTGTTTTAGTGCATGTTAGTGACATAACCAAAGTGCCCAAATAGCGCAGAATTTCACAGTGAGCTGAATGGCAGATTTGGGTGCTCCCCTGTGCATTTAATAGAGAGCCAGTGGTGACCAATTTCACAATGGCTATGTACATTTGCGATACAGCCAAAATGGCAAATGAAGATGTAAGTTGGTTATCCTGCTTTCTGTATTAGCCACAATTGTACTGCTGCATCAGTGTTCTTTAACCTATTTTGGCATTTTTGTGTATAGGTGGGTCCACCCTTAAAGAGGTTCTCCTAGAATGGATATTAATAATGGTCTGTCTTTAGGATCGGTCATCAATATCAGATTGGTGGACTCTGATATCTGGGACAACCACCAGTCAGCTGTTTAGTGTAGCATAGTATACGGATCTAGAAGTAGCTAGATAATAGTAGATTGATCAATATCCAGTCTTGGAGAACCCCCTAACTTACTGAGAATGTGGCTCATTCCAGTTGCTCATAAAAACCAATTGAATACAGTATCTCAACAGGTTCACAAAACCCTTAAAAGGCTGTAGTTCACAATACAACCACAAGGTGGAAAACCAAATCGTAAAGTGCATTGGTTTGTCACCCATGAATCCATGCTTTACTCCCCGGTCTCTTCAGGATATAATAAGTGGGGGTATGGAAAAATACTAAACATAGATATTCATCTTCTTTTTGATCTCCTAAGCTCCTCTGCAGAGTTCTACTCTCTTTTCTGAAAGTGTCATGAATTCGACTTGCGCCACATGATTGCCGAGCACAAATCACACCCCTGTGCTTCCCCAAAAGTCTGTGCCATCACAAAAGAGGGTCTGAGATGCCAGGGAACACAGATCAGACCCCAGAGGAAGCTCAGGAGAGGGGAGGGAAGGTGAGTATCCATGTTTATTATTTACCGCAGCTCCCCTGGATCTCCATTTATTATTCTCTATGGTCAAAAGAGACCATAGCAGAGCTATGGCTGCCTTCCTATGAAGTCTCGTCCCTGCTGCCCGGACTTCCTCCCCTCCCCCCCCCTCTTCCCTTCTCTCACAGTGAATCGGCTCTCACATCGGAGCGTGTGGGGAAGACAGGGAGCCGTCTGCTGCAATGGCTCATTGCTGAAATATGTGAGTATATTCTTTTGGTAAAATATGCATGTGTAATATGTATATATGTGTACATTTGTGTAAAGTATGTGTCTTGTATATTGTCAGTACTGTATGTTTGTATACAGCTTTGTATATACAGTATACTATAATAATGTGTATGTGTGAGTGTATGTGTATATATAGTATTCATACATTCATATAAATATATATAACATATATGGTATATGAATGTATATAAATGTATATGTGTGAGTACAGTGGCGTAACTACCGGGTTAGCAGCTGCCACAGGACCCGGGATATTAGGGGCCCGGCGACATCCGCTACCCCTGCAGGTTTTTTTCTCTTAACAAGCCGGGACCAGAATCGGTAAGTGACGCCGCAGGCTCCACAAGAACTATTATACTCGGGGGTATTTTCAGACCCCCAAGTATAATGATCGGAGGCTGGGGAGAGATAAGAGAACAAAATAAACACTATTACTTACCTCTCCTCACTCCATACAGGCATCGGGCCTAGATATCTGACGTAACATGACATGTGCAGGGACCACTATGGGGCATAATACTGTGTGCAGGGGCCACTATGGGGCATAATACTGTGTGCAGGGGCCACTATGGGACATAATACTGTGTGCAGGGGCCACTATGGGGCATAATAGAGCACGCAGGAATGCGGCGGGGAGTCAGTCAGTCAAGGTAGTCGGTTTCGGTTAGGAAGGGGGGAGCCCCATGTCAAAAGTTTGCCACGGGGCCCATTCCTAGCTACGCCACTGCATTAGATGTTTTAGGTAACACAACGCGACATGTTCCTAGTACCTACTAGAGATGAGCGAACAGTGAAATATTCGAGATTCGTTTCGAGTAGAGCCTCAATATTCGACTACTCGATCGAATATCGAATCCCATTATAGTCTTTGGGAAAAAATGCTCGTTTCAGGGGAAATCACTATTCGACTAAAGGAGAGTCACCAAGTCCATGAGCAGGAGGAGAGTGTTTAGGAGGAGCGTTGTGCAGTTAAAGCACACGGACTCCATTATAGTCTATATATATATATATATATATATATATATATATATATATATATATATATATATACCGTATTTTCCGGACTATAAGGCGCGCATAAAATACTAGAATTTTCTCAGAAATTGCAAGTGCGCCTTATAGTCCAGTGCGCCTTATATATGGATCTGTCCTACCTCTAATGAGAGTTGCAGAAACTCAATTTGAAGCTGTCTCTTCCCCAATACAACTGGTTGGGTCCCGGTCGTGCTGTCGCTGGTCTCTCCACCACGCCGAAGTGACCGCTGTGTGACTGCTGCACTCTGTGGCACGATGTTAGGACAGCGTCCGGCCATGTTGGCTGCTGGCCACGCCCCCTCGCTGCCTTACGTGTTCTTCACAGCAGTCTGTTGTGTGGGCAGGTCCTGGGCCGCAGCCCCGCCTAGTTTGTGTCACACTGGAGAGCTGGGAGCGCATCATCCCCCGGAGCTGCTGCTGCTTCTGTCCCCTGTGTCTCACACAGAACAGAAGCAGTAGCAGCTCTGGGGGATGTTACCTTCCCCGCTCTCCAGGCAGCCGCGGGCAGGAGGTCTGTGGGGGTCTGTGCTGAGGGCACCGGCATTACTGGCAGTGGTGTTGGCTCTGTGCTGGGTGCCCGGGCAGTGCTATGAGCCAATCAGAACGTCTGCATCAGAGCAGGCCCCGCCCCTAAGACGTGTTAAGCCCCGCCCAGTTTTGGTAAACTTGTGGGCCCCGCTCACACAGCAGCCCAAGCCTCTGCCCACACAGTAGATAATTTTAAAATGGTCAATTTATAAGTAGCTCAACCCCTATACAAGTGTGAGCACCCCTGCTGTAAATGGTTTGAGCACTACGGCCACCGTATACAGAAGCTGTGATATGTACAGCTCTGTGTGCAGCAGCCCAGTGACATAACTGTGCTTCATTCAATATCCAATGTACAGCGTCTTATAATTCAGCACATCTTATAATCTGGTGCATCCTATAATCGCACCCTATATGGTGCGCCTTATAGTCCGGTGCGCCTTATATATGAACCTAGATGCCTTAGCAGGCATTTTTTTGCAGGTGCGCCTTATAGTCCGGTGCGCCTTATAGTCCGAAAAATACGGTGTGTATATATATATATATATATATATATATATATATATAGTCTGGTTGAGGGTTCCCTCTGGCACGTGTGCCATAGATTCGCCACCACAGATCTAGAAGTTACTCTGCACTCCATGGACTTAGTATCCGTATATGCATAGATACTGACTGGTGACAGCTCATACAACCTAAGTTATATGACTTATTTATTAAAAGATGGCTGGACCACTGTACTGCAAGTCCTCTTACCTCTTGTGTTTCCTCATAGACTGTAAGCTCTTGTGGGTAGGATCCTCACTCCTATTGGTTGATATGTTAATTTCTTTGTCATTGGTAATGTCAAATACTGTCTGTTCATGTGTCCTCTGATTTGTAAAGTGCTGTAGACTGTGTTGGCGCTATATAAATTAAGTTATTATTATTATTATTATTATTAATAATAAGAAGAATAAGAATAGTTATTATTATTATTATTATTATTATTATTATTATTATTATTATCTCCTTGTGTTCATAAGATCGAAGTATTTTGTCAGTGGTGTATAGAATTAACCCCTTACATGCCATGAAAATTGTAACCCTTGAGATTTACCAGTGGTCCAGCAGATGCATGTGCTTTACAAATGTTTAACCACTAGAGGGAGAACCAAGATAAAACTTCAGGCGTTCCATCGCCTGAAGCAAATGGCTAATATTACAGAATGTATGTGTGTTCTGCTGAGATATAAAACAACAGCATACAAACATAAGCTAGAGACTTGGAAAACATAAAATGAAGACTAAACTTGACATTCCCTTAAACTAGAAACTAGGTCAGCTCCCAGATATCAGTATTGTACATGTTGTATAGTTGATTCCTCAATATGTAAATTATTCTGACAGCAAATTTTGTGAATTTTTTTCTACAGCTCAACTAGTTTTTTTTATGTTTAGTGATTGTAAAAACAACAATGCATTAACGTGAATTTATCAATGATCAATATTAGTCAATATTTTTGACACTGATCTTTTTATGCCTTGCTCTAGTGTTGGACTGAGGCGCCCAGGACCCACCACTGAAAAATCATTGTTGGGGCCATCTATGCAACTACATGCAAACATTATCTGCTTCCCATTTTTTCAGTATTAGCCTATTACCTAGCCCTTGCCTTAGGTTAGGGCGCCCTAGAGGGGGGATAATGGTCAACCTGCCTCTGTGCCTAGATGTCATCTCAGCCACCCTCAATGCATCTACATACGGTTAAATATTCTACCTAGTTTTTAAATGGGCGTTTATGCTTTGTGTGATGCTCTAGTGCAGTGAAAGAATTGTACCGCTCTGGCAGAGGATACAAGGATAGGGGCCTAATAGCACCCTGGATCAGGAGCCAACTTGGGGATTCCCTTGTTTCCCTGTGGGCCAGTCCGAGCCTGCTTTGCTCCATTACAAGATATTCTTATTGATGGCGAGTAGATATGGGCAAACCTCTCAAGATTTTTCATGTTCGGGTTCAGCGGCTCAGGTCCCCAGTTAATTTCAGGACAAACAAGTTCGTTATGAAGCACAATTAAAATAGTCTTAAAACATAGTGTAAAATGGTCTTAAAGGAGTTGGCCACTTTCAGACCAATATTGACAAACAAATGTACACAAAGATAAAAGTTAAAAAGATATTCAATTTTCCAATATACTTTCTGTATCAATATCTCACAGTTTTCTAGATCTCTGCTTGCTGTCATTCATTCTGTTACTTCTAGAGGATAAAACTCTGACCATGGTCATGTGATTTACGGTCCATGGTCATGTGATTTACGGTCCATGGTCATGTGATGAGCACACAGGTGCCGCTCGTTATAGTCACAGCACAATAATCAGACATCTGCCTGCTAATCAGCTGTGCACCTGTGTGCTCATCACATGACCATGGACCGTAAATCACATGACCATGGTCAGAGTTTTATCCTCTAGAAGTAACAGAATGAATGCCAGCAAGCTGAAATCTAGAAAACCATGAGGAATTGATATAAAAAGAATATTGGAAAATTGTATATCTTTTAATTGTACATTTGTTTGTCAATATTGGTCTGAAAATGGACAACCCCTTTAAGTCTCCTAGGAACCTATCTTTAAAACATAGTGTAGAGTGCTGTTAGGGCTCCTAGGAACCTATCTAAAAAAAAACAGTGTAGAACACTCTTAGGGTATGTTCACATGGAGTTTCTTGCAGGCAGATTTTGACACTTCAAAATACACCAGCAAAAATGGGAGCCGCTTGCTTTTTTTTTTCCTGCTAGCTAGTAGCGGAAAAAAGAAGTGACATGACTTATCTTACCATGGATTCCGTGGCTCAAGACGCAAAGAAGACATAGGTGTCGCTGAAGAGTTTTCAGACAGCATAGGAGATGCCCCCAGTGCTGTCTGAAAACTCAATTACACATGGAAGAAATAAGAAATTTCTCCGGAACGGCAGCGCAGATCAGAAAAAGAAAGGTAAGACAAGAATAGTCTTTCTGAAGGCTATTCCAACGTGTACTTAGTTAAAAAAGGGATTCTAATGATAGAATCCTTTTAAAGAGGACCTTTCACCTCCTGGGGCACATGCGGTGTAATATACTGATAGAAATACCCCTTCCTCTCCTGATAGTACTCATCCATAGACGAGTATGAGGGGGGAGTTCCTCACTGCTCAACGTTATCACTGGGCGGTAAGCAACGACTCTTCTCACAGTACAGCGCTATAGATGCTGCTGTGAGGACGGGCATTGCTGAGTGACTGTCAGAAACGCCTTTCTGACAGTGAAGAGCTACAGTACCGGCACCGATAGCTCTTCACCGGGGGCACAGAATGTGAAGTACCCCTTTAAATATTTTGCGTCACTCAAATACGCACGCAAAATGGCACACAACATAAACCACAACTAACCTCTGAAACGATTCACTCACTATCTTGTTTCACTACACAAAGTTGAGCAGTCTATAGTTGGCTATTTTTAGACACTGTGTTGAGTTATTTTCATTCCGAACATGTAAAGAAATATCTACCGGCAGATTGTAAGTTATTAGACTGGGATTCATGTGCTGTATTTGTAATGTGTTCACTGCCCTATAAATGCCAATCAACTGTAACAACTACATTGGAGGTCAGCTCTGCCATGAGAGGCGGCCGCCAGCAGACAGCTCTTGGAACAATCCTAATCACAGGTGGTGAGGAGCTTTAGCAAAATGCCTTAAGCGGTTTTACATCCCTTTATCTCACGGTTTGTTCTCCCTCCCAATCATTGATTTATTAGCCAGAAAATTAATCAAAGGTCATCTATTCTAATCTCAATAACTCAGATGTGAATTCAGTTAAACTATACTGATGAGACTTAAAGGGGAAATCCATTTGGAATTATCCTCTGGTGTGTTACAGTACAGATACGTGTAAAAAGCTGGTCGGTGATCCAAAATGAGAACGCTCTATAAAAGGCTTACACCATTTTGGCACTGCTTAGAGCTTTCTGTTATGTATGTGTGCGAAAAACTGACACATGCTATATCAAAGGGATTCAGTGCTGTATAGATCTATCAGTGATGGCTTTGTATCACAGACTTCAACAGTGAAATCTTCTTACATGTACTGTATGTATGACAAGGGTGGATATAGACATCTGGACTTCTTCCTGTACCTATACCTTACATCTCCTTCAAATAATGAATAACTATTAATGACCAACATTTCTTATCGTATCCATTTCACCTGCAGTTAATGATAAAATCCTTGTTGGATTTTGAGAGTGAAGAGGTTAATAATAATAACCATTGTTATCGACAGAGTACAAGTATCTTGAGGTCACTACATCGAATACAGATTTAGCCAAATTTAATATAATTTTTATGCACCTCCCATGAGGCGACCTGAAGCGACCGCTTCAGGCGGCGCTATGCCGGGGCCCTGGGGGAGGGCGGAATTTTTGCTGACCTAAGCCAGTCCAGGACAAGCTGTCCTGCACTGGCTTAGCGTCACCGTCAGTGAGTGGTGAATTGGGGCGGCCCTGTGGACGCAGCGCTGCTTCAGCGGCCGCCCCTCACGCTCAGGCAGAGAGCAGGTCCTCTCCCTGCCTGCTCTCTGCCTGCTAACGACGCTCGCTCCGCTCCGCCCCTTCCTCCAGGAGGGAGGGGGGCGGCTTTCTGACGTCCGCCTCAGACGGCAGAAACCCTAGGTTCACCCCTGGCTGTATGCTATTACAGTGCAGAAAGTTATCAAATTCAAGTTGAAGATGGCTACATCTGTTCGTGACATTACTACATTGCACCTGCTGCTCCCAAAACACAGCAGAAACCAGAGTGGACTCTGAGGACACAGGACAAGACAAGATTTACTTACTTATTTATTGCAGTTCAGTGTGTGAGGGTCAAAAGGGGACAGTATACTGTGCGGAGGTCATGAGGGTGTATTATACTGTGTAGTGGTAACAAGAGGTACATTTTATACTGTGTGGGGGTCTACAAGGGGACATTACACTTGGGGGGGCATAAGGAGGATAGTATACTATATGAGCACCATTGGGGGAATACTGTGCGGGGCCAAAAGGGGACATTATATTATGTGTTGGCTTCAAGTTGGTCATTATACTGCTTAGGGGCCACAATGGAGTCATTATACTATGTGAGGGCCACAAGAGGACATTATACTGTAAGGATCCACTGAGAGGGATGGTATGCTATGGGGGGACCACAAGGGACCATAATACTGTATGGAGGTCACAAGGGGAATGATACTGTATGTATAATGCCCAAGTAGTGACCCACATTATAATACCTAAAGAGGTATTGTAGTGTGTGGAGGGTACAAAGGGGCTGGGTAGATTTGTGTCATGGGGGCACTAGAAGGGTTAGGCATGACTTGTCAAGTTTTGGCCCTCTTTCTGTCATCTAAAAGTTGTGAGTTATTTAGATAACCCTAAATTAATGATGGCAATGTTTAGAGATGAGCGAGTCCTGTTCGGATCAGCCGATCCAAACAGCACGCTCGCATAGAAATGAATGGACATAGCCGGCACGCGGGGGGTTAAGCGGCCGGCCGCCGTCAAAGCGGAAGTACCAGGTGCATCCATTCATTTCTATGGATCGGCTGATCCGAACAGTACTCGCTCATATCTAGTAATGTTACATATGATGTGCAGTATTTTATGTATATAATCTATGAGAGATCCCTGGTGGGTATATGTGTTTGTGAAGAGGAAAAGACTATTTGCCCCTGAAGTTTGAAATTTCAGAAGAGCATTTTGAATGGATTTCCCCTTTAAGAAATGAATAGTCCTGTATTCTCTCTCACCTTGGTTTTATATATTTTGTATATTATGGTATGTAGTTTCTCCCCCCACCACCCTTTTAATTCCTGCTATTGTTCCCGCTACTATTCCTTATACTCTACGTATTTACAACATCAGGTTCCTTCCTGTAAGTGCTCTGGCTGAATATTTGCAGATTACCACTAAGCAGATTCATACAATGTTACTTGTATGTGGGAAATATTGTAACAATAAAGGAAATCTCATCTTTACGTGAACATTACTGTAAATGTTTCTGTTGCCCATTATAGTATTAATCTAAATGTCCAGGCCTGTGTCTATAGGGGGTGCTATCAGATATGAGGGTAGGTGCTACTGCCGATATTATTATTATGGCCATATAGTAGATTTGGGGCCTGATTATACAACACAAGCTTGATATTACACCTCTGATAGTGCCCCTTTGAGGTTCCATATGTCTCCTCTTTAGCAGTATCTGTGTCTGGTTAGACTTATAGTTTATACTACCATTACTAAGGATAGGTTCACACCAGTGTTCAAACTTCGTTCAGGGTTTCCATTCCTGAATCCACTTGAAAAATGCAGTGAAAAAAGTCCTGCAAGACCCGCGATTGTGGCCCCCAACAGAACCTTTTCAATGAATAAACATTCATGGGAATGCTCAGTCTCAGGCAATTCCCAGAGTTAGGCTGGATTCATACCCTGCACATGCAATTTGTATAACATGTCCCCAGGATGCTGCTGAACATAACGGTGAAGCAAATGTAGCTAAAGGCTATTTTATTCTTAATGGCTATGGGGTACAGGAGGGGGGTCTGCACTGTGAAAGAGCACCTCATACTATAGACTAGCTGACGTCATTATCAATCCCATGAGGGTCTCTCCATACAAAATGATGGGAGTGATAGAAGCTTGGGGTCATTGGCACATTGATGAGAGGAACATCTACTCACCCTGTCCTCATGGTATTTTGGGCTCCACATGGATGTCGAGATGTTTTATATGTAATATCTGTTTGGTTTAGAAGTTTTCTGTTCGGATGTCACAGCTTGGTAGGATTTCCATGCTTCAAATCTAAAATCATTTGGGTCTACATCACAGGTGTAACTAGGAAAGCCAAATACCCATAGAAAACTTTAGACAGGACCCCCTCTTCCAACCACATGATATAGCACGGTCATTACTAGCCCATATATAGTATATCGCCAACTTTACTAGCCCCCATACAGTATAATTGTCCCTTTACTGAATCCTCCACATGGTATACAATATATTGCCTCCTTTATTGGCCCCAACACAGTATACTGTTCCAATTATAGCCCCCCATAAAGTAAGGGCCCATGTTTCAGGCCCCCACTGTTACAGACTACTGTATGCTAAAGGAAACTATTTAAGATTCCTATCCAGTAAGGGCCCCTGTTACAGGCCCCCATACAATAGCATGTTGCAGATACACATACAGTAAAAAAATGTAGCAAGTTGCTGGCTGGACCCCCTAAGTTCCTGGACACTGCTACAGCTGCTATAACAGTAGTTAAGCCCCTGGTCTATATGCCCACTGTTGTTCACATCTGTTCGGCATTCGGTCAGTGGATGAAAGATCGAATAGGGAGACATGGACATAGAAGTGGTTTACAAGTTGTGTGTCTTGTAGGTTAAACTTTGTCATAAAAATAAAGCTGTGGCCAACCCCCACTAAACCACAGTATGTTTGTGAGCGTGTTTATTTTAGCAAGTAAAGGAAGTGGAATCATCGGGGCGTTACGGTTTAGATGCAACAAGAGCTTTAAGTTCTTGCAGTCCAAAAGAAATCAATAGTGGCAATGCAGACGGGGCAATACTGCAATTTTTAGTCTTGCAATATGTCAAATAAGTTGTCTCATAACCCTAGACTAAGAGATTTCTCACCGCTGAGTGTTTTTTACCACTGTAAATACAGGTAGTCCTTGCAATCCCCTGAAAGCTACAGAAACTGGACTCCAAGCTGAAAAATTTTACCTACACTGACACACTGACACAAATTCTCATGGCCGAAAAAGTGATTTGTGCCGCTTACGGAGTTAATTCACTGGGGACCTCCATCCAGCTGAAGCAGAAAGTTGTGTGGACTACAGGATGCATAAAATGAATTGAAGGCATGAGAACGTTTCATCTCAAGCTTTGTTTTTGCTGTAAGCCTTTATGCTTCTCATTCCCTGCTGATAGTAGATGACCGCAGGGCTACATGCTGCAAGAACCCTGTGGGGTATTCCCATCTCAGACATTTATGATATAAGTACAGGATACGTCCTACATGTCTGATAGATACAGGCCCCACCTCTAGGACTCACAGATATGGCCACAGTGGGGGCACCCCGATCACAGTTCCCTCTAAGATTGGCAGCCGCTGGTCAGAGAGATTAAGAAGGTGGGTGAAGTTCTGCCAAAGGCTTACGATCAGAAAACCTAAAGGTGAGGACAAATGGGACAATCTTGCAGCAGGTTAGGCTTTGCCAGCAGCTAACCCGCTATTCATAAGAGGGACATGCTGAGATTACTTACTATTAAAATCTTTTCAGACTGTAGGGTTGGATGTAGTTAAATTACCATCATAGCTGATAAACATTAAATAAATATGTACATTTATAAAGGGCACCAACAACAGCATAGATTTCTACTACAGTTTTAAGCAAGTTTAAAGAGGACCTTTCACCACCTCCAACAAGTTCAGCTCTTCATGTTAAATTAATAGGCTCTGTTTTATTGATTCTGGCACCATTAGAAGATCTCTTCTAGCCCCCACCATTCCTGAGCAGTCAATGCCACTATCTTGGGTGTCAGATATACTATTTAGTCTCTGTAAAGTCAGAAGGGCGATGTCAGGCAAGAGCCTCTGACATTGGCTGCCTCTGATTGGAGCTCTGAATCACACACACACACACACACACCCCGCTTGACACCACCCTTCTTTTTATTTTTTACAAAAGGTCTGTTTTTGCTATTAATGGGTTGAGAGTACCGTAATATACTTTTAGCAGTGTTTTGAGTGATTTCTGGGTGTCTGTGGGAGCTCCTGGCATCTTCTGTATTTGTTTACTCGGTCTTAGCATCATGTTATGTAACTTCCCGTGTACCTTCCACAATACCTCCCTGTCACTGCTCTCCCCCTCCTCTCTCATCTGTTACACCCCCCTCCCTGTCTCCCTAGCTAAGCTATCCCACCCACTACTAGAATCCGCGACACCTTCCCCCATCTCCCTAGCTAAGCTACCCCACACACTACTAAGTCACATGACCACCCCAGGGATATGGGAATATACTTTTTTTTTTTTTTTTAATGCAGGTGAATTAGAAGTTAGGTGAGGGAGGGGTTTAGTTTAGAAGTTAATTTGTATTATATTCCAGACAACCCCTTTAAATAGCACATTAGGCACCAAAACTAAATATTCTTGTTACTTAGGAAAGGTAAATGTAAAGTTACCCCACCATGTCCATCGCAGTAATGGTAAGTTACTCCATCTCTAAGGTTACTAAAGTGAGGATGAACAAGAAAACTTACTTTGCTTTCTTAGTGTCCCACACACAAAGTATGATACTCCCTAGTGGCCCATATAGAGTATAATGCTCCACAGTGGCCCTCGTACAGTATAATCCTGCTAATATTATAAATGTGAAAGTTTGTGTGTTTGGATGTTTGTTACTCAATCACACAAAAACAGCTGAACGGATTTGGATGAAATTTGACACATAGTTTGTAACCTCAATTAAAACATAGGCTACTTTTTATCCTAGTAATTGACATGGCTTCATGACTGTTATAAATTTATGTTCATATACTATATTAAACTGCTCTTGCCTGCAGTACTCTCTCAGCTAATTGGAGATTGCTGATAAAGCCTGGTCTGTTATCTCTGTATGTAAACACACAGATAACCCTGAGTCCATTGGGAACAAGTATTTGCATATTATCTGATCTGCTCCAGGCACCCACTTTAATCCAAATTGGTAGTTTACCAATATTAAACATGATGGGAAAAAGAAAATCTAATTTGTTGCAAAATTCTAATACCAGGAGAGCTAAAACCATGAGAGCTATGAAGGTAGCCAGAAGTCACAGACTTCTCCTCAAGCGGAGCTCAGGGGGATTGAGCAAGCTAGGTGTCAAGTGGCTCTTCGAGCAGCCAAAACGTCCGAGCAGGCAGATGATCAACGCAAACAACACGCTCATTATATGGTGTCCCAGTGAGCTGTTGAGATGCTGGAATAATCACAGGCACAGTGCAAAGAACAAGTTCAGCAGCAGGACAACTTGAGAACTGCCGAAACGCTGGAGCAGGCCAACCATCGACAGCAGCAATATTCTGAATATAGGCGGATTATCGATGCCAACAACATGCAGACAAAGACGTGGGCAGAGGCTAGTTTTTTTTATAAGTGCCACCTATACAATTTAATGATCTCCAGTGACCACACAATGTACATTGCTCTCCAATGGTCCCCACACAGCATAAGGCCAAAATACAGTACAGTGCTCCCCAGTGGCCTTCACACAGCATAATGATCTCCAGTAGTCCCACCCAATATAATGTTCCCCAGTAGCCCACACATAGCATTATACAGGCCCCAGTGTGGCTCCCCAGTGGTCCCCATAGAGTATAAAGATCCCCAGTAGCCCCCATATAGTATAATGTTCCCAGTGGCCCTTATACTATATAATAGTACTTTCCTGTGACCCCATGCAGTATAATGGCCCCCACAAGTGTAATACTCTCCAGTGGCTCCCATACTGTATAATGCTCCCCAGTTCTCCCCATACTATATAATGCTCTCCAGTGCCCCTGATACAGTATAATGCTCTTCAGTGGCCATGATACACAGTGTAATACTTCCCAAGCCCAGTTTCCATAGAGCTCTCTCCAGTTCTCCTCTTCCTGTGTCTGGCTTGACGCAGCCACACTAGTAGCAGTCTGAATGGTGGAGCAGGAAGTTCATGGAGCAGGAAGGTAAAAGCTTCCTGCTTCTCCATTGCATTCAACTCTATGGAAATTACATTTATTGTAAATAGTGTCTGTCCTTTGCATTTAAGTGATCAGGGAAGCTATGGAAGATCAACAGCCACAAAGCTGCCCCACTACATCTGGTCTTGTAAATATATTCCAGCAATACACTAGCTGAACACTGAATTTATATGGATACTGCTAGTGATCATGCATGGTCAGACTAGCACATCATATTACCAGAGAAGTCACCTATGGGCACAGACACAGTAATGGACTATTATATAATAGAGACTCAAAGGTCTATCTGAAGACAATCCCATTTGGAACTGACTTTGGAACCAACCACTTGCTTAGGGTTTATTTCTTATGGAATGATTCACAAGTAACTTAGATCTTATCGATAATATGTCTTTTGTGAGTAATGATGATAACAAATATCCCAAAGAAAACCCCAGATCAGCCCTGTCCCTTTATACGTTCTGTCTGGGAAGTCATTTTACCACTTGTCAACTGCTGGACGACACTAAACGCCCGGAGGTTTGGCATTTAACTCTGCAAAGACAAATGTCCTTGAAAAGTCATAAGCCGGCATCACAGCTTCCTGCACCATCCTAAAACTACTGCGTACAAAAATGACTGTAGCAGAGAAGGAGAACCATTTACAAAAAAACCCAAAAGGGTGTTTTTTCCGTCTTTTTAAAGATTTTCTGGGATATTGAAAAAAGCAAAAATTTTATTTTTTAAAAATATAGTCCCATTCAGTTCCCAAAAATAAGGCTAAAATAATGTATGTATCCCGAATGAAACATAAAATTCTATAGCTTTTAACATTGCATGTATGGAAAAAAAATCAGAAAATATGTCTGGTCATGAACTAGGAAAAATAGCAAGGACTGGTAAAAAACATTAGAAAGCTTTGGGGTCACAATCCAGTAGTGGTAAATGTCTCCTTATATCAGATGGCCACTTTCTGAAGAGCAGAAAGGAAGTATACGCCAGCTTAATAGGGGCCTACAGAGTATACAGGACTATCCATTGCCTTCTAATCCGTCATGGCCTCTTCAGATGCAATTACACACGGTATAATTAAATCCCAAATGTGAAAATGCCCATGGATACAAAATAGTTTTTATTAAATGCAAAGCTTGTTTCATGCTCCGCTGCATCAAGCTCTTTGGTCAGGAAGAAAATTGTTTGTCAGATTCATAAACTATATGTCAAAGATATTCGGCTGAATCTGGTGTTTTATACGTCTCTAACAACAATCCTGCCAACAAATCGATGTGAGCGTCTCCAGGGGTATAATTATAGGGGATACACCTTGGTCCTAATGCTTGATGGAGACTAATGGCCCCTCGACTACAAGAAAGAGCTACGGTACTCTATAAGATGCGTGATGATTTGGGGTCACTTAGCTCAAGGGCTTGAAAGAGATCCTTTTAGTAGTTCTGACCCCCAGAATTGCTAAATTGGAGACTCATAAACCAGTTAGAGGAGATTTACGTGGATTGTCAAACTAGTAATATAAGCAAGTAACAGATACTTTATTCTGTTTTATTCAGCGCCATAAAGGAAAGAGTCTGCTGGGCATTCCCAAAGTGTGAAGTGTCCTGGACTCTCTGCACCAAACATGCCCCTATCCCCTTCTTGAGTGATGGCTCCAGTAGTCTCCTGGATGGACACTTATGCCACTAGCATTACCATCTACATAGGTATGTTTTAACTGATTTACATGTCACCTGTTTACATATCATTGTCAGTTTTAAGGGGTAAAAATTGCCAAGGTTTCTTTTTACGCAACACATCTGATATGACACTTATAGATATTCATTAACAACAGATTGTTCATGGTTTCCACAAAGTAACTTGCTACAAAGTAAAAGTTAACTAAAAAAGTAACAGTAATATAGTTACAGAACTGTGCAGGTTTGTAAAAATACTGTAAAGAACGACGGCTTCAAAAAATAGAAGTGTTAATAGTTTATTATTTTAATTAACAAAATGAAATTAATTGAATTCAACCTGAATGAACAAATGAGAAATCTAAATTGTATCAATATTTGGCGTGACCTTTGCTATTTACCTTCCATCAATTCTTTTCGGTAATTACAGACAGTTTTTGAAGGAACTCGGCAGGGAGGCTGTTCCCGCCATCTTGGAGAACTAAACACAGATCTTCTGTGGAAGTAGACTTGTTCCAATCCTTCTGTCTCTTCATGTAACCCCACAGAGACTGGATAGTAGGCCACATCACAGACGGAGACGACAGGGAGTACAGAGAATTAAACTGGGACTTTGTGGAATGGTGTCAGCGAAATCATCTCAGGATTAATGCTGGGAAGATCAAGGAGATGGTGGTGGACTTTAGTAAGCAGAGGAGTGCCCAGAATCCAGTGGTCATCCAGAGGACAGGCATTGAGATAGTCAAGACCTATAAGTATCTGGGTGTGCTCCTCAATAATAAACCAGACTGGGCAGATCACCTGGAGGCGCTGCACAGAAAGGGTCACAGCAGGCTTTACCTGCTCAGGAGGCTGAGGGCCTTTAGAGGCAAGAGGGCACTTCTTATGGCCTTTTTCAACTCTGTGGTAGCATCAGCCATCTTCTTCGGAGTGGCCTGCTGGGGAGTAGCATACTAGCCAGGGATAGAAATAGAACTGACAGGCTGGTTAGAAGGGCCAGCTCTGTCCTGGGGAGCCCCCTGGACTTAGTACAGGTGGTGGGTGACAGAAGGATACTGTCTGTGGTGAACTCCCATCCCATGTTTGAGACCCTTGATAGCACTGGGCTGTAGTGTCAGTGACCGACTGCTTCACCCCAAGTGTGAGAAGGAACGCTATCGGAGGTCCTTCCTCCCAACCGCGGTCAGGCTGTATAATCAACATCAGGGTAAGCAAAGATCACTCCACACAGAGAACTAAATGATACTGAAGTCTTCTTTTTCTTCTTAGTTGTTATGACTCCTAGTATCATTTCTATCTGCTATTCTGATCTTGTATGTGTTCTTTCTTGTAATATATTACTATATTATCCATGCTGCTGTAACACACTGTATGTCCTCATGGTGGGACTATCAAAGGATTATCTTATCATAATGTTGAGCTCTGTGTGGGCTGTATCATCATTTCCAGGACTCCTTCTCCAAAGGGAAAAGGTTACAGCAAATATGGATGGGATTTAGATTTCTCTTTTGTTCATTCACTTCATTATGTTTCTTGAAAAAAAATTAATTGCTATCACTTGCATTTATGAAAACATTCTTACTTTTGTAGAATTTTTCCACATTTGCCTAAACAAATTGCTCAGTACTGTATATTTTATTAGAATTCCCTTCTACATAAAGAGATAATGCAAGGAAACTTATTAAGACTTCACAAGTCTTAATTAATTTCCCCGCTGGTGCAGGACACCTAAATCAATAAGAGGCTCTGACTTAATAATTTTGGTGCATCTTCACCGATCCCATCACCAAATTTGAAAACTAGTCCAATCATGGTCTGACATTGATTTCTGCATAATTCATGCCAGGTATAGTAAATCTGTCTGGACTTAGGTGTCCTCTTCTCTACCACCTTGATCTCCATGGTCTGCACACACTTCTAAAAAGGGTTGAACATTTGTGGTGCAAACATCCGTGTACCAAAAAACTAGCATGCCTATTTTAGTAAATTCCGCCAAATGTTAGGGAGAATTTCTAACTTTAAACATCATTTTTAATCTAAATAACCATCTTGTTTTGTTAATCCAAAGCTCCAAATACTCTACACAAGCATAAAATTACTATTATAAAATTTTGGCTGCTTGCAGTGACCAATAGAGGGAGCTCAGGGGCTCAATAATAAAACAGTATGCGGTAAGCTCCCTCTAGTGGTGGCAACCAGACAAATCAGGCAACCAATCTTTATTTTTATTTTTGTAATCATATCTATTGAGAGAGTTTGGAGCTCTACATTAGAACAATGGATCGACAGCATACTGTATATTAAGGAATTAGTCAGCTCAGAATGACATTGAGTTAAAAGTTGGACATCAGTTGAAGGTAATAGCTGTTCTGAGAGCATATCTCAGGCTTATCATCAGTCCTGTGCTTAAGTAAGCCAATGTTTCATGACGTTATTTTATTGTTTGTATTACATGTATTATTGATACGAAATATTTCAATTCCAAAATCTAAAATCCAAGCACTAAGGATAATGGAATCTGATTTATGTAAATTGACACTAGATGGCGATGCATGTTATTTGTTAAACAGGCCGCTTTTATTATGTACACCAGTGATTTATTCTGGATTAACAGAGAGAGCATACATTTTATGATCATAATGTCACATTATATTGTTATTTCAATGTAACTTTGCATAACACTTGAGATTTATACAGCGTTGAGGGCTTCTGGAAAGCTCCGTGAGAACAACCCCTAGGAGTGCTGTAATGGTTGCCATTAGCAGTGATTGTTCTCGGCTTTGGAAATCTGGCATCTATTAGAATAAGATATCGCAGAAACGGAATACAATATGAAGAAAACTTCACACTAGAGGACAGCCCAGGAACATACGCTTTTTCTTTTTTTTTAGAAGGAAATGTTCTTTAAAGAGGAAATCCACTTTCATGTGCTTTGGCAGCTCAGACCGGGCACCTTGAGTGCTCTTACATTCTTATGGCTATGTAATATTTATGTAGTAGCTGATCTCAGGGACCACGGCTGAGGATGTACAGTAGTGTTTGTTTATGTAGCTATCCTTGCTCTTGGTTGTAATGACAACCTGCACACACTCACGTCTGCTAAGAACGAGCTGCGTACATGAAGATCCATGACTGTAGCCTTTATTTAACCCCTTACGATTTTACAGTATAAATATATGTGTATACGATACTGAGTTATTCATGTTTCACGGCCAATATAGATATCAAATATCAAACCATTGATGGACTGAGGAACCTTGGGCCCATCAGATAAAATTATTCTGGGGCTGACCCTCCAACCACCCCTAGGAAACAGACCATAGTACACTTCAAAACTGTTAGGGCTAGTTCACACGTGAACTGCCCGCGCGGGTTTTGACACAGAGAGAGACGCGGCAAGCCGCGTCTCTCTCTTGTCAAAACCCGCCCGCCGCGACCATCGCTGTCGCGGCTTAACCCTCTGCTGTCGGCTCAAATGAATGAGCCGACATAGGAGGGAGCTGCCGGGGGCGGAAGCCGCGCGGCTGAGGCTGCGCGGCTTCCGCCTGAAGAAAGGACATGTCCTTTCTTTTCTCCGCTAGCAGCAGCTCGCCGCTAGCGGAGAACAGAAGCCCGGCGGTCTCCATAGACCACCATTATAAGGGGAGGTTTTGGACTCGAAATCCGCTGTCAAAAACCTCCCCTTATACTCACGTGTGAACTAGCCCTTAGTCCTCTGGTAGGCACATGTGACAACCAGGTCCTCTAATTCTCACAGCAAGGTCATGGAGAATGGACAAAGCATCCATATTCTTGAACATAAAGGTGGACAATGTCTTTTTGCTAAACGGGTGCAAAGTTAAAGGGTTTGTACCATTGCGGAAATGTATCCCCTATCCAAAGGATAGAGCGTAAGTGTTTGATCATTGGGGCCCAGTTTAGAGTGCTCAGATAGCCCTTTTGAGGCTGTGTAGGCACATTCTACTATATATGATCCATGCACACTTCACATGTATTGTATGAGCACAATCTTTTATCAATTATTTTACTAAAGACATTAACAAGGCAACCCCACTGGTCATCCCTTGGAGGACTCAGAACTTCAATGCTAGACGTTAATTTCACCAGTCTGCCCAATTCCATCTGTCTCATTGTCAGAACATCTGCTTCTCTCTCCATATTGCTTCCAGTGTTCCATAGTTACACAGATAATAGATTAAAATAAGAAATACATTGAATTCAGTCGCTCATACTTACAAATCCAGAGGAAGGCAAAAAACAAAAAACACACATGACCATCCCTCTAAATGTTAAAAGCATGGCGTGGTCGTATATTACAAGATGTAACCAAAAAGAAGAGGATGTATATTTGACTGGTGGTGGAAAAAAGAGCCATTGACTCCCTGCTCCGTTACTTACTCTTGTAAGCCTCAGTCTGCTGTAGACAAGTGGTCTATAAAAAGTTGGGAGCAAACCATGAATGTCTGTTGTTGGAGGCAGCAGGATTACATAACAGCATCAAGTTGCTTGCATCAGGGCTCGGACGATAGAAACAGGAAGACAATCCAACTGCTTGTAAAGTGGACCAATAAAATAGGTTTCAGATTTATTTATTTTTTTGTCATTGAACCATAAAGGGCATTACTAATGTACTAGATCACAAAAAGGGTGATGTAACACTCAGGAGGGCCAGGGCTGGTATCACGGGTAATATATCAGATGTGGCCAGCTTTTAGGGGGCCCCTGGGTCCCAAATGTGCACAAAATCTCCTTTTTGATGTCCCCGACTACCCACCCCCACGTGGTACCTGACAATGACAACAGACAACCAGGTCTCGGGGGTAGTCGTTGCTCTTTTACTAGCAGGACAAGGTAATACAAATGTACATATGGAGTAATTCTTCACATACAATACAGCGATCTTTGTAGGCAGTGTCCAATTAAGCAGGTGATGGAGCTTGGAGCAGGAATGCTTTGGATAGTTTAATTAGTAATTGTTGGGTAGTTAAACTTGTATATACTTGTAAAGATGGCCTGTATCCAGGGGGTTAGTCCTCAACAAACTGGGTACACACGTATGTAGGAGAGGAAATATCGGTGTCGACAGCGGGAGACCCTCAAATTCTGCGAGACTAGCTGTGGGCTTCTTAAATATAGATTTCTCCCAAAGACTTACTTGAATAGGGAGATACGTGCAGAGGTCCCAGATGTATGGATAACCAGGTCCGTATTCTTTAGTAATTGTAGACTTGGAAATTCAGAGGAAAACGCTCTCTGAGGAGGATCTTGAGGACAGAGGTAACGACATCTCTGTTTGAAGCCCCCTGATGCTTGGCTGCCATTTTTTAGCTCCACATGTCTTGAGCTCTTCACACAAAAGACCAAGACAAAGGGTTTCCAACCCCCTCTAGAGAGGGTGTAACTCCTCCTCCAGGCCATTCAAGGGAGCTTGATTGGTCCTAAAGGTCACCTGATCATACTGGACACTCCTTTACATTGGCAACATAAATTACAATGGCAAGTATAGGCAGGTGTAGTTCACAAAACATCCACAATATGGCGCATTAATAGACCCCCCTGTGTGCTGGCTCTGGTAAAATAGAAATACTGGTATTATAGAAGGAATGAAGGGGGAGGAACCTCTTTACCTTATATGCAAATGTCCATACCTTCTCAGTCTGCAAGGACTATTCAAGGGAATTGGGCGAGCAGTACCGGGACATTACAGTAGATTACTGTTGTGTGGGATCAAAAAGAGAGACATTACTTTGTAAAGATGCCTAGTTACTGTGGGAAGGTTGTATGAGAAGAGAACTATTACTATGTGGAGTCGAAAAGGGACACTATTACATTTTGTGGATACTATTACTGTGTGGAACACAAATGGGGAGCACAAGTACAGTAGGGTGCATCATTACCATTAGGGATATTACTACTATCTGGAGCCCTATATAGAAGGAGTTTGTAGCGAGAAGTGGAGGATGCTGGAAAAGCAAAGAGCAAACGTTATGAGAGATAAGGTGTGGCTGAAAGAAGTAATCATGGTGGTCTGTTTCGAATGGAGAGGAAAAGAAAGCGAATGACTACAGTCATTGGATTTACACTGTCTACCAATAAGTATTTGGACATTCATGCAAATGAAGATATCTGTACGTCACACCTTCTGCTGTTATATAGGAAACAGCATTGGCATTAGTGCTTTGGCATTAGTCACATGCAAGATGCCTTGAACTGCAGAGTTGTCCGATTTCGAGAAAGGGGTAATTGTGGGGTACCACATAAATGGTCGATCCTTAAGGGATATAGCAAGCGAACTGATTTACCCAAAATCAACAGTGGTCTATGTGATTACGAAAGGAAGGTGAATGGTGATTGTCGGAATGTGCCCCGAGTCGGCAGACCCCTGAAACTAGGAGATGGAAACCGAGGAGTGCTGGCCAGAGAAACCGCACCCAACCGATGGCTCACATACACCAGGAGTTTCACCAGGCATCCGGGAGTATTGTGTCCATCAATACCATCCATAAGGAAGCATCTGCTTTTTCTATCAACTACTGAATAGGAATAAATGTGTTTTTTCTATTCTATCAGAGGTGTCTAAATAGTTATTGGTAGACAGTGTATTAGTAACTGTATTGTTCTTACTCATAAGTTCTACAGAATAGTTAGAGGGATGGTTTGCATGAATGAATCCATGAATGGCTTGTAAAAGTGAGGATGTAATATGTTTGGGTTTAGTGGGAGAGAGCTTGGAACTAAGATTTGCCCTGGGACTACAGGACTATAGTTACGTTACTGTTGGAGTATGTTCACACGGCGGAAACCTTATCTGCCATGTGACTTCTCTGCATGGCTAGCCGCAACAGGATGCCGATGCAGTCCATCAGCATCCCGTTGCGGCATCCTGCTCCTGAATAGATGAATGGGCCTGATTAGGAGGGAGTCTTGAGATGCGGATGCCGTGGCAGACTCAGGCGCAAAATCTGCGGCAAAATAGAGCATGTCGCTTGTTTTTCATACTAGTTGAAAAAAAAGTGAAGCACTCCCGTTGAAATGAATGGGAGACATTTTTGCAAGCGGATTTTGAAGTGGATTCCGCCTCAAAATCCGCCTGCAAAAAACTCCATGTGCACATACCCTTAATAGCCAAATAGGTTAAGATTTTCTCAGTAGCAGAAGAACATTGTACAGATGACTTGTACATAATCTATAGTTTATTGTTATGTAGTATTGTTCACTTTAGTCATGTTCCATATTAGATTATTGAGACCTTTCATTAAAAAAGAGAGAATTAGCAGATATCCTGATGTGAGAGTGAAATGAAAACCTGTGTAATAGCCAACGTTGATAGAAAAAGCTCCTGATACAAAGATCAACAATAGAAGGAAGAGATAAAAATAGAAGCAGAGACAGACGGTGGAAGGAGGAGAACAGACATTATAGGAGAACAACATTGGAGTTTTATACACAACCTGCCCCATGTGCAATGGTCCCAAAGTGTAATGAACAAGTCGTCACAAGACACTGAGAATAGCTGATGACAAACATATCCCTTTGGGACCCTCGTTGCTGGCAACCCCCAACCCTTCCACACCCCATTCAGGAAACAGTCGTCACTAATTCCCCCTCCTTCTCTGCTCCACATTTCTGCAGCCGGTGCATAGCGTCTGAAATGAACCATTGTTCAAAACTTTGTCCGTTTCCTGTCTGGGCTCAAACATCTAAACAAGACGGACAAAGTCAAAAATGGGAGACTAGTGCAATGCCAGGGTAATATGGAGCAAACAGATCAGAGAAAACTGACTGCAGAAATCCCATTTAATGACCAGAATTTGATCAGTACCGTTCTGGATTCATATAGAGATGCACACATAATATGGAGGTCTTAGTAAGTATAGGGAGTATATTCTATCTATTAAATGCAGAACCTTTAGCTCTTCCTGAGTTTTTACTATACAATCAAATGATTAATTTGGCCTCCTTTACTTTATAAATTTATATGTAATAGCCACATTACATTAAACAGCATTTTTCATTTCCCAGGCAAGGGGTTAATCGGATCCCGAGGCTGATGGTGGGAATCCAGTGATAAACCGAATTGGCAGGGAAGCCTCAGGAATGCCAGGGTAAAGCAGCTGTTACATGTTATGAGCAGAATGACCGCTGCACTGTGAGAACCCCTCCGAGCATGCCGCACTGTATAATGATGCTGGGGATCAGCCTTCATCATTTCTTTGTGTGTGACATTATTACCAGGCAGCAGAAATAATTTATTTCACTTTGGAAATGCAACAGTGATACAAAGAAACCACATGTAGTCATATGCCCTCGAAGGGTTGTCACACTAAACACCAACATTACAGTTTGGAAATGCTATAAAATGATATGTTGTAAATATAATGCACCATTAAAGAGGACCTTTCACCACCTCCACCAATTCCAGTACTTTGTATCACTACTTCACTGATTCTGGCACAGATGGAATTTTCTTTCTAGCCTCCACCATTACTGTAAGCTCTGTAATGTCAGGTGGTTGCTGTCAAAGAGGAGCAGACAAGAGGCAAGATTCAGAGCTCTGACACTGATCAACCACAGCTCAGGAGCATTCCCTGTTCTCTGCTCTGGTCCAAGGCCAACCACTTGACAGTGGAAAGCCCAATAATTACTATGTCAGGTAACTGCCCACCTCACAGTACAGAGCCCAATTATCATCAAGCACCAAAACTACCAGCATTGATTGCTCAGGAATGGGGGGGGGGGGGGTAGCGAAAAAAAATCAGTGGGCAGTGGTCCATTATTGATCTCTATGCTAACCAATATCTCTACTGTAGGATAGCCAATTGCATTGATTGGAAGCTGGCTTTTGTTCTTTAAAGGAAAGCAAAGTAAAAGGCATATTTTGACTGCTGGGTTCTGGTGATCCTAACCTATCTATTTGCAGGGCTGGGTTGGATGCTGGGTTCTGGTGATCCTAACCTATCTATCTGCAGGGCTGGGTTGGATGCTGGGTTCTGGTGATCCTAACCTATCTATCTGCAGGGTTGGGTTGATATGCTGGGTTCTGGTGACACTCTCCCTTTAACAAAGTACCGGAACTATGTGCATGTAATATAATGTAAGCCAGGCTAAATACACAAGAATATGAAGAGCAGCAGAAAAAAGATAAACATTCAAGTACGAATATCTTTGTTAGAGATACTTTCACCCAGTATGAACTTACAGTATTGTATCTAGTTGGAATATACAGTACCTATATACTGGCAGTGATTATTGTGCTTTATATTTAGATACGCTTTGTTTTTTTGCCTATTGCATAACATGAGGATTTGATCTCATTAACGGCCGGATCACACTATAGTTCAGTCCTTTGATGGAAATGATTTGATACTATGTAATTGTAGGGTAGGCAATAAACTATACAACAATACACAGTACCAAGACTCTTTGAAAGTCAGCTAAACTTTATTATGTTAAAATAGCAAGGAAAAAAATAAAATCATTGAAGAAGAAAAAGGAAAATTTTCTTTGTGTAAAGCATTAAAAATATATACAATACACTGCTGGAAAGAATCTTACATGAGAATGAAAACAAAAAAGCAGAAAATTGTTAACTATTACAAAGCTTAAAGTTTCTACATTTTCCAAGGCCGTTTTATTTCAAGGATGTTCCCAGTTTTGTAAATATGCATTGTATATATACTGTACATATGTATATACTTACTGTATATATCAGGTGGATAGAGATGATAAACAAAACAAAAGAATGTATACTCATCACTTCCACCAATCCCCCACCATTGCTGTGAAAGGCAATAAATGACTCAGAGCGACCTCCGAATTGTCAGAAATTCACCTGCGGGGAATGGGTGGAGGTGAGTGTACATTCAGCCACCTGAGGAGGAATCCAGGACTTGACAAGAATGACCTTTCCTGCATTTACCTTTGTCCAAGAATGATCCAAGAATAGGGTGGAGCAATCAGGATCGGGAAAGATCGGATCCCAATTGGTGATCGAGCAAATTTCACAATCGGGATCGGCTGGAAAATGATCAAAAATCAGATTTTAAAAATGATCCTGAAATGTCAAGATCGGCTCAACCCTACTCCATAAACATAAAGTAACTAAGGTTGAGCAATCAAGAAAGATTAGATCCTGATCGGTGATCAAGCAAATTTCTCGATCGGGATCAACTGGAAAATGATCAAAAATCGAATTTTAAAAACGATCCTGAAATCTCAAGATTGGCTCAACCCCATCCAAGAACCAAGATATTACTGGCAGTAGCTCCTCTCCTCCATGTTAACTACAAATGAACATGCATTCTAATGGTGGTATTAGACAACAAGTAACCATGTCACACATCACCTACATCAAATAAAAATAAAAGTGGCAAAGCCCTGAAAATTTTTTCTTACCAAGCACTGATTGGCCACAAAACGTACCGATCAGCGCTTGGTGTGCAAAGGCCTGATTCTATAGACCAATACAGAGCACTTATACTTTCGCTGTTTGCAGGTAGCACAGGGCAATGGACTGCCCATAAACAATGATTTATTTGCCCTGTCAAAATCAGCAGATCACTTGATGAAAGAGCAAACGCTCATGAATGATTGTTGGCGCTATTAGACAGTCTGATTATCGGAAACAAGCACTTGTCGACAATCCCCTGCTAAATCGGCTTTTCTAATAGAGCCTTAAATCCTTGTATAGGTGGACAGATTACTCAGTAATTTACTAAGTTTTCCTGGCGATCTATCGATGAATCGCTCTAGCTAGAAGTTAATCAGATAACAAAGTTGTGGCGTCATCTCATAGACTGGTTGGATTTGTTCCTAGTTAGGGCCCTAGTGGACAACCCAGTATTCGGGATATTATGAGCAATAAACACTCATTGCTTCTAGTAGCCCTGTCCTATAGTGTTAATTGATCAGTCAAAGAGCAATTTCTCCTTGGTTAGCTGATTTTTCAGATGTAGATTATCGGCATGACATGGCCTGTGTAGTCAGAGCATTGCTGAGGACAATGTAGATTATCGGCAGGACATCGCCTGTGTAGTCAGAGCATTGCTGAGGACAATGTAGATTATCAGCAGGACATCGTTTGTGTAGTCAGAGCATTGCTGAGGACAATGTAGATTATCAGCAGGACATCGCCTGTGTAGTCAGAGCATTGCTGAGGACAATGTAGATTATCAGCAGGACATCGTTTGTGTAGTCAGAGCATTGCTGAGGACAATGTAGATTATCAGCAGGACATCGTTTGTGTAGTCAGAGCATTGCTGAGGACAATGTAGATTATCGGCAGGACATCGCCTGTGTAGTCAGAGCATTGCTGAGGACAATGTAGATTATCGGCAGGACATCGCCTGTGTAGTCAGAGCATTGCTGAGGACAATCTTTGTAGTCAAACGGTGGGAGAAACCATCACAGCGGACATCATTCCTTCCCTATTTCACCTGTGTTCTACGGCTGACCCAACTAAGTATCGATCAACGTATTTCTCATTGATTGTCACTTTGGCCGGCCGAGATCTGGCTGTGTAATAGTCTTTAGAAAGCTATATCTTTCTTAGAAAAGTAGGACCAATACTTTTCTCAAAATACATATTGAAATTGTATAGAAATGTTCTCCTGCATGCTGAAGAATCTTCTAGAGGAACATGTGCTCTCACTGCTGGATCCTGTTGCGATGTAGGACATACAGTGTCATCTCCACCACCTCATGAAATCAATGCTATTATATTTCAGTCTTGTAAAAGAATGTCTATTATCTGGATTCTTGTAAATCCTTAGTGCTGAGTGTCATAAATGTTATTCATTCCTATAATGTAGTGTTTGATTGAATGGGAATATGTCTTCCAAAGAACTACTTCATTGCATGGTCTGTAATCTCTTTACTGCGATATTGTCATAAATGTTTATGGTTTATTCAGTAAGTCTCCAGCATTAACATTAATGCAGTTCTGTTTGAAGAATGTAAGCTGGCCATACATATTAAATTACTGTCTGCAGAAACGGCCATGTTCACCAAGCCAACATTTATGCATAGCGTTTTCCCAACTTCCCGATGGCAGATGTTTGGAAAAGAAGGATTGGACTCTTGAAATTACATAGTGAGATAGTAGATGGGATTGGATGAAGACAATAGTCCATCAAGTCCAACCTACAACCCTACAGTACCCTACAGTGTTGATCCGGAGAAAGGCAAAAAAAAAACAAAAAAAAAAAAACATGCCAATTGCCATATTTCAGGGGAAAAAAATGTCTTCCTTACTTCAATCTGGCAGTCAGTATAAAAACACTGGATCTACCTGTCCTTAACAGAATCTAGAACCCATGACCCATTTTTCTGCTTTCGAGAAAGGAATCCAGGCCCTCTTGGACAATCTTTTTGTCCTTGGGAAAAAAAATTCCGACTCCCTATTGATACACATGCATTCCCAGCCAGAGTGTGCATGCATATGGGACAGTCAAGAAGAATAACTATCAGCCAAATTAGCCAAGGGCCAAGGGCTATCTATCTATCTATCTATCTATCAATCAATTAATTATCTACCTATCTATCATCTATCTATCTATCTATCTATCTATCTATCTCTCTCTCTCTCTCTCTTTTTCTCTATCTCTCCCATGTCTATCTATCTATTGAAAAAGTCTTGAAAAGAGCCATGACAGGACTGAACTGTCACACGTTGTGCTAATAAAATCCTTTATTTTTTCTATTTTTGGAGTGCTGACCTGGAGAGTTCGTGTCCTGAGATTCAAACCAGCCAAGGGCAACATCTGCAAGAAGTTAGTATGTTTTCCTGCCGTGTTTATATGGGTTTCTTCCGGGTACTCCAGTTTCCTCCCACACTCCAAATACACACTGATAAGGAATTTAGATTGTGAGCCCTACTTGGGACAGTGTTGACAATACCTCTGTAAATGCGCAATCTGATGGCGCTATATAAGTAGGCAAAATAAATAAATCTGCCGTCTACGCTATATCTTTCATATCTATTCATATCTTTCTGTCTACTATCTATATATCATCTATCAATCTCATATCTATCTAGCTATGGTTTGAGAAAGTTCATGTCATCTTACAATGTATCAATCTCTGAAATGTTGCACTGGGCAAAGATTCCATTTTTTTTATATTCGACTGCAGTCCAATTTTGGGGGGATTTTATCCCTCTATCTACAGCAGTGTTTCCCAACCTCTACCTACAGTAATAATTTTTGCTAAAAGCCAAAATAATGCAGATAATAAAAATAATAATAATAATAAATTTTATTTATATAGCGCCAACATATTCCGCAGAGCTGTACAATTTGTAGGGGTCAAATACAGACAGAAAGATGCATTACAAAGAAAGTCATTTCACACAATGGGACTGAGGGCCCTGCTCGCAAGAGCTTACAATCTATGAGGTAGAGGGGGTGACACAAGAGGTAGCAGGGGCGGCATTGCTTATGCAGAGGTCAGACACTTTTGTAATAGAGGTTACTGTCATTACACAAACAGATAATGTTGCATGAACACATGCAGTCATCTTCACAACCAGAGTGTTGAGGACCCCTGGTAGATCAGGCACCCCTGGGTACAGCAGCAACCTCGGTTATAAATGACTGATCTACAGTACTGGATATATTGAATAAGCATACTTGCAATAACCTAAGAATTATAGATGCTGAAGAGTCACGACTGTGTTTGTATAACTCCTTTTTCGAAAACAGCATCAGATTTTTTCTTCCTATCTGTTCTGTGCAATATAAGAAGCCTATTTTTACCTCCACTTCATCTCCATACTAAGCGAGAGAGTGCAGTAGTATGACCAGTGTCTTCCCAGAGAATCATCTGCAGTATCCTCATAGTAGTTAAGGGGTTATTCAAGCTGAACCACTGAATAACTCTCTTCTTCTAGACAGAAGGAGGTTGATGGGGTCACACGATTCCCTCGGCTGAAATTCCAGGGCATTTTACAGAAGTGATAAGTCTGATTTCACAGAAGGGAGAGTAAGACAGGGGTGAAAGGTGAATATTATGAAGACAGATTCCTTCTCGGTGTCCAAAAATACGGAAATTTTCAGAAGGATGGAAAGCTGGGACTACAGAGCTCAAGTAGCTGTGTGATGTTTGTCACAGCATGGCCGGTATATAAAAATAACCAGTGATAATATAAATGTTATATATGCATATATTTATGGGGAATGTAGAGGCTAAATGACAAACACTGAATAAATCTACCTATTTTAGGCTGCATTCATATCTGTATTGAAGCCTCTGTGGCAGGTTCTGTCAAAACACCAGACAATATAGTGCAGCACGCAGGACTAATTTGTCCGGTAATATGGTGGACGCCAGTACGGAAATTCTAAAAACTCCATTACAGTTAATAATAGTCAAAAAAAAGTTGGTAAAATTTAACTTTGTAAGCCCTAAATGGGATAGTGACCGGCAATGTGGCAAGCCATAAATAATATAATAATATGGTTTAGGCAAAGACCGCTTCCATACCTGTATACTGCATTGTACACAGTAAACAAATATAGAACTGCACTACAAACCACCGCAAGGGAAACATAAAAGCAAAGTGCTATGCACCGAATCATGAAATGACTCAATAAACTAGCAGCATTTCCAATGGTCACGTTCCCCACCATTTATATTAGATCATACACGACCGACCATTGTGGTGAAAACTCTTACAATAAAATGATATGATCAGATTTTCCCCAAGGTACTAAAATACATAATTCTCCTGTCATCTTCTTAGCTTGTTCCCGGTTTTACATTGCGGACCATATTCTGAGTCTGATAAGATATTTAGGAGATCTGACAATGTCATTTATTAGCTATATACCGGTATATACATCAATTAAAAGGGTTATTCTCAATATTCAACCATTAGAGTGTAAATCACATTTTATTGGACAAACTTCCCAATGAATTGATTTGCAGGGTGTTAGAATATCCGAACCAGAGCTAGTGTTTTGATGTGAATTGCCTCCCACCCTCATAGATCTTTTGCTTGAGGATACTCCAAAGGTTCTCAATAGGACTGAGGTCAGGGGAGGATGGTGCCAACACCATGAGTTTCTTTTTATGTCCATAGCAGCCAATGACTCAGAAGTATTCTATGATACATGAGATGGTGCATTGTCATGCATGAAGATGATTTTGCTACGGAAGCCATAGTTCTTCTTTTTGTATCATGGAAGAAAGGGATCAGTCAGAAACTGTATATACTTTGCAGAGGTCATTTTTACACCTTCAGGGACCCTAAATTGGCCTACCAGCTCTCTTCCCATGATTCTGGCCCAAAACATGACTTTGCCATCTACTTGCCAGTGTTGCAGCCTTGTCGGGACTTGGTGGCCATCCACCAAACATCCACTACTCCATTCATCTGGAATATCCAGGGATGCATGGCACTCATACCTGGATGGTCAGTAAACAAGACCATTTCAAAATTAGTCTTCATGTATGACTGGACCCACTGCAACTGCTTCTGCTTGTGAGCACTGTTTAGGGGTGGCCAAATAGTAGGTTTATGCACAACCGCAAGCATCTGGAGGATCCTAGGTTTGTGGGCTTCCAGAGGCACCAGCAGCTTCAAATATCTGTTTGTAACTTTGTAATAGTATTTCAGCATCTTCTCTCTTTAACTGATGAAATTGTCTGGCAGAAACCTTTCTCATTATGCCTTTATCTGCATGAACTCATCTGTACTGTGAATCAAACACAAATCTCTTCACAGGATGATGATCACGCTTACGTTTTCATGAATTATCTAATGTTTTCATACCTTGTCCAAGGAATTGCACTATTTGATGCTTTTCAGCGGCAGAGAAATTCTTTTTCGTTCCCATATTCCTTGAAACCTGCAGCCTGCTTAATAATGTGGAACATCCTTCTTAAGTAGGTTTCCTTTAAACCAGGCAATTTGATCATCAAAGGTGTTTGAGATTGATCTCAGTGATCCAAAGAGCCTTGAGACACAAGACCAGCCAGGAGTTTAATAGAAAAACAAGAAATTCAATCTTTATGACACTTAAATCTGATTTGCATAATACTATGGAACATGGTGTATATACTTGTTATACACTCTATGCAGATTGTTCAGGTCTTCATATAAATACAACTGTGGTTATCACTCCAAGTATAGCAGCCTGTTGGCATAAGATAGTACTGTATTATTCTCCAAGAATACTAGCTTGTTGACATAAGATAGTATCGTATTACTTAGAATAAGAACCTTTATATAATGATTTCTGATTTCTATCATTTTTGCTTCTAATTTTTATTCCTGATACCCATGGGCCATTAGTTTCTACATATAGTAGTGTTATAGTACATTTATAGTATTTTGATGATTTGACTGAAGCTCTTGCCATCCAATAAATTTGGGAGCACAGTATTTCCAGGTATCTTTATACATCTCAATGTTATCTGAAAGGGAAATGAGCTGCAACAATTTACCATACTGCTTAGTATTACCCTCTTGTCTGACCTTGATCTACTAGGCAGTGGTGTGTGCAGGCGGAAATTCAATGTGAGTGTCAAATATTTGTCTAGCTATAACCATGTTTAAGTAGTTCTATGGCTACAGTACTGTACACTGCCGTACACTGCTATCTGGACACTAAAAGTGAAAAAGCTTTCAAATGAGCTAAACCTGGGGATAACAGACCAAGAGAAGGACTCCGGTATTCTGGTTACATGTAAGCCAGTGAAGGAACTACCATTGTAGCAGCCATAGTGGCTTATACAGGGCCCGAGACCTTAGGGGGCCTGCCGGGCCACCTACTGCTTTATTTTTTTAATACAACTACTTCAGCAGGGTGGATAACCCCAATTCACTATAGGAGTTACTATGGGACATTGTATTATGCTTATACTGTAGTATGGAGGCCACTATGGGACATTATAATGTGTGGAGGGGCCATTATACTTGGCGAAGGGACATTTTGAGACATATACTGTGTAACTGTGACCCAAGCTTTGATAGTTACAAGAGAAATAAAAACCTGTGATCGCACTTTAATATTACCCCCATACAAATCAATTATATGACCACAACTTGAATACAGATTTCACTTTTGGGTTCTATATTCTGAAAATGATATACTGTAGAGAGTATTTAGTACTGACTTGTTAATCTTGGGAAAAAATGCCTTAGAACTTATCTTATTAAAGGGATTCTATCATTTAAACTGATTTTGTTCTGCTTATCACATAGGAATATCCTTAAGAAAAGCTATTTGTCTCCTACCTTTAGGCCTCCGTGCCGCCGTTCCATAGAAATCTCGGTTTTCGCCGGTATGCAAATGAGTTCTCTCACAGAACTGGGGGTGGGACCCAGCGCTCAAACAGCACTGGGGGCGTCTCCAATGCTGTCAGAGAACTCTCCAGCGCCGCCTCCATCTTTTTCAGGAACGGGTCTTCTTCGCGTTTTCTTCCGGGGGTTGGCTTCAAACTTATAGGCCTCGGGCCTAGGGCAAAACCGACTGCGCATGTCTGCTGCCCGCAAGAAATACTGTGTAAGTGGCCCGCCCCCAGTGCTACGAGAGAACTCATTTGCATACCGGCGAAAACCGGGATTTCACATTTGACTTGGTGTCCATGTCATTTACAGAAAAATTGTGCTTTTGTTTCCATAAATGGAGACCTAATAGAAGAGAGATGAACTGATGGCAATAAAAAGACTTTGGACATCAATGGGCTTCACAGTTTTTCTGATTCTCTGTCAGAACAATGGAAAACTTACCGTAAGTCAACTCAGTGCGGTATAAATATATATGTGATCAATACAAAATACTGACATATAATTTATTCTTTTCAAAGACCTTACAAGGGCCAGCAGACATTTATCATATATGTAAGTCATTTAGAAATCTACCGTATATACTCGAGTATAAGCCGACCCGAATATAAGCCGAGGCCCCTAATTTTACCACAAAAAACTGGGAAAACTTATTGACTCGAGTATAAGCCGAGGGGGGGAAATGCAGCAGCTACTGGAAAATTTCAAAAATTAAAATGGTTGGAGTTTTTGGGTGCAGTAGGTGCTGGGGAAGGGGAGGGGGTGTTTTGGTTGTCTGTCTGCCCCTTCCCTGAGCTTGAGGACTGTTTTTTTTTTCCTCTACTTGGAATTCAGCCTGGCTGACTATAGGGTATCTGCAGTGCTCCTATTAATTCATATTAACTTAAGGTATTGCAAAATTTCTTCAGTTTTTTCTGTACCTTTCGATAAACGCTAAGCTGGCCATATAATTTAATTCGTTTTGAGACTATCATTATTTGGTGCCCCTATTGAAGTGAATATAGTGGAGGTGTGAGCATTTTGGTTTTAAAACACCCCTGCTCTTAGGATTGATGGGAGTTTCGATGGTCAGATCCCCACCAATTAGGTGGCCAGTGTAAGGCCCGAAACGCGTCGTGCTATATGCTGTATTTTTAACTACCCAATATACCCTGTGTGATTGGACCCTGGTTTACCATCTTCCTAAACATACCAGTGTGCGCGGTTCTCCCTCAACGGACCTTTGGTCCCCTTTTCCTCTTTTTTTAATGCGTATAGGCAGGGGTGGACCATGGCTTTCTGCCGCCTGAAGCGGACGTCAGAAAGCCCCCCCCCCCCGGAGGAGGGGGCGGGGCCGAGCGGAGGGGGTGAGGCCGAGTGGAGCGAGCGTCTTTAGCAGGCAGGTAGAGGACCTGCTCTCTGCCTGAGCGTGAGGGGTGGCTGCTGGAGCAGCGCTGCTCCAGCGGCCTCCCCAATCCACCGCTCAGTGACGGTGACCCTAAGCCAGTCCAGGACAGCTTGTCCTGGACTGGCTTAGGGCAGCAAAAATGCCGCCCTCCCCGTGGCCCTGGCATAGCACCGCCTGAAGCAGTCGCTTCAGGTTGCCTCATGGGAGGTGCAGCACTGCTTTAGGTTTCGGTTTTGGGGTCCCCAAGCAGAGACTCCGAATGGAATCCCGAGTGCAGATGTGAAGTGGGCCTGAGGTTGAACCAGTTGAACCAGGTTGAATGTATCTATCACTGTGGGTTTTTAAAAATGCTCCTTGTCCAAATGTTTATTCAATTGACATGAATGGAGAAAATCACAATCACAGTGAAAACCATATTTTAGTAAAATCATTTTTTTCTTCTGGAAGGGCTTGGCACATTAGCAAAATTGCATACTGAAACCATCAGGGAATTGCAGCTAAAAATGCATGCAAAAAGCGGTATTTAATCAACATTTTGGCACAGTTATTCACTACTATACATTGTGTATGAAAAAAGTCCATTAATATAAACATAAGCAAGCAGCTTATGCACTTTAGGTGTATTAGGCCTTTATTGTATTGCTGTGTTCTAACTCCATGCCAAGAGATATAGAAGCCTGCATGTTCCATTGCATTCCTCATGTACAGAGCTACGCTACCCTTGTCATGCTTACCATAGCCTTTCTGTACTGCCCTACCACACCAAGCTCCATGCACATTATTCTGCCACTGGCATGAGGCATGAACAATAGGACAATGACTGCAAGGAGCGATGACAGGGTATAAAGAGAAGAGGTTGCATTTAAAAGGAGTTACAGTATTTTTCCCCCAAATTTCCTGTGTGGCGATATCGCAGGAGCCGACCTGTTCGGGTGACAGCCGGGAGCCTAATGACCAGCCGTAATAATAATATACAGAATGTCTCATAGATGGCAATACAGTTGTATTGCCGTCTATGGGACTTGCGATCAAATGACTGCAGGTTCAAGCCCCCTAGGAACTAATAAAATATTTTTTAAAAAAAGCTTTCAAAATATATAATTAAAAAAAAAGAAATAAATAAGAGTGCTAAATCACCTCCTTTCCCTAGAATACAATGTGGCCTTGCAGCTGTTGCAAAACTACAACTCCCATATATTAAATATTTTTACCATTTTTTGCTTCAAAATTTTTTTTTCCTATTTTCCTCCTCTAAAACCTAGTTGCGTCTTATAGTCCGAAAAATACGGTATACCATAAAAAGTATTCATCCCCGATCCATAGGAGTTTATCCTCTAATTGCTGATGGGTGGGGATCTGACCATTGAAACTCGCATCAATCCTAAGAACAGGGGTGTTTTAACCCATCATGAATGCAGCCATAGATGCAAAATGCTCACAGCAACGCTATTTTCATTTCAGTAGGGGCACCAAAGATATCTGAATGATATATATATATATATATATATATATATATATATAGTGCAGTGTACAGCATTCGACCAATCGACAATGGTTCTGCCAGAGGAGGTGAAGTCTAAGATGCCCTCAGGCATGCTTCCCCTGCTGTCCCAGTTGCATTCCAGGGTGTTGGCATCATTTCCTGGGGTGTCATAGTGGACTTGGTGACTCTCCTGAGTCGAAGAGTGGTTTCCCCTGAAACGAACATTTTTTCCCCATAGACTATAATGGGGTTCGATATTCATTTGAATAGTCGAATATTGAGAGGCTATTCGAAACGAATATCGAATATTTTACTGTTCGCTCATCTCTAGTTGTAAGTAAATAGATCCTTCATGAATCAGTCATAAATAGGAGCCTTGATGCAAATGTGAACAAGGCCATATTTAGCCACAAGGAACTTTCTGGACCTCTGGGAAACTAACATGTTATGGGATTATGGAATGTGCATCCTGATAGATTTCCACTGAAATTCACAGGACATGTCTACATATTTCTGTATTGTAGATAATTAATTCTATAGTCTGACCCGACTGCTCCGTCCATGATATCCAACATTCCACATCGCTGCAGGAAAGATCTGTGTATTTATTCAAGATTACAATCCTGGGAGCCCAGATTTGAGCCCAGACAGTTAGAAATCCTCTTAAGGCCTGGAGAGCCATCACACAGAGTATAGGTTTGCTGGGTTCATGACTGTGTATAATATATAGGGAATTGTCTGGGCACTAGTGATTGTTGGGATCAATGGCCATTATCAGTGTGTACGTGACTCTTCCTTGGTAAAACGCTTTGTCAAAAATGGAATTGATGATTGTAACTTTTGAAGAAAGAATTTTATCAATTTTATATGTTCTTGTATCAAATATGGCATCATATCACGTTGTGCTTTATTCATTGATTATAGCCAACATATAGCTGAGCGAATCCCATATGGCAGCCAGGCAATAACTCCATGTTGCTGCGGCACTGCTGATCCCACACTGAAAAGGTTGCTTAGCTTTTCAAGGAACTTTGGTCAAGTTTGAGATATTGGTGGTTGTATATTCCCATTATTAGAGCTAGTGTTGCAAATTGGCGCCCAACATACCTAACATTATTGCTAGCACGCACTATTTTGCAGATTGCACTTGACCCCTTTTCAGTCAATTCCTCCTACAGTATTGCATTGTGTCATAAATGAATTACTGTTCCAGGATTATAATTTATAAAATTAATTAGTTTTTCATCAAAGAGAAAGTGAACAATGAAAAATGGAAGATTTCTATAATTAACCAGAGGCTTCTGGTTTTTGTGGATCTTAGTCATAGTGACTCATTTTTTGACCAAACAATGGAAATGAAATTCACAATTTTTACTTAAATTACAAATAGAGAATGTTATTTATTCCTGCCCACAGAAATTAATATGCCAGTGTCCACATACATTGTGTGTATGAAAAGTGTTGAGGTTTCATCAGATCCTACAGAAAATTTCCTTGAGGAGACTATTTTTTGAGTAGAGAGATTTGACAGAGAAAGGTAATGAAAAAAAAAACATTCTACATTTTTTTAACTGAAAGTACTGGAAAACAAGACGTATTCTTCGGCAGTAATGCATTGGATATGTGGCCCTTATGAACCTGTTGGATAACTTCCCGGAAGATTAAAGTGAAGTTCAGATGGCGGATTTTGTTGGTAGACTCCCCGTGCCACAGAATTCATGGTTGGGGCAGAATAATTTCTTATTCCCATTCATTTCAGTGGTAGGTTCGGATGAATGATTTACAGATTCAACCTGTTAAGGTGCCAGCAAATGGAGGAGGGGGGTTGAAAATGGGGAAGATATTCAATAACAGTGGAGGAAATGTCCAAGGGTTGATATGGTACACAGGCTGAAAGAGTTAAAGCCACTCTCAATGCTGCTAAACTCTGTCCAGTTCACATCCAAGTGTCAAGCATATGTATGTCATTGGATGCAAGGACTTGTATTGAGAAGGTTCAAGAGCTCAGCCTTCTCTATACAAGGTGAGTGCCAACTGTATTCAAGGATCCCAGGTCTGTCATTTCTATGATTCTGCTACACCCTGCTATAGGCGGCGTGTACAAGAAGTCAATGTCTTTTGCAATAAACTGCAATACATTTGTATGTTGTATGGGCAATCAGACCACCCCAGGATTCAATTTCCCTAGGCGGTCTAAAAATATAAGGGCTTAAAAAAGTTTTAAAAGTATTTTTTAAAAAGCACAAAAATGTAAATATTAACCCCTTAGCGACCCTTGACGTAACTGTACGTCATGGGTCGCATGGGGATGTATGGAGCGAGCTCACACGCTGAGCTCGCTCCATACACGGCAGATGCCGGCTGTATAATACAGCCAGGACCTGCCACTAACAGCAGCGGTCGGTGCCCGAGCCGATCGCTGCTGTTAACCCTTTACACACTGCGGTCAAACGTGACCGCAGTGTGTAAACGGCGCCGGCGGCATGGGTGCCGCCATGTTTTGCCGATCGCCGCCCTCCTGAACGTCACAAGAGGGCGGTGATCGGTTGCTATGACAGCCGGAAGCCTATTGAAGGCTTCCAGGCTTGTCTCTGCACTAGATCTATTAGACGATGCCAGAAGCATCGTCTAATAGAAGTGCTGCGATTTTCCTATTCACTGCAATACTGTAGTATTGCAGTGAATAGTATGAGCGATCAGACTCCCTAGGTTTCAAGGTACCTAAGGGGTCTGATCATAAATGTAACAGAAGAAAAAAAAAAGTTTTTAAAAGTATTAAAAAAATAAAAAAAATATAAAAGTTCAAATCACCCCCCTTTCCCTAGATCAGCTATAAAAGTAATTAAAGAACATTAAACATAAACATATTAGGTATCCCTGTGCTCCAAAATGCCTGAACTATTAGAATATTAAAACATTTATCCCGTACTGCGAACGGCGTAGCGGCAAAAAAAATAAAAACAGCCAAAAAGCGTTTTTTTCAACACTTTGCCTCCTATAAAAAAATTGAATAAAAAGTGATCAAACCATCGGATCTTTCCCCAAATGGTATCAATAGAAACGTCATCTTGTCCCGCATAAAAAGACACCACAACCAGCTCCATACATGGAAATATGAAAAAGTTACAGGTGTTAGAACATGATGACACAAATTTTTTTTTCTATTTTGCAAAGTTTATCATTTTTTTAAAAGTATCAAAAAATTTCAAATACTATATAAATTTGGTATCACCGCGTTTGTACTGACACGTAGAACACAGGTAACATGTCATTTGTACCAAACAGTGAATGCTGTAAAAATTAAACCCATAAGAAAATGGCGCAAATGCATTTTTTCTCCAATTGCGCCTCATTCTGAATTTTTTTCCAGCTTCCCAGTACATTGCACAGCATATTGAATGGTGCCATTACAAAGTACAATTTGTCCTGCAAACAATAAGCTATCATGTGACTCTGTGAACTGAAAAATGAAAAAGTTATGGCTCTTGAAATGTGAGGAGGGAAAAACGAAAATGCGAAACCAAAAAATGGCCTGGTCCTTAAGGGGTTAATATCACCCCATCTAGATTATACATAAAAATAAACTAACAAATATACATAAATACTTTAAGTACCCCTACATCTAAAAATGCCCAAACTATTAAAGTAGCTTGAAAATAATCATAATAGCCAAATTACCGTTCTTTCAATATTTCAATGCCTAAAAAAATAATAAGTAAAAGTGATCAGACATTCCCAAAGAGGATATAAAAAAAAGAACATCTTGTCCTGAACAGACACCTTAGACAACTTAGGTTGGGCTCACATTGCTGTTATCTATCATAGGATGACAGCAACGGACAGTAACTGTGGCAGACAATTATTTGCTGTGAACAGCATGACATCTGCATTTCATTACACTTATCTACCACCTAGACTATGGCTGAGATCCATTTTAATCGTAATAAAAAGTATTTTAGCACTCCTGAGATCACAGCTCCGTTACTCATTACATAACACCTAGACCCACATACTTTGCCTCCAGGAAACTAATTTCCAGACTGAACATATGCCCTGTGAAAAAACAATATTACCCCAACTGGAATCACAGTATTAATCCCCCATAAACCTCATTCAGGACTCAATAATTCTCTGTGGTGACTTCAACCTATCCTTAAGCTTCTTAATTGACAACTCTTCTGGTCGCACTCACATAGCATACAATAAATTAAACAGACTTTGCAAGACCCTCTACAAACACCAGATTTCTTTTTCTCAAGGGACACACTTTATATAGTAGAATTGACGATATCCTAGTGCAACATCATTATTATCACAGACGACCACATACATCAGCAACATCTATTTATCAGACGGATCTTCGACAAACTCATAATCCCCTCTCAAACTACAAGATCTTTCACCTAGAAATGTAACAAGTCTCTGCTTTGCAATGCCAACTGCTTAAAGGAGACAATTACATTCTTAATACAGAATCAATAATCCCCCTCATTCACTACTAAGTTCTAAAATGCATCATGCAAGTCATACTAATCAAACACAGTATGCGGTATGAGGTTTCCAGATCAGGTGAGATTTATCCAATACGTTGAAGGCCTTCTCTGTGATCCATAACACACACCCAATACTTGCTTCTAATGCTTCTTCCAATGGACGTGGAGAAGGCCATTGACAGGGTGAACTGGGGAATCCTTAGGATGATGCTATCTCAGATTGGCCTTCGCCCTCTCATGCTAAATCACATTGGGGCCCTATATAATGGTCCACAAACTCAGATCAGAATCAATGGCTTCTTCCCCCTGTCCCTCTCCTTTATGCAATAGTTATGGAACACTCAATAGTCCCCAGATATACTGTATCAGTGATAAAAATTGCAAATCAGCATATTAAGTGTCTGCTTTTGCATACTTCCAGTCTTAATGTCCACTCTAAGCGAGTTTAGCTGCTTTAGTAACCATAAAATGAATTACATGTAGAGCAAAGCTCTCAATATAACCCTGGGTCCTTAGTTTGCCCGCATAGTACGACACAATTATCCCTTCCTATGGTGAGAAAAAGCTGTCAAGTACCTACAAGTCCATATCTTCTCTAACCCAGGTGATATCCATTACTTGAACTTCACCCTACTCCTACACACCATGCAGATTGACGTGACGAAAAGGAATTACAAAGAATTCATCGGCTAAGGCAGTATAAATATCTTGAAAATTAACTTTCTTCCCTGTCTCCTCTGTCTTTTTAAAATGACTCTGATCGCTCTTCCCATCTATTACCACAACCTTTTCCAAATTTATTTGCCCTTCAAAACCCCCTAGGGTAGTGTGGTCATCTTTATGCAGCCCGTAGTAGCCAGACTGTCTAGGCTACTACATGTCGGCCACTGTGGTGACAATCATTGATCAGTTCCACCACAGGCTCCAAACTCTGGGTTAAACTAGAAGAATCACTATCTTCACTACCCCTGATGTCCTAACTGTGGCTACCTGACCATATTTTGCCCTCAACATTTTCAAGTCATGTTATGCATACCTACATAAGATAAATCAATTTAGCAAGTACAGCCCACTTACCCCTGTGATGGCATAATCCAGTGGGCTCTATTCTTTGTTTGTAGTTGATCAGATGGAGAGATCCCCTCTCCAATTCCAGTATATAACATCTGCTACTCACCTCAAACCGTTACAAGAGATTGATCAGGAGAGAATATGCAGAGGTAAGGCATAATGGGTCTATATTAAACAATCTCACTTCTATAATATCATAAAGAAAAAGGCAAACCTACACAGGCCACCTACACCGTTTGAAATCCTCTTCCTAGCATTCACTGCAATCCATTGCTACAATATACGACAAATTTCTAATAGCTTGCCCCCAAAATTTGCCCCTAAATTTGCTCTAAATGGGAAGAGAACATGATCCAAGTCTTCACTCCAAGCAATGGACTAAGTCCTTTTTCCTCTGCCACATATTCTCCATCGCCTTCATAGCACATATCAAATACTGACTCGCTGGTATAGGGTTCCCATTACCCTTCGCGCCTTGTGTCTGAACATACCAGATATCTGAGATAGAGGGAATGGGTTACGACACAATGTTACACATTTGGTGGAATTGCCCTGTCCTCCAAGAATTTTGGAGAAAGGTGGTGGACTTGATAAAGAGGATCAGGGGTGAACCTTCCTTTTTCGCCGCCCGAGGCGGACGACAGAAAGCCGCCCCCCCCCCCCTGGAGGAGGGAGCGTGGCGGAGCAAAGGGGGCGTGGCTTAGCGGCGTTCACAGGCAGCGAGCAGGCAGGGAGAGGACCCGCACTCTGTCTGAGCATGAGGGGAGGCCACTGGAGCAGCGCTGCTTCAGCGGCCTCCCCAATCCACCGCTCGGTGCTAAGCCAGTCCAGGACAGCTTGTCCTGGACTGGCTTAGGTCAGCAAAAATGCCGCCCTCCCTGGGGCCCTGGCATAGCGCCACCTGAAGCGGTCGCTTCAAGTCGCCTCATGGGAGGTGTGGCGCTGAAGAGGATCATCGGTGTGACCCTTCTGCACTGTTGTTATCCATCCTACCTGGACTAGTCAAATGACATTTTAAGATTCTAGCGATAATCGAGAACAGTGCTGCCTACACTTTGGAAGTTCACTAGTTTGCCTACTATTACTGAATGGCTTCAAGAAATCCTTCATATTCAGAGAATGGGAGAAATGGGAGAATTGACAACAGATATAGCCAGGTTAACTGATGCCTACTTCTAGATATACTGTAGAGACACTGGTTGGACTTCCAATGGACTCTGGATTTTATATTCACTATATACACAGTCACAAACCCTTCTGTTGACTCTTCTCCTTTAGAATTGAGATGGAGGGATCAGGATGGCGGCTGTAAGTAGTATGTTTTATAATGATAACATTTGTACCTGGTTTTCTTGTTTTTCCCCCTCTTCCCCTTCTCTCTGATTCTCACTTGCATGCCATTGATATCCCAATTTTTATGTTTCCACTGGAACTCTTACCTAATTTCCCCTGGAAGATACATTCTCCACATGGACTTCCTTGGAAATATACCCACAAGGCTACATGACAGCTTGCAATGCATCTTTCAGCGCATGGACTCCTATATCTCAGCTGCCTGAGTTGCTTCCTATGTTTCTTCCCCACAATTGGACTATTATCCTTTATTCCTATAATGGTTGTGATTTATAATGCATAAATAAAGGAGGAAAATAAAAATACTATCACCATGACTGAACTGATCTGTAGAATAGAGCTTATGTGTCATTACCATATTACAAATGCTATAAAAACTAAACACATAAGAAATTGCTATTTTTTTCCAATTCCGCTCCAATTCAGATATTTTTCCTGCTTCCCAGCACATTGCACAGAATATTAAATGATGACATTACAAAATACAATATGTGAAAAGAAGAATCCACCATAAGACTAGAAAAATATAAAAAAGTAGGACAATGAGAAGTAAAAACAGAAATGTGAAAATAAAAATTGGCCCAGTCTTTAAAGGGATAATGTAAATGGGCCATAATAAACTATCAATCGGCATTTACATGTGCATGGTTGTATATATATATATATATATATATATATATATATATATATAGTACATCTATTTATCTATACGTATAAATATATATACCATATAGTCATGTTCCCTCAGCTCCTCCTTCTCTTGTGAGATCTATCCATCTGGGACAAGAAAGAGCGTGGAATTTATGTGACATGGAAAAACTGAGGAGGAAAGGGTGAAGAATTTGTGGGAAGATGCCAAGTTTTTAGCTAACCCTGACAAAGGTTTCTTTGGATGGACGTCATCTATGTATGCTGGGAAGAATGTAGTTGTGAAGTAAAATGGATGAAGAAAACCATAAACCATTAATGATTATTGTAAGGCATGGCAATGAAGTGAAAGTATTACTCTCCATTATGTCCTATCTATCGGGTATTATTAGACGTCACACCTTTCATAGGGTAAATCAATGGCCTCAGCTCTCTTATGTGTGTTGAATCAGGTATGAGAAAAGTTGCCAGCTTTTCCAACGAGATTTCCACCCAGGTTTAGATTATATTGCCACATGTCGGGATTGTATTCTGATGGAACTTCTTGCTGCCCGTGATTGCTGAAGCCAATCAACGGCCTAAGGAAAGGACTTGGGATGTCGCAGGTGACCTATGTGAATGATGCCCTGGTGCTTTTCTGTACATCACTGATTGACTTCAGTGGTTACGTGAGTCAAAGAGCCACTGGAAAAGACAGTGGTGGTTGACTCTGTAGCACCAGGGTAGTATGAGGGGGGTTTTTTATACTTCCCCGCCTCCTTGCTGAAAACTGCATATCCTGGACAACCCCTTTAACTTTTATTATAATACAAAAGATAAAATGTAAGACAAACAGAACTGCATTGCCCACAACTGAGCACAAAACCAACAAAATAGGAGTCAAAAGGTGCATAATATGTCCATGTTTCAGACACTACCAATATACACTATGTGATCAAAAGTATCCAGACACCCCCAAAAACATACGTTTTTCATATTAGGTGCATTGTGCTGCCACCTACTGCCAAGTACTCCATATCAGCGACCTCAGTAGACATTAGACATCGTGAGAGAGCAGGATGGGGCGCTCTGCGGAACTCACGGACTTCGAACATGGTCAGGTGATTGGGTGCCACACATCACGCAGGTCAATGCCAAACGACGCCTGGCTTGGTGTAAGGAGCGTAAACATTGGACGATTGAACAGTGGAAAAACATTGTGTGGAGTGACAAATCACGGTACACAATGTGGCGATCTGATGGCAGGGTGTGGATATGGCGAATGCCCGGTGAACGTCATCTGCCAGTATGTGTATTGCCAACAGTAAAATTCGGAGGCGGTGGTGTTATGGTGTGGTCGTGTTTTTCATGGAGGGGGCTTGCACCCCTTGTTGTTTTGTGTGGCACTATCACAGCACATGCCTACATTACTGTTTTAAATACCTTCTGTTGAAGAGCAATTCGGGGATGGCGATTGCATCTTCCAACACGATCGAGCACCTGTTCATACTGCACGGCCTGTGGCAGAGTGACTACATGACAATAACATCTCTGTAATGGACTGGCCTGCACAGAGTCCTGACTTGAATCCTATAGAACACCTTTGGGATGTTTTGGAATGCCGACTTCGTGCCAGGCCTCACCGACCTACATCGATACCTCTCCTCAGTGCAGCACTCCGTGAAGAATGGGCTGCCATTCCCCAAGAAACCTTCCAGCACCTGATTGAAGGTCTACCTGCGAGAGTGGAAACTGTCATCAAGGCTAAGGGTGGGCCAACACCATATTGAATTCCAGCATTACCGATGGAGGGCGCCACGAACTTGTAAGTCATTTTCAGCCAGGTGTCCGGATACTTTTGATCACATAGTGTATTAATGTAGAATCAATGTTACCTACCCAGCACATGAGATACAAGGCAGATATAATGTAATTACCAAAGTGTGCCAAACACACTTGTAGGCCGTGAAAAAAAAAAAAGGTCTTACCAGATAGTGGGCATATCACAGGATATTGGGGTACTCAACCAAGTGAGAGTCACCGTGGTAGCCATAAGAGTTCCCAAACACTGGCCAAAACCTCCAAAGTTGACTCCTGCCCTGACCAGTGTCTTGTCATTATAAAAAAAAAAGTACCAGAAGACTGACTTATATAAGTAAAGTAGGTGAAGTATTGGGAATGATTTGCCTCATTGTAACTCAGCATCTTTCTCCACTACTTTCTGCTTTCTACTCTCTGGGCTTCATTAGGATGCAGTGTGTGCCTCTCCGGATGTTGAATGGACAATGCCCCTGACTTCCTACTGCTTTACCTGCTGAAATTTTCAACCAGTGCCAATCCTGCACTTGCCTTAGCCCTTAGGCTGCCAACAATCCTGAAGCTGGACAGGCCTGCCAAATAAAGAGTCCATTCCAAATAGGAAGTAGATTGACTGTGCATTCACCTCTTATTATTGTATGCAAGGAACCGTTCTTGGTGTGGTGAGTAACCAGAGCCATCGTGAGAGATCAACAGATTATCCCAGACATCAGGATGCTGGGATACACAGACATAGGGTGAAAAGGAGCCTGCCATACTGAAGCCTATAGGGGTGTGGAGAAAATAGCCCGGTAACAGCAGTGGAATGGACAAAATCAGTCAGAGACAGGGATACCATGTCTGGTAAAAACAGGTTGTACCCTGTAGTGTTTATTTTAAAAAATGCAAAATAAAACACAACCTTATTTCAGACACAAAAATAGCAAACAAAAACCCTGCTCATCTGAGCACTAATTAAACTATACCTGCTTCTTGCTCCAGCCACACAAACAAAACAAACAGCAGTCACTATCACAATCAGGTTTCACTAGACTTTAGTGCTCCAGTACAAACCCAGGAACCCCCTTTGAGAAGTGAGGGGGACAAATAACATGATTCCACGACCCTGCCTGTAACTTTCTCACAGGGGGTAAAGTAAAAGACCCCATGTGCAGAATTTCTGAACACAAGGCCCTATTTTCACATAAGTTAAACTACACGGACCCTATTTCCAATCATGCCTGAGCTCCTGGTGCTGATACTCGTCTCCAGTGTGATGCTATGATGATGTTCTAGTGATATGTTGGATGTGATTGTAGAATCCACCCTATATGATATGTGGTATCTACTGTATAGAGTCTATCCATCATCGCTTTTCAACGCCTTCCAATCTACAGAGTTTAGTAGTGTTGATGGATAGGTATTCACCAAAGGTTAACTCTGGCTATAAATCTTCTCCCTTCTAAGGTCAGTTTCACACAGGCGGGATTAGTCCATTAGTTATGTAGAATGTCAATCGTATTTCTTGGACTGAACCTTGAGCCAATACCAGGACCCTCAGCATCATACTCATCTATAATGCTAGGAGTCCCTGCTTCACCTCAACTCCTGTATTGCCTCCTGTATTGCCATAGCATCATAGATGACTAGGACACTGGGATTTCAGGTTCCAGCTCATGACTGGGACTGGAAAAATATGGCCAATGCCCATATCTCATTAAACAAATTGGCCCATGTAAAGTATGCCTAAATCTAGTGAAATTCAATTCAGATGAAGATCCCATTGCACAGTGATGATGTATTAATCCTTAATACCAAATAGTATAAATGTTTAATCTATGTACAAGAACTCGTAGTCTAAGGGCAAATAAAAAGATACAACCATATTTGTATCCTACACATGTATACCAGGTTTTATGTATTCTACATTTGTATTAGCTACGCCACTCCGGGTGCTGTCATCCATTTCAGTTCTTCCCCTGCTCAGCTTAGGATATGTTCCGATTCATCAAATTGGATATAAACCCTACATTTGCATTTCCATTTATTTGCCTTAGTAGTTTCGCATAAGATATTTGGAGACAGTGGAGGGTTGGGCCAGAGCCTAGTGAGCAGAACAGAAGACAATAAAGAAACTTTGCTTCTTATCTCCTTGTTTAGTTCTTCCTAAAATATCTTGAGATGTTTTCAAGACTTATTTCATGAAGTTTTCCATTATTACATACAATTCATTGAGTTCAAAACCTAAAAAGATCTTTTCACATTGCATTGCCTTCCTACCCTCGTGATATTATTCTACACTTCCCGTCTTCCAAGAGCCATAACTTTTTAATTTTTACATTCACCTGGTTGTATTAGGGCTTTCTTTTTCAGGACAAATTGTATTTCTAAATAGCACCATCTAATATTCCAAATAACATACTATGTGTCAAGTGGGCAATGAGCGGATCGTGGACCCACATCTAAGGGCGTTATCCTGGCAGGCTTCCCTTGGTCTTCACCGTGGGGAGTCTGCCAGGCCCCTATCTACTGGTAGAAGCTGACCATGCAAGTCAGAACTGCGGGGTAGAGGATAACACACATAATGAGTACTGAAGCTAAATGCAGAATAGACAGGAAAACAAAGGGACTAAAAACCAGAAGCCAAATAAAAAACAAGGATCAATGGCAGGACACCCAGAGAGATTGCAGAAAGCCCAAAAGCTACAGGTAAACAGAAATATTACAGAAAGCCCAGAAGCTACAGGTATCAGGAATACTGCAGAAAGCCTGGAGGCTACTGGTATACAGGATATTACAGAAGGCTTGGAGGCTAAAGGAATCTGCAGGAAATTGCAGATAGCCCAGGACCAAATAGGTATGTACAGAAAGCCCAGGGGTCAAACTAGTAACAGAGGTATAAATTACAGAAAGTCCAGAGACTGAGATGAAAACAGACAAAACTGCAAAAATAAAAAACAGGGCAGGCAAAGACACCGGCAATAAAACAACTGAACATCATGCATGCAAACATATCAGGGACAGAACTCAGATACAAAAACAGGACAGAGACTAGAATAAGACAACAGACTGCAAACATGGAAAACAACACATTGCTCAGCCAAAGTGGGACTGAAAGACACAGACTATATATACAGAGACACATGGATAGACTGGAGCAAATTTAGCAGGTGCAAACATTAATAATTAAAGACATAGGAGCAAGAACAGAACAGAAGTAGCAAATATGCTAGGTCTGCTAAAAAGAAAAGACACTATGCCAGAGAACACAGAGCACATTTTGCTCATTTTAATTTCTGGTTAATCCCATCCACACATTGCAGAAAATACCTGCAGCAGAAAAGCTTTCAGCAGGTCAAATATGCGCTGGTGTTTTCTGTATAGGTATAATAGGGGCAGAAGGTCCACAGAGGAAAGCTCTGCAAAATTGCAAAGAAAAATGCTGCGGTAAAAAATGCAATAAGTTTTTTTCTGTGCATTTTGTTGCTGCACTTCACTATATGGGGTCTCAGCCTCAAAAAAATAAAACTGGCTTTGCCTTGCCATATTCTGACAACTGTACCTTTTTTATATTCCTGTCTACTGGACTGAAGTTTTTATTGATACCATTTTAAGGACTGTGTGATGTTTTGGTGTTTTTATTATACAATTTTTAAAGCTGAGGCAGAGAAAAAAATGTCAGTTTGTGAACTTTGATGGTTATTTTTTTTCATATAATAGCTTAACTGTACAGGACAAATACTTTAAGATTTCATTATTTCAAGTATTTTCAGACACAGCAATACCTAAGGGTCCATTCGCACGGAGATAAATGGTGAGGAATTTGGTGTGGAATTTCAGCGTTGGAAAAAAAAGGCCTCCCATTGATTCAAAGGGTTCTGCTAGCTTTTTTTCCCACTAGCAGAATTTTCCGCTAATGTCCCCATGCACCAATGACAAGCCTCAGCAGGGACGTCAGGGATGACAGGATCTGGACAAACGTTTGCACCCGGGCCCACAAGACACTTGCTACGCCACTGGCCACTACATAATACAAGATGTTTCTTGCAGAGAATTCTGCAGGGTAAATACCTGGCAAAATTTGCTGTTTGTTGAAAGCAGAATCTGCAACAATCAGCTGATCTCCATGGCGTTCACATTCTAAAGGGGATTGTCACTGGTGAGACAACCCTTCTAACCTAACCTCTTGGCTTTAGGTGCTCACCAGGCCTTGACAGTATAGAAGTGCCTCATTATCTTCTTCTTCTGTTTCATTAAGTATGGATTGTGACATTTTTCTAACAGGAACGTCAAACTAATATGTTTTCATTGAAAACCAGGATATATTAGCAATATTATAATGAAAAGAGAGAAATGCCGCTTCCCCAATGTTTTTCCAGAATTCATTAATACATGAAATAGTGTCACAGAGGCAGTGAACTGGAAAGTGAAATGTTAAATGTATTACAGCGAAATCTGATAAATCCAGGAAAGAGCAATTTAATGCACAGTACAAAGGAACCGGTTTTCCCGGCACATAAACCAAGTGAAGTAGAACAAAAGTAAACATGCAAATATAAAAGTCACCTAAATATAGGATACCTAATTTAATAACTAATAACTCCTATGAAAAAATACATAATGTGCATAAGTATTTAAAAGGACCTCACTGGTTCTAATGCCCATGACACCCAAACTAGGAAGGGCGGGGGATCCTAGTATTACTGTACCCATCAACATAAGGTCAAATGAGAGATTTCTCTCTGCCATTGGTAGGGTAATCTCACTACATACTGATGTGTTAATTGGGAATTGTTATTAATAATGGCTCCCTCTAGTGGCAGATTGTGGAAGACTGAATTTTATTATTAAAGGAAGTAAGTGAACAAATTTTTAACCTCCTAAACCACTAACATCCCTGGGTGGGTGACTTCATAAAACATGTAATATATTGGCAACTCATGGGTATTGAAAGTGGGTCAATGTCTTAATTTCAATGACTGAGGGTAAAGTGGAAAAACTGAACTCTTTCTATGTTGAAAAGTCAGTTAGGTGGACAGTCTCCCCTCTATGACTGTGCTTAAAGATATATCTGTCAATCACTGATAGGACCGCCTCCTTGACTTCTTAACAGAAACAAGGATTACAACAGGGATTACAACGTATAAATGATAGAATTTAACATGTTCCTTTAAAGGAAAACTTTTCTGCCATCAGCACCATCAATCTCTTTGCCAGGACAAAATGTCTGAGGCTCTCAACTATTTGGGGAAAGGGCATCTGGTTTCCCACTTTTACCAATATCATCTCACCAAACTTCCCATACAGTTCAGCAGAGGGAAGGTCCCACTTCTATTAGAGACGATGAGAGTCCAGCTTACTACAACCACTCTGTAAGGGAATTTCCAGAGGAGCAATTCCCCAGTAGCTGCTGGTTAACCCTGGGAGGAGAGGCATGACAAGACAGTGAGCCCTAAGCTGAACCCCCCATGTGTCCCTTCCTACTTGCCTATCCTCTCCTAAGCGACAGGTGACAACTGAGCAGCAAAACCTACCTAGATATAGGTGATGACACAGAACACACACAAGACAAACAACAATAAAGGGAGGTCAGCTAGCCAAGGGTTTGGTAACAGTACAGAAACAAGATCCAAGAGAATAGTCAAAGGTAAAGCCAGAGGTCAATAATTTGAGTACAGGTAACAAATCAGCAAGAGTAACGCCAGCACGCACAAGGCAATAGCAAGCACCAATGTGAATTTGAGCAAACAATAAATAGGGAGGAAGAACCTGCCCCAGACCTGATAGGAAGATAGGCTGTCAATCACACAAGTAAGGCTAATATTAACTATTAGAGAGGCAGATGGAAACCAAGGTGAAATGGGTGAGGTAGTAAATCAATTACCAAGGTGAGGGAATAGGACAGTGTTCACAATGAGAAACGAAAAACTTTAAGCAAAGAATCAAACTGAACATGAGTCCTGCACTGCAGTGTGCAAGCCGAGGGTGGCGCAGAGACCTGAACAGGCAGAGACATTACACACTTACAGAGAAACATACTAATAGGGAAAACAGTCAATCATCCTGTGTGGGCGGGAAAATTAGGACTCTTACAGTCTCTCCTAGGAGTCCTATCAGGGTATATTCCATTTTACTAAGAAATCCTGCAGTAAATCATACAAACCTATATACTAGCATAGCTTCTCCATTTTTATTATATAAAATAATATATCACAAATCCAGCTCTTTCTCTCTATCATATGCGGCTTCCACTAAGGACAGATCTGATCTGACTGGTTCACTTTAGACCAGAGGTGTAACTTGAAGCTCCTGGCCCCATTGCAAAATTTAAATCTAATCACTATGTGCCATTTACACTAGTGGTATGTGGGGACCCCGACACTGTAGCAACTGCAACCTCTGCACCCATATAGCTACACCTCTGCATTAGATTCCAGTGTTCTAAAGAGAAGCAGCATCAAGAGCCCTTCCTCATCATGACTCAGTTCTGGTACAATGATTTTTGATATATCAGAGAGTCCCCCTCAGGTATGCCTGCTACTTCTAAAGACTCTTTCAAGCCGGGGCCCCATGGGCTGGAAACGCCACGATTTACCCACGGCGAAAACACAGTGGGAAAAATTGTGGCATGTGACAGTAACTGCAAAGTGGATGGGATTTATGCGAATCCCTAGCCCACTTTGCGTTTAAAACCGCAGTACGGACACGACGTGATTTCCAAAACCGGTGGCTTTGGAAATCGCAGCATGTCAATTATATCTATGGAGATTCCAGCGGCTTTCCTGTAGATATAATTGTGGAAGTGCTAAATCCAGCATTTCTTACAATGTAGCCATATAAGCCAAGACATCTAGCTAAACAATTTGCCACCATATTGTATATTTCCTGCCATGTAAGTTTTGATGGAGTTGTTATGTATTTCCAGAGATGTAACAGTCATGTTTATGCTTCTTTATTTTGATTTTTTTTTTTCCATGAGGCCAAAAACTGTATCAAAATGCAATGTGTGAATACAGCCTTAAGGGGTTTCTAAGATTCTACAAGTGATCCACTGTAAATCCATGCAGAGGTCTCCGTTATCTCTCTGATATTTCTTATCTGAGTCCTTCTCACATATTGCCTTTCATCTAAATCCTTCATCCATTCTCCTGTTCTATAACAGAACTTCCTAACTTCCCTCCTTTCTCTCGTCTCCCTCCTTCCTCCCTATAGGTTCCTTCCCTGCTCTGTGTGTCCCAGCCTACTTTCCTACCAAACTCGGACTCACTTTGTGGACCCTTATTCTTCCAGCTGTTATGGTTTTCTGCTGAAGCTGTGCACCCGTAGCCTGGAGCATAGACAGGCGGACAGGACAGGTAATTGTACAACGTTCCATATGTTACATTGTATCTATGTCTAAGCAGCTCCTAATAATATCCCTTCAGAGGGTCCTGAAACTTATTGAAAGCACAATAGGCATTGAGTTATGTGACTCTGCAGATATAAACCCTGTAAGCCTTAAATCCTTGTGATCCTTCAACGCCTCATATTCAGTCCTTAAAAGTTCTAAATACTTAATCTGCTATAATGCTGACAAGTGTAAATGGATATACGTTACATGGCTGAGGGTTATCTGCATATATTTTATTAGAATTAGAAATAAAACATTAATGTTTTCATAAATTATACACATTTTATCACCGCGTTTCTGACACTTTGTGCTGATTCAGTTGTATTTGCAAGTACAAAAGGGCCATGTAAGTTATAAGCATGGTACATAGAAGGCAATAATACTGGTTTACGGCACACCACAGGTTCATTATGTCAGATATCACAATCTATGGCCGCAGCACCTGTACTGCACACTTAGTCAGACGACTGCGGTTCATATTCTTCTGCCATACTAGATATATATGGATCTGTCGTGCAGCAGTCATAGTCACAAGAATTGCATATGCCTGATTTAGGGTATATTCACCCTGGATTTGGGGATTATAACTGATATATGAAACTATATGTCAATATGGTACTATACTGTCTGCCTACCTTTGGCGACCATTGGAAAAATGGGGGTCTGTGTATTTTGTTCCACGGAGCTTCATGTGACTGACTCCAGCACTGACTTATAATGGGACACTTCAGGTCAAGGTATACGATATTTTATTACAGCAGTATATGACGGTATCTCTGACCAGATGCGAACTTATCCTAAGGCTAACCATAATAATAACCTTGAATTATATATTTCATATTTATTTCACCTGAATTAAACAAGGACAAATACGTATAAAAAAGAAGTCTTGTGGTGCTTGAAGAAGTATATGCAGAAGATTACAGTCTTGAGATTTGTCATATTAACCATTTCATTGCTACATTGGCCAAAATGAATGCCCTACACACAAGGGACATTTGTCCCCTGCAGTCAGTACTAGTGTCCTCTGTGTACTATGCTCTGGCCGCTCTCTTATCTTCCCTGTATAAATAACTTTTACATTTGTTTAGCTGTTTATTATTAATCTGTACTTTCTCCTACATAACACATCTGTTTTCCTTGCCTGTCTCCATGTTGTCACTAATGCTACAGATTATTCACATTTTAACCCCATAGACTACTAATGGTAACAGTAGATATCCACTGGAGCATTGAGATCCAATTTTGTCACCTATTGGTGACACTGCTTTTCTGCTACTCCACTGCTACACTTTCCTGGCACATATATAGATATAACAAAGTTTAAAAGATCCGCCATACATTCATCATGGTGTGGCCGAGCTATTTGATAGCGACTGAATGATAAGTGAATGAGTGTTACATTATACATATAGTATAGGTGCACTACAATAATGGGGTTGCACGCCTTGGTGGTCTTTCACATTGTGCTACATTTGTACTGCAGTACCGTAAGCCAATATACAGACATATAGTTACATAGGTTACCCATCCAGTGTGATACACTGCACAGTATAGGTAATTTTGTGTTAGTCCACAGAACAGGAGCGGGCAGTCTGTTTTGTTTTCCTATGCCAACTAAACTGACAGAGGCAAAAAGGACAATTTATACCCACCATTGGGTGAATAGACTTCTATAGATATGTCACTATACTGGGTGCTTTCCTGGTATGTATATGGTCTGAACAGAGCCTAATCTATTCCTTCACTCCATTCAGTTTATTACTCCAAGTCTCGGTCTCCATCCTCTTAATTCTATATATTCTCTATGTGCTGGTAATAGAAGGGTGGATCTGCTGGACAGAAACTGCTGATTATACCAAATTTAGCTCAGCCTCAAAAGGAAAACTGCTACCGAAAGCAGAGAATGAGAAAGTGAGGGTGAATGAGGGAGTGACTTCAGGAGAGAAAGTATTTGGTGGGCATGAGAACCGCGTTTTGGCAAACCTTGTATATTAAAGTAACCCTTTCACGTCTGCAGATTCCTGGAACTGTATGAAGCACTAAAACAATTTAGCATCAGATATCACAGCTCTACCATTAGATGTGGATGGTTAACTTATAAACCATTTATCACCTTTTTATTACTGACTGTGTGCCCACTAGCACCTTCATAAGATAAGATAAGATAAGATAATGGTCCTGACATTCATAATGACCCTGGCAGAAACACAAGCTAGTGCCACAATTAATCCTCGTGTAGATGTATACCATTCCGTAATTGTGGATAGTATACAGACCCATTCATTTCTATGGCCTCATGCATATGGCCGTAAAGTATCTAAAGGGTCCTATTCCAGTTCGGCCTCATTCATTAAAGTGTATAGATACTAGGGTTGAGCTGATCTTGAGATTTCAGGTTCGTTTTTAAAATCCGATTTTCGATCATTTTCCAGCCGATCCCGATCGTGAAATTTGCTCGATCGCCGATAGGGATCCGATCTTCCCCGATCCTGATTGCTCAACTGTAATAGATACATGAGGAACATAGGTGGCACACTGACGTGACTCATAGGTGGCACACTGATGCCACTCATATGTCATCCATTGTGTTTTCCACTGACCTTTTGGACCCTATGGTCGTGTGCAAGGAGCCAAAATATACAAATGATTGTAATAGCTCAAGCTTTATGTGAAATACAGTAATAAAATATGGATATAAAAAAAATGTATCATATGGAGACTGTCTGATCTGTTGTCAGCAAGTTACAGAGTGGCAAGAGCTGGATAGGTCAATATGTCATGTGAAGGAAAAGATTAGCTTTTTTATATTTATATTTCATTATTATTTTTATTTAATTTTAATTAACTATTATAATTTAATAGATTATTTATTCATTCTTTATTTTAATTATATTTATATCTTATAAAATATAAAAATGTACTTTATTTTACTTCCTTCTCATCCTGGTCTTAGGAGTCCAGTGGGCGGGCCTACAAACTGATTGTTCACTATATCTGTAGAAAAAATCATATTTGAGTGACAATAAGTAGAATGGCTCATTGGACTCCTCATTCCAGAATAAAATATGTTACGTTATATAAAGATACACATCACTTCTTGTACCACAAAACTACGGCATATACTATGTAAGTGTGTTAAGCTTTATAGCCTATGGACTCTGTTCAACGCGATTCTCTTAAAAAAATTTTAAAAAAATTCCACAATTTCCCAGCTAGTAGGATTCATGAGGTTCACTGATTTACTATGTTGGAGATTCACTTCAAGTGTTCTTTAAAAAAAAAAATTGGTGAGTTTTGTCCTATTGTATTCTATGAATTTCAATGATCAATCGGTTGCGAAGCGCAAATAAACCTTTCATGGCTCAAACAGCTCAATCTCTCAAATATCTTATGGTGCCATTTAGAAATCCCAGTTGAGAGACTCAAATAAAGAGTTTCCTACACTTCGTATCAATTTCCTATAGGTTCAATTCAATCTGACCAAAACCCCCCAACAAAAGGTATTGTGTGGCATCTTCTGTTGGATTGGATACCATTCAAATCAAGAATCTGTCATTATTATGCGTTATATACAGTGAAGCCTCTCTGAAAGATCACAATATTTGAGAAGATCATTTCTCTTATTAAGACCAGATTTTTAGGTTTTGCCACATGCCACAATTTTGCATGGTCATCTCAAAGAGGTTTCTCTGTGATTCAAAGAGTTGAAAGGTGGGCAACAAGACCATAGCATTCATGCATTTGGAGTAGGGGGGATTCCATAACTGACCCTACAAATGTTATCTTTTAGGGGGAGTTCACACGGAGTAACGTGCCGCGTGATGTGGCACGTATACGCCGTGTGAGACTTTGCAGGCCGTATACGCTCCCATTGATTTCAATGGGAGCCGGGATCGTATACGTGGTGTTATTTTGCAGCCGTGATTTTGCGGCCGCAAAATAACACCGCGTATACGATCCTGGCTCCCATTGAAATCAATGGGAGCGTATACGGCGCTCAAAATTTCACACGGCGTATACGTGCCACATCACACGGCACGTTACTCCGTGTGAACTCCCCCTTACTGTTCCTTTTCACTATGTTGTTTTCAGAATTTAGTACTGGGAGTCCTCCAATAATAACATGTGCAGCTGCAGGACATTTCAAGGCTGCATGTCCAACATTAAGCCAAATATATACAAATATTACAAGTTTATTAGGGTAAGGATTGGGCCAGTGGACTTCAACATGCCTGATCCATCTCTTCTGATGGAAAATAAGAAAAGTTTGGAATCAGCTTTTTTTACCCCATAGAGGACACATGCACACTTGGCATATGTATGGGAGAGTCGGGAGAGAAACAAGCATTAACCCGACAACAATAACAATATATTTTATTTATATAGTGCCAACATATTCTGCAGCAGTGTACAATTTGTAGGGTTCAAGTGCAGACAAAAATGATCTAGTTTATAAAGAGTGGCATTTTCATATGCCAGGATGGGGAATATAGACAAGAAATGAAGAATCTTATTTGCACAGACAAGACTTTAACAAGTACTTTTTGCCTTGCCCGGTTCACATCTGTATTCGGTATTTCGTTCAGGAAGTCTGCTTAAAGACCCCCCGAACAGAACCTATACACATTAAAAAGCAGTTAGCAAAAAACCACACGGACCTCATAGACTATAAACGGGTTCATGTGGTTTCCGCATGAAACACGCGGAGAGAAAAGTGGTGCTTGCAGTACACCGAGCGGAAACCACACGGACCCCATTATAGTGTATGGGGTGCATGTGGTTTCTTTGCTAACCACTTTTTACTGTATATAGGTTTCTGTTCGGGGGGGTCCCCAATTGGACTCACCAATCGGAATACCAAACGCAGATGTGAACCAGGCCTTAGTGTGTTTTCTTTTAATTATTACAGACTCTGAAATGTATAGCACATCTACCATTTTTATCATATCTACCATACCTGCCAGCAATGTTAGGATGGGTTTACATCACTTTTAATACATTTAGTGTGTACACGAAGAATACTCCCAATCGGCATGCTAAATATGTCCATAGAGTTACCTTAGCCAGCCGGAGACAAAAAGAGTCTCCTTTTGTCTATATGACAGGTACACAATATGTCAGTATCCTGCAAAAACTAAGAATGGACTTTCATAAAGGACTACACGATTCCATACATGATATGTAGATAAAAAAAAAAACCAAAAACATATATCGTGCAATACTAGGGCTGAGCCATCGGGATCGGAAAAGATCGGATTCCGATCGGCGATAGAGTAAATTTCAAGATCACGATCAGAATTCCGATCCCGATCTTTTCCAGCGGGATCGAGGTCAGAGGTTATCTCAAGATCGGCTCAACCCTATTCATGCATACATCATAAATAAGGTTGAGCAATCGGTATCAAGCAAATTTAACGATCGCGATAGGGATCAGCTGGCAAATGATCGGAAATCAGATTTTAAAATCGATCCTGAAATTTCAAGATCGGCTAAACCCTATGCAATACTCTTTCTTGCAATCGGACCCTATCACTGATAAATGGCATCCATGATAGGCATTTTTTTACTGTATTCACCCCAGTGTATATATTAGAGTCCATTACCATGATGTGATCAGAGCCTTAGTGGCTGTCTTAATGTGGCTGTGGCCAGCACAGATGGATATTACACTCTGTTCACATTTGTGCGCTGCTCTTTCTTCAGTTATCAGAAAATTTTGCAGAATTAGAGCTGGTTTGTTGTCAAATATACTGAAACCCCAACAGAAACCAGTCAAACTCCATTATAAGTCAATAGGATTGATCAGGATTGGTAGAGAATTCTCCAAAACTGATCTCTCATGGTTATTATAGGAGCATTGTGAACAGTAGCCATGTGAACAAAACCTTATACACTGTGAAAATCACAAAAGGTTAATAAAACAACCGGCGGGCAGAGTACTGAGGAACAGCACAGATCTAACAGGAACAATGCTTGGCAATATACTGTATACTTTTTAGGTACGAAGTCAACTTTCGCGATAGTTAAATATTTTTGTTGTGAATTTTGTTTGTAAGTTTTTGTTTTGCAGAAATGCTAAACTTCTTGTCAATTCTTATTTTGGCGATAGAAAGCAATGTTGCATCCTAAAGATATTGGTTGCTGATATGGTATGGCCCAGGGAGGTAGCTAGTTGGAGGTCTAAATATAACCTAACAATATTAACTCTTTCTAATAAAGGATAAAGTCGGAAACACTTTTTATAAACAACCTACTTAGTGTCTTTATCTTCTGTAAAGAATACAGTACAGTGTGGCCGCTATGGTGTGACTGAAAGGTGGCATGGGCATGCAGATTAGGTTGGCAGCACTCCCCTTCCCTATGGGTGACCTGATCTTCTTACTCCATAGACATTCCAAAGTTAGCAAATAGGGGATGTAGAAACCAGACCAAACGTTACACCGCTATTCTTTCTACTGCTGTCTGTAAGGCTAATGCTCTTCTTTAATTTATTTTTCCTCAGTCCATAACATAGATTGGGTCACGCCCATGAGATAAGTAACAAAGCTGTGGGTCAAAAGCAAGATGTCTGGCACCACAATATCGGGCCAGGACAATCCTATGCCGGCTGCCAGGGCAACTCTCCAATGGGTAAGCTAGTAACTGTAGCTTAAAGCTGGGTTCACACCAGCTTGGATTCCTTTCGGGGATTCTATCCCACAAATCCGATTGAAAAAATATTTAGAGAAAAAGTCTTTTCTACCCTTTTTTTGGACCCCATTATAGTTTAAAGCGGGTAACTGCTTTACAAGCAGATTGGGTTTCTGTTTTTCATCAGGAAAATAGAACACCCCCCCCCCCCCCATTGTGAATCTAGAGTAATTTGCAACCTTAAGTTTCTTTGCAGTGATGTATATATCTAACTCTAAGTTTTACAGATAAAATATATTGTCCATTGCAGGGAGTGTCAAATGAAATATTTGACATATATACTAAGATAAAGATGGAAAATAGAACACCCCCCCCCCCCATTGTGAATCTAGAGTAATTTGCAACCTTAAGTTTCTTTGCAGTGATGTATATATCTAACTCTAAGTTTTACAGATAAAATATATTGTCCATTGCAGGGAGTGTCAAATGAAATATTTGACATATATACTAAGATAAAGATGGAAAATAGAACCCCCCCCCCCCCCATTGTGAATCTAGAGTAATTTGCAACCTTAAGTTTCTTTGCAGTGATGTATATATCTAACTCTAAGTTTTACAGATAAAATATATTGTCCATTGCAGGGAGTGTCAAATGAAATATTTGACATATATACTAAGATAAAGATGGAAAATAGAACACCCCCCCCCCCCCCCCATTGTGAATCTAGAGTAATTTGCAACCTTAAGTTTCTTTGCAGTGATGTATATATCTAACTCTAAGTTTTACAGATAAAATATATTGTCCATTGCAGGGAGTGTCAAATGAAATATTTGACATATATACCAAGATAAAGAAGGTTTATCATACACACTAGTAAACTATTGCTACCTGTTTCCCACTGTATAATACACAAAGCAGAAGAGCGCTGACTCTACATTCATGGCAATTGATATATTCTTATACAAGCAGTCAGGCTGGGGAGCCCTGCGGGGAGATTATCACTGAGTGAAGGCAAATAACAGAGTCATGAACTATTAGGCCTAAACTTATACCCACTGTTTTTGATAAATATCCTCGTCTTTACTTCAGACAGTAGTACTGGATTTATCATTGTGGTAATAAGTACGGTTGCCTCATGTCTAGAGAGTCCATCTCCCTCTATGGCCTACTTTTATGAAGTGATTTTTTATGTGTGGTCTCAATGGGATTGCATAAATAAGAGAAGCAATCATTGCCTGTAGATAAAATAGGATTTTTGGTTGGAAATGCATAAAAATTCAATTCCTACTTCCTTTTATATAATCACATCATTGGAAAATATATTGTAGGATACTGTATTAGGAAATTCAGAGTTCATATATGACAGGTCCCTATTCATGACTCTTATCTCATAACTGAGGTTTATATAGAGATTAGAGGTGCCCATTCACATACTGTATAAGTAAAGTTACTTTACTGCTAAGAACCTGATAATTTTTGATAGGACTATTTTATATGTATAGAGTAGTCCAACACATCTGTTGGGGAAAAGAAGGGTTGGGCATAATGAATTTCAATATGCCCAATCCTTTGCTTTGTTTCCATTCGAACCCGATCCCGATCCCAATTCTGATCCCAATGCAAGTCAATGTGATTTTTTTAATAATTGAAGACTGGATTTTAAAAACAATCCTATTCACTACACAGCATGGAGTCTAAAAATTGAACGCTTTAATTGTTAGACTCCATGCTGTGTAGTGATTAAAAAAAATCCTCTGGCTACTTAGTCCCCCCTGCTGTCCACTTACCTGCACAGATGCTGCCGCTGGTCCGGTTCCCGCTGTTCTCGCTCCTTTTCTCGCCTCGCTGCCCCCGCCTCCCAGGTTAGTGTTAGTGTGGGTGGGTACTGGGAGGAGAGACTTGAGTGCACTCACGTCTCCCCGCCCTGTACCCACCCAAACTCTCCTAAGCCACTAGCCTCACCTTCTTCCTAGATCTGTAACACTAACCTTGGAGGCGGGGGCAGCGAAGCGAGAAGAGGAGCGAGAACAGCGGGGACCGAACCAGAGGCAGCATCTGTGCAGGTAAGTGTTAGATACTAGAGATGTTAGCTAGTCTCCCATTAGAATGAATTGACACAGCCGGCGCGCAGGGGGTTAAGCGGCCGGACGCCGGCACAAGCTGTGTGCAGGCTGCATCCATTAATTTCTATGGGACCTAGCTAATATTGTTAGCTTTTCCCACAATGCTTGGCCAGTAGCAAAGCATTGTGGGAAATAACCTCCGACCTCGATCCCGCCTAAAAAGATCAGGATCAGAATTCCGATCGCGATCGTGAAATTTACTCGATCGATGATCAAAATCCGATCTTTTCCAATCCCGATCGCTCAACCCCAGTTAAGCATTGTTACAGATAGAAATCATTAAAAATTTTACAGAGTTTTGAAGACTTTCCCTAACCATCTTAGGGGAGACAGTGGCTTGTCTTGCTTGGTTGCCAATGGATACGACCATGAATGCAGGAACTTTCTATACTTAGCCATGATTTCCTTATTGTTGCATGCGCTGTCTCTGCCTGATAACCTGTCCACAATAAGGAAATTATAGCTGGCTTTCTGACAAGTCTCAGACCATAGGAAGTTTCTGCATTCATGGTCATATCCATTGGCAACTAGTCAAGACAACAGACTGTCGCCACTAAGATGGTCAGAGAAGTCTTCAAAATCAGCAAATTTTAAAGTACTTATGTTTGCAAAAATGTTTCACTTATAATTGTTTACAGATCTAAATATGGTCATGTTTGTGGGGAAAAAACCTTCTTAAGTGTACCTTCAGTTCTAAGCAACTTTTCACAAATGCATAATACACATGAACATAAGAAACTTTGTAATATGTATTATTAAGGAGATCTGCTTCCTTCACCACTTTTTAAGTTGTTCTCCTACTTCTTATCTTCAGTCCGACTCCTTGATTACATTATAACCATCTCCATATTCAGCCAGCCACATAGAGCTCTATGGAGAAGGGAGGAGTGGAGCATGATTTTCCTTCTGGCTGGTTAATTGATTTATTACCTCATTGTGTGAACTAGTAGCCTCTTATCTAAAACCTAACGGTGTTAAAGTGTACAGAGTAGCAGAGTGTAACAGCAGCAATTATTTGAGTGTCTTTTCTATCTCCTCTTCATAGACTTATATGTAGAAAGTAATGTTGCTTGAAAAGTGGACAAGAAAACATATTTCCTTAATATATATATTACACAATTTCATATATTGACATGATCTATTCATTATGAAAAATTCCTATACAACTGGAAATACCTTTTAAGTAACAGTGTCTCAGATAGAAGACCTAGCAAGCAATGATTCTGTATTGTCCTAACCAAAGCTTTGAAAATCTTGTATCATATTGTAAAAACTTGTATTGCACTCCCTGCTTGGAGAAGTAATATTCCATTCAAAATGAACTTTGGAGGTTCTGTTCCTGTCAATGAGATGGTCTTTTTACGAGCCTGATGTATCAGCCAGAAGACCGGATATTGACTTCAAAGAGCTCCATTTCTAGTAGGCTCAATAGGCTGTCCTGTTTGATAGTGAACACAATACAACTCTCTGTCTGGGGGTCACAAATATACTTTAGCTGTTCTGTGCTGCTTGAAAATACATATGAGTTACGTGCAATAATTTTCATGTGTCATAATTTGCCTTACTGGAGATAGTATAGTACGTCAGCATATAGAACTGCGGTGAAGGACATGAACATTTTTCTTAAAGATTTGAAGGAAGGAAGTCACATTAGGTTCTAAGAATTTCACTGGGGCCAGAGGGAGCACAGGAAAACCAATGTAAACTTCCCCCTATTAACAGAGCATTGAGAGGGAAGAAGAAGACAATGGGATCTCGAAGGGGAAGGGCGAGGGCACGAGTTTAACATTGGAGAATGAGAACACAGGCTGTTTCCACCTGTGCCGATAACCCTATAAAAAAAATCGAGTGACATTACAAGTGACTTTAATTCTGGAGATGATCCAATTCCAGGATAAATGAGGAGTAATGAGCAGAATTGATCAATTGCCTCTGTGTCCAGGAGGTAGAATACTGACAGCTTTATCACAATAAGTACAATAGCACTTTTCACCGGAGGATAGTTTGTGCATGTATAAACAGAGAATGAGGGAAGTAGAACAAGATCTCATCCAAAGATATGTACATGTGCAGACACTGATGGTTACACCAGCCAAGGAGGCAAAGGGAAGCCAGAAAGGCTCCATGATAAGTGATATTGGAGGAGGATTCACTGTCTAAAATGTCATTTTAGGTCTAGAGTTTCCTTATTCTACAATAAGACATCCATATACCATTCATAGACATAGCACGTGCCTAAGGATCGGTTGGTGCTAGAGGAATAATTCCAACTGCACCCAAGTCAGTATATTGGCACCTATGGAAGGATACAGAAAGTTGCAGTTCATGGACATGGTAAATGGTCCCCTTTAAATAATGTCTCTTAAGAAGGTAGTACTGGAGAGTTATATCTAGTATCACTTATCTTGAAACCTGAGCAATAACTTACTCTATGTCTGAAAAGGGTTTCATGAGATCGTAATATTGATGACCTATCCTTAGAGTAGGTCATCAACTCCTGGGACCTTCCCTGTTGCGGGTGACCAATCGATCTCTACACTGAATGCCAAGCTCAGCCTAAGGATAGGACCTCAATATTTCCTCTTGGAAAACCCCTTTAAGGGCTCGTTCACATCTGCGTCGCCCTCTCCGTACTGCAGGTTTCCGTTTCCTGCCTAAAACAGAGGCAGGAGACGGAAACCTGCAGGAGTCTCTCTCACCCATTCATTTGAATGGGTGAGAGAGATGTCCGGCCGTGAGCGGCGGTGAACGTTTTGTGCTCTCCGCCGCGAAACCGGGTTTTTTAATCCGGACACAGAGTCGGACATGCAGTCCTCTGTGTCCGGATTAAAAAATCCGGTTTCGGGCGGGGAGCGCAAAACGCTCACCGCCGCTCACGGCCGGACCCGGTCTGTGGTTTCCGTCTTCTGGCATGCAGAAGACGGAAACCACAGAACGGACAGGAGAATGCAGGTGTGAACCTAGCATAACTGAAACATTATCACAGGTACCACATGTGTGTACATTGTCAAACAATATTTCTACATCTGTTTAATCTGTTTTCCTATGAGTATATGAGGCCGGTGTCCAGTATATATGACTAATTGATAACTTAACCCCTGTAGTGACACAGGTCAGGGTCTGAACAGTAGCTGACGTGGAATTCCATGTGATAAGTGCGTGTGTACTGAAGCATTGATAGCAGAACAAAGGTAAACTTGTGTGGCATGGGCTCTCCGGAGGCTGCCTGCCGTTGTGATGGGTGTAGATTTAGAAAACTCTTCAGAGGGTGGCCGAGGGTTCATGTTGAAAAGAGGAAGACCTATATCATTAATATTTCATGTCCGCTTCTTATCTCCCTAGTCCAGGTTACAGATTCATTGAAGGTCTTGCCAAACAGGATGTTTCTTTTGGGTTTTCTGGAAGTTGTTGTTTGTTTTTTTATGTTCTTTCTTCTTGAATGTTTCTCATTGCTTTTGCTGATGGGAGGGAAACTGAGATACAAGGTTTTTTCAGGTCTACTAATCCACAGGAGACACCAAGTAACTCTAATATTAACAGTTCTTCCTAAGCAGGGTCTTGGTTGGACCACCTGGAAAGCTTTCTTGGTGTTGCCTAAGACGTGTATCTCCATATTATAGTCATTAATTTCCAATATCACAATTTGTGGCAGATATATTGTAGCAGCGGGAATACGAGTCTGCAGGATTGTGAATCCTACATATGCTTGCGCTTTCTACTCATTATCTCACATGCCACATTCTACAGCAGCAAGTGAACGTAATGTGATTTTCCTACATTGCAATCCTTTCAGTTTATTTGAGACTTGCAAATGGCCTACTGCAGCGGAATATTATTTGTCTGTGGCATCAGATAATGTCCGTAGGAAATCTAAAATTGTCTCAACTAGTTCTGCCATTTCCAGTTGAAACTAAAGGCTTTATAAAGATAACTGAGGCCAGAAATTATTCAATGACAGACGCTAGGCTACATTTAAAGAAATAGTGTTCTAAGTAAATCTCCTTAAAATGTGAAACCTTATGACTATCCAGGTGAAGACTGAATGAGGAGGAAGCCACACAAGTGCATTGCATTCTTCTTGTATGTCTTTGGTATTAGGGAATTAGCAAAGCACACTCTCCATTCAATCTCCATCTGGATGTGGAGGCCAAACACCACCTCACTGTAGGAGGAGTCTCAAAAGTGATATCACTAGCTATTACACATTTATGGCAAATCCTATAGAAATATCATAGATATCTATGGAGGGAATATGCCTTTAATATTGCATTAAGCAAAGACATATCTCATCACTGTCAGCCTGAGAATTTTATTGTATTGTTTATCTAAATCTGCTCAGCTATTCCAAAGATATAAGCTCTTTTATTGTTTATTACTGTAAATTAATGTCTACTAACCAAGTGTGCGGTGACACTGCTGTTTCCTTGGGGATGGGGTCAGGGCCACACCTCCCATGAGGCAACCTGAAGTGACCGCTGGGCGACATTTTTGCTGACCTAAGCCAGTCCAGGACAAGCTGTCCTGGACTGACTTAGCGTCACCGTCTCGGCAGCCCGGCACGGGAAGCGAGCGGTGGATTGGGGAGGCCCTGTGGACGCAGTGCTGCTCCACCGGCCTCCCCTCACGCTCAGGCAGAGAACAGGTCCTCTCCCTGCCTGCTCTCTGCCTGCTAACGCTGCCACGTCCGCTCCGCCCCACCCCCCTTCGCTCTGCCCCACCCCCTCCTCCTGGGGGGGAGGGGGCGGCTTTCTGTCATCCGCCTCAGGCGGCATAAAAGCTAGGTTCACCCCTGGATGGGGTCAGATGATGTATGTCATTGAGCTTTTCAGAACTAGTGACAGATTCTCTTTTGTTTGTGGCTTCTGCTGTACATAAGTGATGCTGGGTTTCAGTCCTTATAGCAACCTTTCAGATTATATCATACGCTGTACTTATGACCATATCACATATATACCTATACTGTTATGGAACTACAACCATTATAAACTGTATAGAGGTAGTCACAAATGTTGGTTACCCAGTATTCCTACTCACGTGATAAACCAAGGACAAGCCAACGGCTGCAGGTTCTATATACAGTAATTCTTCGATTTGTGGGTAAATGCTCTTACAGAGTCGTCTGCACTGACACAGGCATTCCCTTTGGTAATAAAACACATGCTGCTCCCAGTAAAATAGATATTTCTAACTCTGGAAGACATTAGCAATCCATAGAATTCAGTGCACTGATGCTGAATACTAATAGGTTAACCCATCGGTTTTATCTGCAGTTATAGTCCAAATATAGAGGTCCCCAAAAACCTCTTTACGCAGCATATTTACATTACATGGTTTAGATTTTATCTATGACAGTGTATGCGGGGCTGACAGCACAGGCAAGGAACATTGACCAAATAGCAGTTCATGTGGGAATCTACGAAAGTGCTTTCACGTCTCATTCTGCGCACTGTACACCATGACGTGCTGTATGTGTTTTCAGTTTTCCGGGCGCTTTTTATGTACATTCAGCGGAATGCTGTGCTTGTTTGTCACAAGATATTTTAGGAAGCCTCTATAATACCAGCTTTGTCTAAGTTTCTCACCAAGTGAAGGGGTCATTTTAGCAAAGGGTACATAGCTGCTCTAGGCAAGATTTTTTCCAGACAGTAGAAATAAAGAACAGGGATTTTTTTTTCTTTTCTGAAACAAAAAGAAAAAGAAAACTGATATACAAGCCATTAAAATTGCAAAAATTTCAACAACAAAAAATTGCACCTTGCACACCATGTTCCACAAAGGGGGCATGGAAAGGTTGTGACCATCGTCCCTATTAAAATGATCATCCTTTATGGCAGTTTTTTGTGGAAATGATGCCAGAAATCTAACAAGGGGCTGGTGACCCTAAAGGATGAGCCACACATAAATTAGGTGCACACTTCAGCAAAGCTGGGATTATCAAGACTTGTGTGAAAACTGCCAGTCTATAAATCAAATGAAACCTATTTGTGTGTACTATGTACTTATATCACCAGATTTAGCATTAAAGGGATTCTATCATTAGTATTCCCTTTTTAAACTAATTACACGTAGGAATCGCCTTAAGAAAGGCTCTTCTTCTCTTACCTTTATTATTCTGATCCGCGCTACCGTTCCTGAGAAATATTTTCTTTCTTCCTTATGTAAATGAGTTTCCAAACAGCATCTGGGGCGTTCCCTGTACTGTCTGAAAACTCTCCAGCGACGCCTCTGTCTTCTTCTCACACACTGCCTCTTCTCTCGCGCATCCATCGCGTCTTCATCCAAAACGCCGAGTGTGCATGTCCGTCAGCCATTTTCCTGTGGCCGAACGGGAGAGCACTGGTGTAACACAATGCACCTGGGTCACCATGCAACCAGGCCCCCCAAACATAATGTATTGTTGATAGTACTGGTTTCATCATATTGGAAAGAGACACTTTATGGGCCCCCTAAGGTTCTTGGGCCCTTGTGCACCTTAGTTTCTGAATATGTTTGAGCTATAGGCGTGGGGTTCAGTTTATATAGGCGAACATACATCTAGGTTGCTGTGAATATGACCTAAAGTATATTTTAGGACAGTTACTACTGCGCCCAGTTTTGAAGTCTGTAGCTCTTTTTTTGGGTTGCTAAAATAATCAGGACATGCAACATTAGAGTTAGGGCTACACAGTGACATGTAGTTGTGCGTCATAGAGAAAGATTGCAATATTGTCCTAATACATTGCACCTAATGATGCATTGCACCTAGTGAATGAGGTAAGCTGCACCCTATGCTCCCCTCAAGATATGCACATGCTTAAGGGATGGTGCATGAGTATTGGAAACCCTGTGTCATGCAACTCCAGGTCCTGCAAATTACCAATACTGGTAATTGACTGATATGGACATATTATATATACAATAATTGAACTACTGACATCGGCGAGCGTTATTCCTTCATTCCTTTTCGTATTTATATGGTTATGAAAATAGTGTAAATGGACCTGTAGCTCAAGGCCGATAAGCAGAGAGCAAAGAATTTGTGACACTCTCTATTTTCTTTCAGTCAAATTAACTGATTTTTCTAAAAAATAAAATCAGATGGAAGAACCTCCTTAACAACACCTTAAGTGATTTCAGGAAGGAGCCATTAATTAAGAAGATATGGCCTGGTTGTATCTTGTAGCAGATTCTCATTGAGGCTGTAATTTGGCACAATGCCTGGTCAGATAGTTTGTAACAGAATTCTCAAAATACGATTATGTTCTCTCGTTTATGAAATTTATATGAACGGAATGTTTAGAATATTTGCTAGAAAACGGCATATTGAATTAAGATAACACCACAATGTGTGAAATTATCAAATGGTTACTGTTGTTTCAACATATGTCGAATAAATCAATAGTACAAGTGAATAGAAGAAAGTTTGTTAAAGATCTTATCAGAGAAAAATGCTTCTTTCTTCTTTTAGGCTGTCTTCCTCCTCTCTCCTTTCAACTTACTAATCTAATTTTCACTGTTAAATCTAAGGTATATTTATATCAAGATGGACTACAGTTCATATATATCTGATTATACATGTCTATAGAAGTCTATGGAAAGGGAGCAGGAACTGAAAGAGAACGAAGCAGAGATAGAGGCTTAAGGAGTCTACCACCTCCCTCAAGCATGTTCCTGTGTCACCACTATGTTACAGAGCACATTACACAACAATAAACATCATACCTTTGTAATGTATGTCACTTTTGTAGATATGTAGAATAACTGCTTTATCGTCTTATGCAGTCGGTGCACTGGGACGGGCCTACAGCACTGCTCTTGCTGCTTCAGTAGGATGGTGGATGTCATAGTATTGGGAAGATCAAATGGGATAGCTCAGGCAGGAGATGATAGGCTCCTAAGTAGCAAGAGCAATACTTCAGGAAGCTGCAGCTACATCCCCCCCCCCAGTACACCAGCTGCCTCATTTGAGGAAACTTAAAAGTTGCTTTTCTCCAAACCTATAAAAGTGACATACATAACAAAAGTATCAATGTAATATGGTTGCTAACACAGTGGTGATAGTTGAGTATGCTTGGGGGGAGATGGTAGACTCCCTGTTATCTGATGCTGCATCTAAATAAGAATTGCAAGTGCTGTATTTTCATCACAGTCCAGTATTTTTTCTATATACAGTATGGCCTGCATGATCCCGGGGCTGTTTCTGGATGAGAGGAGAAAGTCATGGAACACATTGTTCTGTAATTTTTGTGAACAGTGTATGGCTGCCGGTTTCCACCCACTAGTTCAGGGAGAACTGCAAACTATCAATAGAGCCAGCAGAGGGGAGACATGCTAAAAAATCTAAAATACAATTTATACAATTGCTAGAAATATTGATACTCATTCAGACACATTGCCATGCGTTGTGAAGAGTCACTGAAATTTCAGGTACACTTTAAGAGTTAAAATCACATTTTGTTCTAAAACATTTCAAAAAGTTAGAAATGCAATAATTGAATTTTGTGTAGACTAAATGAAAAAAAAATCAAGAAAAAAATTTGTCCCAAATGACAGTCGATAGAGTAAACTGAGAATTGTATTTGACTAAAGTCATTTATGTTTTTCTTTTCCAGGTTTGGCTTCAGTCTTGACTCTTTGGTTGCCGTCATTTCATCTGGGCTTACTTTCCAGAACTCGTATGTTTCTGTAAACACCTAAAACCTTCAATTGCCTCTATAATCTAAAAAGCACAAGACTCTGAATTAGCTCTTATAAGATCCTCTGAACGGTGTTGCCTGATGTTTCTTCACATCTACTGTGTCGTTTCATTATTTCAATTCCACAAGAGGCACATACAGCGATTATAGAAGATAACAACTTGTCATCTCCTAGAAAACCATTGTCAGTTTTGGTTTAGGGATCCTCAAGAGTTTCTTGTCAAGAAACCTATTATAAATATGTGAAAGAGTGTTACAAAAGACAATGGTGTAAAGATCCTTTTTATGTGTTCTTGTTCAACAATTTCATAGTGTTAAATACACAAAATGAGTCTGGGTAGCCTTCCAGTCATAAAAAACCTGGTTTATCGATCCAGGCGAGAACGGGTATCACTGACACCAGAAATGATCAGCCCTCCTCTGGGTGACTTTCGGCACACAATGCATGTAGGGCGAAAAGGAGAAGTCTTTGGGGACACTTCTTTCCTTACCAATTGCCATGAGAAACATAGGCACACTCGTTGGAATTACATCACCAAGAAGCTACGCCAGGCTCGATGGATGTCTCCTGAACCCCAATCTCTTGGTCATCCAATATCTCCTCCACCACCTATTTCTCCCATTATTAAGAATGCTGTATCGCTGCCACTTCTCAATAAGCGGAACTGGGATGAAGAGACAGATGGGAACCCCGGAGAGGCTTGGAACTCTATGTCAGAGTCACATAGCCATTATGGTAAGTTAAGAGTTTCAGGTACAATGAGGACTAACTTCTCTGAAAACTTAGGTGCTAATTTGCTCACATATTATGCTTATAATGTTTGAGGAACCAGAAACATGGAGATCTATGGGTTAATCCTTGCTATTGCTTCAGTTGGTCTTTACATGTCTTTGACAGCATAGTTTTATGTGTTGATCCTGTAGATTTCAGCTATTCAGACCCCATTCATTTGAATATGAAGGGTGAGGGGATATAATATTGAGGTTAATCGAGGGAACTTCTGAATCATCAGGAACCTATAAAAAGTGACATAGATCCAGGCATATGTCTGTACTAGCAGTGACTCCCTGATGATCCAGTGAAAGTCTCGGTACATGAATAGAAGGAATGCAAATCATAAAAGGGCAAGTTAAAGCAGGGACAGGTTCTGCTGGTATTTTGGATTGTCCTTTTGAGGGCAAGTACTCCACTATGATATTTTGTAGGGTAGACTACACCATACTAAAATTAGACAGTGGTGAGTGATAAGAAAACATGTATGTTACATCCAGAGAAACATAAGTACCTACCTTTGTGTATGTACTTGATGTAAGAAAACTTATCAGTCTCTTCTCACTATTATGTGTCCTGAACCATCCAAAGACCCTAATTTTTGCAAACTAAATGTGAGTGGAACAATCTCTGCTGCAATCGTTCTTCCCCATTTGTCAGCATGGATCGCTAGCACTGCTCTATCGGCACATAGTGATGTCTGCCAATAATCTGCATCTCATATACTGCATAAAGGATGCAGTCAGCAGTGAGTGTTTGCTCGCTTGTAAGCTGATCGGTAGCAGTACTAGCCAGGGTTATTATCGGCAATATTCATTGCCAGTAATAGTCTAGAATATCAGCCACCCGGATAGTACTTTAACACATGACCCAAGTTGGAGGTGTATCTGTGCATATATACAGTCATGAAAAAAAGTCCATACTCTTTCAATTCCATGCTTTTAAGTATCGTGGCATAATAAAAAATAGCTGGTTCTTTGAAAATCTGACAATTCAGTAAATTGATGAACAACAACACACAAAGATTCCACCATGTAAATATTTACCTAAATGGAAAATATCATGTGAAAAACTAAGTCCACCCCATGAATGAATAGCTTATAGAACCAGAATCAACAGCAGTGACTTTCTGTGTGATTTTTTCAGTCTCTCACATCATTCTGGAGGAGTTTTGGCCCACTATGTTTTATAACCTTGCTTCAGATCATTGAGGTTTGTGGGTATGCATTTATGTACAGCTCTCCTATGATCCCTCACAGTATTTCAGTTGGGTTGAGGTCTGGACTATGTCTGGGCCACTGCAATACCTGGATTAATTTGTACATTTGCTGCCATGCTTGGGATCATTGTCATTCTGCATGACCTAGCCTTAGCCAAATATTAGCTGAGAGATGGCCTCACATTCTACTCTACAATACATTGGTATATGGAGGCGTTCACAGTTGAATCAATAACTGTGGAGTGTCCAGGTCCTGTGACTGAAACAAGCCCAAATAGTGACCCCTCGATAGTTGGTATGAGGTGTTTGTGCTGATATACTGTGCTTGGTTTTCACCAAATGCATTGTGATCAAACATCTTCACTTCAATCTCGTCTGTCCAAAGGACAGTGTTCCAGATCTCTGGTTTGTTCAGGTGCAGTTTTGCAAACCTAAGCTATGCTACCGTATTCTTTTGAAAAAGAAGAAGATTTATCCTTGCAGCCCTACCAAATAAACCAGGCTTGAACATTATACATGCTAACTGAGGCCCGTAGCTTCTTAGGTATAGCTCTGGGGTTTTTGTAATGTGTCCAAGCATTGCACGATCTGGCCTTGGGATGAATTTGCTGGAACACCCACTACTGGGAAGATTGTCAGCTGTCTTTAATGTTTTCCACTTTTAAATAATGTTCAATGATGGACTTCAGATTGTTTGGAAATAACCTTATAACCCTCCCCAGATTGATGTGCTACAACAATTGCTTCCTTGAGGTCATTGCTGATATCTTCCCCTCTTGACATTGTGTTAACACACTTCTAAATGCTCCAAACCAGAAAACTGCCAAAAATTCTGTTTCATAGAAGTAGTCATACTTGCTAATGATAGAATTCAAACAGGTAATACATTGTTTTTCTCATGACTGTAGATGCTATAGTTACCCAGTAGACACCAGGGACACATACTAAATTACTGGTTATTCTGTCTACCTATACAAGGACATACCCTAATAACACTGAATTAGAGGGAACTCCTTTCTCCTTTCTGAACTGGAGAACAATCATTCACCAAAGGAACCAGGCACTTAAGCATAGCGCTTCCAAGGACTTATCCATCCAGGACAAATAGGGGCAAATATGATATGGCAGTCTTAATAAACTTCCTGACTGGTGCAGGGAATTGTATATATGAAGATGCTGGTAGGAACTTTCCATTCTAACTCACGCCAGAAAAGTGGAATGGGTTATAGTAAATCAGTGTCAACCTGCCCTGTATTCACACAATGAGTTTGTGTTGTGGCACACATTGGACCCAAGAAGGTGACTTGCACCAAACATGCATCTTAAAGGGGTATTCCTATAACTCTTGTTCTGCAGCCTGCAGGCTCTGTGCTCTCTTCACTTCCTGGATTTCTTGGCACATTGGTGGGCAGGGTTTCACTTGATCTGCTATCTGCTATGTTTACAGTTGGCAATGAGGGATTGGTTGTAAATGCATTACCACAGTATGAAGCTAATGTAGCAGAGCTGAATTTGAGTCAGCTTGCATTACATACAGAGGTAAAGGACTCCTTGTCTCAGCCCTTATCAGCCAAATTCAATTACACCAGCTGATAAGTGGAAAAGCTGAAGATAGACAGCACAGTAGTCCCAGAGCTCTCACCTCTCCCCTCCCCTATCTGAGGAGCTCTGTTGCTAGTCAGACATACACAACTCACAGCTGCCAGCACTCAGCCCCAACCCCCCCCCCCCCCTGAGAGCAGGCAGCTATGTTACTTGGGAACTGAGCAGATAAGCCCAGTGGCCATAGAAACGCAGTGTCAACAATGAAGTGAATAAATTAAGATAGCGGCCAAACAAAGCAGTTTTGATAAAGCAATGTATTTAATAAATGTCTTAAATCCACACAAACTAGCAGTATAGATAGGATGCTTTTCATGGGACAACCACTTTAATATCATCCCTCTATGGGTCACCTGAATCAAACAGTGTTTTCCCCTTGTGATTCAGTGTCTATGTTGTTAGGATATCACCATTTTTTTTTCCAAAATTCAAATCCCCTATTTGGAGCATTGAGGGCATTACTATTGCTCCAAAAAGGTAAGTGGCAAAGCCCAAAATGCTGCAAAAAGCTAATTTGCATACAGATCCAAAAGGTGATATCTTGGAAACAGACACCGATTCACAAGAGGGGAAAACCGTTTGATACAGATGATTCTAACTTACCTATCTACAAGACTGGGTCGATATCTGGGTTCTAGTGACATACACCATTTGGAGACCCTGGTGGTCTGTGAACTGAAGCAATGATGAAGAAAATTTGATGCTGCAGGAGGTGGTGGCTAGCTAGGAAGGGATTCAAGGACTATCTTAAAAATATATTTGGCTGTAAGATTGAGATATGGAAGTAGTGGAAATATGTTTGATAGACCATAGCATAAGTATCTAAGTACCTGATAATGTACACAGTTACTTAACTACTGTACTAAGAAAAACTTGTATTTATTTGCTAAGGTCTAGAATCCGGATTTTGCACCATGCCTCGGCTCTCATCCTCTGAGGATCCATCCGAGGATGCCAATTCTCAGAAACCTGATGACGACTGGACCAGTTCTGGATTTCCAGATACAGAGGACTGCAGCATCTGCACTGTTCCCTTGGAGCCTTCTAGCAATCTGTATCACTCTGACTCCATGCAATCCCTGGTTATGGACTTTGGCCCATCACTTATGACCGAAATCCTGGAAGGTATTAGTTTCTCAGATACTCCAAAAAAACCTGAAAGTGCAAGTATCATCCACGAAGAAAGTATGTTGTCAACTAACAATACCCCGTCCGACTTTGATATGTCTTTAGACAAGAGCAGAGCTGAACCACATCAATTCCATTGTGATATTGAAGAGCCAAGGGGGCTTGTAAGTTGGGAACCAGCCACAATAGTTGAGGAAACAGAGATCGATACAGACAGTGGAATAACAGGATCGGAACAGGGAAGCAGAGGTATCACTGCAGATCTATGGGACTCTGGTGATAACTCGGAAATAGAAATGTAGACATATCTATAATATTGAAGAAGACAAGGCTTTGGGGATCTGTACATAAATATACAAAGATATATTTTTACTGATTAAAGTTAACCTTTTAGAAGCATACACTATTCTATTATATGAACTGGGTTGAACATATATCCTATGTAATCTGCAGCACAAAGCGGTCACTCCACTCTATATACCATTGAATGAGAACTCTTATACAGAGGGACAATACAGAATATACCTGCATCAAGACGTTCTTAAGATCTACTAATGTATACATAAATGAGATAAGATATTCAACACCAAAGAAGACGCAATTGTGTTATCTCTTTTAATATCCCATAATTCCTGGGTTAGTGGGACAATGCAATTTTTTTGTATCTACTTTTTACACTGTTTTATAGTAGGACACCTTCATCTTTATTGTGTGGTTTTATATACGGTATATATATATGCTACAGGATAACCCTCACAATCGCTACATAATAGTCTAACATGAGTAATATTTATGGACCCAATTAATTGTTAATTGGGGTATGGAAAATTCTCATTTAGCAGTAAAGGATCATTGGTAGGAGTACACAGGGCCTCGGAGCAGCTCCAGCTAACAAGCAGTCAATGGCTGTATGTCCTTCAGTATAATATGGTGCTAGTGGCAGCCCAATAAATTACAAGCTGAAGGACGGGTATATAGACACAAGTGAAGAGCATGGGGACTATTATGCGTATACTTGATTAGATACAAATTATGGATGTTCTCTGGAAAAAAACAATTTACATTACTGTAAATTGCCAATATTCATCCTGGTAGATGCTGAAGAATCAGTATTATTTTCCCTGTGGATTAAATATGACAAAAACAAGGTTGAGATATGAAATTTCTGAATTTAGATTTGCAAAATGTATGTTTACTTTATTGTGAATGGTTATGTTAAATTTGATGCTAGTTGATGCTGTTAGATACTGAACAACGTTTATACCATATGCACAATGTAGGAGATAAGAGTCTGATCATGGAGGGTCCAGCTACTGGGGTCCCCACTGATTAGAAGAGGTCCCCCAAGTCACTGTCGATGTTAATGGAGTAGTCAGCTCCATTCAGTTTCTTGGAACCACTGAAGATAGCTGGGCATTATACTTGGCTATCTTCAGCAGCACCATAAAGTGACTGAAAGTGATCGCCGCTCCATTTACAAAGAGGGTTCAGAAACATCTGTCCGAAGGATCACTGGTATTCCCACCAGTCACAAGAATAGGGGTCCCCAAGTTATTTGTGTTAATGGAATAGTGGTCACGCACCCATTCAACTTTTTGAGGATGCTGAACATAGTCGGGCATTGAAATTGGCTATGTAAATTGAGTGGCAGTGATCATACTCCCTTCACAGAGGACCCAGGGATACCTTTTCCTCAGGATAATTGCGTCCTAGTGGCGAGATCTTCAGCAATAAAATATTTATACGCTACCCTGTGTGTAATGGATAATTGTTGTTTGTAGGACGACTCCGTACAGTACGGTGCAATGAAAATGTTCTACTATCAGTTCCAGATAGTAGAACATTTTAAATGATAACATGATAAACCATTGTTTTACGTTCAGGTCTGTATTTAGTCACAAGTGATCATATTACTTGACAATGAGGAACCAAATGTCATGTTTCATTATGCCAGCATTCAGTGTTCCAACAGTGAAACTGTAAATGCCAGAAATCCTACATAGGTTAGTATTACAACTTGTTGAAGCCATAGATGCCCTCCATGCGAACCTAACCCAAGTGTATGGATTTCTGTAAAGGCCTATGACTGTGATTTGTTTGTAGTAAAAGTATCAGGGAGCACCTTAAGATGCTTCAAACCTATTCTTCATTCTGTATATTTAGTATCTATCAAGAAATTAAAATTCATGTTTTGATATTTCACAATGGCTTGTGGTTTACCTATAGTTTTGTTTAGAAGATAAAATTAGTTTTTATTCTTAAAGAAAATTCTATGCTTTGTGACATCTGGACAAATTGAATTGCGTTGTTGTATTTTTAGCTTTTTTTACATTTAGCTATAAATTATCTTTTTTTTTATCTATCTGGGAACCCCAAAATTTCCTGATTCATGGGGGGGGGGGGGAGTTGCTGTCACACAGTATGATACCCCAAGCACTCACCACACAGAATAGTGTCACCAAAGTTACTCCAGGTCTCACAGTATAATAATGTCACAGTATAATGTCCCCAGGTGCAACAATATAATACTGTCACAGTATAATGTCCCCAGGTCCCACAGTATAATACTGACACAGTATAATGTCCCCAGGTCCCACAGTATAATACTGTCACAGTATAATGCCCCCAGGTCCCACAGTATAATACTGACACAGTATAATGTCCCCAGGTCCCACAGTACAATACTGACACAGTATAATGTCCCCAGGTCCCACAGTATAATACTGACACAGAATAGTGTCCCCAAAGTTACTCCAGGTCTCACAGTATAATAATGTCACAGTATAATGTCCCCAGGTGCAACAATATAATACTGACACCGTATAATGTCCCCAGGTCCCACAGTATAATACTGTCACAGTATAATGTCCCCAGGTCCCACAGTATAATACTGTCACAGTATAATGTCCCCAGGTCCCACAGTATAAAACTGTCACAGTATAATGTCCCCAGGTCCCACAGTATAATACTGAGACAGTATAATGTCCCCAGGTCCCACAGTATAATACTGACACTCTATAATGTCCCCAGGTCCCACAGTATAATACTGACACAGTATAATGTCCCCAGGTCCCACAGTATAATACTGACACAGTATAATGTCCCCAGGTCCCACAGTATAATACTGACACAGTATAATGTCCCCAGGTCCCACAGTATAATACTGACACAGTATAATGTCCCCAGGTCCCACAGTATAATACTGACACAGTATAATGTCCCCAGGTCCCACAGTATAATACTGTCACAGTATAATGTCCCCAGGTCCCACAGTATAATACTGTCACAGTATAATGCCCCCAGGTCGCACAGTATAATACTGAAACAGTATAATGTCCCCAGGTCCCACAGTATAATACTGTCACACAGTATATTGTCCCCAGGTCCCACATAGTACGAGGCAGGGGAGTGCAATTTTCAGTGCTTCTCCACTTCCTCAATTGCTCTGGTGTCTATATCAGAGTGATGCCTACAAAAAGAAGGGCCAAGAAGTTTAAATCATCATTTCCTATTTCATCAACCATGAAACTGCCCACCTTGTGTATTTGCCACCCATACTTTTATCCAGACACAGAAGTCTATGGAGAGTGAAGGAGGCTGCTGCCAGCTAGTGAGTGATTTATCGCCTCAATCTGTACAGTATAAGGCTACATTCAGACAACTGAGGTGTTGAAACAGCTGTGAAAATCATCCATTTTTCACAGGCATCTTGCGCCATGTCTGTTTTTCACATCCTGCACCATGTCTGTTTTTACTGATCACCCATACATTTAAGTGTTGTGACAATTGGGGGCAGTTTAGCATCAAAGGTAGCGGTTTCCTGGACTTAACAGAGGTGTTTGTGGCGCTGGGTGCAAAATAAAAAGAAGATCAGGTAATGCAATCCAAAATAAGTGGCTTTATTCAGCTTACAACAGGAACAAAAATAACAAACAGTCCACACACAGGGCAATACCTCACTTCTTGAACCCTGACTAATCTGCTGAGGGCAGGATCCTTCACTGAGGTTTCTTCTCACCAGTCTGGCTCACACTGAGCTTAACCAAGTCCCTTTTGGATTCCAGTTCTCTTCGGACAGACCTCCTGTCTGTCTCCAACTGGTCCACAGTCTACCTGCTTCTGCAGGTCACCAGCAGCACTCTCTCTCTCTCTGGAGTTGGGCTCCTTCTGGAATCCAGTCTTCTTGGGACAGACCTCCTGCCTGTCTCCAACTACTACACGATCCATCTGCTCCTGCAGGTCACCAGCAATACTCTCCTTCTGTGTGCACTCCCTCTGGAGTTGAGCTCGTTTCTCAGGTATGGATGTGGTCAGGGTCCTTTTCAACACTGTTTTTGGTCTCTCTACAGCGCCCACTAGGTTCACACCCTCACAGTGTATAGACGTATATATGAAATAGTCAAAAGTAGGGCATGACCTATACTTTGATGGTCCGATCAACAATACATTTGAGACTATAGACGGGGCCATGAAAACAGCCAAAAGTAGGGCACAACAAATAATTTGACTGTCCGTGATGATACTTCTATGTTAGAAATAACTCAGGCTGCTATATGGAGAAAAAAAGCACTTTTTTTTAATAATAAATATTCTAAAGTTTATTGTAGTCACCTGTAATATTACTTTCTGAAAACATTTTTATTATTAGAGGTACCCTTTAAGATTACAGGCTCTGGAACTGAATTTCTACAACTCAGATCACAGTAACTTGCGGGAGGAAACACAACCTCATTGACTAGGTGCAATGCATCATTAGGTGCAATGTGTTAGGGCAACATTGCAATCTTACTGTACGATACACAACTACATGTCACTGTGTAACCCTAACCTTAATGCTGGATGTCCTGAATTTTAACAGTTTTAGCAACCCATAAAAAGAGATGTAAGCTTCAAAACTAGGTACACTAGTAACTGTCCATAAATATAGCTCATAAATACAACAAGGTAGATGAATGTTTGCCTATATAAACTGAACCCCATGCCTATAGCTCAAACATATTCAGAAATTTTACTGGTATTATGGACAGGTGTACATTGATCTATAGTGCCAGATATGAATTTGGACAATGTACCCATGCAATATAAGGTGATGCACAATATACAGAGCAGTGTGGAACATATTGAACATTATTCCTTATCCTTATTTCAGTGAGAAAGTGGTAAAGAAAAAAACAATGGCATTATATATTGATCAATATGAACATTGCATCATGCTATGTAACAGGATCAGCTTGCATTTTAACCAAGAATAAATGTTATTATAATAAAACATTGTAGGTTTGCTGGTTATAATTCCCAGGATGATTGGCCCTGTTTCTCTCTTGCTATCTCTCACTATAATATCATGACTTGCTAGCAAAACTTTTGACAGATTGTAATTCACAGCTCAGCCACTGATTGGCGACATAGACATATAAGGGATAGACATTTTGTGACAGGGTGGTTTTTTTTGAAAAGCTGGTCATCTCATGCCACACATAATGAGATATACTGAGCCAAAAGCAGGAGTGGACACGGACAGCTGAGGGCCCCTATGCAAGAGTAGTTATGGGCTCCAATATTCCAGCACAGAGTAGCCCTTTTATGTCTCTAGCAATCCACCAGTAATGTTTAGCCATGGAGTTCAATAGCCTAGGCATTTACCTCCATCTAATAGACAGTAGAAAGCAATTGAAGAGCTCAACGGAAAAATGGCCTAAGTCCAAAAATCAATATTGTGAGAAAAACGAAATTTAAAGTTTTAGCCTAAAGCAAACGGGCATTATTGTGGAATATATCTATCCAATGTAATCAGCTAATGAACACCGTTAATCCTAATCATAAATTGTATTATTTATTAAAAAAATTGCAGCTTCATGTATAAATATTATTTATTTAATATTATTAATTAATTACTACTATTATTAAACGATGAAGAATAATAATTACCTGCCTCCCTTTTCGGCGCTAAATATGTGCAAAAGTCGATTTAGAGCCTTTTAAACAATAAGACAAAGTTTTTACACTAATATAAACAACAGACCGGAAGTCACGATTTCAATGAAAAAATGACCAACGAGAGTGAAGTAAGTAAGTTTGTATTGGACTTAGGCCATTATTCCATTGAATGTAAATTCTTCTGCATTGAAATATATGGACTTAGGTCATTAATCCTAGGTACCTTGTAAACCCAATGCATAGAACGAGGTACAAAGAAGCTTTCTAGGTAATAATTTGAAATATGACAAAATGTGGACTTAGGCAATTTTTCCGTTGAGCTCTTCAATTGTTCAGGTTCTAGGGCCCCCTGAGCTACTGGGTCCCTACACCAATGGTACTTACACTCCTGACAAAGGGGGAAGGCAAGGAAGGATATATCTGCTTATATAGCAGTATTGCACAGTAGACATTCAAATAAATGGCCGAGCATGTAGTATATGGACAGCTGGGTTTGACATAGCAATATCTGCTCTTTGTTAGCACCTGCCAACTCGGACTAATAAATAAGGGTCCCAAGTTGCTGACCATTTAATCTACAAGCAGACTTCTACAGGAAAGAATCTAGTACTCTTATAATAGTAACATAATAGCCCAAGATCTTTGCAATGTACGCCATTTATTAGTGTTGAGCGAATAGTATTTGTCATATACCTCGCCGGCATAGGAATGCGTGTAATCGGCCGAACACCAAGGGGTTAAACACTTTGAAGATTCAATGTGTTTAACCCCTTGGTGCCGGCGAGGTATTTCACAAATACTATTCGCCCCACACTACCATTTATGTTTCTGGAATACAACAAATTTTCTCCACAATGGGTTAATGCCACCATGTTTGGTTTCTAGAGCCTGGAAAATTTGACTGTATTTTACAAACTACCATCTTTTCCAATTTTAGAAAGGAGAATAAGAAGGGATTTAAGTGGTATGGAGATAAACATTTTCAACTCATGACAATGAACATCTTGGATAAACATTTCATTTTGTTTCGGAGCCAGCTTTCACATCTCCTGTAGAGAGGCTATGATGAATGTGAAGGCAGTGCTGTTTAATGTGAATATCTGGAGTAAGATGAGATATTTATGCACTCACGTGCTGTTTTCTCACATACTTGTTTAAGTATGTCAATGACATTTTGCATTCTGGGCGGGTTAACATTTAGACTTTATCAAGTTCCGCAATTTTTTGGCACAGTCTACCTAACATTCCATGTACACAGTGAGGATATTATGTCTTTTGTCCTAGAAGGACATGAGACATTTACACTTTGATATTTATTAAAAACCAAGAGATAAAGAAATTTGCTAGCACAGACTGTATTTTATTCTCACAGAAAGCAAATTCTTTGCTCCAACTTCAGATGAGTAAAATATAGATCATAAAAAAAGAAAATTGGCAAGGGAATCACACAGCAAACACTGAACTTTTCAAAGCTTATTTATGGATATTAGTTCAACATTTCTCATATGTAACACTCTATAAAAGACTTAAAGAGGTATTCCCATCTAACAGAGGGCTAGCTAGGGGCAAACACATCAAAATGTGACCCAAGCCTCTCAACCAGATTTACCAATGTTACCAGCAGGGGCATAACTACCGCCATAGCAGCGGAGGAAGCTGCCACAGGGCCCGGGACATTAGGGGCCTGGTGACAGCCGCTACCGCTGCTATCATTATACTCGGGGGTCTTTGCAGACCCCCGAGTATAATGATCGGCGTACCGGGAGAGGTAAGGGAACGTAACAAACACTGTTACTTACCTCTCCACAATCCTGCCAGGCCTCCTTCCTTCTTGTCTGACGTCTCTGATGTCACATGAACCCGGCCTGCTTCCCGGGTCATGTGACGTCCGACGTCATAGAACAGCGTAGAAGACAGCGTAGGAGCCGGGGACAGGTAAGAAACAGTAATTTTTTTATGTTTTTATTCCCCCGGGTCTCCGATTATTATACTCTGGGGTCTGAAAAGACCCCATAGTATAATAATTGTTTATGGGTATCCTATAATACTGTGTGCAGGGGCCACTATGGGGTATAATACTGTGTGCAGGGGCCACTAAGGGACATAATACTGAAATGCCCCTTTAATAATGACTACTGAGTGCCCCCTTGATGTAATAATGCCACTTGAATACCGATTTAAAGTTATAATGCCCAATTGGCAATTGTGCCCCACACACAAAATAAAATGGCACTATTGTACCACCTACCCAGAAAAAGCTATACTCACCTAACCCCAATAACTAAAGAGCACAACCTCTTCTGTAATGTACGTATGGTTCTCTTCTCTAACATGCAGGCACGATGCCAACACAGTTGACATTGGCACTCACTGGATCTCTGATGCCAACAATGGCAGTGAGCTGGACCCCACTATGTAAGCGAGCTTGAGGGGGAGTCCAACATCTGGAACCCTCACCCATTATGAGACTGAAAGGGACACAGCACTAGTTTACGTCCCAGCCAACAGACCATACAGGGAAAACAATGGTGGTAACACAGAAAGGGCCCCTTCATTCTTAGTATTGGTGGGAGCCCCAAAGATCCTAACAAAATGATAGCATATTCTAATAATATGTGATCGCCTTACAAGATGGGAACACCTCTCTGATTCTCTAGTTAAAGGGCTTGGCCTACAAAATGCTTTTATCATCTTTCATAGACTGTTTTTTAGAAATCCAACCCCTAAAACTATTAGAACAGGGATCCCAAGCTAGAGGAGCATGAATGGTGTTGTGGTGACACATGCACAGCACCACTCCTTTCAATGACTATGGGATTGGTGAGGACACGATCATTTTTCGTGAGCCGGTCCTGTTACATTCTAACAGTCTGTTATTCTATTTCTTGTTCTTCCTTTTTATAATGACTAGAAGCCATTAGTAGAGGAGTTTGTATAGCTATGAATACAGATATGTTTCCACTAGGTTGGTATCATCATATATTGCTCATTTCCAATCCATTATAGTGATATCTGCTCAGTGTGAATGCAGAGAAAGAGCAATAATAACTGAAAACAACTACTGTTTACTATTGATCTTGATCGCCATGAAAATCATCGGTATTGGCGGCACAACCTGTATGACTTCTAATAGTATCTATATTAGTTAGTGCTGCCTAGTATATGGCTCAAATGAGAGCCACTGCTAGGTAACAATAATGCCCCCTACTGGGGTCTTAAGAAATGAATGACTGACAGACATGGGGGCAGCAGGGTACAGTCACCTAATATTTGCTGACCATGTGACATCACTGCATGGGTTTTATCATGGGGGGTATAGTGCTCTTGAGAAATGGCACAGCAAACAAAACTGAACACTGTTCTGTACCTAATGCCATGTCTGTCGTGTTATTTACCTCTCTTTATGTAAAGTGTTTTTTAACATCTAAAGGCAAAATAGAAGAAAGAGCAATTCTCCACGGAGCAGTATGTCAGAGGTCAGAGGAGAGCAATGTGTTGTCAAAGTATTGCAAATTATTTTCTTATATTCTATGCTTAAAATGCTTAGGATTAAGAAGGCATGTCCAAAGTACGGCATGTGGACTAAATGCGACCTGCGTTCAAATTTGCCCCCTGCATGGTACAGCTGTATGTGCCCACTTCTAAAGTCTGTACTGGAAGCAGTTGGCTCCGTGCCCTCTATTGTGGCTGGGCGTAAGAACTGCAACTGAGCTCCCACTGAAGTCAAGGCCTTGTACAGCTGATCAGTATGGAGGCCCCCCTGTAAACACAACCCACAACCGATCAGATATTTATGGCATGTCCTAAGCATTGGTCATAAAAAACAATAAGTTTTGAGCACCCCCTTTAACTCAGCCTTATCACTCAGACTAATAGCTTCTCATTACTGTGGCCTTTCTTTTCATTAAGGATCTGCTCATGCGTATGTTGCTATTTCTATGTATCTCGCCTGTCTATGGAGCACAAACCTGAAAAGAATGGAGTGCTGCATATGTCATACCAGCACCTGAGTAAATCCACTGAATTAAAATGGGGTTCATTGGGTTCCATTATGGTGCCTGACAATATAAATGCATGGGAGGAATATGCAAATCTGTCTCCCAAGATGTAAACAGGGATACAGTGCCTCTGTTATGCTGCCCTCTATGGGACGCACCCTGAACATCATGCCCGACTTTCCCAGAAGTCTTTACTGCATAATGCTGGGTTATAACCAAATCAATTTCTCAGCTACAGACGGCACCGTTTCTGTCTGGTTGGACTTCATCAGCGCAGCCTAGAGAGAATTGATTTGGAATTGATTTCAGGGTGCCATCCGTAGCTGAGAAATTGATTTGGTTATAACCCCGCATTATGCAGTAAAGACTTCTGGGAAAGTCAGGCATGATGTTCAGGGTGCTTCCTATAGAGGGCGGCATAACAGAGGCACTGTCTCCCTGTTTACATCTTGGGAGACCGATTTGCATATTCTTCCCATGTTCCCTTGCAGTGGAGCAACTATGGCTGTATAAGTCTCCACACACCTGAAAAGGTGGTCTCTCCCTAAGGATGGACGTTATCCCCATAATATAAATGCAATCAGGACTGTATCTTTTTAGTAGAACTTGCAACAGAGCTTGATGAAGTGCAGAATTTATCATAGGCCCCCCACCGCACCTACCCTGTGCCGCTTAGAATACTAGTGATGTCTAATGGGCCCCTCAACCACCTGAGTCTATGTGTGTCTCCTGTCTCTGAAACCCTACACAAATAAAAAAGAAAAATCCCATAAAAACCAGTATGCGAAAATCCACGTCCTTCTTTGCTCTTTTCAGCTGTTGCATTGTCTTCACATTTTGCCAGAAATCTGAGGGTAACATTATTTTTACAGCGTGTTGCTGGAAGACGCTTGACGTTAATTGCTGGGTGAGAGCGGCAACAAACCAATCGCCGTCTAGGCCGCTCTGCTTGGATTAGCAGAATGGAGCAGGTCACGTGACAGGCAGAACGCTGGCCATTTTTCTTCCTCACACTCCTGCGTCATATACTCAGTGGCACACAAATATATCTTAAGCTCCTTTTGCCTTTGCTTTTTCAGTGAAAGGAGGTATGCAGACATAAACACAGCTGACTGTACAAAGCCGCAAATAGCAGGAATAAATCTCCCAACATTTCACAAGATGATAAAAGCTGTAGAGAATTTAAGAGGCTTTTACCAGCACGTGAACCTAAGGAATGATCACATATAAATACAGAGCTGAAGGTGAGGTAATGCCAAAGAGTTCTAAGAAAGTAACAAGTAAAGATAGGGTTCAGAAAAATCCAGGAGATGTAAGTAGATGAGGTTAACCCAAAACCTTTAAGGGCCCATTCACATTGAGAAAAATTACATTTAACTCCAATTCCGGCTCCCCCAGATGAATGGAGCTGAGTGTCTCGCCCTTTGTGTTGTACAGCAAAATCGAGCAGTACAATTTTTTTGGCATCCTGCTCCGATGGCGGCCTCCCCTTAAATACAATGAAGGCAGATTCCTGAAGATTGATTTGTCAGCTAGGAAAATTTGCACCATGTGAACAACCTTTTACCCATACTGAGAGTGATAAGTGACTGATTTAGCGCTGCATCTCCGCAAGGTGGCATCTCAGCCTGGAAACTGCCGTATGCCTCCATTCAAGTGAATTGGACAGGCTGGATGGCCGGGAACACCACTGTGATGGCCAAAATTAGAAGGAAATGCAGTGCAGATGTTTTGCTTAAAAATGTAAATTTAGCCTAAAGACTTGCAAGGCAGCATTCACACGAGGGTCCTGGTGACCGAGGAGTCTTGAAACATAATGAAACAGTGGTATTATTTATGGCACATGATGGGTTGTAAGTCCTGTGGGGAAGTTAGCTTGGTAAAAGCATTGGTACGGACCAAAACAGTCAAGACAGGGACACAAAATGTGCAGCAAACTGGTTTATTTAGAAAAAAACAGGAAAATAAATAAACCTTGACTTCAGGCACAAAATGAGCAAAACAAAATACAGTCTTAACTTCTGGCAAAAACAAAATAAAAAACCTGCTCGTCTGAGACACTAACTAAACAGAACAAATAACCTAACTATATGTGGGGCTTACTTCCAGCCACACGGACAAAACAAGAGCAATATTGTCTCATTGGACTCAGGGTTACAGGGCAGAACCATACACCTCCTTTCTCCTCATGGAACTGCCATGAACTGCAGGCTCAGCAGCCTTTTATGGGTCACTAATGAGCTCAGGATATTATGAGTTAGCCATTAAAAAGGTATCAACTACTGAAGATCAACAAGTTTTCTTGTTTTTTTATATTTCTAACCCACTGGCTAACACGGTACAACAACGAACATTTTCCTGTCACCTTCTCACAATCCTTTTACAGATTGTACATTGGCACTTATGACCTTAAAGTTCCTCCTCTGATCCTACCATCTGTACAGGCTGAAATATATGGACACAACACATACACAGAGATTACCTTATGCAGTGGCGTAACTAGGAATGGCGGGGCCCCGTGGCGAACTTTTGACACGCCCCCCCCCCCCCCCGACCGACGCCGAAGACTTCGACCGACCCCCTCCTATGCATTCCTGCGCGTTCTATTATCCCCCATAGTGGCCCCTGCACACAGTATTATCCCCCATAGTGGCTCCTGCACACAGTATTATGTCCCATAGTGGCCCCTGCACACAGTATTATGTCCCACTGTGGACACCCATAAACAATTATTATACTCTGGGGTCTTTTCAGACCTCAGAGTATAATAATCAAAGTATAAAAAAACTACTGTTTCTTACCTGTCCCCGGCTCCTACGCTGTCGGCCTCCGCTGCCGTCCTTCTGCAATGACGTCGGACGTCACATGACCCGGGACGCAGGCCGGGTTCATGTGACGTCAGAGATGTCAGTCAACTAGGAAGGAGGCCTGGCCAGGATCATGGAGAGGTAATTAACAGTGTTTTTTATGTTTCTTACCTCTCCCGGGCCGCCAATCATTATACTCGGGGGTCCGAAAAGAACCCCGAGTATAATGATAGTAACGGTAGCGGCTGTCACCGGGGCCGTAATGTCCCGGGCCCTGTGGCAACTGCCTCTGCTGCTATGGCGGTAGTTACGCCACTGGCCTTATGCATCATGACCTCACATTGGCATTCTTATTTTCACCAAATTTTCAGGATAAAATAGATACATTGTGTCTCAGAACAAGATTATGTGAAATTACAGCTTGGAGATCCTGTCACATCTATAGTAGTGAAATGGAGTAGTATTCTGTCTTTGCAGAACTATATTCCATGCCTGCCAGGCTGTGTAACTCCTGTTAGCAGATACAGCCTTTTGTTAACCAGTGAAGACCTGCTGTCCATTGACAGAACACAGGCTGCTACAAACAGCAACCTCCATTATTCTGGCAGCTCTGCATGTCATAATGGGAGACTGTGAGGTGAAGAACATCAGTGAATGATGGGAGAGGGAACTAGAACTACATATAGATATAGACATAAATAGATAGAAGTAACGATTCTGCAAGGAGGGAAAGCCACAAAATAAGAAATGTAGTGCTGTACGGATATTTTAACACTAAGGTTTTGGCAGTTTTTCATCTCAAATCCTGCTGCCATAAAATTCCTCCCAAATCTCCCATTCATTTCAGGTGGAGTCAGTAGCAGATTTTTTCCTCTAGTGTCATGACCTTTCTAAAGGCGGGTTCCACCTCGCAAACCCCATCAAAATGATTGGGAGGCAGAAAAAACAAGCTACTGGTTTGTTGCTGCAAAAAAAAAGAATGTCTCTCATTCATTTTACAGGACTGGAGGAAAAATCAACGTCATGACTCAGACTCAGTCATGCAGCCCAATAGAGGATGCTCCCTTTAACATCATGCCCGACCTTCCCAGAGGCCTTTGTTTGCAATGATGTGGGATTTTACCAGGTACAGTCTCTCAGCCAAGGAGAGCAGTTTCAATGTTATTGCATCTCATCAGCCTGGCGCAAAGAAGACTAACCTGGCAGAGGTGAGAGGCTTCTAGACAGGGTTAGGGGGATAACGTCTCTGCATAGGGAGAGACCACCATTTAGGTGTGTGGACTCTTATTAAGCCATTAGCGCTCCACTGTGCAAGGGAACATGGGAAGAATATGCAAATCTGTCTTCCATGATGTAATTAGGAAGTCAGTCTGTGAGGTCAGTCTTCTCTGTGCCAGGCTGACGAGATGTAATAACATCGAAACAGCTGTCCTTGGCTGTGAGACTGTACCTGGTAAAATCCCAACATCATTGCAAACAAAGGCCTTTGGGAAGGTCAGGCATGATGTTAAAAGGAGCGCCCTCTATTGGGCTGCATGACTGAGGCTCTGTCTTCCTAATTACATCATGGAAGACAGACTTGCACATCCTCAGGAAGCGCCCTCTATTGGACTGCATGACTGAGGCACTGACTTCCTAATTACATCATGGAAGACAGATTTGCATATTCTTCCCATGTTTAAAGTGGGGCAAGGAACATCACTAAAAGGCATAGATAGATAGATAGATAGATAGATAGATAGATAGATAGATAGATAGATAGTGCTTAACATCTCAGTCTTTAACTCAGTTTCAACCCAAATATAAAGTGGTGAACCAAGAGTTAACCACTTCCTTCTTGACTCAGGATGAGAGATGAGGGGGAGAGACATACCAGAAGTCTGAAGTCACAGCTCAGCTTGGGCATTGCCCTCTGTACTGTGTGATTGTGACACAAAAGTCAGCAGAACAAACACAGGCTGAAATTCCCAGACAATGCCCTCTGTGTTGTGATAAGCTGTGTGTCATGTACACAGTGCATATAGTATACAAACTCCCATATAATGAGAGGGCAGAGTATAGCAGTGCTGCATTATCAGGGGCACACGTATATTATCTAGAGCGTATGTTAAGCTGTACTTAGATGGGAGATTATTTTGTTGTCATACAGTATCTACATTGTTGAGATGCTATTTGTACAAAAGATAGATGGAAAAATCCATCTTAGGCTGAAGCCACACGTTGCGGAATCGTAGTTTTGTTTTTTGTTGCAGATTTTTCTGTGTTTTGGGTTTTTTTTTAACCATAGCCAAGAATGGCTACAAAAGGAACAGGAAATATCTAGGATGTAGCTATATTTCTATCCTCAGCTTTGGTTTTTTTAAAAATGCGGCAGAATCTACAACAAACAATCTGTATTTCTGCTACATGGGGCCAGAGCCTAAAGGTATTCTATCACAAATACATCAACCCAGATAGATGTACTTGGTAGGGGCTATCCACTACTGAGAATATTCATAGGTAACGGTTGTGTTGCGGCCATGCATTACAGATACAAAAACCAGTGTTTTCTGTTTAGCCCCTGGTCCTCATGGAGCTAACTGCCACCATTAAAAACAATCCTTCTCCTTCCCCGGTGCAGTCCTTTACTAGACCTGTGAATGTACACAACTAATGTAGGGACTGGATCAAGGCTGTAGTGTCAAGGTCTGTGAACAGCAAGAGTTCTGCTTCAAATGGTAAATTGCTCTGTCCCTTTAAGACTACCTGCTCACACTTTACTTTCAATTACATGTAAGTATTTTACAATATCCTGACAAATGCATTAAAGGGAGTCTGTCAGCAATAAATTGGTTATAAACCTAATCCCAGTACCTTGTAGCAGTGATTTTGCAGTTTCCAAATATACCTGGAGTCCCGCTATATCAGCCCCAGGTTTCTGACATACGTGTGGTCCAGGGCGGGTCTTGAGTAGGCTTCAGCCCAGTTGTGGGTCATAGGTTGAATACTGGCCCATAAAAGGCTGCAGATCCTGCACTTCAGGGCAGATCCACGGAGTGAGAGGAGGTGCCTGGGTCTGTCCTGTTACTCTGAGTCCTGTGAGACTATATCGTGCATATTGGTTTGTTCGTGTGGCTGTTAGTAAGCTTTGTTATTATTATTTTTGTTTGTTTGTTTAGTTAGTTGCTCAGATGAGCAGGATTTTGTTTCTTATTGTTTTGCCTGAAGTTAAGACTGTATTTTATTTTACTCATTTTGTGCCTCAAGTCAAGGTTTATTTGTTTTCCTTTTTTTTTTTTCTAAGTAAACCTGTTTCCTGCATATTTTGTGTCTTGGTCTTTGACTGGTGGGTCTGCACAGTTGCTGCTACCGAGTTACTTATGTGCATAATATGAAAAAAAATAAATAAAATTAAATATAATAAAAAACTAACAAAAAATAAAGTAAAAAAAAAAAAGTTTCTGCTACCACACCCATGTCACAGGTTCTAACCCTGCCCAGCCTAATAATAATTGTCACCAACCTAAAAATTACTGTAGCAGAGGGGAAAAGCTTTTTTTTGTAGTAGTAGTACTTTGAAAAATGTGAAAATCTGACACGTTTCTCCTCCTTTTTTGTTTACATTTTCTCAGATATTAAAATAAAGAAAAAACATGCGAGAAAAAGACACAAAAATTATTTGCATAACACGAAGGAAAAAAATGTTATAACAACATGTATAAGAAAACCCAAAAATGTCTCCAATCCTAAACCAGACAAAATGGGCCAGTACACCAGACATGTCACTGTTACAGCCAATCACTGATCACCAAGGTGTCCTCTTTGTTGGTGATGGTCTCCATTGCTCAAGAATGCATTTGTTTTTGATGGGGGGAAGCAAATAAGCCGCTACTAGGCATCTATGACAGCATGCTATCTCTCTTGAGAACAAAAGGATCAGGCATGTTGAAATCCAACATGCCTGATCCTTCTATACCGCGACATCTGCTTTTAGGGGAGAGTCAGCACACCCCCATACACATTACCTCTGTGCATGGTCATCTTTACGAGCAAGGACAGGCTAGTGTTTGTGATTTACTAGCCATTCCAGGAGGACTGGTATCTGCTTTAGAGAAGCTATTTATGCAGTGTATTGATCTTTCCATAGAGGAAATCCAGGCTTAAATCACCTTTCTCTGCAGCGACAAGATACTTAAAATTAAATAAGTCTGGCAGCTAAATGTGTTCAGGGAGCCGATTGTGTATGTGATCTCCAGCATCCACGGAGAGGACAGTGGCACAGCGGCACTCATACCATGGTCAAAGGATTTTATTGAAAATGACTAGAAAATACCAGTATAATGTCAGGCAGCACCCCGCACCCCATCACCACTTCAGCATATATTACAACTGTGGTAAGAGTGTTTATACTGTCAGTCTTCGCCTCCGCCACATATATCCTTGAACTGTTGCTAAGAGCTAGTGATGGGCCGGATAATGCTGTTATGTCGCCCATATTAAGTTATAATTGTGTCCATTGTATATGCTGTTATATTGGCAGTTTTGCTCAGTGCTATGTATGTTATGTTAGCCTAACAACCAAATGAAAGCCCCTATTGCCATTAGCGACAATGGGTGATATGGGATTACTGGATCATGGCTTCTATTCCGGCCTATCTATTTATTACATGGTCTGTTTTATTTTCCATGTAGCGGTACAGGGTAACTGCGCTCAAATTGCACACAAGGACAAAAAGATACTTGCCAGAGGTAGAAGGGGACATCCCAATTGTCTTTGCCCTCTCAGCACATCATCAAGACCCCCACAGACCACACAAGTGATGCCCTGGACTCTGGGCTCACTATAGAGCTCATATGTAGCCCTGAGACTTTATGAACTGGTTGGTGTAAGATCAAGTGCTGACTACACAAGACTCCTTGAAACTGGTGTGAGATCAAATCCTGACTACTTAAGATGTCTGAGTGAACCATGGCCATAAGACAGACTGACCTGTGTAGTGACCAGCTGGCCGGCCACTTGCAGATGCTTAGGAATGGCAATACCCATTATAATCAATGTTTTGGGTCAAGAACCCCACTGTACTCCAATAAGAGGGGTGCGACCATAAGAAGGATGTGGATTACCTCAGGTGGTTTTCTCGCCAATTTGAGCTGCCATTGCAATGTTCCTCTTCATATCTTCATGTGAAATTGAGATATATGGACAATATTACAGCCCCATACAGCTCGGTATTCATATAGAGCTATAATAGGGTGAGCCATGAGGCCTAAATGTTAGTGAAGAAGGAGTCAAATAGACATTTAGTGGTATAACTTGAGGGGGTACAGAGGGAGCAATAAGGGGCCCATAAGCCTTGACATAACCTACAGGGTACGCATTGGTCTCCCTAAGTCAGTAGGTTCTTTCTGAATCCCTTTGTCTGTCCATCATACATTTATCACCCCTGCCTTCAAGTGAGGTGGAGTGAGAAGATTTATGACACTTAGCCTTCCACTGTCAAAAAGGAGAAAATTAACCTTTTCATGCCTAAAGGAGCAACTGATCAGAATATAGTCAAGGACAGAGTCCAGGGTTGGGGCACAAAAGGGGAGAACATTGCCTTGGTGGGCTCAAGTTGGACTTTGGCACCAGAGTCCTTGAGCCTTTAGTTGTGTACATAGCCCCTTAATGGCAATAGGACTAGCCAAACTCGTGAACATTATTGGGCCATCGCCTTTAAAAAACAATTTGCGCAAAACCCACTGGTGACCAAGTGTCCCGAAGATATGTCACTATGTGCAGATAACATATTGTCACCAATTACAAAATGAAATCTGATATATACAGAATATTGGAAAATTGTATATATTTCCATTACGCAGTGAATAACCTTTATTTGTTGAAATTGTCATACTCTTTTAACACTTTAGAATAAGTCTACAAGTATCCAGAGATCCACGCCAAACTCTGTAGTTCCGATTTAGTGGTGTTAAAAGTGGTGTTATTGTATGTGAAAAAAGTGATATTATTAATATGATTTTTATGTGATTTGCAATCTTCATTCATAATGAAGTGTGATATAAAGATGTAAAAAGCATACGGCTGTTCTGCTAGCAATGCTGAAGAGCTACTGCCATCTGGTGGCCATTCTGTTACTGCACATAGTTTTTCTTGAAGATTATATTAAGTCATGGCTCTAATGCCAAAAGGCAGGATTCATGAAGTTATTGTACTATTAAGCTTTGCGTTTAGCGGAAATACAGTTAAATGCATCTTATAATGTTCAGAAAGAGAGGGAATATAGAAGTGACTAGTTAGCAAAACTGAATAGTGAAAGAAATTTTGCAACATTTTTCCTCTCCAGATGAACAATCAGAACACTCTTCATGGCACACAGTGTATTTGGGTACTCTTTGTATGTGGAACTGTGTATGGGGACACTCTATGACTGGGACATTGTGTGTATATAGGTACAGTTTAAGAGAACACTTTATGGTTGGGGATTGTATATAGGGATGCAGTGTGTCAAAATTCGTGAAAATAAAACCTAGCTTAACTTGGGTGCCATGTCATATCTAGAAATATCCATAATTTTGTTATATATGTAGCTCTAGTAAAAAAAAAAAAAAAAAAAAAAAAAAAAAGCAAACAAAAAAAACCCATATGACCCACTTTTTGTATCCAATAACACAATATATGATATTTTTTTGATTCCCCCCCCCAACATGTTCTATGACCCCAAATGTCTTAGCTTGTCACCTTAGAGTGTCATATGTTCTCCATCTTTGGTATAGAGGCACTCTACAGCTGGGTCATTATGTATGGGGGCGCTCTCAGGATAGAGCACTGCGTATGGGGCCAATCTCTGTATGGGGACACACTCTCTGGTTGGGACGTTGTGCATGGGGGCCCCGACTGGTCGTGTGCCGCGGAACTCTATGGCTGTGGTACAGTGTATGGGGGCACTCTCTGGCTTGAGCACTGTCTATGGGAGCACTTTCTGTATGAAGCATTGTGTTTAGGTCTGGCTGGGACATTGTGTATGGGAAATTCTATGTTTAAGACAGTAACAGGACATTCTCTAGCTGGGGTACTAGGTTGGGCACTATGTAAGGGGGATACTCCATGGCTGAAACACTGTGTAGAGTGTTCAGGAGTGGATTAAGCAGAGAGTAGAAGTATAACTACTTTTTATATATTTCCCATTTCTTTTGTAGCCGTTCTTGGCTTAAAAAAACCCCACAGCAAAATCTGCAACAAAAAAAAGAGGTGTTTCCGCAACGTGGGGCCTTAGGCTACAGTTGCTCTCTGATCAGTCTGGGCGGAGCATGGTCTACACAGCTGTAGTGAAAGAGCTAGCCCTTGAAGTCTTTGGGTATGTAGCCAAAAGGACCCCTTACATAAGCTGGGGAAAGCCATCCTGGAATTGAATAGGTGCCAGTTCTGTAAAAAGTCACCTGTAACCCAGGTAGCAACATCTTGAATGGAGGTGGTGCACGAGGAGTTAAACATCGCTATAATAAGACTCGGAATCAATTTCTTAGATTTAAATGAACTTCATTTGCTATTGATGAACGAATGTGACACGGCAGCCAGTTGTTAGTACAGACCCATCACAATGATCCGCTCCAGGCCTGACTCCACTCTGCTTCATCTGACAGTGGTCTAGATTTGTCTGTGATAATTGAAGCTAGTTCAGAACCGATGATAATATGGATTTTGACAGCATCCAGAGTCTATTACCGCTACCATCTCAGCATTACAAAGTGTTTGAGGCAAATAACTTCTGCTTTATCTGGAGGGGAGAGGAGATTTTGTAGCAGATGTTCGCCTTGCACAATCTAGACAGCAATGTGACAGATCTGAGCCTGGACTTCAAAGACCAACTGGGGATGGAACCATCTCAGTAAATATTACCGCTCTCTATATATATTTAGCATTAACATACATCCTCAATGGAAAGTGATGATATTACATCTTTGCAGACGTCTTGGATATCATATTTAGCAGTACAACATTTTTTTATTTTTTTGTATGATATGAATATTGATATTTAGAGGAGTAAAGTCTAAATACTTTTACATGGTTTTATATACCCTAGGTAAATGGGTGATGGCATCTATACGCCTTACTTATGTACACAGAAATCTATGTTAAGACAATGAGAGCTATGTACATACGCTGCTCAGCAAACATTATAAGAAAATAGCTGTAGTTAGCGATCTTTAGGCTGACAGCAGAAGGGTGTGTGCAATGATGAAGAAAAAGAAGAAGAAGAAGAAGAGCACCTAGCATGTGACTTTTATAATATTTACAATTATGAGCCATTCCTATGTAGCAGAGAGGTATTGGTCCTTATACACACCAGGTCCTATGTGACATTGTTACCTCTGCACCCATTCCAATATTCTGCAATAAAAAGCTTAGTTGTAAGTATGTGGATCACCTTAGACAATCGTAAAAGAGCAAACAAATAAGACCTCAAAGATCATCATCATCATCATAAGATTTTAGCTACAGACACCTTATTAGGATACGTCCACATATAGCAAAATAAGATGTACAAGAAAATGTTCGGTCTCCGGATCAGTAAAAAGTGCACGGATGACCGACGGATACAATCCATGGTTTTCTCTGACCCATAATATCAAGCATATTGATAGAATATAGAATAGAATATTGACCGGCTCAATAATTTTTGACTCTTATATTCAGCCCAGACGCACAGCTGCAAAAACCTTGGTTGTCTGACTGGGCCCATTGAAATACATGTGTCTGTACTTTGATCCACAATTGCAGATCAAAAGTATGTTCGTGTACATGAGACCTTAGGCTAAGGCCCCATGTTGCGAACAACATCTAAAAAACATAACAGAAAAAATGTAGTAGGAACGTATCATCTACAGTGTTTTTTTTCACTGCAGTTTTTCTTCCCTTATTACAGTTGTAGGGAAAATGCAAGTGTTTCTGCAGGTAAAATTGACCAAAAATGCAGCTTTTCTGCAGCATTTTTTCCCCTCAACGTGTGGAAGAGATTAGCCAGCATCTCATTCACCTTGCTGGTACAGTAAGATGCAGCATTTTTTATGGTTTTTTTTGCTGCATTTTTCTCTCCAGTTTTTCTTCTCTTATTAAACCTATAGGGAAAGTGCAAGCGTTTCTGCAGTTAAGGCTAAGGCCCCACATAGCAAGCGGCAGCAACAAAGCGCTGCAGGAAAAACCATGGCGGCTATACATACGGTTTTTCCCGCAGTGCTTTTCATAGAGACCACCGGCATTTCCATAGGTATGATTGACATAATGCAGTTTCCAAATCCACAATGGATATTTCTAGATTTCTAGATTTGCTAGAATCCCATCCACCTTGCCGTGACTGTAAAATGCCGCGTTTTTCACGCCACAGGGGCCCTAGCCTACAATTGACATGCTGCGGGGGGTTCTTTTCCACAATGTGTGGGTGGGATAACCACGAATCTCATTCAATTTGCAGTATTGTAATACACATCTTTTTTTATGCTGTATTTCTGCAGCATGGCTTAGGCAGCGCCGCACCTCCCATGAGGCGACCTGAAGCGACCGCTTCAGGTGGCGCTATGTCAGGGCCCCAGGGAGGGCGGCATGTTTGATTACATAAGCCAGTCCAGGACAAGCTGTCCTGGACTGGCTTAGCACCGAGCGCTGGATTGGGGAGGCCACTGAAGCAGTGCTGCTCCAGCAGCCTCCCCTCACGCTCAGGCAGAGAGCAGGTCTCTCCATGCCTGCTCTCTGCCTGCGAACGCCGCTAAGCCACGCCCCTTTGATTCGCTCCGCCCCCCTCACGCTCTGCCACGCCCCCTCTTCCCAGGGGGAAGGGGGGACGGCTTTCTGTAGTTTGCCTCGGGCGGCGAAAGGGGCAAGTTCACTCCTGGGCTTAGGTTAAGCCTCATATGCAGTTTTGACACAGATTTTGCTGCAGATTTATAGATTTTGCCTAATTCATTTCAATATCTGAAAAATACAAAAAAAAAGTACACTTAAAATTAACTTTTAATAGTTTATATTTAAAAGTATAAAAATGTAATAATACTTTGAAACAATAGGTCCCATATATCATTGGCCAATGGATAAGTCACACCCAAAAATATATCCGAATAGGGTGGGGTAGGGTAGAATATGGGGTCCCCCAAACTGAAATGTCAATAAAGGGTTAATCCACTATGTGTGATATTACAGGCACCATAGGGATAAAACATCCTAAAAAGCAATGGATACCCCTCCCCCTTAGTTAACACTAATAGAGAGGATGGACCCTACTAATCCCGCAGTAATCTCCCTTATTCATAGTGGTGTGTAACACTCCAATTTTGAGTTTCTCATAAGCACACACATCCACTAAATGGCCGAAAACCAGTAATAGACCAGTTACTAAAGCTCAAAGTCTAACTAGAGAGCTTACATTACACTCTCATAAAGGTACTGACTGCCATTGCACACATCACACGAGTTTGTATGTGACACCCAATACTACCATATAGATTGCTGACGCGTTTCTGCTGAAAATTATCATCAATTCATCACAGACAAAGCAGAGCTTTAAATGGTACAGATATAGCAAACTGGAACATATGTAATAGCGCAGTCGCGAGCATCTGTCATATACAGCCCTGTCGGCCATGATATCTGGTCGCAAGTGGGGCTCGGCGGAGTCGGATATATATATCCGAAACCTCACACACTTCAATTACGTCACCCGGAGGTGCGCCCAATCAATACGTGGACACACCACTGGTGATGTATACTGTGGCCGCCCATCTGGCCATGTCAGCCGCTGTAACTAGGTGATACTCAGATGTGCCTCTGTTCAGATACGCCTCCAGACCACACATCGCGGTTTCATCATGTACAGGGATATCAATCATTTTGAACCCTAGGACAACAGATCAAACGAACACAGAGGCATGGCACCACCAAAAGAGCCCCTGAGTGTTAAAGATTCCTCCACCATCAGATTAACCCTTTGTCTCCTTAAAGAATCCTGAGTTTTACTAAATTCAGAATCTGGTTAGTTGTAACACACAAAAAGACGTCAAGCGTGCCTTCATCACCTATTGGAGGATGTTTTTTAGATGGAAGGTGACACTTAGTGAACGGTCCCTCTCTCAAAACTCTCTGGCCCTCTTCCCATAAATCTCCTAATATGTCAAGTGACGGTAAATCCTCCTCTGTAATACCCAATTCCACACATCTCCATTTGTCCTGCAAACACGGAGAGAACATACCCCAAATTCCACCCATCTCCTAGTAGGTGTACATTTTTAAATATGACATCAGTTAGGGCTGAATCTTTACTATTAGAGATGAGCGAACACTAAAATGTTCGAGGTTCGAAATTCGATTCGAACAGCCGCTCACTGTTCGAGTGTTCGAATGGGTTTCGAACCCCATTATAGTCTATGGGGAACATAAACTCGTTAAGGGGGAAACCCAAATTCGTGTCTGGAGGGTCACCAAGTCCACTATGACACCCCAGGAAATGATACCAACACCCTGGAATGACACTGGGACAGCAGGGGAAGCATGTCTGGGGGCATAAAAGTCACTTTATTTCATGGAAATCCCTGTCAGTTTGCGATTTTCGCAAGCTAACTTTTCCCCATAGAAATGCATTGGCCAGTGCTGATTGGCCAGAGTACGGAACTCGACCAATCAGCGCTGGCTCTGCTGGAGGAGGCGGAGTCTAAGATAGCTCCACACCAGTCTCCATTCAGGTCCGACCTTAGACTCCGCCTCCTCCGGCAGAGCCAGCGCTGATTGGCCGAAGGCTGGCCAATGCATTCCTATGCGAATGCAGACTTAGCAGTGCTGAGTCAGTTTTGCTCAACTACACATCTGATGCACACTCGGCACTGCTACATCAGATGTAGCAATCTGATGTAGCAGAGCCGAGGGTGCACTAGAACCCCTGTGCAAACTCAGTTCACGCTAATAGAATGCATTGGCCAGCGCTGATTGGCCAATGCATTCTATTAGCCCGATGAAGTAGAGCTGAATGTGTGTGCTAAGCACACACATTCAGCACTGCTTCATCAAGCCAATACAATGCATTAGCCAGTGCTGATTGGCCAGAGTACGGAATTCGGCCAATCAGCGCTGGCCAATGCATTCTATTAGCCCGATGAAGTAGAGCTGAATGTGTGTGCTAAGCACACACATTCAGCACTGCTTCATCAAGCCAATACAATGCATTAGCCAGTGCTGATTGGCCAGAGTACGGAATTCGGCCAATCAGCGCTGGCTCTGCTGGAGGAGGCGGAGTCTAAGATCGCTCCACACCAGTCTCCATTCAGGTCCGACCTTAGACTCCGCCTCCTCCGGCAGAGCCAGCGCTGATTGGCCGAAGGCTGGCCAATGCATTCCTATGCGAATGCAGACTTAGCAGTGCTGAGTCAGTTTTGCTCAACTACACATCTGATGCACACTCGGCACTGCTACATCAGATGTAGCAATCTGATGTAGCAGAGCCGAGGGTGCACTAGAACCCCTGTGCAAACTCAGTTCACGCTAATAGAATGCATTGGCCAGCGCTGATTGGCCAATGCATTCTATTAGCCCGATGAAGTAGAGCTGAATGTGTGTGCTAAGCACACACATTCAGCACTGCTTCATCAAGCCAATACAATGCATTAGCCAGTGCTGATTGGCCAGAGTACGGAATTCGGCCAATCAGCGCTGGCCAATGCATTCTATTAGCCCGATGAAGTAGAGCTGAATGTGTGTGCTAAGCACACACATTCAGCACTGCTTCATCAAGCCAATACAATGCATTAGCCAGTGCTGATTGGCCAGAGTACGGAATTCGGCCAATCAGCGCTGGCTCTGCTGGAGGAGGCGGAGTCTAAGGTCGGACCTGAATGGAGACTGGTGTGGAGCGATCTTAGACTCCGCCTCCTCCAGCAGAGCCAGCGCTGATTGGCCGAATTCCGTACTCTGGCCAATCAGCACTGGCTAATGCATTGTATTGGCGTGATGAAGCAGTGCTGAATGTGTGTGCTTAGCACACACATTCAGCTCTACTTCATCGGGCTAATAGAATGCATTGGCCAGCGCTGATTGGCCGAATTCCGTACTCTGGCCAATCAGTGCTGGCCAATGCATTCTATTAGCTTGATGAAGCAGAGTGTGCACAAGGGTTCAAGCGCACCCTCGGCTCTGATGTAGCAGAGCCGAGGCTGCACAAGGGTTCAAGCGCACCCTCGGCTCTGATGTAGGAGAGCCGAGGGTGCACTTGAACCCTTGTGCAGCCTCGGCTCTGCTACATCAGAGCCGAGGGTGCGCTTGAACCCTTGTGCACACTCTGCTTCATCAAGCTAATAGAATGCATTGGCCAGCGCTGATTGGCCAATGTATTCTATTAGCCTGATGAAGTAGAGCTGAATGTGTGTGCTAAGCACACACATTCAGCTCTACTTCATCGGGCTAATAGAATGCATTGGCCAGCGCTGATTGGCCAGAGTACGGAACTCGACCAATCAGCGCTGGCTCTGCTGGAGGAGGCGGAGTCTAAGATCGCTCCACACCAGTCTCCATTCAGGTCCGACCTTAGACTCCGCCTCCTCCAGCAGAGCCAGCGCTGATTGGCCGAATTCCGTACTCTGGCCAATCAGCACTGGCTAATGCATTGTATTGGCGTGATGAAGCAGTGCTGAATGTGTGTGCTTAGCACACACATTCAGCTCTACTTCATCGGGCTAATAGAATGCATTGGCCAATCAGCGCTGGCCAATGCATTCTATTAGCGTGAACTGAGTTTGCACAGGGGTTCTAGTGCACCCTCGGCTCTGCTACATCAGATTGCTACATCTGATGTAGCAGTGCCGAGTGTGCATCAGATGTGTAGTTGAGCAAAACTGACTCAGCACTGCTAAGTCTCTGCATTCGCATAGGAATGCATTGGCCAGCCTTCGGCCAATCAGCGCTGGCTCTGCCGGAGGAGGCGGAGTCTAAGGTCGGACCTGAATGGAGACTGGTGTGGAGCGATCTTAGACTCCGCCTCCTCCAGCAGAGCCAGCGCTGATTGGTCGAGTTCCGTACTCTGGCCAATCAGCGCTGGCCAATGCATTCTATTAGCCCGATGAAGTAGAGCTGAATGTGTGTGCTTAGCACACACATTCAGCTCTACTTCATCAGGCTAATAGAATACATTGGCCAATCAGCGCTGGCCAATGCATTCTATTAGCTTGATGAAGCAGAGTGTGCACAAGGGTTCAAGCGCACCCTCGGCTCTGATGTAGCAGAGCTGAGGGTGCACAAGGGTTCAAGTGCACCCTCGGCTCTCCTACATCAGAGCCGAGGGTGCGCTTGAACCCTTGTGCAGCCTCGGCTCTGCTACATCAGAGCCGAGGGTGCGCTTGAACCCTTGTGCACACTCTGCTTCATCAAGCTAATAGAATGCATTGGCCAGCACTGATTGGCCAGAGTACGGAATTCGGCCAATCAGCGCTGGCCAATGCATCCCTATGGGAAAAAGTTTATCTCACAAAAATCACAATTACACACCCGATAGAGCCCCAAAAAGTTATTTTTAATAACATTCCCCCCTAAATAAAGGTTATCCCTAGCTATCCCTGCCTGTACAGCTATCCCTGTCTCATAGTCACAAAGTTCACATTCTCATATGACCCGGATTTGAAATCCACTATTCGTCTAAAATGGAGGTCACCTGATTTCGGCAGCCAATGACTTTTTCCAATTTTTTTCAATGCCCCCAGTGTCGTAGTTCCTGTCCCACCTCCCCTGTGCTGTTATTGGTGCAAAAAAGGCGCCAGGGAAGGTGGGAGGGGAATCGAATTTTGGCGCACTTTACCACGTGGTGTTCGATTCGATTCGAACATGGCGAACACCCTGATATCCGATCGAACATGTGTTCGATAGAACACTGTTCGCTCATCTCTATTTACTATCCCATATATATCGGAGAGTCGGCTCCGCTGGTGGGTTTGGCAGACCTTTTATGTAAAAAATGATATGGCTGTCACATTGCCCTTGATAAATGTTGAGATTGTTCCGCTACATTCCCATTTGCATTCTGTGTGGCATGCTAGACAAGTCAGTGCTCCAAACTACTTGACTAAATGAGCCATAATTGCTCGTCATGCTACTTATCCACTTCAGGTTGTCATTGACATTAGTTTGTGTATATAATTACAGGGCAAAGTTGTTTTTCCTCTTTTTGGCGGGGTTGGCCTTTACATTATTAAATCTAAACTTCAATCAAAATACATATATTACCTCAGTCATTTACCTCTGATCATTCTCAATAAACAAATAGAAAAGAATTGTCTTTCAGGCTTCTGGGTCAATGACTCAGGAGGAAAAGATGCTTCGTCCATTAAGACTTCTTTCCTATTTATTAAACATGTCCTGATAGTAGAGATACTAGAAAGATAGTAAGCAAAGCAACTTCTTTGAGATTTAGAAACCAATGGCTCAGTTACCACCTATTCCAAATTTGCCAGAACAGTCTAGAATTGTCAGAAAAAACAAGCCTATCAAATTTGGCAATGTCCAAAGCCCAAAAAAAGGAGCATGGCTCATGTCCCTGTTCAAAAATGGTGGATCTGGGCAGTGCAGGGGCATCCACAGAGGTGGTCCAATGGAAAGGATTTAAAGGGGTTTGTCCATGATTATAGCCATATTTATATGATTATGACTATGAAGTCTTCCTCTTTCTCTTCTGTTCCTTAGCTGCTATGGACTCCTAGTATATCTTCTCTTCTCAGCTTATGTGTGTCTACGTGTATAGACTTCTGTGCAAGCTGGATACAGAGATGGACGCTATAATAAATAAACAGCCTGAATGAAGATAGGGAAGAGAGAAGTGGAAAATAATAATAATGCTAAGTCCCTTATAGCTCGTCATTGGAAGAGCACCCAGCCACCTTCGACCCCTTTCCTACTGGCTCATATTAAAGATGTCAAGTACCTGGAGTTTCTCACTGCCACTCTGAATAACACGGTAGAGAAATTGCGATCCATTTGGGCATCTTGGGATGCATACTGTTCTATCCGTGGTCTCGGATCCCTCCCTTCCCCCTCCCTATCCCTCCTGTTTCTTGTCTCTTGTCTTTTGACCCCCCCCCCCCCCTTCTCTTTCCATTGTCTATGTTCTTTATTTTTGGACTTTTGTCTTACTGCAGCAGCGGTTTATTTGTTTTATTGTTGTTCTGGTGGTTGATGTAAACATTTCTTTGTTTTCTATTTTGAAAATTTTTTATAAAACTTACAGTTGAAAAAATAAATAAATGAATAATAATAATATATTACAAAGTTTCTCATATTCACCTGTACTATTTGTTATTGAAAACAGGTTTTATAATTAGAGCTACACCTTAACTTTTGTCTAAAAATTTTAATAGGGCTATGTTCCTAGGAAAATCCCTTTACACCTCTATATTTTATCAACATGAAAATTATTTAAGCAAGCAGTAGGGCCTGCCTTTACTCACAGATGGTGATCACTAGGGAGAAAGTCTTTTTCTTCTTAGGCCAGGGCCCCACATTGGAAAAATGCAGCATTTTGATCATGGCCAAAAGCCACGCATTACAGTACCTGCAAAGTAGATAGGATTCTGGCTCATCCATCCACACAATGCAGAAAAAAAGCTAATATTTTTGAAAATTGCAGCATGTGAATTATACTTACGGAAATGCTGGCATTTTCTGTATACTTTTAATAGTGGCGGAAAGCCCTCTGCAATATTTATTTGCAGCGATTCACCATGTACAAGGGACATTAGGAATATGAGAGCACATCATTTTATATTAAGATTCCCACTATGTTGCAAGAACATTGAGTCGCATGTGGTAAGTTTCTGCCATGACTAAAGAGTACTTAGTTGGTCTGAAACACGTCAATTGACATTTGCACTTTGCTGTATTATTCTACTTGGAATTTAACCTTATGCAATTAAATAAAACCGATTTTATCAACATTTACTGATACTGGAGTTCTCTATTCTAAACCAAATGTAATAAGACACAGACAAATTTATTAAGATATTACATTCGGTCACCAGGGACCTTAAGTGAACCCATCTGTAAATTAATACTACTCCTACCACAAGCAGGATGATATACTAGCTGACTCTCAAATTACAAAGAACCGGTACTCAACTGCTGTAGACAACAAATGGCCTCACCAATCATGTTCCTTACCTAAGTTGAGGGGTAATGCCAGGAGTATGGTAAATGACCACTGAAGCCACTGACTGACTGTAGTGGTCACACATGCCACTACTGCATATTCTTGTTTAGATCTTTTAAAGAGGACCTTTCACCAACTCCACCAACTCCAATTCCTTGCCTTCAATAGTCGTGCTCCACTTATTCCAGTGCAGTTGGAATTTTTCTTCTACTCTCACTATTCCTGAGCTATCATTGCTGTTAGTTTGAGCACAATTATACTCTCTACTGTCATATGGGCGATCCTGATCTGAAACAGAAAGAAAGAGACTGCCCAATTGACTATAGAGAACATAATTATGCTGAAACTAACAACAATGGTTGCTGTTGCAATGGCCAGAGAGAGACCATGCGCTTACTTAACCACTTCAGTACCGGGCCAATTTGTGGTCCAGGACCAGACACATTTTAGGTATATTTTTATGTGCAGTTTTGAGGTCTGTAACATTTTTCTCGTATGTCTCAGTCAACTAATTTTTGTGTCTTTTTTCGGGGACACATAGGGCTTTATTTTTATGTTATCTTTATTTTCGAATGTGTTTTAATTTTTTTTATATCCAGGAAAATATAAACAAAATAGGAGGAAAATTGTGTCTGGTTTTCACTTTATTATTTTTTTTTCAAATTTAATAACACAAAGTGCCACTGAAAAACTTTATAACATAGTTTGTCCTCTCCGTTACGGTAATTTTTATTTTGTATGGTGTCGTCGGGGGTGGGGCTATAACCGTTAATAACAGCGTTTTATTAGCGTATTATTTATTTATTTTTTATTATTATTTTATTTACATTTTTTAAAAACTTTTTTATTATATTTTTATTTTTTTTATTTTTTTCAGATTGTGTCCCCATAAGGTGATAACAGACCTTTGGGGACATCTGATCACTTATTTTTTTGTACTGGAGGCTGATTTCCCCTATAACTGGGGCTGCTACATGTAGCCTCAGTTGCAGGAGAAATCCAGCCTCCTGCACGCTGTATATACAGCTTACTGAGCTGATCTGGGGTCCTGTAGGACCCAGCAGCTTTTGCAAGACTCTGCTCCCGGCGGATCACGTGTCCGCCGGGTCAGAGAGCAGCTGAATTATGGCAGCGACCATAGCTGTGTATACAGCGCTCATTGAGAAGGCAGGGAAGGTAATAAATCTGCCCTGTCTTCTCTCTGGGAGCTCCGACTGAAGTTACAGCCGGCTCCTATTGAAAGCAGCTGCACGATCTCCGTGCAGCTGCTGTGTTCTGACTGGACGTACAGGTACGTCCTGTCAGAACTAGGCAACCACTTCCCGGACGTATATAGTCTATGGGCGGTCCGGAAGTGGTTAATCCAGACACTGCTACTCCACTGGGTCAGGAATGTTCTCTGAATGAAATGTGGTGGTATTCCAGTGTCAGGACAATGGTAGTACATTAAAGATCTCTTTATTCAACCCAAAAGTTAAAAGACATGCGTTGTGCACAGTAAGGGGCAGTTCACACGGAGTAATCTGGCACGTATACGCGTGTCAGAGTTTGTGCCCTCAAAAAAGATCCCATTGAATTCAATGGGGATTACGATCGTATAACGCGCGTTATTTTGCGCCCGTAATTTTGTAATCCTCATTGAAATCAATGGGATCTTTTTTGAGCGTGCAAACTCTGACACGCGTATACGTGCCAGATTGTGCGCCAGTTTACTCCGTGTGAACTGCCCCTAAGACATACTACTCAAACAGTGCAAGGCTGCCCGGCGAGTTCCCTCTCTGATGTGTTTCAGATTGATACCCCTAAGTCCTTAATCATACTATCACCTGCCAGGCACTGGTTGCCATCCTTCTAGATCATTAGGACCTTACAAAATGTACCAAAGTTATAAGTTATAAACATTATAGTCAATGCCACTGAATATGCAGGTATTCGGCACAGTGGTTTCTTATTGGTTTCTATATAGGGTCGTGTTTGTAGGGTAATGAGGTTTGTGCCTCATGACTCAATATAGCTTGCCCTATCACTGTCAACATCCAGCAAAGGATGAGGCAACATGGTGGCTCAGTGATTAGCATTGCAGCCTTGCAGTGTTGGAGTCCTGGGTTACAATCCTGCCAAGGGCAACATCTACAAGGAGTTTGTATGTTCTCCCTGTGTTTGCGTGGATTTCCTCCCATACTCCAAAGACATACTGATAGGAGAAATAAAATCTACATTGTGAGCCCTATATGGGGTTTGCAATCTACAAAAAAAACATCCAGCAAAGGCATATGCCTGTTTTTATTTTTGGTACATCAGGAGGACAACCTTTCTGCTAAACTATAGGAGAAAATCTTTATGGCCATTGATTGGGTATCACTTTTTCTTGAACGTACCAAGATTGTATACCATGTGAAACTCGACAGTACATCAATTTAGATCAGATTGTTCCAAAAATAAAGAAAACTGATGGTGTGGATAATGTGGATTTCCCAATGGGTTTCTGGGAATTTGCCATCGAAAGTTGCCATATAGAAATTCAGTAAATCAACCAACTCATGATATATAACAATACTGTAAAGTGGGCTAAAGACAAGAGATTATTGCCAATGGAGGGATGTGGTGTGCATTTGCCTCTGTTGGGATTCCCAGTGGTTTTCTGTGAATTTGCTGTGGAACGTTTCTGCAGCAAATCTGTTACTCTATGATAAGATATCCTTAATAATAGCTTATTATTAAAGAGATAGAACTGGAAAAATAAACTCTATATGTCAGGAGGGACATGGGCTCAATAAGGAAAAATAGTGAATGCCATGTCAGCTGAATATATCCGTATGCTATAATTTACTTACAATGTAGACAAGGGTCTAGCTGAGCAAAGTGAGGACTTGTTTCTCATGGAGGGTTACTGGATGTATCCTGTTTATCCATGTTATATCCAAAATGACAAATCCAGTTTTACAATAGAGGGTACAAATACAGTAGTCTCAAATAGGAGTATTAGTAAAAGGGAATGTATTTGAAAGGATCAAAAGGAATATAATAGTCATATAGTACAGAAATACTATATTTATGAGAGTTGAAACCCAATGATGACTGTCAGCATTTCACCCACATCTGACCTGTACAATAGCTGTCACTGTTAGCCCCATTTCTTACATATGTCACCCATGTTGTGTAACATGTATTACTTGGATGTTACACCCATGTGTGTATGCCTTGTAGATAGCTGAGCTCCCTTCTGTTGTGTGAAAATACACATATGACTGAATCCTGTACAACACTCATTCCCAACAGGGGTGCTAAAGCACCCATAGATGCCATGGAGACTCACCAGGAGTGCCGAACACAGTCCTTTGCGAAGATGACAACATGGTAACTTAGTATAACACAAGATGGCGGTTGCGCTGCCTGTTGTGCTTCCACTTTGATCTCCGTTATGCTGCTCATCTTAATTGAATGATAAATGGCGGCTTTATCCATTGTTGGCTATTACTCTACTATCCCTTCCTACATGGTTTACTGGTGTGATTTCTGGTAGAGCACTGCTGTTAGATCCTATTTCGGTAGCCTAAGTTGAAGTGTCATCCATGCTGTTTGTGCCCACTGAAGAGCCTAATATATACAATACAGGACCCCTGTTAGCAATATACTGTGTGTAAGGGCCACTGGGGAGCATTATACTGTGTGGGAGCCATTGGGGATTATTATATAGTGTCATGCCACTAGGGAGCATTAAGCTGCGTGTCAGCCTACTGGGGAGCATTATACTCTGTGTTGGGGGCCATCAAGAAGCACTACATGGTGTGTGGCAACCAAAAGGCAGCATTAAACTGTGTTTTGAAACACTGGGGAGCATTATACTCTGTGTTGGGGGCCACCAAGAAGCACTATACGGTGTTTGGCAACCAAAAGGCAGCATTAAACTGTGTTTTGAAAAACTGGGAAGCATTATACCCTGTGTTGGGGGCCACCAAGAAGCACTATATGTTGTGTGGAAATCAATAGGGAGAATTATACAGTGTTTTGGACCACCGGGGCGCATTATACTATGTGAGGGCCAATGGGTAACCCTAAAAGATGTGTGCTGGCCACTGTGTATTAGAGACACAGTATTCATAATAGTGGAGATGGGGAGTATTATACCGGGAGTATAGGGAGTATTATACCATTGGGCTGCATTGGGCTGCTGGTACTGCAGCTCTGCTCCTATTCATGATTTCTAAGCTTTTGGGCAAAACATTCAAGGGACAGGAAGCCTTCTTTAACGTTACCTCAGTTTATTTGTTTAAATTAAGAATCCAAGAAATCAAGAATCTATTTTTTAACCAAAACTTTATTGTAACAATTAGCAAGTGACCTTTTATTCATACTTGAAAGACGTGACCTTGAAGTCCCCTTTGACAGACAGGTATGTGAGTTTATCATAGCCATGGCGATTTGGAAATGAGATCTCATGACCATCAGGAAGTTTCACATCAAACTTGTCTCCAGTGAATTTTATTGATATCTGTGGAAGACACGAAAAAAATCAATAGCTATAAATATTAAAGGGAGTTTACCAGCACCATGTCTTCTAAACCAGGCTAGTCTATGATGCCATGATCAGAGCCATAGTGAATATTCTTTTTTATGTCAAAGTGAAATCTTAATGCCAGGAAAATCTACTTAATCCCAAACTTTAACCCATTCCCGCCAAAGCAATTTTTCTTTTTTTTCTTTTTGTTTTTTGTTTTTTTATTCCCACCTTCCAAAAGCTTGAATTTTTTTTTTTTTCTATTCACTTAGCTATATAAGGGCTTGCTTTTTACAGAACAGATTGTACTTCATAGTGATACCATTTAATATTCCATACAATGGGGAAAATTTATATTAAAAACTGCATTTGGGAAATTTTCTTATGGGTTTTGCTCTTACAGCATTCACTGTGCAGCCAAAATGACATGTTTCCTATATTCTGTGGATCGCAATGATTACACCAATACCAGATTGATAGTTCTTGTAAGTTTTAACACATTAATAAAATAACGTTTGGATATTCATAACTTTTTCATATTTCCATGTAAGGAGCTAGATATAGTTGCACGTTGACACCTGGATATGGTTGCACTTTGACACAAAAAATGGTATGTATACTAGCTGTCCTACAGCAGCATATAAGTGGTTTAGAAGAGATTTTGGTGGTGGAAGAATTCCTTTAAGTGCCAAAAGCATTTAGATCCCCAAAGCCAGACCTTCAATAGCAGGTTACATGTTTACATCCATTAGTAATACTGGTTATGGTATTATGAAAGACCATTTGTAGACTGAAAACCTCAGATTTCATGTTTCTATAGCCCTAATATGAATGTTGACTCATTTCTGATGTCATCACCAACCTTGACATCTGTCCCTGGTGAAAAGCACTGGTGTCCATCTCTTTGTTCCGATTCCCAGCTGTTGCTGCGCTTGGAGTTGCACACAATTGTGTTCTCGGTCAGACGTGGGTTAAAATGTAGCCCTATATCGCTTGAGCTGCGTCCCAGATTGAAGGAGAAGCTGTACAGGAAACAAGCAGTTTATCTAATGGGTAACATTTCACAATGACAGACTTGTGAGATTTATGCACTCAGGACAAGAGCTCTCAGTGTCCTCCTGATGTGTTTTAATCAGTACATTGAGATTTCACCTTTGAAGCCTCATTAAAGATAAGAGTAAGTAATTCTTTAATTTTCTAATATAATGATAAAGGTGGAAATTCAATGTTTCAAGAGTTTCTAGGAATTCTTCATTGCTGTACATTGACAGAACTCTCTTTTCTACCAGTACACTGCTGCACTAAACAGATACCCCACAAAACCACTTGGTAGTTGCCACATTGCTCATTGGTGGCATCAAAACTGTTCCATAAGCACCGCTACAAATAACTTACTTCTTGGCATCTCCTGGAAGCTGTCCTTTCAGTTTTAGACTTTCTCCAGACTTCAGTTCTAAGTTCAGAATTTCAAATTTCTCCTGTTTTAACAAGGAAAAGAACTCAATGTGATATCATGCAATTGCCTGTATATGGAGTCTTTATACCTGCAAATGATATCCCTGGCTCTTACACACAGCGAGGTGCCGCTGGCCTCCTTGGGTGCACATCGCTTCAGATATGTGCCCAGGTCACATTGTATTTGGTCACTCAAGTAACAAAGAAAACTCTTTGGATGTGATGCCAAAATAAATTTGACACAAAATAAAAAAAAAAGAACAAGGGGACAAACTCCTACAGGATACGACAGAAATCACTTACACGTTTCAGGAAGATGGTCCCCTTAGTCATAGCATAAAAAACAATGTCAACACAACTTCTTATAATAAACACACAAATTAAACAGAATAAACAAAATTCACATTGTGTTCACCTTGGTTTTTATGCTATGATTAAGGGGATCAGCTCCCTGAAACCCCTAACCAATTCCTGTCGTATACTGTAGGAGTTTGTCTCCTTGAACTTTTTTTTTACTTTGTGTCAATGGGCTAAAAGTTAAGTTTAAAATTTACTTTGGCTCACCGGGTTGCTGGATCACATCCAAAGAATTTTCTTTGCTACTTCGTTATCGACTCTAACAGAGGAATGCCTGGATCCATTCACCTGGACCCATCAATGGGAATTCCTTTGGTGCAAGATCAGATTAATCTCAAGAGTGGGCTGTATGTATGTGTTTTTTTTTTTTGGTTTTGTTTTTTCTGTATTGTATTTGCTCACCCTTAGATATTTTAGCAAAGAAGTTTCTCCAACTTTTAGGTTATTTTTGGACATACATTATAACATACATATAGAATACATTTACAATACTATTATCAAATTACTATGGTAAAAATTAGGTAACGTCATGGTTTATGACAGGGGTAGGGAAATGTTCGGTTCTCCAGCTGCTGTGAAACTACAACTCCCAACATGCTCCACTCACTTCCATGGGAGTTCCAAGAACAGCAGAGCAAGTATGCATGCTGGGAATTATAGTTTTGCAACAGCTGGAGAGCCTAAGGTTCCCTACCCCTGGTTTATGATAATTGGAGCGTTAAGTGAGCACTAACCTTCTGGAGCACTAACCTTCTCTCTTTTCCTCAGTGTTTGCAGTATGACCAGGAGGTCAAAATCACAATTCAGGTCTATTAGAGCCAGGTATAGAGTTCAATAAATGTACACTATGAGTTTGTCCTACTGTTCATACAGGAAACACTGTGCATCAGAGTAGCAGGGAGCAGGAAAGTACTCCAGAGGGAAGCATATAACTTCAAAATAAAGCTGTCAATAGGTTGGTCTATGGATTTAGTTATAGATAAAATAGATATAATACATAAAACATCATGAGATACATTTATAACTGATGTGGATAGTAAAGACCTCTATTAGTTTGTCTCATTCTGCTGCATTTACTTGTTGGTCAAATAAAGATAGAATAGAACAGCTGAATACAAATAATTTAGGTAAATCATGACCTATATAACTAAGAGAAAATGTGGAAGAAATTCTGAAAGTTAAGCCCCCGGTATGTAGCGGTAGGGTTGATGATTTGTGAATCATTAATTGCTTCCTGTTTTCCCATTTCCCTTTCCTTCCATTAAATAGGTTGATAAGATGTGGCCATAAAACCAGAGAATGGATGAGAGATAATTGATATATATGGTACCAACCTGCTTCATTTCCTATGTAAATAAAGGGCAGATCTGATGTGTGATGTAAAGTATAGTAGATAGAGGGGTGTAGGGTGGTGAGTACATTGTAGTAAGGAAGGGGGAAACTCAGTTTGATTCAGATGACTCTATCCTATCTATCCTGTTGATATATTGGGTTTTGGTGACAAACTCCCATTAAACTCATTCCTCATGAAATGACAATTCTGGAGCTTCTTTCTTTTAGCTCTGTGTTGTGCTATTCCTCTCTTATTCCTATGAATAAACTCGGTTTTGGGGATAATATCACTCCTTAAGGAGAGATCACCTTCACAGGCGTATGGAGATTTACAAAAGCCTTTTTCACTCCACTGGGGGATTATGGGAAAAATATGCAAATCTGTTTTCCAAGATGTAAATAGGAAAACAGTGCCTCTGCTTGCTGCCCATTAGAGGCAGCCCCTTAAAGATCATGCACGACTTTTTGAACAAGCCTTAATAAACTATCACCTAGGTGTTACCCTTCAACTGGTCAAGTGATAAATTCTCCAAAACTGGAGCAGCCCCAATGGAAATGTAAAAAAATCAATCAATCAATCAATCAATCAATCGTTAAAGCATTGTCAACTCTTCCACTTTAAGAAATTATAAGGAACCTTTTTTAAATGAATTCAGAATATCATATTTCAAAAAAATTATTTTCAAGAATATATAGCAACAAGTAAAAAAATAAAAATCACTTCAATTATTTTTCTCAATAATTGATATCTATGGTGTTACAGCACCAACGATTATGGATTACATTGAAGATTATGGATAACCCCATATTAAAGCAAGTCATGTAATTTAGAAATGAGAACTGTAGTTCCTATAGAATTGTATATGCCAACTTCGCATTTTATTTCATACCATATACAACTTCACACTAAACTAAATTTTCTGTGTAACACATACATACGTGGTGACTATAAAGCTCTTGATGAAATCTACCATACATTGTGAGATGTCCATGCCTATGGTCAGTGAGACATCTCATTCACAGACAGTCCACTATGCAACCCAGCCATGCCATCACCCCACCAATCATGCCATCAAGGCCTATGGAAAATGAGGAGGACTGGAGACTTACAGAAGTTCTTTAACAATGCAATGAATCTTATGAGGTGCAATGAAAGATGATGATATATAGTAATAGCTAAACATTAACTTACAGACATGGTGCAGAGCTAGACGGCACGTTACAGGAAGCTGTAGTGAAATTAGACCTTCTAGAATACTATCCCTTTATATACCCATGTCATAAAATCCTCACTAGTTTAACATTAACTTGTGGACTTTGCACAGGTTTCTGTCTAAATTCTGTGGTGACATAGCAGGAGCTTAGGGCAGAAGTAATACAATAATTTGTCATGAAGACATGAGTGCATTTTCCAGTGGAGATATCACCAATGTTTGCGATGACTCAGAGCGCTATTTCCTCCAGCTACCGATCAATGCGGAATGCAAGTTGCAAACTAAACCTTTACATTAGTGAGGGGTGAGCATCCTATGTGTCCTTCACCTTTGTAGGGCCTAGACTTTCATGAAGATAGATTATAAAAAGTAACCATAGTTGCAAAAATCCAATATAGCCATCAAGCCTGCAGAAATCTCCATTACCAGATGCATTATTCTCTGATAATATATGTTCACTCCAAATAACACACAAAGCCTTATCCATATGTGTTAACTCCATAAAAAGAGATTATCTGAAAGTCACCCAGTTTACAGCTTTTATGTCTACAGCGCAGAATTACAAGGGAAAGTTTCTAATGTATCCAGTAACAAAGGTGTAGTATAACATATGGATCCCATACTACACTACATGTAAGATAGGGAACCAGAATTAAAGGGTGTTTTTCACCAGAACTCTGCATATCTATCCAGGCCCACAGATATGTTAGGGTCATCTGAATCAAATGGTGTTTTCCCCTTGTGGCTAGGTGCCTTCATTGCTGAGATATCACCTTTTCTGTCAGTATGTAAATTAGCTGTTTGAAGCAATGAGGGTGTTGCCATTGCTTTAAAGAGCCGTTATTGCTCCAGAGAACTTATTTGCATATTGTCAAAAACAGCCATATCTTGGTAATGGAGGTACCGATTCACAAAAGGAAATCAATATTTGATTCAGATGACACTAAACTATATATCTGTGGGGGCTGGTGCAATACACTGGCCCCTGGTGATAGACTTCCTATACTTGGCCACGAGTTTCAATAAACTAGTACAAGCAAGTATAAGAAACATTGTCGTCAATCTTATCACAGAAAGAAGCTTCTTTTCTCCACTTGTAAGGCTTTTCTCCTCCTCGCTTCACTTAAAATGTTCATTTACTCTGAATTCTCTGCTACGTCCGTCTTGGATAATGAGATGGATTATAAACTTACAGATAGATCAGATTACATGCTGATCATAGAAGTCTACAGAGAAGAGAGGGGTAGAGCAAGAAGCTAAGTAAGGGCTGATGCAAACGATGTAACGTGGTGCTCATTATGACACATAAACACATGTCAGAGTCAGCGCTTCAAAACAGAATCCCATTGACTTCAATGGGTTCCATTTAACGCATGTAACATATTGAAATCAATAGGCTAAAAAGCCTCCCATTGATTTCAATGTGTAGCGCACGTAAGACGGAACCCATTGAAGCCAATGGGATTCTGTTTTGAAACGCTGACACTGACACGTGTTTACGTGTCAGGATGAGCACCGCGTTACATCGTGTGAACGGACCCTATGAGAAGCACAGATACATACTAACAGAGGCTGCTGCAGCCAACAGTAAGTTTTCTATCTCACTCCTACACTTTATTTGCATTAATACTGCTTAGTACTTCTCTATAGCATTTTCTATGCTTATGAGCGAGTATGAAAGTTAGAAAGCAGAAGTTGTCCACATGTTGTTTATGAGGGACATCATACCAACTAGTCTCCAGTGTCCAACTCAGCGATAACTGAAAATTAGATACAAAGACTGCAAAGGAGAAAACTGCTAAAAATACAGCATATAACAGCCCTGTATATTGTCGCTCCTCACATGCATAACTCATTCTGAAATGTCGCCTGAATAGACAGCTATACTTTAATAATAATCTTGCCATTTTAGATATATTGTTAAATTCCCTATTCTATACTATTTGCATTTTTCCACTGAAATGCAGTAACATAAATGTGTGGCTCGTAGTGCACAGAATAATGTCATTTCAGCTACATGTAATCCTATGTTTTCCCTGAAGATAAAATAGGATTTTATGGCCAGTTTACAGCAATCCCCAGTCCAGCAGTGAAAGTGCTTTTCCTATTATATAAAATAATAGCATATCATTGTGGTAAACCCATCATTTTCTGGTCAGCAGGAGTCCCTTCAACATTCTTCCCTTCCCAGCATTCTGACTACCAGATATGCAGACATTGTGACATTGACCCATTTTCTTATATAGACCTGTCCTATGGGGATCCCGGCAGTCAAACCCCAGCTGATCAGAAAGGGATGGCAAATGTAATAGGAAACCCCTTATACCAGGAATTATTACCAGAGATGGGATTTCCCTTTAACAGTTTCCCTGATAGTTTTTATGCAGCCCGTGTTATCAGAATGTGAAGAAATAAGTCACTAGAACTCCTTTAAAATACACCGCATTTTCTTTATGGCCTCACATTTATTTTACTAAGATTTTTAGCAATGACATTATTTGCCCGATCTACAATCGTAAATCTGCATATAAATCTGTTCAAGTGTTTATCTTTTGTGCTGACCGTAGAAAAAGCGAAAATCACAAAGAGACATTTACAATTACTATGTGCATAAACATCTGTTCTTGGTACAACGCTGCCTAACCTACAATTACATTTCAGTAATACTAAAAAAGAAAAAAAGATTCAAGAAGACATTGTCATTGGTCCAGTAACATTGTGGTGCACTTCTCACGACATCCAGCTCCCTCTGTAGTCTTCTCCTTGAATCTTCATGGATATTCTCCTTGTATGCCTATTGTATGCGTAATAACTAGAGATGAGCGAGTAGTATTCGATCGAGTAGGTATTCGATCGAATACTACGGTATTCGAAATACTGGTACTTGATCGAGTACCACTCGCTGTTAGAATGTAAAAGTTCGATGCAGAACCAGCATTGATTGGCAGAATGCTATACAGTCAGCCAATCAACGCTGGTTCTTCTCCTACCTTTAGAAGTCTTCTCCGTGCAGCTTCCCCGCGGCGTCTGCTCTGAATTCACTCTGCCAGGCATCGGGCCTGGGCAGAGCCGACTGCGCATGTCCGCTTGCAATGCGGGCATGCGCAGTCGGCTCTGCCCAGGCCCGATGCCTGGCAGAGTGAATGAAAAGCCAGAAGACGCCGCGGGGACGCTGCAAGGAGAAGACTTCTTGGAGGATCCAGCCCGACCCTCACTCGTGGACTTGATAAGTATAATTTGATCGAACGTTGCCTACCCCTGAAACGAGCATTTTCCCCCCATAGACTATAATAGGGTTCGATATTCAATTCGAGTAGTCGAATATTGAGGGGCTACTTGAAACGAATATCGAACCTCGAACATTTTACTGTTTGCTCATCTCTAATAATAACATGCACACATTATTAAGGGAATATTGGTATCAGATAGAGATGAGTGAGTACTGTTCGGATAAGCCGATCCGAACAGCATGCTCCATAGAAATGAATGGATGCACCTGGTACTTCCGCTTTGACGGTGACCGGCCGCTTAACCCCCCGCATGCCGGCTACGTCCATTCATTTCTATGCGAGCGTGCTGTTCGGATCAGCTGATCCGAACAGTACTCGCTCATCTCTAGTATCAGACTAATGACAGTACCTCGTAGGGCGCCTTCTACACTTTCCAAAGATGCCTTTCATATTCTGCATTGTAGCTCCATTTTCATAAAATTTTTTATTCTTATGCAAATTCGCTTAAAAGCGCTTTAGGAATGTTACTTCTTCTGCCAGGGTGTCACTCAAGTAATGGGGAAGGATTGGGAGGCAGTTAGGGCCATTATCTAGAACAGACAACAAAAACCATAGAGCTTTCCTTGGCACAAGAACATTGGGAAAATAGGAGGGTCAGCTGTATTATGCACAGGGATAATGGCGTGAATGGATTTATCACAGTACTGCGATCAGCATGTTTGTAAAAGTTAGTATAAAGTATCCATTTCCTTTAACATGGACACTTTGAGACTTTTGATAAGCATTAAGAACACACATGGTTTTGCGCATTTATTATAAATTTCTCTTTCCCTTAGGACTATTTATAGAGATACAGTAGACTTACAGTACTTACAGATATGTCCATGGGCTATTTGGGCCACTAAACCACCCACATGTTCTTATGTGCTAGTGGCACGGGCCCATAGGCACTGGCATCAGTATTGAGATTGCAGCTTCCATCTGGCCCATAAGTCAAGGAGACCCTCAGATTACCCTAACCACACTAAGGGTGATTAAACTCCTTAGCACCCATAGCCATCACTATGAAGAATTTGTTGTAGGGATGAGGTAGGGGGCCCCGGACAAAAGATTGCATTGGGGCTCACAAGACTTTAGTCACGCCACTGGCCGGTGGTATAATGTCCCAAATTTCCTATGCGGAAGCTATCCATGGCCAAAACCTTTATACTTATGTTTTATACCTTGAAATATATCTTGGTTTCAGTGCACGTGTCGGATCTTAGGTGCATGCGCAGTGAGGCCAATGTGTACTTTCCTGGTTTCAACAAAGATTTGAACAGGGTCCGGGATCACCAGACTTGAGTGTCATTGGAGCCATTGGGGTTTTTTTTTGTAGTTTTTGTTTTTTCACTTTTTGTAATTCCTTAATATGATTTATTAAAAGTAAATTTTTATGGAAATTTTCTTCGGAGAGTTGCCGGTTTTCCATAAAGGTGTCTTCTTAAAAATGTGGCCATGGACAAGCATAGGGATAGGCTATTCGGGACACTAAACCACCGGTCCACAAGGACTTGTGGGGGATTCAATGCTCCTGATAGACTCCCAATAAGGTTAGACACATATGTACCCCCCACTTACATGTTCCATGAATTCTGGTGTCTTCTTATGTGGCAGAAGGACCTTTGGACCTCCTCAGCCTCTAGAGTCTTGGTGCAGATGCTATCTTGTATCCCCTACAGTTACATTCTTCTATGCCACATAAACTTTATATGCAAAGGGGTTAAAATCTCATATAGTATTCATGTAGAACATGGTTCAGTACAGCTCCACTAATCTTTTTTAGGCCGCTGCAGGCTTGTCCTGCCGGCTGACAATTATATGCTTTTGATATAGAGTTTATTTGAATTGCGATGTCCTCGGCTGAAACTCTCCCGATATGTTAGACAAAATGACTTGTGGTTTATTAATAGTGATACATTTATTATTATCCAGTTAGTATTTGCTTGCTCCTTTTAATATTTTATATGAACCATTCTTCCAGTGCTAAACTACACCGCGCAGTGTTCATAAGAATAATGAATGTGTCATTTTCATATCTTCCTTCCGCAATGCGTCATATACTTTTCTAATACTTATATCATACTGTTTTATTGAAGCACACACTGAGGGCAATGGCTTAGAAGGCAGTGGACGCTTGACAGGGGAAAAAATATTTGACATAAATTTTAATAATGGCTACTTCTGTTCGGTTGAGGTATGTTCATAAAACCAGTGGATAGGAAAGAACAAAACAGAACTGAATTACACACATGGAGAATGAGCGGAACTGAATGCAGATACAATATGCCATGTAGACGATAAGACTGGGACGGAGAAATTAACCCGCCATGATAATTAACCCATTAGATGTGCTATGGAACTAATTCGTTTGGCTCAATCATATGACCAGCCACTAAAGTTTTGGTTTCTGCTTAAACTATACCGTGACGGTTTTGGAAATCGTATTGTTTCTGTTGTGCGTATTATTCTGCAGTGTGTGGATGGGATTCGTGTTTACGCCACGTGGGGCCCCAGCCTTAGATAGCCATGAACTGGTTGTCTGCTGCAATAGCCCATCTAAGAAATGGCACATACATTCAGACATGTTACTTAGAGCTCCAGAACATTAGGCTCTAACTCGCTTGACTCCGCACCGCCTGCTCATCAGAGCAATTTTTTACATGCTCCTCTGACCTCTTTGGTCAGTAAGTTGCCACAGGATCCACTTTTTCTGGATGGTTTACCTCAGTCACATCATTTTCATTTACATTTGCCTCCCTTGCAAGAGAAAACCTGACAATGAGCTAATCCTTACATCTTGGAGGACTGCATGAGCAAATATTATATGGTTACTAGGGTTGAGCCGATCTTAACTTTTCAGGATTGATTTTAAAATCCGATTTCCGATCATTTTTCATTCGAACCCGATCTCGATCCCAATTCCGATCCCAATGCAAGTCAATGGGATTTTTTTATTAATCGGAGATCGGATTTTAAAAGCAATCCTATTCACTATACAGCATGGAATCAATATGTCCTTCAGACAGATCATGCGGAATGTTTTTTCGTGAAAAGATTATTCATAGACTAGTTACCATCAAGCAAAAATTTAGAACAAGGCTGACTTCTTTATAGCCCAAGACAGCCTGTCATCAGTTAGCTAAAATAATAGTTTGTTGGTATTGCATTTATCGCGCTGAATAATTGTTTGGTGTACATCAGCCATTATGATAGAAACACTTTGTATTACATTATAGGATCCTTTGCAGCTAAATGTTAAAGACAAGGCAGGGTTTGCCACCAGAAAACTAAGACATTATAAGGGTGTGTTTCCAATTTTTCGGGAGTGGATTGAAAAAAAAGCTAAGTACCATCTGTCCTTTATATGTTCTCACCCTTTATGATCCAGAACTTTGTATTGGCTTTACAAACTGCAAACCTGAACATATAGACACACCCTAATACCTGATAACTCAACTTAAGTACATCATTCTAGGACTAAATTATTTTCAATCATTGGAATATTTACATAAGTGGACAAGATCTATAAACTTATGTTTGCAGAGGTACAAGCGGAGTATGGAGATATTAACTCTTCCCATCGCAGGCATTTTTCGTTTTTCAATTTTTGTTTTTGACTCCTCCTATTCATAACCCCATAACTTTTTTCATTTTTCTTTCCACAGAGCCACAGGAGGCCCCTAATGTTTGTGTGACAAATTGTACTTCATAATGGTAACTAAAATGCACTAGGAACCTCTAAAAAAAATCAGAACGGGGTAGAAATGGAGAAAAACTTTCTTATAAGCTTTGTTTTTATTGTGCATCAAAAATGACATATCACTTGTATTCTATGGATCAGTAAAATTCCAGAGACACTCGCACATAATTTATAGAGTTTTTTTTACATTTTATCCCTTTTAAAAAAAAATCTGGACATGCTGCTCCTTGACCACCTGCATTATCTAGAGTAGACTCTAGTCATCTGGGTGCAGTGGAGAAGAACAGAATGTGAGAGAAGGGAGCACAAGTGAGGGCGGACTGATGTTATTATTGTACAGATAAAGTCTGGAACTTATGTAGAAGCAAAATGGGAATTTCAAACAGTATATTTGATTTCCCTCACATAGAAACACATAGACCCCCGTAAACTTCTGCTTTCATCTTCACTAGGGTTGAGCCGATCTTGACTTTTCAGGATCGATTTTAAAATCTGATTTCCGATCATTTTTCATTCGAACCCAATCTCGATCCCAATTCCGATCCCAATGCAAGTCAATGGGATTTTTTAATTAATCGGAGATCGGATTTTAAAAGCAATCCTATTCACTATACAGCATGGAATCTAACAATTGTTAGAATCCACGCTGTGTAGTGAATCACTAAGTAGCCAAAGGATTTTTTTTAATCCTCTGGCTACTTAGTCCCCCTGGTGTCCACTTACCTCCAGAGATGGCTGGTCCAGTGCCTGCCTTCTTCTTTGCTTCGCTGCCGCTCCATGCTGCTCCCTGCCCCCTCCCTGCCAGGTTAGGAGAGTGTGGGCGGGTTAGGAGAGTGTGGGCGGGTACTGGGAGGGGAGACACTTTACAATCTAATGGCTCCTAAATCTTCATCAGTCTTTCTCTTCTGTCATAATAATAAAAATAATGATAATAGCCTTATATAGCGCCAACTAATTCTATGAGATATATTACAGCTTCCATTTTTTCAACATATAAAATATTGTCCATGTGCTGTATAACTGGTTGAATACATGGATCATTATTCTTTCAATATTTAGCTTAATAAAGTTTAGCTGTCATTAATAGAAGTTACAATCATGTACCGTATTTTCCGGCGTATAAGACGACTGGGCATATAAGACGACCCCCAACTTTTCCAGTTAAAATATAGAATTTGGGATATACTTGCCGTATAAGACTACGCCTCTTCTAACGCACATTCAGTAAAAAGTAAAAAACATCAGATTTTATTTCAATATGGTAAATTTTAATTCAAAAGCTTATGACATGCAGGTACTTAGCAGGATAATGCTGGTTGTCATCAAACCTATAATCAATAGCATTACACATTGCTATTCATGTAAGTGGCCTTTCATATAATATATACACTGCTTGCTGGTAGCTTTCCACTTTGGCTTATAAATGGTGGTCCTGAGTGTGGGTGAAGGAGTCGTGTTTTTTCTAGACCAATTATTATTCTAACAAAATGTCGGTGCAATGTCAACCAAATATTAGGTGGTATAATCTTAAGCTAGAGATCCTAGAGATGTATGAGAGCTATTATTCAGCATCAGTTTGCACTGTCTAAAAATTTGTTAGAATGAAGTATCTCTGCCCCATTGTTCTAAGGCTTTACCCAATTTTCTTTTCCTAATATTTATTAATTTGTAAATTGACTTTGATAACATTTATTACTGGTATGTGTCCATGTTTGCAGATCAGCCATAAACCAGCCCCATGTCCTAATGTTTACATAGGAGGGTCATGTCCTGTAGATAAGATATAAATAGCTTAGATGACAAAAGGTACACTGGATCCTTGTCACCTGTTCCATCTAGAAACATCTCCAGAATGTGAAGCCCAAACCCAGCAAGTAGACATAAATTATTTAGAACATAACAGGTGCAGGCTAGTGTATATTGATATAGGGACACCAGAGGCACACTATACTGATATTGATACCAGAGATGATGTATTAATCTCCTACACCACTATTATGATGCAATAAATTCACAGGCCAGAATTTATTACAAAGCCAGGTTTTTGCTGCCATCACCACGTGGACATGGCGTGCCATGGGCTGAGGCCATCAGAACCATCAGATTTATCATTTATGCCACTTACACATAGATGGTGCCTGAAACCTATGTCAGCTTGAAGATTTCAGTGTAGTCCTTTAGAAATTAGGGCAAGGATTATCAAAACCAGTGTACATAGCGCTGGTCTTGAGAATCCCTCCCTTCCCCACTGTCTGTTATAGGGCGGTATTATTAGTATTTTAGTGGTTAACTGTGGAATATACAGTAAAACCATTGGCAGTGTATACTAACACAAAAAGTGTGCCGCAAAGAAATTGTATGAGATGGACAGTAGCTCCATCCAGAGGTGTAACATGAAGCTCCTGGGTCCTAGTGCAAAATCTGTACTGGGCCCCACTTACCATGTGATATCGATAACAGTACTGTCTTCTTATGTTATAGTGAAGCCGTTGGGTCCTCACAGACTCCTGGTAGCAATATCTTCTTCTGCACCCTCTATAGTTGCACCCCTGAAGCAAGTTTTGCTGCTGGATGAAACTTTCATAATGGTTTACACCAGAGAAGAAAGACAGAACAAATTTTTGCAATAGGAGAAGACCTTGATCATGAGCCACCAAATATAAAGGCTATTGCTCTGGTTTTTGACTGTTTTTGTTCAATTCAGTATTCACTTTTCTGGCCATCACCTCTATTGCATTGTTATGTGCCCCGTGTATTGAAGCATGTTTTGGTCAATGTAGGACGGTATTATTCACTCACTATACAGTGCTATATTTCAATTGCTTTGTGGCATTGTCATTGAGTTACTATACTACATTGTTGCTGTATTATGTAGTCAATGTATGACTGGGAGAAGAAGAGGCCACTGTGGAGATCGCTGCCCAATATGTGTCCATCCGTCACCAAGCAAGAGGAAGATAAGACACATAGACTATCCAACCCCCCACCCCCCATGGACTATCAAACCCCCCACCCACCACCCAAAAGACCCCACGGACTGTACTACCCACCTCCCCATGGACTATTAAACCCCCCTATGCCCCCCATCATCCGTCTACCCCATACCCACCGACACCTCAATGCTTCAAACAAGAACGAGGAGACCCTAAAGACACACAAACCCCCAACCCACGAACCCCGTACCCATCCCCCTCCACCACCCCCAACTTTCTTTTTGCTTTGGCAACACCAAATGTTTTACTCTTTGGTAATGCTAATAAAGCTTATTTGTATCTTTGTATCTTGTACCTGGGTAGCAAGTTGATAAAAAATGTTGTCTCCCCTTTAATCTGTCAATAACATCCTGTCCATGAAGTTCTTAATATAATTACTGAAATGTGTTTCGCATTGTGTCCTTTGGGTCATCACGCTGTGAGTAGTAAAGTCTTCACTTCCTAAATAAAGAGAATTAACTAACATAAGAAGGGTATTATTATGTTATTTTTGTATTACCATTTTCGCTGCTTAGAAACTCAAGGAATAAATCCAGCTTTGCAGCAATGATTAAGTTAATGTACAAGGAGGCAGGCTTACTGTATGCTTACCACCTTGTACCGATTTTGGAAAAACCAATTACACATCACAAAGAACTTGTCTTAAGCAGAGATAAGCAAATCTCCTGTAGGCAGATAGGCTGAGTTTTCGTAAGAGAATTTGCAGATCTTTTCATTTTGGTTTTCTAAAATAAAATAGGATGACTCGAGCTAAAAAGTGCTTGATTACGGGCTTGACATATAATGTAGTTAGTTTGTTATATCTTGATTTTTTTAAGCTTAACTATACTAGAGATTTTTTTTAACTATCATTCTATGTTCCCTGTTAGTCTGTATATTTCCAGAGTCGTGTACGTGGAGCCTATATAGTGGTACAGTGTTTCTGTATAATGTGTATTGTGCAACAAAATATACTCCATGTGACACCATATTATAGATACGAAACATTGCAAACATTTTACTGGCACTTGATGGAATATGGGACAATGTAACATGTAGGAGAAGAGTAGATTTAAAGGGGTTATCTGGTTTCTAGCATTGACCGCCTATCCTTAGGATCAGTCATCAATATTAGATCTCTGGGGGTCTGACACCTGGGACCCCTGCAGGTCACCGGTAATAAGACATTTACATATCGTAAGCTGTACAAACTGTAGTGGCGAGGGTACATGCTGCAGTGCTGTTCCATTGAAATGTATGTGGCAGCGCTGCAGTACCTACACTTGGCGCTATAGTTTGTATGGCGAATAACAGCATGGCTCGCAATATATAAACAATACCGTAGACTGAGCTGTCTCAGTACCAGTGACCTGTGGGGGTCCTCGGTGTTGGACCACACAGATCTATCCTAAGGGTAGACCAACTTTAAACTATCATTTCTGTACATTTTCCACTAATTCTACCACCCCTTTCAAAAATCTTCCTTTGTCATATAGTCTTATATATCACAGAGCTCAGCTTCTCTCCTCTATCATATAAACCTATATATCACAGAGCTCAGCTTCTCTCCTCTATCATATAAACCTATATATCACACAGCTCAGCTTCTCTCCTCTATCATATAAACCTATATATCACACAGCTCAGCTTCTCTCCTCTATCATATAACCCTATATATCACATAGCGAAGCTTCTCTCCTCTATCATATAAACCTATACACTGTCTACCAATAAGTATTTGGACACCCATGCAAATGAAGATATCTGCGGTCATGATGCACGTCAGGCCTTCCACCGTTAAATAGGAAACAGCATTGGCATTAGTTGCATGCAAGATGCCACGAAGTGCAGCGTTGTCTGATTTCGAGAAAGGGGTAATTGGGGGGTACCACAGAAATGGTCGATCCGTAAGGGACATAGCAAGCAAACTGAATTGCCCAAAATCGACAGTGGCCTATGTGACTACAAAGAGGAAGGTGAACGGTGATTGTCGGAATGTGCCCCAAGTCAGCAGACCCCCGAAACTGGGAGATAGAAACCGACGAGTGCTGGTCAGAGAAACCGCACCCAACCGATGGCTCACATACACCAGGAGTTTCACCAGGCATCCGGGAGTATTGTGTCCATCAATACCATCTGTAAGGAAGCGTCTGCTGGTTCTACCAACTATTGTATAGGAATAAATGTGGTTTTTATATTCTAACACAGGTGTCCAAATACTTATTGGTAGGCAGTGTATATCACTCAGCTCAACTTCTCTCCTCTATCATATAACCCTATATGTCGCAGAACTCAGCTTCTCTCTTCTATTTCTCTGTAAGTGACATCTGTTGGTCACATGGCTATGCTGCAGCTCAGTCCTATTCATTGCCATGTGACTAATGGATGAGGTCACTGTATGTTGGACCCTTTTTACTACTTCCAGTGCATTTCACTCCAGCACAAAAGCATTAAGAAACAAAGCACCAGTTTTAATATATCAAAATATATAAAAAAAAAAAAAAAAAAAAAAAAAGAAAAGAAAAAACTAGACCCGGATGGAATAAAGACTAAAGACAGGCTAGTTATACAGATTGCCTAGCTATTAATTGTAATACATCAGTGTAATGAGGATGAATAACTTCTAAAAATTGACATTTATTTACATTCTGCATAAAAGGGGTTATAAATCCAAGCTGACAATGCTCCTGTTAGTACTGTATTTTAGACCTATATCTCCCTATGTGTAATGGCTACATAGATGTATATAGTGAAAAATCTGCAGAGTACATCAGTCTGATTAGATTGCAAAGTGAGTCAAGATCCTTTCTGCTCATTAACAATGGTAGCAGGGATAAGTAATTGCAATACTGCAGGGAGCTAGTGGCCCTATCGTCCATGTATAGGCTATAGTCATTTTTTGCCTATAGGTAAATATCCCAGGTCTGGGCCATTGGCTAGTGTAAATCGGTGGCGTACGCCTTAGATAATGCCCCATTCTTGCTTTATATCTCAGCAAGGTTTTGTTCCTCTTGACTATGTATCATGTTACACGCTCCCTCACTACTGCTTTTGCAAAGCTGGCCAAAAGATTACTGGGTGTTCATTGTAGGAAAATAAAAGATTACAGGCACATGATCAGATATGGTTTTGATATGGATTTCACAACTACTGTATCTAATCTATCAACTATTGTGGATCCAGCAAAAAAGTTATCTAATCTGGAGTAGGATTTGTTTTTCTCCTTTTATTTAAACAACTGTTTTGCTTGTTGGTCATCTTTTTTGTCTTATTTACATATCAGCACGGAACTACATGGGTATTAAATTGTTACATTTAATTGTTCAGTGTGCATATCTGACTAGCTGGACTACAGATACCAGCACACCTACCGCTGGGGTCCTCTACAATATTATCCTATGGAGATTAGGAACTATTACCACAGGGCACTCCTGTTTAAATTCTAAATTGTTTGCCATTGGAGTGACTGGGGGTTTAACATTGTGTCCGCCGTCCCCTTGTCTTACGAATTCACAGAAGGGGTCCGATGTATGTTTAATTTGAGGCCCCCTCCCCTCATTTGTGTGTTTTTTTTTTGTTTTTGATTATTGTGCAATAGGGACACGTTATTTAGGTTTTATCTGTTTTATTAATAAAAGCTACGTTTTAGCCAGAAATCTCTACTTAAGAGGGTACCCCTTTAGTTTAATTACATTAACTGTATATTGGATTTTGGCTAATCCCATCCACACATTTCAAAAAAAATAATCTGCAGCGGAACTGCTACAATTGAAAAATTCTCACATTTTTGCAAATGACAGCATGCCAATTCTAGCTACAGAAGTGCTGGTAGTTTCCATATAGGTATAATGGAATCAGAAAGTCCGTAGAGGAAAACTCTGCAGACTTTCTGTGAAAAGTTGCAGTGGGAAAAAACGCAATTCATTTCCACTGCAGTTTTTCCTGAAGTGCTTTTTGGCTGCAGGTCACTATGTGGGGCCTTAGCCTAAAGTATGTTTGACATCTAACTGCTGGGAGCAGTAGCACATAGGTGCAGGATTCCTATTGATCCTGATTCTGAATACAGTAGGTGGTGGCAGCATGTATTTCAGCTACGTGGAATGAGTTGGGGTGTGATTTACATTCAGTTTGCAGTCTGCTGGAAGGGTGAGCACAAGATTGAGTGAGTGGAAAGAATTAACCCGACAGCCACAACAACGTCACAAGATAGGATGGCCGTACATGACAGCTCATATTAGTGATGTCACAGGAGGTGTATCTCTCATGTCCAATCATGATAAAGTCCTTTACAACTCTATAACTTTATACTGAGACAGACAGACATTTTACCCAACCATTCAGACTAGCTAGTCAGCACGGTGACCACTCACCAAACGGAAGTCCTTTCAATAAGCTGATCAGCAGAGGTGTCTAGAGTCAGACCCCCACCAATATAATATTGATAACTTGTTATAAGGTTAAGTCATCAATATTAAAATCTGGGTAAACTCTTTCACTCTTCTATCCGGTCTGGTGCCTCTACAAAAATCCCATTCGCTAGCATCTGTCTGAAGCAGTAATTTACTTGCGCAGCAAAAACTGTATCTGCTTACTCATATACAGATGGATGTTTCGTTCACAGGTAGCAGTCTTAATCTGACCCCTGCGCCTGCAAGGCCTACACCTGACATTGGTTTATACTCATTGTACTACATGAGAAGGGCAGAACGACCTACCATGCTAATTTCACAGGGATTGAATCGCGCTGTGCAAAGGCTTTTAAAGCTTAGTGTCATGGCAGGGCAGTGTCTGGCATTGTTATAAGCTTTTAGCCGGTATTAGTTGTATGGTACAGTTATTTGGGGGTTTGTATAATAGCATTTTAAAAGACGCCATTATATGTATTGCACTATTGTGTTGCCACGTATAATACTATTATTTGTAATTACAATTGTTATGGAGTTTATAGAGAGAACAGCACCATTTCATTTTATGCCTCAAACTGCAGCAATGCTAGAGCCATCTCTAATGGTCGTGAATGTGATCCATGAAATAAAGCTGTTCTGAAAGATAAAGTAAGAGTGACACTTATAGGATATTAGAAGCTACTGCAAAGAACCTACATCTAGATGAACAAAGCATAGGAGAATAAAAGTCAATTATTGCTTATTTTAAAGGGATTCTTCTAACACCAAAATCTCTTGTAAACCACCTATATGGTGTTGTAGGGGCGGTAAGTGAGCCGAGTATTGCACCTACATGCGTGACCATCATGCCTTTAGGAGCACCCATTTTGAGTGTGGTCACCACCTAGCACTGTTCCCTAATAGAAAGATTGACATATCACATAGCGCAATACGTGCTCCAGCAGAGATGGTCATGCCCTCAAGTGCATAAGTATTAAAAGTTTTTTGTTTTTGTTTTGTTTGTTTGTTTGTTTGTTTTTTTGGGGGGGGGGGCATGAACAAAACAATGGCACTGGTATCATATTAAAGATTATATCCAGTTCTAGCTGTGACAAAACCAGATATATCACCAGTTGAAGATGCAATGAGGGATGGGTGCCTTGTACCATCTAGATCCATTGTTCACCAAGGGATGGCACAGGAAGTTCTATATACTGCTGGAAAGCTGACAGTGCGCTGAATTCAGCGCACTGTCGGCTTTCCCGATCTGTGCCCCAGGTAAAGCGCTATCGGTCCCGGTACCGTAGCGCTTTAGTGTCAGAAGGGCGTTTCTGACACTTAGCCAGGGACGCCCTTCTGCCCAGCAGCACCTATTGCGCTGTACTGTGGAGCGGGGAGGAACGCCCCCTCCCTCTTCTCACAGTGCTCGTCCATAGACAAGTATTATCAGGAGAGGGAGGGGGTGTTCCTCCCCGCTCCACAGTACAGCGCAATAGGCGCTGCTGGGCAGAAGGGCGTCCCTGGCTAACTGTCAGAAACGCCCTTCTGACACTAAAGCGCTACGGTACCGGGACCGATAGCGCTTTACCCGGGGCACAGATCGGGAAAGCCGCACTGTCAGCTTTCCAGCAGTAAATAGAACTGCCTGTGCCCAAATCGGTGAAAGGTCCTCTTTAACTGTAACTATCATCCTGAGAATTTAACGTGCCTCTTATCGGGTCAATTCTCACAGATCAGCTGCCCAGTCACACCACCCTCTTACAGGTTGCCAACGGAGCTCCCCTCCAGTGGAAGAAAGAACGCACACTCTGGACACTGGGACTTCCCTGCAGTTTTAACAACAGCGGACAAGATGGTATACGTCACTGAACATATGAATGTTACAGAAGAAGACAGTGAGTAGTGATAGACATGGTGCTTCTACAGGAGCAGGGGATGTGACACGTGCCTCCTGCAAGCCATTGTCACTTCGGCATAGGATACTGGATCACTTGATGTCTTGGTGTAATGGTTCATTCTTCCCCAAATCTATCAAGACCTCTTATACTAATCTGCAAGCAGCAAGTTGTTCAAGCAGCTCATGCTTCTCTACCCTGGGCAGGCTAGGTTACCCCTTATGTCATTGAGTACCATTCAACTTGTCATACAGTGAAACTCTCAAAAGCAATCAATTCTATCTATCAAGAGCAATAAAGTGACCTTACTTTCAGAAATTTCCAATAGCCACCTAATGAACTGAACCAGTTAAAAGTGACATGTACTCACCAAGACAACACACAATGCAAATTATACCCTGTAACATGTCCAAGTCTAACATAACATACAATGCAACCATTAGCTTTGAACATGCCAGGCTGTGACATACGGCGCCAAGGCCATGCCTCTGCCAAATTACATGGGCAGTGAGGATGACAGGTGGGCCCTTCTCTTTTTTTTTTTTTTTTTTTTTATGTAGATTGTGAGCCCCACATAGAGCTCACAATGTACATTTTTCCCTATCAGTATGTCTTTTTTGGAATATGGGATGGAAATCCATGCAAACACGGGGAGAACATACAAACTCCTTGCAGATGGTTTTTTGCCCATGGCGGGATTTGAACACCAGGACTCCAGCGCTGCAAGGCTGCAGTGCTAACCACTGAGCCACCATGTGGCCCCTTGGTGGGCCCTTCTCTTGACCATCTATGCAAGTCTTCAGACAGAGAGCACAACAACTGTCTAAGATGGATGTCTGTACATGCACCTACACCATGTATTGAAGGTAACAGGGAAACCAGAAGACCTTCTTAAAGGGGTTGTCCAACAATTGGATAAATCACAGAGGAGGATGAGGAAGGTGAAATCATCACCCTCAGCAATGGCTGGAAAGGACCCACTCACATATATCTCCATGTCCTCTCCTGTGGCTGCTGAGGCCACTGATTGGTCTCAGTGATGATGTGTGCTACAGGATACTGGAGTGCCTGGACAGACAACGGTGGTGGACACCAAAGCAGCAGGACAGGTATGATTGGGCTGTTTCTTATGATTGACCTTCCCCAACCTCCTCTATGACTTGTCCAATTCCTGGATGACCTCTTTAAGAATAATGTACAACCTATAAAGAGAAAATCCTAAAAAAAATATAAGGAGTCACTTTAGAGAGCTGTGATCTGTATAAATGCCCAGTCTGCTGCTTTCAGCTTTTATGTCATTATGGAACTCCTTGGGAACATCTAATAGTTGATATTTACAGCAGGGGGTACATTATCCCATATATCATGGCAGCTTACTGTATCCACCTGTGTAACTGAGTTTTATTCACAAAAATATATAGTCATCATGTTATTTGTAAGCGCAGACTTTTAATTTATGGTACGATGGCTCCCCCTATTGATGGATTTATGAATGGCTACAAACTGGAGGTTGGGTAAGGACAAATTACTGCTCACAAATCATCTTGTTTCAGCATTTGTGTAATTTAATGTTCTCGCTATTCTCTCTGGAATATGTGTAATACTTAATACACTTACACAGCTAACAGAACAAATAGTGCAATATATCAGCAGAGGGATCTTTGGGAATGTGCACTTAACATACAGATTTTGTCCACGTGACGCACAAGTGCCTGCCGCCCCATAAGAATATGCGCTTACTTATCAATCCAGCTCCCACTGTGTTCAATGATGAATTAAATAGAAAAAACTAAATATGACAATTTGCATTGAAAAAGTGATCATAACACTGCCAAAAAATTATGGAAAGTGATGCATTATCCCGAGTCTCATAAAAACCTGTTCAATGAGGTTATAGCTATAAACAGCTCCTGCCCACACCCTCCACTCACCTCTCCTTGACTCCATCACAGCATCCAGTGTTAGTCCCCATTCTCTGCAGGCAGTGTCACATACTGCTAAGGACCCCAGACCAAATTTTGGAGTGAATGATCTTTCCTCCACGTGTCGTAAGATCCTGATGCCAGGAGTCATGTCCATATGACTACAGTAAGGTGGTATTTGGCTTCTGGATGCTTCTAATAAGGATAATTGTATAAAAAGACACCTAATTGGTGCCATATGTAAGAAAAATCTCCATTAGATGTTTTATTTATTTCACAAATAACACGTTTCGGATACAGATCCCTTACTTCAGATGAACAGGCATATTCATATTCCCAAACAATTGTCTTATATATATATGCAGATATGGCGCCAGAATTAGATCCAGGAGGAGACATAGGATTCCATTTGCAATAATGTATACCAGGGATCTGCAACCCCAAGACAGGGCCAAAACCCAAGTCATATCTATCTGGCACAGGGCTCTCTCTGTCCTCTCTCTCTCTAATGGACCATGAAAATACAGTCAGAGGAGGGGATGCAATGAGGAAATACAAGGCATGATGTCCTGGTGTCCGGGCCAGTAGCCTAGTCAAAGGGCAGCAACTGCCCATGCAAAGTGTAATATGGCAGCTAAGCTTGCCTTCATTCATTTCAAATAAAACTGTAAAGATTTCTTTGGATTTTGTTCACCAAAAGCACTAGTGCAATGTCTCTGCCTGTTCGGGTCTCTGCGCCCTACTCTGCTCGCATGCTGCGGCGCAGGAGGCATGTGCAGTTTGATTCCTTGCTTAGAGTTTTTGGTTGCACTGTATGAACACTGCTCTATGTCTGTAATTGAATTTCCACCACATTCTTGCACCTTATTTGCCTCCGTTCATGAAGTGGTTAATTCTAGCCTTGCCGTGTGACTGATGACAGCCTGTCTTCCAATCAAGCCTAGGGCTGGTCTTTGGCTTCCTATATACTGGCCATCAGCCCACATAGACTTGCTGGTTATTGACTTTGTCGCTGCTAGCTTCTCTTCTTCTACTATTATATTACTGACTTCCGACCTCTGGCTTTCCCTATTGACTATTATTTTGGACTTTGATTTGGCACTGCATAGCTCGACTGTTACTGGACCCTCAGCTAGCTTTGTGTTTTCACGGATATAGGTAGGGCCCGTCACCCAGTTGCCGCCTAATACATAGGATAGGACCAGGCAAGCAGGAAGGGACAGTGGGGGATATCAGCATAGGGCTCACTGTCTCTTGTGCCCCTTCCCAGGGTTTTCATCAGCTACTGGGGAATTGCTGTCCCGGCACTTCCCTAACAACTAGGCTGTGTGAGGGGCATTCCCTTCCCCCACAGAACACATTTACTGCAGACTACATTTATCCTTATAGAACATTCATATAGGAGGTCGGTATCGTTACATTGCATGGCACACTGACTACTTTGTATATAGTTTTTGTTCTCAAAATTGGCCCCCATACAAAAACAGGTTGCTGATCCCTATACAAAACTCTATCAACAATCATATGACAATGAAAAACATTTAGAGTGAACTTTTCTTACAGAAGACATTCAAAGTGCAGGGAGTATTGTAGGGTAGGGGAGTTAGTGGATGCCATAAAGGTGTTCATACCCAATAGCCACAAGGGTCACTTGTTTTACCAGAAAGCAATTTACCCATTAGTATATTTTTGGCATGTGAGAGGAAACCAGGGTGCCCAAGGGAAACCCACACAAACACAGGGAGAACATACAAACTCCTTATAAATGTTGCCCTTGGTCAGATTCAATCTGAAGACCCCAGCAAGGCAAAAGGGATAACCACAGAGCCGCTGTCACATAAAAAATTATAACATCTCTACACATTAAATATGTTGATGATAATATCCTAATCAAATTATGATGGCTGTTAGTATAAGGTACCTCCTTCGGTGTTAGAGTTGGGTTAAGGTTGAATTTAGGAGAAGAATAATACTTATTGTTCTTGAACCATACTGTAACCACAAATACCAAGGTGGAGGGTGTGTTATATGTGATGACTGAACTAACATCCAGAGCATATATATACATATACACTCACCGGCCACTTTATTAGGTACACCATGCTAGTAACGGGTTGGACCCCCTTTTGCCTTCAGAACTGCCTCAGTTCTTCGTGGCATAGATTCAACAAGGTGCTGGAAGCATTCCTCAGAGATTTTGGTCCATATTGACATGATGGCATCACACAGTTGCCGCAGATTTGTCGGCTGCACATCCATGATGCGAATCTCCCGTTCCACCACATCCCAAAGATGCTCTATTGGATTGAGATCTGGTGACTGTGGAGGCCATTGGAGTACAGTGAACTCATTGTCATGTTCAAGAAACCAGTCTGAGATGATTCCAGCTTTATGACATGGCGCATTATCCTGCTGAAAGTAGCCATCAGATGTTGGGTACATTGTGGTCATAAAGAGATGGACATGGTCAGCAACAATACTCAGGTAGGCTTTGGCGTTGCAACGATGCTCAATTGGTACCAAGGGGCCCAAAGAGTGCCAAGAAAATATTCTCCACACCATGACACCACCACCACCAGCCTGAACCGTTGATACAAGGCAGGATGGATCCATGCTTTCATGTTGTTGATGCCAAATTCTGATCCTACCATCCGAATGTCGCAGCAGAAATCGAGACTCATCAGACCAGGCAACGTTTTTCCAATCTTCAATTGTCCAATTTCAATGAGCTTGTGCAAATTGTAGCCTCAGTTTCCTGTTCTTAGCTGAAAGGAGTGGCACCCGGTGTGGTCTTCTGCTGCTGTAGCCCATCTGCCTCAAAGTTCGACGTACTGTGCGTTCAGAGATGCTCTTCTGGCTACCTTGGTTGTAACGGGTGGCTATTTGAGTCACTGTTGCCTTTCTATCAGCTCGAACCAGTCTGGCCATTCTCCTCTGACCTCTGGCATCAACAACGCATTTCCGCCCACAGAACTGCCGCTCACTGGATGTTTTTTCTTTTTCGGACCATTCTCTGTAAACCCTAGAGATGGTTGTGCGTGAAAATCCCAGTAGATCAGCAGTTTCTGAAATACTCAGACCAGCCCTTCTGGCACCAACAACCATGCCACGTTCAAAGGCACTCAAATCACCTTTCTTCCCCATACTGATGCTCGGTTTGAACTGCAGGAGATTGTCTTGACCATGTCTACATGCCTAAATGCACTGAGTTGCTGCCATGTGATTGGCTGATTAGAAATTAAGTGTTAACGAGCAGTTGGACAGGTGTACCTAATAAAGTGGCCGGTGAGTGTATATATCCAATATATCGCTCTTTGTTTCAATATACAAAGCTTTCGAGGCCTTGGTACTGATATACTGGGTAGGCAAGCTAGCTTCCATCATGTTGTTTACTTTAGTGTAAAATAGGAACAGACACAGAATCAGTCTGTGACTATTCTCTGTGACAGCTTAATGTCCGTTGCTGTCATCCTATGACTGAAGACAGCAACGGACATTAGTAAAGGCAGTGTGAACCCCTAATAGCTTGGATTATAAGGCTCACCTGTTGAAGTCAGTCTGTACGTTCCATAAGATATATCACAATGTCTAACTTAATTTTAAAAAGAGATAATAGAAAGACTCTTTAATGGCCTGGAGTTTAAGCATTTTTTCTTGTGGGTTATGGTGTTATAATATTTACAGGCAGTATTATTACACATTTAACTTGCAACTTGGAAAGCCCCATGTAAAGGCCCACAGTTTCCTTCTATTTCCTTCTGTTTAAATTTTTAGTATTTTAAAGTTTTAGACTTCCAAAGGTTAATCTGGGATTTTATGGACAATGTGACCACGGAAATTCTGCTTATGGTATTTTATAGGGAGATATCGCTGTGTGTTTTTTTGTTTTTTTTTAGAAAACTTAGTAGTGGCTACTGAAGGAATATTAATATTAAAGGGGTATTCCCACGTCGCATACTCACCAGTCTTCACTGCTGTAAAATCTTCTTTCTTCCTGGTTTCTTGCATCATTTGGTGGGCGGGGTTCCACATGCAACCTGCCATTTAGCTCTGCCCCCCCAAATTACTGTGTAGCTCTGCCCACCACATATCGTGATCCTATGGGGAGGCTGAAGGGCTTGTGATGTCATCAAAGGTCCTTAAACACTATATGCACAATATTGGACTATGAAGTACAGGCAGCAGCAACTCCATTCTGTGTTACATACAGACACTGCTTGTCTCTGCCATAATGAACACAATTGAATTAGCTAGCCTGATAACTGGGAGAACAGAAGAAATGAAAGCAGCTCCTCTCCTCTATCTGAGACCAGGAAGCTAGGTCACATGGTGTAGACACAGGAATAGCTAGATACACCGGCTCGCTCCCGTGCACTTAGCCCCTCCTCCCTCCCCCCTGAGAGCAGCAGATACATCACTTGACTTTTGAGCAGATAAGTCAAGGGCTGTGTCAACAATGAATTGAATAAAGTAAGATAGTGGACAAACAAAGCAGTTTTGCTGAAGCAATGTATTTAGGAAAAGTCTTACATCCACATTAACAAGCAGTATAGATAGGATCCTTGTGATGGGACAACTCCTTTAAGGTTGAGGCCCCACATTGTGGAAACGCAGCTTTTTTTCTTGGAGATTTTATTGTGGTTTTTTGAGCCAAAGCCAGGAGTGGATCAATCAGAAGGGAGAAGGATAAGAACTTCCTATATATTTCCTATTCCTTTTGTAGTCATTCTTATATCTGCGGAAATGTGACTCACTGTGACTTGTGGCTTTCCCGTAGATATTAATTGTAACAGAAAGTCCACGGAGGAAAACTCCAAGAACTTTCGGTTTAAAGCGCTGTGGGAAGGTCCACGATGTGTTCCCACCACGGTTTTTCCCACAATGCTTTAGCGCTGCAGATAGTCCCGTGGGGTCTTAGCCCAACTCAAAAATCTGCAGAAGAGTCTGCAACAAAAAGCAGCTTTTCACAACAAGGTCCCCAAAGCTAAGGCCCCACGTTGCGGAAACGCAGCTTTTTTTGTTGCAGATTTTGATGCAATTTTTTGAGCCAAAGCCAAGAATGGCTACAAAAAGAATGGGTACTCTATAAAAAGTTCTTATACTTCTCCCTTCTGCTCAATCCATTCCTGACTTTGGCTAAAAAAAAACAACAAAATCTGCAACAAAAAAAGCTGCATTTCTGCAATGTTGGGCCACAGCCTAAGACAGGAATCATATAAAACTTCCCACTGTTTGACACTATGTTTCTGGTCACCTCACTTTGACTTGAAATTTAAATGAAATTAGTAGGAACTGTTTGGTCCCATTGGGAGGATTCTTTATGACTAAGCAGTCTTTATATCAAAATCCAGCATAGAAGAACAAAAATAACTTATATTAAATTGTAACTTTTATTAGTATATATTAAAAAGATCCAGGTCAACAAAATCAAACTTTCAGCAACAACTGTGTGTGCTAAGTTAACCTCTAGTCGAGCATCTGGCTTCTATTACATAGTGTTTCGATCGATCCAGTCAGAATTATCACCTCTAGTTTTTACAGATATATCTATTGAGTGAGATTGAGAGTGAGAATGAGAATGCTACAAGGGATATGCCCAGAGTAGAGAATATACATTATAAGGAGATAACCCCCCACCACCGTCAGGGACACCAGGAACTGCAGTTTTAACTGCAATATCTTTATTACCGGTTTACCGATATATGTATTCCTATCCTAAAGAATCCAAAAGGGGAAACACATAGAGAGACTCAGAGTGGCTTTATGGGACTCGAGAATACTACTCTGGTCATGGCTATAGACGGTAGCTGTATATCAGCCCTGGTGACCTTTGCCATTTAATGGGATTTGGTCTGGGAATTGTGGTATACACGTGCATCTAGCGGCTCATCTACACATTCAGCCTCTTACCATCCATTAGGCTGTTCACATACCACTTCACGTAACTGAGTGTCGGCTACTATTGCTGGCTTTAGTATTGAGCTCAGATGTGTAGTATAAAGATGGGGATTACACCATTTGTGTCTACCCTTCTTCTTTCTATATCTGCTCACATACCTGACCTGGATACATCTACATACACTGTGTGGACTGTAGGGCTGATATTTGATTGTGTAGTGCGTTATAATCACTTTTAGGGGTCTTATTCAAGACTTTATGTCTTACCTTGTGGTGCTTTTGTGACGTTTTTCTACCCTAAATGCAGGGGCTATTGTAATTTTGGCATAACCATGCCTTAACACCCCTAGAACAGCGAGTGTCCGATAGCTAATGATCCCCACATAATATTCTCTACTCTGGGCATATCCCTTGTAGCATTCTCAATCTCACTCGATAGATATATCTATAAAACTAGAGGTGATAATTCTGACCGGATCGATCTAAACACTATGTAAGGCTAAGGCCCCACTGCGTGGAAACTCAGCGCTAAAGCACTGTGGGAAGAACCGCGACATGAACGCATTGCGGTTCTTCCCGCAGCGCTTTCAACAGAAAGTGCACAGAGTTTTCCTCTGCTGACTTTCTGTCACAATTATATGTATAGGAAAGCCGTCAGCGTTTTCATAGATATAATTGACATGCTGAGATTTTTTTCGCAAAGTGGGCATGGTATTCGCATGAATCCCATCCACTTTGCAAGTACTTTACTGCCAAATCGCAGTGTTTCTGGTCAGTGGCCTTATAGAAACCAGTTGCTCAACTGGAGATTAACTTAGCACACCCAGGTGTAGCTTAAATTTAGATTTTATTGACCCAGATCTTTTTAATATATATTAATAAAAGTTATATTTTAATATGTTATTTTTGTTCTTTTATGTGGATTTTGCAAAAAAGAGCACTTAGCCAAAAGAATCCTCCCAATTATGGAACCAAAGATTTCCCACTAATTTTCATTACTAATTTTTCAAGTTACATTGAGGCGACTAGAAATATAATGTCAAACATTGATATTTTGAGTGAACTATAGGTTCACCCACATATTTCATGAGCAGACTTTTTGTTTCATTAACCTTGCACTTTCCCTAAATTTATTTAACAGTGCTAGAGAGCGTTGACACTACCATCGGTGTCCGACAGCTAGTGTCCGTTCAAACTCTTGTGCGGACATTAGCAACAGACACTAGCACATGTCGTGTTTTGTTGTCTGCTTGAAAAGTCGGACATCTTTGGGAATGGATAGTTAAGGACACTCACGGACAGTAAAAGAACGCACCCGATGTCCATTTAAATCAATGCAAAATATCACGGACACAGCTAGTGTCTGCTGCTAATGTCCGCACAAGATGAACGGACATTATCAGCGGACACTAGCTGTTGGACACCAACGGTAGTGTGAACGCCCCCTTAGGCTGCATTCACACTGAGTAACGCTAGCGTTTTTTGTGCTTATTTTTGCACATAGCGCCGTGTTAACGCTGCGTTAACGCCGCGTATACGCCGCGTTTGCGCCAGTCAACGCCACCGCAAAATAGCGCGGCATTAACGCGACGTATACGCGGCGTTAACGCGGCGCTACGCGGCGTTAACGCGATGCTATGTGCAAAAATAAGCACAAAAAACGCCAGCGTTACTCAGTGTGAATGCAGCCTTAGACAGACCTTTGTGTTAAATCAAGCAGCTAAAATTTTATTTTGTTTTCTGCAATCCGACTCTGAATAACCTACCTAGTATCCAACGCTAGTCCAGTCAGCTACTCATAGGATTTTACCAGAGCACACCACAAGGCAGGATGGATTTGGCTGCTACGGACCCATGTTGCATTTGAATAATGATGTGAAAGAAGTGCACTTGCAGACTACGGCATAGAAAGTAGTAATAGAGTCAGCAACCAGGAGAGTACAGGGACATTATACTGTGTGCAGGGGCCACTATGGAACATTATATTGTCTGGATGGGATGATATGGGACATTACACTGTCTGGAGGCCACTGTGGGACATTATACTTGGTGTAGGGGCCACTGTGAGACATTATACGTGGTGTAGGGGCCACTGTGGGACATTATACTTGGTGTAGGGGCCACTGTGGGACATTATAGTGTTTGTAAATGGGGCGTTATACTGTCTTGGGGCCAGGAGAGGGGGCACTATGCTGTGTGGGGTGGTGGGGCCCAGTTTTGCTAGTTATGTGTCTGGGAATGGCCAAATTGAAAACAGGGGAATACAATAATCAAAGCCAGAATTGAGTCCAGGAGATACACCTGAAATCATATCAGAAAAGAAGGGGTTACAAGGGTAAAAAGCAGTGAGACAGGGTGAGGTACTGGGAGTGAGATCAGAGAGCACAAAGAGCCTAGATATAAGATGCATTCATAGGAAACAAGCAACTAAAATTGACACCATCAGAGACAGCCTCACCCTACTCCCCCGACAATCCATCCACCCAACTACTCGCTGCTCTCCATCCCTGACCTGTTTCTCCTCCATCACTGATGAAAAACTCTCCTCCCTAATCTCCAAATCCCACCTCACCTCCTGCACGCTCGACCCGATTCAATCACATCTCATCCCCAAGCTCACTGAAGTTATCACTCCAGCCCTAATCCATCTCTTAAATCTATCCCTAACCAATGGATCCTTCCCCTCAGCCTTCAAACACACCACTGTCACTCCTATACTTAAGAAACCGTCCCTCGACCCGTCCTCTCCTGCCAACTATCGTCCCATCTCTCTGCTCCCGTACGCCTCAAAACTTCTTGAGCAACACGTCCACTCAGAACTCTCCTCCTATCTCTCGTCCAACCTGCTCTTTGACAGACTTCAGTCAGGCTTCAGACCCCGGCACTCCACTGAAACTGCCCTAACAAAAGTCACTAACGACCTGCTAACCGCCAAAGCCAAGCGCCATTACTCTGTCCTCCTCCTCCTCGACCTCTCCTCTGCCTTTGACACAGTTGACCACTCCCTCCTATTAGAAATTCTCTCATCCCTTGGTATCTCAGACTTGGCCCTTTCGTGGATCTCCTCATACCTCTCTGACCGCACATTCAGCGTCTCCCACTCGCACACCACCTCCTCACCACGCCCTCTCTCTGTAGGTGTCCCCCAGGGCTCCGTCCTAGGACCCCTCCTGTTCTCCATCTACACCCTTGGCCTGGGCCAACTCATAGAATCTCATGGCTTTCAGTACTACTGTTATGCCGACGACACCCAAATATATATCTCTGGACCAGACATTACCTCCCTGCTGGCCAGAATTCCAGATTGTCTAGCGGCTGTAGCCTCCTTCCTCTCCTCCTGCTTTCTCAAACTCAACATGGAGAAAACAGAGTTTATCATCTTCAGCCCATCCTGTATGGCCCCTCCACCTGACCCATCTATCAAAGTTAATGGAACCCCACTTACCCCTGTCCCACAGGCCCGATGCCTTGGGGTAACCCTGGACTCCGACTTATCCTTCAAACCACATATTCAAACCCTCAACACCTCTTGTCGCCTCCAGCTCAAGAACATCCACCGAATCCGCTCCTTCCTCACCCCAGAAACTACCAAGATGCTCGTCCAGGCCCTCATAATCTCCCGCTTAGACTACTGCAACACCCTTCTGCATGGACTCCCGGCAAACACCCTCGCCCCCCTCCAGTCCACCTTAAACTGTGCTGCTCGCTTAATCCACCTCACCCCCCGATCCTCATCGGCTGCTCCCCTCTGCCAGTCCCTCCACTGGTTACCCATAGCCCAGCGAATTGAGTTCAAGCTACTAACTATAACATACAAAGCCATCCACAACCTGTCCCCTCCATATATCTCTGACCTCATCTCCCGCTACCTGCCCACACGTAACCTCAGATCCTCCAACGACCTCCTAGTCCGCTCTGCCCTCATCCGCTCCTCACACAACCGTCTCCAAGACTTCTCCCGTGCATCCCCCATACTCTGGAACTCCTTACCACGACACATAAGACTGATCCCCACAATCACAGGCTTCAAAAAGGCCCTTAAGACTCCCCTATTCAGGAAGGCCTACAACCTCCAATAACACTATCACCGCACTGCCATCTGTACAGTCTCCCCCTCTCCTTCTGTCTCTACCCCCCTTCCCTCATAGACTGTAAGCCCTCGCGGGCAGGGCCCTCTACCCCACTGTGCCAGCCGATCACTGTTAGTATGATATGTACCTGTATATTTTGTGTATTGTATGTAACCCCCAAATGTAAAGCACCATGGAATTAATGGTGCTATATAAATAAACAATAATAATAATAATAATAATAATAATGTCAGTGTCAGGTGTAAATACCCCATCCCGGCCCTTAAATGGATGCTGAACTAGGATCCTGATTGACTCTGCGTTACGAGCCTCTGAATGGCTGAACAGACGCAGCCAAAGTTTAGCTGGTAGAAATAGCAACCTTAAAGAGATGGCTGTGTGCTAAATACACATGTGCTACACAATCTCCGCCAGGGAGAACAATGCCTGCTTATGAAGTAGGAGCAAAGATAGTTCATTTATATTCCTCACTGCTATGCTACAACCTAGTGGACAGGTACTGATGGATATAAAATGCTTTGTTTGTGATGGTTTCTATTCAGATGCCACATTGGTCTAAACCTGTGGCGCTAGGTTCACACCTGTGCTGGGGTTTCTGTTCTTCGGGTCCGCTTGGGGACCTGAAAAATGAAAATCTGATCTGATTTAAAAGTGCTTATGTGACAGAAACATAGTGCAACACTTCCTATAACACTGCAGTATTATGAATCACATGCTGTAAAAAAAAACTGATGTTATTATGTTTGTTGACTGGATGAACAGAAATCAATGGCCCAGATTTACTAATCCTATCTAATTTGTAGATCAAAAAACACGTCAGCACTCAGAAATCAGATATGTGTGAATGAAGCCTATACCCTCATGCACACAACCAAGTGTGCAGGTCAAGGCTCTCCCAATGGGGGTCCTATACCCTGATCCATTCCGATTATAGTGTGGGTCCTTTCCTGCTCTGTGGCATCGGAATGGAGCGGAACGGAATTGAAGTAAATGAGGGACTGATGAGACTTGATGACAAGTGTCATCCATGTGCCTCCTACTATAAATTCGCCCCCCATTTCCTCACGTGCATGAGGCCTTAGGCTGAATTCTCATATAACAGAAAAATCACCTGATATACTGTATATACAGTGCCATTCAAAAGTTTGGACATCTGTGGTCAAAATGACTATTATTGAGAACAGCTAAGCAAGTTGAAGATACAATGATCTTCAAATGGCATAACATTAAAGATGACACATACCCAATGTATTTTTTGGAAAATAAAAAAAAATATATTTTTATAGTTTACATTTTCAAAATAACAAAAAATGAAAATTGCCCGATGCAGAAGTTTGGGCACTCTGCATGCGTAGTACCTAGTAGAACCCCCTTTGGTAGGTATTACAGCTTGTAAATGCTTTTTGTATCCAGCCAAGAGTCTTTTAATTCTTGCTTGAGGGATTTTCATCCATTCTTCCTTGGAAAAGTCTTCCAGTTCTGTGAGATACCTGGGTCGTCTTGCATGCACTGCTCTTTTGTGCACCTTTTTGGCAGTCTATGGTGGATTTTGACGTGTGCTTAGGAGCATTATCCATTTTTAGAAGCCATCCTCTTTTTAATCTCAGCTTTTTTTTTACAGATGGTGTTATGTTTGCTTCAAGAATTTGCTGATATTTCATTGAATCTATTCTTCTCTCTACCCATAAAATGTTCCTCGTGCCATTGGCTGCAACACAACCCCAAAGCTGATTGATCCACCACCATGATTAACGGTTGGAGAGATGTTCTTTTCCTGAAATTCTGCACGCTTGTTTCTCCAAACATACTTTTGATCTGTGTGGCTAAAGAGTTCTATTTTAACCTCATTGGTTAACAGGACTTGTTACCAAAATGCACCAGGCTTGTTTGGATGTTCTTTTGCAAACTTCAGACAATTAATTTTATGGTGAGGATACAGGAGAGGTTTTCTTCTGATGACTCTTCCATGAAGGCCATATTTGTGCAGTTATTGCTGTATAGTAGAACAATGTACCACAACTCCAGAGTCTGCTAAATCTTCTTGAAGGTCTTTTTCCGTCAAGCAGGAGTACTGATTTGACACTTTGGCAATTCTATGAGAAGGTGTATCTGAAATTTTTCTTGGTCTTCTTGGCCTTACCTTGACCTCCACTATTCCCGGTAACTGCCATTTCTTAATTATACTTTGAATTGAGGAAAGTGCAACTTAAAAACTCTGCCATCTTCTTACAGTTTTCTCCTGCTTTGTGGGCCTCCACCATTTTCAGAGCGCTAGGCAGCTGCTTAGAAGAACCCAAGGCTGCTGTTTTTTGGCACAGGGTTAGAGGAGGCTGGGGATTTATAAAGCTGTAACATTTGCATCACTTGGCCTTTCCTACCAATGAGAGTGAACAAGCCATAACCATAACTGGCTACATAAGGTCTGAGACCTTGGTCAACGTTATCTGAGCACACAAATCTACAAGAGTTCCCAAACTTTTGCAAAGTACTCCTTTCCCTTTTTCACTCTAAAATTGTACTCGAACATAATAATACTCTGATATTGCTTAAAATTCTAGACAAGTGTGTTTAAAGGGGTATTCCCACCTCACATACTCATCAGTCTTTACTGCTGTAAAATCTTTCTTCCTGGTTTCTTGCATCATTTGGTGGGCGGGGTTTCACATGCAACCTGCCGTTTAGCTCCGCTCACCCATATTGGACTATGACGTACAGGCAGCAACAACTCCATTCTGTGTTACATACAGACACTGCCTGTCTCTGCCATAATGAACACAATTGAGTTAGCTAGCCTGATCACTGGGAGAACAGAAGAAATGAAAGCAGCTCCTCTCCCCTATCTGATAGCAGGTAGGTTACATGGTGTAGACACAGGAATAGCTAGATACACAGGCTAAAGCCCCTCCTCCCTCCCCCCTGAGAGCAGACAGATACATCACTTGACTCATGAGCAGCTAAGTCAGGGCTGTGGCCACAAAGAATTGAATAAAGTAAGATAGTGGACAAACAAAGCAGTTTTGCTGAAGCAGTGTATTTAGGAAAAGTCTTAAATCCACATTAACAAGCAGTATAGATAGGATCCTTGTGATGGGACAACCATGGGTTGTCCCATCTCAAGGATCCTGTCTATACTGGTAGTTTATGTAAATTGATGACTTTTCCTAAATGTATTCCTTTAGTAATGCTGCTGTGTTTGTCTGCTATGTGACCTTATTCCTCCCATTGTTTACACAGCGTTGCTATAACTACGGACCTATAGGATAAGTGACGTCACTCACTCACTGCTCTGACTGGCAGGACAATCCTTTGAGCTAATTGCAGTTTACTGATAAAGCCCTGTCTGTTATCTGTCTATATAAACACACAGATAAAACTGAGCCCATTCTGTACAAGCACCTGCATATTATCTGATCAGCATAAGTGTTGGGAGACTTCACAGGCCCGTTCACCTTTAAGGTTGGGGGGGGGAACTACAGGAAGTGAGAAGAAGAGACTGCAGGCAGAGTACTGAAACACTGAGATAGGAAGACCCCTTTAACTGTTCACAATAACATTTATTTTGACCAGGGATGTCCAAACTTTTGCATGCCACAGTACGCAGATCTTCCCAAAGACTATAGCATAAGGTATCGCATTGCTACAACCAAAGCAAACTATATTCTATAAAAGAGTCCAATTGGCATTCAATGGGGAAGATTTATTAAGGCTGATTTATCAAGAGACTCTGACCTCTTTATAAATCAAGGAACACGTCCGTGCACCAAAATATAAATTTATGCCAGCCGTTTCCGTTCCACTCTGCTCAGTGCTCACGTTGGCAGAAAGGAGCGAGGAACAGAACAGGGTATGTGGCACATATTTTGTGAAAAAAAAGAGCATTACGCTAACTGTGCACCACATTATCACCGAACTCCACAAGAAAACTGGAGCATGTGGGATAATATATTCAGCCCAGTATGTTTGTTCAATGTACATTGGGACCCTGCCATCCAAATGCTGTATGTAAAAGATTAAAACCTACAGCGCACAATTCCCAATCTCTGATGGAAAACCCATATACTTTTATTGACTTTTTCTCTCGGATAACTTTTTCCTGTAACCTGCAGATGGCACCAGCTTCATATCTTTTCCCAAAGGATCTGCGGCTTTGAATTAACATGAAGGATTTGTTTCTTTCGGCAGTTTTACATCTTTCTGTAGTGCTTTACCCGGCTCGCAGCGTGACACAGTGTCAGCACTTGTCAAAATAGTGATTATTCATCAGAATAAAAAGTAGCCAAAATACAAGTATGCCTGGTTTAACAAATACCTGATGTGCCATGAAAGCAACAAGCTGGCCTCAGAGCCATGCTATATACTGTGTTAAAAAGTGAAGAAAAAGTAACAGTCAATACTATATGGTATCAAATGTGCGGAAGTCATTTAAAGAGACAGTAGACATAAAATCTGTTTGGCTGTGACATTTAGTACAATCTATTTCTTCCTGTTTTCAGCCATTTCTGGTTGTAAATAGACTGGCCTAAACCGTCTCTGTTGATCACGTTATGCGTCTGTCTTGTGTGTCCAATCTTGAGAACCTCAAGAAACATTTATAGACTGTAGTTCCCAATTGTCCCAAATTTGGTTAGATATCTAGAATTTACAGAAACAATCTTGGCAAATTTGGGCATGGTCCAAAAAATTGATATGGCTTAGAAGGTGTTCACACTACCGTTGGATACCGCTAGCAGTGTCCGTGGCTATTGTCCGTACAAGATTTTAGCAACAGATACTAGCTGGTCTGTCTGAAATTTCTATTCATTTCGAAGGGATTTTATCTTGTGTCCTTTAGTGTCCGTTTACACCCATGCCGTTTTTTCAAGTGGACAAAAAAATGCTACATGCAGGACTTTTCTGTTCGTTAATTTTTTAACATTGAAGTCTATGGAGAACGGACGGATATCCATCACTTACTGTCCGTTAGTGTCCATTATGATAGGTAAAAAAAAAAAAAAAGACACCTTCTGAACGGAATCCGACGTTAAAAAAGCTTTACCTCAAAGCGAGGAGGTTCAGAGGATCAGAGGTAGGATATTTTTTTAAAAAACAGCATGGTAACTGTAGTGTAAGTCTGGGGCCCGACAAGGAGTAAACGCCGCGGCGGAAAAAAAGCGCCATTTTACAATCACTGCTAGGTGATGAATCCCATCCACATCTTACAGAAAAACAGACATGCATTGCAGCATGTCACTTATATCTACAGAAACACAGGCGGTTTCCTTATAGGTATAATTGAAGCGGAAAGTCTGCAGAAGAAACCTTTGGGTACGTTCACACGGGGCTTTTGGTCCAAAACCTGAGGCGGAGGCCGCCTCAGGTTCCGGACCAAAAAACGGGTAGCTGCGACTGAATGCCTGTGAAGTGTACCGGCATCCAGTCGCGCACTCCACTCCGGATTAAACCCATTGAATGGACCTAGTCAGGAGGAGGGAGTGTCTTCAGGCCGAATCGCAAGGCGAAAGAAACGGCTCCTGGAAAAAAAAGAACTGACCGGCTCCCATTGATTTCCCTTGATTTCCCATTGATTTCCCTTGATTTCCCTTTTTGGTCAAGATTAGGAGGCAGCTACGGCCTCAAAATCCTGACCAAAAAAACCCTGTGTGAACTTAGCCTTTGAGAAATTTCTGTGAAAAGCTTTGCGGGAAAAACTGCGATGTGTTGCCGCTGTCGGTTTTCCCGCAGCGCTTTTTGGTTGCTGACGGTTAAGTGGGGCCTCAGCCTTAAAACATAAATCTATGCCGGGGGAATGTATTAAAGTCTTCACTATGTAATGTTGGTTTAAAAACTAACAAAAGGGGGAGGGGCTTGAAACTTTTGGTGCACAATTGCACAAAAAAAAGTTCAAGTTTTTTGTTTTCTATACTTCTCATTCCACGTTTTAAATAGTGGCTTTGGTTAGCTTGTTCAGCATAATTTACACCAGATTTATCAATGCGACTTATTATAAAGCGGCAAACATCGTAGCCATTTTGCTCCCATAGAGCGGTGGAGTAGAAGGTGAAGAATGTATGCAGGATGGTACATAGGAGGCTTATGTCGGGTACATTCAGATCCGCACCCACATGGCAAGGAAGAAAATGTTTAGTGTAAAGATATTCAGAAGTACATGATAATGAGAGGAACGGACACCTCTGAAAGAAAAAAAAAATTTGCATGTAAATTTCACGAGCGGCAGCGTCTCAGCAGATATTTTCATGCCATCTGATACCCTGTAGGTTTCACATTGCTGATTCAGTTTTATTTTACATTCGCTTAGTTTTACCTGGATTTCTATGAAATATTTATGAGCGAACAAGTGCAAATGAGGCCCAAAGTGCCTGCTGCACACCTTGAGGTCTTGCACACTTTATTAACCCTCTGCTGCCCACCTGATGATCTTTCCCGTGTCTTTTCCAGTCCCTCACCCTGTATTTATCCATCTTTAATTTCTTTTTTACCGTCACTTTCCTGATTAACACTCCTGTTTTCCCTTTCTCACACCCCCCCTCCCCAGGCTGTTTGTAGAGGGGGTCTCTCTTCCCCACATAGTCGCAGTGTTGCTGCAGTTGCTATGGCTCCTGTCTGTGCCGAGAGACATCTGGATTCTGGTCACGATCTTCTCTAGTGCTTTGTGTGGAGTCTGATTGATTTAGGAAGCAGGACGGGGGAGGATTGGGGTGGGATGAGGTTGTACTGTGCTCCACTTCAGGGGGATATTGGTTTTTAGCATAAGGACCTTGAGATGAGCCAGGGATACCAATGCTGGGGAGGTGAGTACATGACACTGCAATAGCAGGGGATCACTTCTCTAACTCTGTCTAATTTATTAGGATCATGTAAAATACAACCATGTCGGGGTTCAGAGGGCAGACGTCCACTGTGCTCTATATCGTACTTCACTGTCACATAGGACGTACTATCACTGATCAGCAGGTGCATAGGAGACGTCTATCTACAATATGCTACTATTCTTAGATCCAGTTCTATAACTTATTGAAGATCAATAACTTATAATTGGTCATGTTTCACTGCGGTGAGAACTACAAGTGTCAGAATTCCCTGCAGACCAGTTACAGAGGGGACAGTGGGGGATCAATAATAGATGAGTTGCGGACACCGAGCCTCAGCAACATGTGTCTTTGAAGAAGCTGTGATAGTACAGGGAGTGTTATAAATGTAGTATGCCTACAGAACCTGGGACTCCATAGTATCTGTAAGGGTCGCAGTATGGGGTGGAAGTCATTCGCAATAATTAGTCGCAGTTTGTTGATTCCTCTGTGTGAGTGTTGTTGTGGTGAGATATTCATTGACAGATCCTTTTTTATTAGTAAGGTATATGTATCTGTGTTTATTACCTTCTCCTATGTACTTTACATATAAGTCATTCATACGGGTATACAAGAGCAAACTAGAGAAGTGGATGATGTGTGAAATATATATCAATGTTCAATATTCATTATTTCTATGGCTGATCTATCCTGATCATGACTTATTATACCCATTTTGTAATGTAAATGCCATATGTCAGTGTTAGCAAGTAGTTTCGGGAATGTATCCCTGTATTGGTGATGTGCTCTATGTCCTTATCCCGGTGAAATTGACAGCAGAGTCATTGTGTCCCTAGAAAGACAAATTTTCAGAACTCCTGCTCCGACCACTTTGTACAAGCCTCAGTCTGTTTGCCACATGTGTAGGGTTAGGGTGCTGTATGTCCCATTTGATAGATTTGCAGCACGTGCATGGATTTCTGCCAACCCCATTCATATGAACAGGACAGTCAAAGAATTTTCTGCGACAGATCTACCACAAGTGAATATAGACTAAAAAGTAATCACTTGTACAACCGCGGGTTTTTTGCAGAATTTTCTGTAACTAAACACCAGAAATTTCTGAAAATATTTCTGCAATAAATCTGCTGTGTCCAACTGTCAATTCTCTTAAGAGATCATCAGTATATGTAATGGCACATGAGAACTGCAGGGTTCGGTTACAGGTCCAAACAGTTTCAGGGTATATAGCTGAGATAGGTTCTGTCCATATACTATGTCTGGTGTCTACAGATTAACACAAGGTACATAGCTAAGGAAAGTTCTTTCTGCTCCCCCCTACAAAACTTTGTTTCATGGCTGCAACCCCCATATGTAGAATAAAGCTGACCCATCAATGCAGCACTAGCAGTCAGGGGTGTGCTAGAGTCCTGAAAGATGAAGAGCATGAGCCCCAAAATATCTGTCCCTCACTACCTTCCAGAAACCAACTATATACTATTGGCAACGGTATATCCAGAAGACAACTTTTCTAATATGACAGATAGGTACTCTATGAATGAGAGCATAGCTCTAGGATTGTGTTCACATCTGCATCACAAATTCTGTTTTTCTGTTCCAACCTGAAAATTGAAAAACAAAATGCAGATTGGGGATGAATCCATTATTTGATGGGCATCAGCGGTACTGCTGGATTTCCATAATGGTGTCCATTTGGCATGTTGTGAATTTCTTTTGGTTCAGTGCTTCACCTTTATAATTCATCATACAACTCTAAATTTACTTACATATGAGCTGAGCTGCAATAGTGCAGAATGGCCACTACACAGTATATGGGGCCACCCTATTCCAGCTCTGTATACTGTGTAGAAATCAGCTAATAGGTGGGGGTGTGGCCCCATTCATTCAATGAATAGGGGGTCACAGAGGAACCATGGTCACAAAACCAGACAAGAATAGAACCGTAGCTGAGTTTTACAGCCCGGACTGTCGACCCTCACACTAATCCATGTAATACACGGTGATCTGCCCAGGCCCACAGAAATTAATGGTTCAGTGTGCTACCCATGAAAAACCCAGACAATACACTCACCTAGCCCATGCTCCTGTGTAAGTGCCTTAACTCCGAGGGCTAGTTCACACATGAATACGCGTGTGCATATTCCGCTGCTGCGATGGGATGCCAGTGCAGTGCACGACATCCCGTCACGGCTTTCCGCTCCGGATTAGGCCCAAATAAATGGGCCTAGTCTGGAGGGTGCTGTCGCGAGGCGGACACCGCGGCTGATTCAGCTGCGGAATCCGCTTGATGAAAGGGCAGCTCGTTTCTTTTTTCCGCTAGCAGCAACATGCTGCTAGCGGCAAGAGAATGCTAGTGGTCTACATAGACCACCATTGTGAGGACGCAGATTATGACGTGGATTCCGTGCCAAAATCCGCCCCCTTTTGCCCCATGTGAACGAGGCCTGATGACAGTGAAAAACAGCCTTGTGATTGTCAATTATTCTAATGGCCATCATGTGAATGATATAATAACAGTCAGAGATGGGTCTATACATATGTCCATTTTTTTCATGGACTGTTTTTCACGGCCATCAAAAAAGCTTTGACAGATTAAGGCTGGTTGCAGACAACCATGCTGTAACCGGGCAGCTGTGAATTAAAAGCACAGGCAACACACGGGGACCACGGGGATGTCCCCGTGTGCTGCCCACGCATAGGCCATGCTTCCACGACTACGTTTATTAAATGAATAGGAGCCACAGAAGCAAGGGCCGCAAAATAGGACAGAAATAGGATCTGTTCTATATTTTGTGCCGGTACTGTTGGCCCGCACACAGGACCGTGAAATTCATGCTCGTGTGTACAGGTCCATTGAAACTGAACATGGCCATGGTGGTTTGCAACCAGCCTTAGATAGAACCATATGAATATACCCATAGACATTCATGTGTTTTAAAATGACCATGTAACAGCTATTCGGAGAACCGGCCATCACACGCCTGTTATTCACTGTCATGTGAAAAGCCACTTCACTGGACCATTTTTCTTGGTTATTAGGTCCACGTGTAATGGCACTGACATGTGAATAAGACCTAATGATAAGAGAAAATATGTAAAACTGTATAACTTTTATTTGCAAAAATGTTTAACTTTTAATTTCCTACAAACGTGAATATGGTTACATTCATGGGAAAAACTCTTAATATCCATTGGGTTACTTTATTGCAGTGTGAGGATGATACTATCTTGCAGGACGGCCTATGACAGGTGTTTGTACATCTTATGAGGACTTCTGTAGGAATTTTGTGAGCTACATTGAATGTTTTCAGGTTACACAATTTAAGTTGCTAAGAACAGAGTCAATTTAAACAGCTGTGTCTGCACAATTCCAGACTCCTTGGTGTCTTTGCATTGAGGAGCACTTTTTGCAAGCTGTGTAGGCCGGAAGAATAGGGAGTCTGTGACCAAAAGCATTAAAATCCCCAAAGTCTTTGCACATCATTCAGACTTCAAACTTCATCAAACTTTATTGATTTTGCTACTTCCATGATACCCCCTCCCTATCTATTTAATAATATGCCAGGTATACATTTCTTCTTACATGGGCGCCTACGGGGGATTGATGCCACTTCCATCCAGTCCCATCTGTTTGATACTGTATCCATTTAATATATAAACTAATCTTTCACATGTCGCCAGAATATGGTTCTATATTTTATAATGCCTCAGATATAAGTATTTGAAGTGCCCCCCTCCCACAATCTAGCCCCAGCCTCTCTGTATTGCAGCGTGCGTGCAATTGCGGCCTTGAAAATATGGCCGCCAGCCGGCATGCACAGTCGGCTCTACTAGTGTCTCACTGGCAGAACCGACTGTGCAGGCATCGGAGATGACTCAGTAGGAAGACAAAGAGAAAAGGGGAGGATGCATCTGAAGAAGGAGGCGTCGCTGGAGAGAGTTCTTGGGCAGCAGTGGGGACGCCCCCATCGCCGTTTGAGTGCTGGAGCCTGCCCCCATTGCTGCGAGAGAACTCATTGGCATACCGGTAAAAACCGGGATTTCTAAGGACCACGTCTAAAGGTAAGAGACGACTAGCCTTTCTAAAGGCTATTCCGACGTATAAAGCAGAAAAAATAGCTATTTAGTGGTAAAATCCCTTTAAAAACCTTAAAGGGTTTTAGTTTTTGGACAATAGATTTTTTGTTAAAAAAATTAGCCCTCAATAATCTGACAAGTGTCCTGCTATTTGCATTTACAGTGATCAGCTGAAATCTTAGAAACGAGTGTTACATTTCCCTGCAGCACTCCCACAGGGGAAAAGAGGTATTACAAAGTCACCATTGGGATCAATTTGCTGATAAGTAATGCATTGCCCTGTTGGGTCCTCCAGAGTGTCACACATTCTTCGTTGCCACGTTCTGATCTGAGTAAGTGATGAGAGTGATGAACAGGGGATATATTATCTTAGCATATATTATCTTAGCATATATTATCTTAGTATTGTCTCTCAGAACACACAGTAATTCTGCAACCAGTTCTTAAGAGGAACTCCAGTCCCCTAAGCATGAGATCTTCTTAATATTACACATTAGATGAACTTCAGTGATATAAAGTTGTGAGATTGGATTTACTAAAGTCATTTCTGGCTCAGTTTTTTTGGTGTGGATGCAACAGATAATAACATGATAACATATAAATCTTTCTCTTATACTCTTCCTTCTATCTCCTTTACCAAAAACTGCAACAAAACCTCCATGTCTGATTACAGTCTTATGTCTATTCTTGAAGTTAAAAGGACCCAACACATCTACCCAGCCATGGAAAGATAGGTTACAGTCACCTGGATCAAATGGTGTTTTTCCCTTGTGAATTGCTGCCTCTGTTGAGGAGACATTGCTGTTTTTCTTAATATGCAAATGAGTTCTTTAGAGCAATGAGGGTGTTGTCACTTACCTCCATAGAGCCTTGGCAACACCCTCATTGCTCCAAAGATTTCATTTGCATATTAACAAAAATGGATATATCTTGGCAACAGGGATACTCATTCACAAGGGGGACACTGTTTTATGCAGGTGACCCTAATCTATCTGAGTGGCTGGGCTGATATGCATGGGTTTTGATGACAGACTCCCTTTAAGATAGCTAAAGGGAATAACTGTTTGTAAGATTGAAAAGGATTTTACAGGACTTAATTCTAGATGATAGGTTATCAATAACAGACCTGTTTGTGTCTCATTCAAGTGGATGGGGCTGAACTGCGATACCAAGCACATCCACCATACTTTGCATGGCGCTGGGATTGATCAGCATGAAGAGGCTGCAGCACTCATCTGAACGCTGCAACCTATTCACACAGCTGACCAGTTGGGCTTCTGGGTGTCGGGCCGCTACTGATCTAATACTTAAAGATAGCGCCAGATTGAATAGCAACATGGATCCCATAAGAAAAAAAGTGCATGCACAGTATACCCAAGGACAAGAATTCTAGAACATAAATCATTTTAATACCAAAATTCACTTAGGTGTGATTACAAAATAAATCAAGCTATTAATAAGTAACAGTATAAAAAAAAATCTAAAAAACATTTCATCTCGTGGGTTGAAGAAATTCTTTTAGGCTGAGTTGACACATCCATTTCAACCATAACTCTGACTTGCATGTGTACTTAAGACAAGCAGGGACAGATCTTACTGGGATCGGTTCCCATTTCTAAGACATAAAAACTTAATGAGAATTTATCTTTGCCCTGATCCGAGTTGCACCATTTAACGTGTACTTTTGAGATATTTTTGTCTTCTGTACTTTAAGGCTAAGGCCCCACGGGACGTCGCGCAGCAAAAAAGCGCTGCGGGAAAAACCGGGGTGGCAATGCTTTGCAGTTCTTCCCGCAGCGCTTTAGACAGAAAGTTCGTGGAGTTTCCCTCTGTGGACTTTCAGTTACAATTGTACCTATGGAGAAACCACCAGTGTTTCTGTAGGCATAATTGACATGCTACGATTTTCAAAACCTTGGTTTTTTTGGAAATTGCGGCATGTCTACACCGCAGTTTTTAATGCAAAGTGGGGATGGAATTCGCTAGAATCCCATTCCCTTTGGCCTTACTGTAAAATGCCATGATTTTTCCCGCAATGTTTCCGCCGTGGGGAAATCATAGCATTTCCATCCCATGTAAAGGAGTTTTAGAGACGAAATTTAAAAAAAAAAAAAAGTCTGTTAGTAGAGATGAGCGAGTACTATTCGAAATTCCCATTTCGAATATCACGCACCCATAGGAATAAATAGATGCAGCTGGTACACAGGGGGTTAAGCGGCCGGCCGCTGGCAAAGTCTGCGTGCCGGCCGCTTCCATTCATTCCTATGGGTGCGTGCTATTCGAAACGGCTGTTTCGAATAGTACTCGCTCATGTCTATCTGTTAGTGCTATTAATGGGTTAATACGTGCAACAAAATACTTTTCTCAATGTTTTGAGGGATTTCTGGGTTTCTCTGGGAGCTTTGGGGGCATGCTGGCTGAAGGAAGGCTGAACTAAGTGATATTCTGTGCCCACAAGATCCGGACAGGAAAACAAGTTAGATTAATGTGATGGGGGAGGGGGGAATATACATTTTTGGTAAAGTAAGTCAGTTAAAAGCTAGGCAAGGGAAGGGCCTTTAGCTTAGTGTGAAATTATCATTTTATCTCGGACAACCCTTTATTGCTATTACTTGCCTATTACTTATACATAGTTACATGATAGATGAGGTTAGATAAAGACATTAGTCCATGAAGTCCAACCTATAACCCTACAATCCCCTGTAGTGTTGATCCAGAGGAAGGAAAAAAAAAAAAAACATGTGGCTCATGCCAATTGCCCTATTTCAGGGGAAAAAATTCCTTCCCGACTCCAATCTGGCAGTCAGTATAAAAACTCTGGATCAACATGTCCTTAAAATCTAGAGTCCATAACCCGTAATATTGTTCTCTTAAAGAAAGGCATCAGGCCATCTTTGAACTTGTTCAGTGAATCCGCCATCACCACTCCCTGGGGCAAAGAGCTCCATAATGTCACTGTTCTTACTGTGAAGAATGCCCTTCCATGTTTCTGGTGAAACCTTCTCCCCTCCAGACATAGAGGATGTCTCCTTGTCACTGTCACTGGCCTAGAAGTAAAAAGTTCCTTAGAGAGTTCTTTGTATTGTCCCTTCATGTATTTGTACATTGTTATTAGATCTCCCCGTAGACGTCTTTTCTCTACACTGAATATCCCCAAGTTTGTTAATCTATCGTTGTACTCCAGTCCACCCATTCCCCTAATCATTTTGGTTGCCCGTCTTTGCACTTTTTCAAGTTCACTTATGTGTTTCTTATATATCGGGGCCCAAAACGGCGCAAAATATTCTAAGTGTGGCCGTACCAGTGATTAACCAGACTCACTATAAGACTGAACAAGAAGTTGTATTAGGACTGTAGCTTATATTTAGATGAAATGAAAAGGTCTGAATGGGAAACTCTATCCCAAGCAACTACCTTTTAATGTTGTCATAATTTACAGCCATGGGCCGAAGGGTCCCTTAATCAGGCACTGGTGGGGATCGCTGTGATCCTCAAGTATTTTACCACTGAATAAAGCAATTCTCATGGAAATGACATGAGTACAATTAGATGCCGGCATGCATTTGAGAAACCCTATTGCCCTATTGTAACCACAGCTATTTGTGTGAACTGGTCCATTGACTCCAAGGGTCACTATTCACTGCATCTCGCCACAGCAATTAGGCTTAAAAAGACTGGAATTGGGAACAATTTGTGTCCGTTTTTCGACTTCAATCCTTTCTAGAACTGAAATGACAGAGATTTAGCTAGTGCAGAAGAAACAGTTTCTAAGCAATAGATTTTATATTCCTAGACTTGGTTATTATAACTGTTAAGTAGATAATAAAATAGTAAATTTAATGGATTATAATCTATTTAACCCAAAACATAAACCGCATGTAAGTGAAATAAAAAAAATATAAAAAATTTCAAGTAATATCTGGCTTGTTTTTCATATTCTGAAAACAGAATATTGACTTGGGACCTATTTCATAGAGCCGCATTATGTGTAACTTAAAAAAAAGATCACAAAAATGCCCTTCTATTCTCAGCTGTTGCTAGGCAACTACTCATTATAGAGGAATACTTCATAAATTCAGAACCCCGGCATTCTTTCTAATGTTTCATATATTTACAAAGCTTTTATGTGGGTAATGTTTTTATTAAGAACAGTTTGAGAGATGCCGAGCCCGTTTTTCCCAAGGAGTCAATTCTCACTTTACAGATTTGGGAGAAACATAAATTCAGAAAAACAGAAAATAAAAATGTTGCCGTGTGTGGGAAATTGTAATTGGTTTGACCATAGTGTTGGAATAGAACTGGCTGAGTATCTTAGGGTTCCAGGAAAAGTAACAAATATAATTGTCTTAGAATCGAAGTGAAAATCATAAGAGACAGGACAAGTGAAAAGGAAAAGTGTAAAGGGAAAAAACGTGGACAAAAAAGTGGGGGCTCTGAGTGCCACCTTTGGCACCCGTGCCATAAGTTCACCATCACGGCAATAGAGGATCAATATGTCACGCCTTCTTCAGCGGTTTTATGGCATTCAAGGCATTACAAAAGTTGCTATTTCTGATGCATATCACTTTTGTGTGAAAAAAAAAATGGTGACTTTTGGCCATTGTCTGCCACGCTCACCACTTTTGTAAAATGTGGGGGGAGCAGGACAGGGAATAAGACAGGCTGGAGTAGGAACATTTTGTCCTGACAGATCTGCTATAGCTTGTGCCAGAAAATTGGTGAAAGTTATAGATCCAATCTGTCAAGTACTTACTGCCGTACATTTCAATTCTGGAGCTTACGAGATGAGCCAAAATTATTGACCTCATGGGGCCACATGGTGGCTCAGTGGTTAGCACTGAAGCCTTGCAGCGCTGGAGTCCTGGTGTTCAAATACTGCCAAGGGCGAAAAAAAAACATCTGCAAGGAGTTTGTATGTTCTCCCCGTGTTTGCATGGATTTCCATCCCATATTCCAAAGACATACTGATAGGGAAAAATGTACATTGTGAGCTCTATGTGGGGCTCGCAATCTACATTAAAAAAAAATAAATTATTGACCTCATGACGTTCGGCATGCCCATGTCACCACTGAGGCCCATTCACAAGCATCAGCAGTAAGCCCAGGTCAATTACATCAAAGAAGAATTTTGGCGCTCACCAGGAGAACACTGGATGCCATGAGGCAGCCCAAATGAGGTTAAAGGGGCTGGCCACTTCAGACCAATATTGAGAGACACATGTTATGGTTTGTATAATAAAAAGTTGTACAATTTTCCAATAGACTTTCTGTAACAATTCCTCACAGTTTTCTAGATCTCTGCTTGCTGTCATTCATTCTGTTACTTCTAGTGGATAAAAGTCTGACCATGGTCATGTGATTTACGGTCCATGGTCATGTGATGAGCACACAGGTGCCGCTTGTTATAGTCACAGCACAGTAATCAGACATCTACCTGGTAATCAGCTGTGCACCTGTGTGCTCATCACATGACCATGGACCGTAAATCACATGACCATGGCCAAACTTTTATCCACTAGAAGTAACAGAATGAATGACAGCAAGCCGAAATCTAGAAAACTGAGAGGAATTGATACAGAAAGTCTATTGGAAAATTGTACAACTTTTTATTATACAAAAAATAACGTGTGTCTCTCAATATTGGTCTGAAAGTGGCCAACCCCTTTAAGGGAAGGGGTTTCTTTTATTTATTTATTTATTTATTTATTTATTTATTTATTTCACCTTCCCTGAGTCTCCATCCATTATACTCTGTGGTCTGAAGAGAAAGCCATATGTCAACAGATGAATAAAAAAGTTATGAAATTTGGATGGCAGAAATAGAAAATATTTGCAACATCCAAACTACCTTGTGTCCTTAAAGGGATTAGAAGGGTGAGATGCTTCCTAATGGCACATCAGCTTATGCTAGGTTCAGGTTTCTACTTAAAAAGCAGTTACCCGCAGAAACCCACGGACCCCATAGACTATAATGGGGGCTGTGGGTTTCGAAGCGGATTAGGGGATGGAATTCCCAAATGGAATGCGAGTACTGGTGTGAATCTAGCCTTAACCTAAAGCTACATTCAGACAATAGTGCAATAATTGAAAAATATTTTCCAATGATTTCATTGGGGTTTTTTTTTTGTAGATTGTGAGCCCCATATGAGGATCACATTGTACATTTTTTTGTTTTATCTATCAGTATGTCTTTGTAGAATGAGAGGAAATCCACACAAAGACAGGGAGAACATACAAACTCCTTTCAGATGACGTTCCTGGACTCCAGCCCTGCATCTCTGCAGTGCTAACCACTGAGCCACCGTGCTACCCCTACATTGTTTTTTGTTATCTTCTGCAATAAGATATCACGCTGCAGCAGTTTAACCAATTGCATAAGTCCGGGTTAACCCTGCTGCATCTGTATATACAAAGACATGACCTGGTTAACTGTACATAGAGAACAATCACTTCCTACAAGTACAGGCACCGACCCTTCTCTTCTCCTATACCTGACACAACACAATAGAAGAATTTCCAGTTTAATTAACAAAACGATTACAACAAAAGTTCTGCAGACATTTCCCATTTTAATAAATAACGCACCTTCTCATTTGTGGTTCTGAAAATGCCCTATAGAGATTTTACAGAGGCCGAGCCCACGACATGCACTGACTAGTCACAGATATCCCAGGAAGGACTGTGCATTGAGCAATCCTTTAAGTATAGTGTACCTGGATTTAAGCTGTGATCACGGAAACCTTGTGCTGCCACGTAATTGTAGCATTCAGAAACCATTGTACTGGGTATTACAGACCATGAGGATAATCTCTTACACTACATAGGAGTACACACAGGGTGAGTACAGCACCTCAATTATACTGTATATAGGTAGTGTATTTGTATATGACAGCCAGGTATGATGTCAGTTACATTGCACTGAATATATGGGTGCGGTTTTGCACATCCACTAACCAATGCATCTCTCAGAGTACTTTGTAGCTTCGCTTTCATGTTCTCCATCATTTCCAGAAACCTGGACTAAAAGGTAACACTTTATTCTGCACATAGCTATATACATGGGCATCCATATTATAATGACGCTTGTATTAGGTTTGTGTATTATGTATGCTTTGCTTATTACAGAACTAGTATTGTTTTGTTGGATGTATATGTCAGTCCTGTCATTGCTGGTATAGAAATTTGTCTTGCAGTTTTTAATGTATCGTGTTTATTAGCACGCAACCTGGACGTGAACTTGACAGTTCTGCAGAGAGATTAGCACTTGTGACAAATGCATTCATAGCCCCCGAGGAAAGAAATTCCAGGTAGAGGGATTCAGACAGCATGTTAATAGTTTCATTATTTCATTATTTGCTTGTATTTTATGTACAGATAAGGGAAAATGTCTACAAATGGTCAGGGCGTTAATGTTAATGCATTTATCAAAAAGGTTCTAGATTTATTATTTATTTATAATTTTTATATTATTTAATGTATATACATATGTTATTATAGTTATTAAAAGTGTATACGTTGCGGAAACGCAGCATTTTTGGTGCGTATTCTGAACCAAAGCCAAGACTGTCTACAAAAGGAATGAGAACTATATAGGAAGTTCTTATACTTCTACCATCTGCTCAATCCACTGCTGGCTTTGGTTGAAAAAAACGCAACAAAATCTGCAACAAAAAAAAGCTTCGCTTCTGCAACGTGGGGCCTAAGCCTGAAAGAAGTTTTTCAACTAATAACTGTTATTCCCATAAGTTAGGAGATAAGTGATTGCTAGCTGTCCCACCACCACGATCCTCAGCGATCACAAGCACAATGGTCCCAGTGTGGCCCATATGGATGGAGCAGTAGTACGCACACTTGTCCACTGATCCATTCACCTTTCTGGGGCTTTCAGAAAAAAGGATATCTCTATCAGTCTAAGGGAGCCTTCGCTAACGCTGCGCTCATTCTGATCGTAAAAAGATGTTCAGAATGAGCGTGTAAAAAGCATCTCCTATTGACTTGAATGGGAGCCGGCATACGTGCGCTCCCCATTGAAATAAATGGGAGGCTTTTTTCCCTATGCTTTCAATGTATTACTCGCGTAATTCAAGTCAATGGGAGCTGCTTTTTACGCGCTCATTCTGAATGTCTTTTTACGATCAGAATCAGCGCAGCGTTACATCGTGTGAAGGCTCCCTTATAGAAGTGAATGGACTTTGGCCATGGCCTGTTCACATAGGGCATTTGGGGATCCTCATTCTTGTGATTGTTCGGGGTCCCAGAAAACAGAGTTGCAGTGATCAGACAAGTATCCTATCCTGTGAAAAGGGGGAAAGGATTATTAATGGGAAAACTCCTGTAAATAAGCTCTAAGTTTGTATTATATTATACTGAAATGTAGTCTCAACAGAAATGGGGGAGATATGTAGACTTCTTCAAAGAGGACCTCTCACCACTTCGGCCAAATCCAACTCTTTGCATCATTTTTTACTCCCTGCCTACCAAAAGCCGTAACTTTTTAAAATTTTCCATTCACAGAGAAGTGTGATGACTTAATTTTTGCGGGACAGATTGTACTTCATAATGGTACCACTTAATATTCCATACAATGTAATGTGGGAAGCTAGAGAAAAATTTAGAATGGGGTGGACTTAGAGAAAAACTGTGTTTGTGCCATTTTCTTATGACTTTTGTTTTTACACCGATTCCTGTGCAGTCAAAATGAAATGATACCTATATTCTGCCGATTGGCGTGATTATGGCATTATTAAATTTACATAGCATATTCTTAGGGGGATATCATCACCCCTTGGGGAGAGACCACCATTTAGGTGTGTGGAGACTTATTAAGCCTTTAGCACTCCACTGTGCAAGGGACCATGGGAAGAATATGCAAATCTGTCTTCCATGATGTAATTAGGAAGTCAGGTGCCTCAGTGTTGCAAACCAATAGAGGGCACTGACTGGAATGTGCAAGCCTGTCTTCCCTGATGTAATTAGGAAGACAAAATCTCAGTGATATAGCCCAATAGAGGCTGCTCCCTTTAACATCATGCTCGACCTTGCACATTCCAGTAAGCACCCTCTATTGGTTTGCAACACTGAAGCACCTGACTTCCTAATTACATCATGGAAGACAGATTTGCATATTCTTCCCATAGCAAATTCTGTCAACCATAACTTTTTAATATTTCTGTATACAGGGCTGGATAAGGCACTAGATGTACTTTTTGGTTAATGTCAGTCCAGCTCTTCTGACTTTTTTTCCAGCTATGGCATTCACCATATGAGAAAAATATTTTTATAAGTTTGTAGTTCAGACATATACAGACATGGAGATAACTAGTTCTTTTTTATTTTTTTATCTATTTTTTAAACTTTTTTTTTTTACTTTTATTTTTAGACTCCACCCAGGAGTCTTGAAAGTCAAGAGGATTGTTAATACAGTACACTGCAATGCTAATGCATTGCAAAGTATTGTAAAATACATAGAGTTCTATTACAGGCTGCCTATCACAACTTGTATTAGAACCCTATAGGAAACTTGTCTGGGATCCTTCAATAGGCTTTGATTGTCTCCCTCAGATATCATCACAGTTGATGGTATTGCTAGCCAAAAACTGTGCCTCAATCAGGTGGGCCTTGATCCAGCAGAGACTTGGTGACTATAGTGGCTGCTCAGTAACTTAGTGGTGACCCAAAATCTGCTGAAATAACACAGTGGATGCAGGAAATAGGAAATTTTTCTCTATCCTCTACCATTCTGGAGCAATCAGAGTAGTTAGTTTTGGTGCCTGATATGTCAGTTTTGGGCTCTACACTGTTTCTGTAAAGTTATTAGGACAATATTATTATTATTATTATTATTATTAATATTATTACAATAGACTGTGGGGAATAATAGAGGTTGCAGGGGGCCACTGTGGGGCATAATTGAGGTTGCAGGGGCCACTGTGGGGCATAAAAGAGGTTTCAGGGGCCTCACTGGAGGCCCTGCAACCTGTATTATGCTCCACAGTTGCCCATCCAACTATTATTCTCCACAGTTCCCCACAGAGACCCAAGGGAGATGAAGAAACATAATAAACACTATTACTAACGCACCTCTCTTGGATCCGGTGTTACTCCTGGCACAGGCTTCAGATCTTTATGGTAATGTCCCAGATGTCACATGGTCCACGTGATGTCTAGAACATTACCATACAGGCCCGAAGCCTGCGAGGAATAACATTGGATCCAGGAGAGGTGAGTAACACTGTTTATTATGTTCCCTCACCTCCCCTGGGGCTCCGATTATTATACTTGGAGGTCTGAAAAGACCTCCGAATATAATAATAGCAGTAGTTATTGGGGTTTGCAGTCTGGGCCTGCTCAAAACTACCTCTGCTCCCTATAGCAGAAGGGGAAGCGGGGGGAGGGCAGCAATGAGCAGGCCCAGGGAGGTAGGTAAATAGGCCGCTACCTGCTGGGGATACTCCAGCAGGTAGCAGCCTATTAAAAAAAAAGAGGTATGCTTACTTACCTACCTTGCGATCCCTTGCTGGAGACACCGACACTGCCGCCGCTACTGCTGCCGCCTCCTCTTCACCCGGTAATAAAACGTCTGCATCTCAGCAGAGGTTTAAGCCGGCCCAGTACAGGGCCACTCAGTTTTGTTTTAAGAGTGGCAAAAAAAGTAAAAATAAATAAATAAATAAAATGGTCGATTTTGCTGCCCCACTGAAAGAGCCACCTCACCTCGCCTCATTAGCGGTGCGGCCCTGGATGTAGCAGAGTTACCTGACAAACCGCCGTCAGTATGTGAGAGCCCGGGGCTGTGTGTCTGACACTGTGATCTGTAGCACGGAGGCACCACAAGGTACAGTTCTTGCCCTATTTCTCTTCACATTGTACACTACTGACTTTAGGTACAACTCATCCAGCTGTTACTTACAGAAGTACTCCGATGACTCTGCTATAGTAGGCCTTATCACTGATGGTGATGATAGGTAATACAGAGACTTAAACCAGGACTTTGCTGAATGGTGCCAGCAGAACCACCTCAGAATTAATGTGGGAAGCCCAAGGAGATGGTGGTGGACTTTAGTAAACGGAGAAGTGCTCCGACCCCGGTGGAGATCCAAGGGACATGCATTGAGATAGTCAGGACCTATACATGAGTCCCCCTGCGAACTTCCGGTTGGCACATGCGCAATGGAAGGGCGGCAAGAAGACTTCCTGTTCCTTAGTGAATTAACCAGGGCTGGGTATGTACTTCAGGGTATGGTCCTCGGGTTACGACGAGCCTGCTGCAGAACCTCATTTTCTGAATGCTATACAGTGTATAGCATTCGGCAAATGAAGGCTGATTGTGTAGCAGGCTCGTCCTTGCTACGAGCAGGTAAGTATGCTGTTACCAGTTGACTTTTTCTCATTGAAATGAATAGACCAGCGTTGATTGGCCAGTTGCCAGTGATTTGGCCAATGAACGCTGGTTCTGCCAGAGGCTCGTCTGAGGAGGCGGAGTCTAACATCGGACTATTCATTCCAATGAGAAAAACTCTTGCCTGCCCGTAGCAAGGACGTGCCTGCTGCAGAATCAGTGTTCATTTGCCGAATGCTATACATATATATATAGCATTCGGCAAATGAATATATATACTGTATAGCATTTAGCAAATGAGGTTCTGCAGCAGGCTCGTCGTAACCACGAAACAGTATGCCTATACCCCTGCTAGACATGGCAAACTCTCAAAACCGGAAAGAGATCTTCGACCGGAAATAGGAAGGGCGGGACTTAATCCTTTGTTATTGTTGTCAAAGGGGGACTCATGTATAAGTATCTGGGTGGGCTCCTCAATAGTAAACTAGACTGGGCTGATCACCTGGAGGCGCTGCACAGAAAGGGCCAAAGCAGACTCTACCTGCTCAGGAGGCTGAGGGCCTTCGGAGTCCAGGGGCCACTTGTTAGGGCCTTTTTCAACTCTGTGGTTGCTTTTTCGGTGTGGCCTGCTGGGGGAGCAGTATATCAACCAGGGACAGAAATAGACTTGACAGGCTGATCAGAAGGGCTAGCTGTGTCCTGGGGAGCCCCCTGGACCCAGTACAGGTGGTAGGTGACAAAAGGATACTGTCCATGGTGACCTCCATGCGGGAGAACAAATCCCACCCTATGTATGGGACCTTGATGGCACTTGGCAGCACTGTAAGTGACTGTCTGCTTCACCCCAAGTGTGAGAAGGAGAGCTATCGCAAGTCCTTCCTCCTAACCGTGACCAGGCTGTATAATCTACATCAGTCCAAGCGAAGATCACTCCGCACAGAAAACTAATGATTATGAAGTCTTCTTCTGTTCCCTAGCTGCTATGGACTCCTAGTATATCTTCTCTTCTCAGCAATTGTGTGTCTACTTCTGTAATATATTACTGTGTATTATCCTGTATCTGTATTACTATGCTGCTGTAACATGCTGAAATTTCCCCACTGTGGGACTATTAAAGGATTAGCTTATTTTATCTGGAACTTCAGTAGTTGGTCAAACTGCTGCAGCGTTATATCTTATCACGGAATACAAGAAAGACCAATGAAAAGTCATTTAAAAAAATGTTTTACTAATACTTTTTTGTTGTTTTTTTATTGTCTTTTGTAATAAAATATTACACTGCATCAGTTTGACCAATTGCAGAAGTTCCAGATAACTCTGCTATATTTGTATATAGAGACATTTAAGCCAGGGCCATGCACAGCATATACATTGCAGAGTTTCTCAGAATCACCACGGCAAATATACCTGAAATAAGATGTAGAGCTCTCCCACCAAAAAACATAGTGTGTGACCAAGGCTTAAACATTGAAGGAAGAGTGACATACCTGAATCTATGTCTTCTTCCATCTGGCAATCTTAGGTTAAGAATAGAGATGAGCGAACAGTGTTCTATCGAACACATGTTCGATCGGATATCAGGGTGTTCGCCATGTTCGAATCGAATCGAACACCGCGTGGTAAAGTGCGCCAAAATTCGATTCCCCTCCCACCTTCCCTGGCGCCTTTTTTGCACCAATAACAGCGCAGGGGAGGTGGGACAGGAACTACGACATCGGGGGCATTGAAAAAAATTGGAAAAAGTCATTGGCTGCCGAAATCAGGTGACCTCCATTTTAGACGAATAGTGGATTTCAAATCCGGGTCATATGAGAATGTGAACTTTGTGACTATGAGACAGGGATAGCTGTACAGGCAGGGATAGCTAGGGATAACCTTTATTTAGGGGGGAATGTTATTAAAAATAACTTTTTGGGGCTCTATCGGGTGTGTAATTGTGATTTTTGTGAGATAAACTTTTTCCCATAGGGATGCATTGGCCAGCGCTGATTGGCCGAATTCCGTACTCTGGCCAATCAGTGCTGGCCAATGCATTCTATTAGCTTGATGAAGCAGAGTGTGCACAAGGGTTCAAGCGCACCCTCGGCTCTGATGTAGCAGAGCCGAGGCTGCATAAGGGTTCAAGCGCACCCTCGGCTCTGATGTAGGAGAGCCGAGGGTGCACTTGAACCCTTGTGCACCCTCGGCTCTGCTACATCAGAGCCGAGGGTGCGCTTGAACCCTTGTGCACACTCTGCTTCATCAAGCTAATAGAATGCATTGGCCAGCGCTGATTGGCCAATGCATTCTATTAGCCCGATGAAGTAGAGCTGAATGTGTGTGCTAAGCACACACATTCAGCTCTACTTCATAGGGCTAATAGAATGCATTGGCCAGCGCTGATTGGCCAGATTACGGAATTCGGCCAATCAGCGCTGGCTCTGCTGGAGGAGGCGGAGTCTAAGATCGCTCCACACCAGTCTCCATTCAGGTCCGACCTTAGACTCCGCCTCCTCCAGCAGAGCCAGCGCTGATTGGCCGAATTCCGTACTCTGGCCAATCAGCACTGGCTAATGCATTGTATTGGTGTGATGAAGCAGTGCTGAATGTGTATGCTTAGCATACACATTCAGCTCCACTTCATCGGGCTAATAGAATGCATTGGCCAGCGCTGATTGGCCAGAGTACGGAATTCGGCCAATCAGCGCTGGCTCTGCTGGAGGAGGCGGAGTCTAAGATCGCTCCACACCAGTCTCCATTCAGGTCCGACCTTAGACTCCGCCTCCTCCAGCAGAGCCAGCGCTGATTGGCCGAATTCCGTACTCTGGCCAATCAGCACTGGCTAATGCATTGTATTGGTGTGATGAAGCAGTGCTGAATGTGTATGCTTAGCATACACATTCAGCTCTACTTCATCGGGCTAATAGAATGCATTGGCCAGCGCTGATTGGCCAGAGTACGGAATTCGGCCAATCAGCGCTGGCTCTGCTGGAGGAGGCGGAGTCTAAGATCGCTCCACACCAGTCTCCATTCAGGTCCGACCTTAGACTCCGCCTCCTCCAGCAGAGCCAGCGCTGATTGGCCGAATTCCGTACTCTGGCCAATCAGCACTGGCTAATGCATTGTATTGGCGTGATGAAGCAGTGCTGAATGTGTGTGCTTAGCACACACATTCAGCTCTACTTCATCGGGCTAATAGAATGCATTGGCCAGCGCTGATTGGCCGAATTCCGTACTCTGGCCAATCAGCACTGGCTAATGCATTGTATTGGCGTGATGAAGCAGTGCTGAATGAGTGTGCTTAGCACACACATTCAGCTCTACTTCATCGGGCTAATAGAATGCATTGGCCAATCAGCGCTGGCCAATGCATTCTATTAGCGTGAACTGAGTTTGCACAGGGGTTCTAGTGCACCCTCGGCTCTGCTACATCAGATTGCTACATCTGATGTAGCAGTGCCGAGTGTGCATCAGATGTGTAGTTGAGCAAAACTGACTCAGCACTGCTAAGTCTCTGCATTCGCATAGGAATGCATTGGCCAGCCTTCGGCCAATCAGCGCTGGCTCTGCCGGAGGAGGCGGAGTCTAAGGTCGGACCTGAATGGAGACTGGTGTGGAGCGATCTTAGACTCCGCCTCCTCCAGCAGAGCCAGCGCTGATTGGTCGAGTTCCGTACTCTGGCCAATCAGCACTGGCCAATGCATTTCTATGGGGAAAAGTTAGCTTGCGAAAATCGCAAACTGACAGGGATTTCCATGAAATAAAGTGACTTTTATGCCCCCAGACATGCTTCCCCTGCTGTCCCAGTGTCATTCCAGGGCGTTGGTATCATTTCCTGGGGTGTCATAGTGGACTTGGTGACCCTCCAGACACGAATTTGGGTTTCCCCCTTAACGAGTTTATGTTCCCCATAGACTATAATGGGGTTCGAAACCCATTCGAACACTCGAACAGTGAGCGGCTGTTCGAATCGAATTTCGAACCTCGAACATTTTAGTGTTCGCTCATCTCTAGTTAAGAACTGTACACATTCTAAAACCGTTGTGATATCTTGAAATGTCTGTGATGTCATGTGGCATACCTCCCAACCGTCCCGGATTCTGTGGGTCGGGGTCGTGTCCCGTGGTCCTGGTCAGTGGGAGGTATGTCCCGGATTCAACTCATCTGCATCCAGAGAAGACGCAGATGAGTTGACTAGAGTGGTGAAGCAGAAGCGGATAGCTCCTGCCTCACCATTGTTCCCCTGCACGCTCTGGCTTGAGGAGCTGTAAGCGCAATGTAATGATGTCAATCAAATCGCGCCTGCAGCTCCCTCAACACTGTGGGACAAGTGATCTGAGACAGAGCAGCAGTGGAGCAAGGAGAGGTAAGTATCTGTGTTTTTTATGTTGGCAGATGAAGAGGGACATTAAATTGTGGGGGCAGATGGAGGGGGATAATATACTAGGGAGGCATATGAGGGGGACATTAAACTGGGGGTATGTGTGGGAGACATTAAACTGTGGAGGCATATAAATAGGGACATTATACAGGGGAATATTATGGGGACAATAAACTTTGGGGGCAGATAGAGGAGGACATTAAACTTTTGTTGACATATAAAGGGAGCATTAAACTGTGGGGGCAGAAGGAGGGGGGACAATAAACTGGGGAGCATATGAGGGAAACATAAAACTGTGGGGACAGATAGAGAGGGCATTAAACTGTGGAGGCAGATGAAGAAGGACATTAAACTGGGAGCAGATGAAAAATGGCATTAAATCAGAGGCAGATGGAGGGGGCATTAAACTGAGGGCAGATGTTGGGGGATATTAAACCTGAGAGGTAGATGGAGGAAAGGATTATAATGGGGGCAACTGGAGGAGGACATTACACTGGGGGCAATTAGAGGGGGGACATTAAACTGAGAACAACTGGAGGAGGACATTAAACTTGGGGCAGTTGGAGGGAGAAATTAATGCCCCCTTCAGCTGCCCTCACAGTTTAATAACCCACTCCAGCTGCCCCCACAGTTTAATGTCCCCCTCCAGTTGCCCCAGTTTAATGTCCCCCACCAGCTAACTCCATAATTTAATGTCCTTCTCCCGCTGCCCCAGTTTAATGTCCCCCTCTAGTTGTCCACAGTTTAACCGGTTAAGGACCAGGCCCAAAAGTATGTTAAAGACCAGGCCTCTTTTTTCAAAACTGACATGTGTCACTTTAAATGGCAATAACTTTGAGACGCTTTAACTTACACAAATGAATTTGAGATTGTTTTCTTGTAACACATTATACTTCATGTTAGTGGTAAACACTAATCAATATTTTTGCATTTATTTATAAAAAAACTAGGAAATTTGATGGAAATTTGAAAAAAATTGCAATTTTCAAAATGTGAAATTATCTGCTTTTCAGGCAGATAGTCATACCATCCAAATACATGAATAAATATTATCTCCCATATCTCTGCTTTATATTGGCATCATATTTTGATTGTCTTTTAATTTATTTTGGACGTCACAAGGCTTACAAGTGTAACAGCAATTTTCCAGATTTACAAGAAAATTCTCCAAACCAATTTTTTAGGGACCACTTCAGTTCTGAAAGTAATTATAAAGGCCTGTATAATAGAAACCCCCATAAATTACCCCATTTTCAAAACTGCACCCCTCAAATTATTCAAAACAGCATTTGGGATGTTTGTTAACCCTTTAAGCATTTCATAAGAATAAAAATAATATGGCAGTGAAATTTAGACATTTCATTTTTTTTCACTAATACATTCATTTAGACCCAAAATTAACACATTCACAAAGGGTTAAAGGAGAAAATGCATCTGACAGTTTATTGTGCAATTTCTCCCGTGCACAGAAATACCCCACATGTGGGTGTAAACTGATTTTTGGGCACACGGCAGTGCATGGAAGGGAAGGAGCGACACTGGGTGTTTGAACAGCAGATTTTGCTGGAATAATTTTCAGCGCCATGCCTTATTTGCAGAGACCCTAGAGTACCAAAACAATGGAAACCCCCCCAAAAGTGACCCCATTTTAGAATCCACACCCCTCACAGAATTCATCAAGGGGTATAGTCAGCATTTAGACCCTACAGTTGTTTCACAGATTTTACTAACATTGGGATGTGTAAATGAAAAATTACTAAAATGTCACTTTATCTCCAAAGTTTTCATTTTCACAAGGGGTTAAAGGAGTAAAAGCCCCCCACAGTTTGTTAAACAATTTCTCCTGAACACGGCAATACCCCATATGTGGCTATAATCTGCTGTATGGGAACATGGCGGGGCTCAGAATGGAAGGAGCGCTATTTTGCTTTTGGATGGCAGATTTTGCTGGAATTATTTTTAGGTGCCATGTCGCATTAGCAGAGCCCCTAGAGAACCAATACAGTGGAAACCCCCTAAAAGTGACCCCATTTGGGAAACTACACCCCCCACAGAACATATTAAAGGGTAGAGTGAGCATTTTGACCCTACAGCTGTTTCACAGATTTTATTAACATTGGGCCATGAAAATGAAAAATTACTTTTTTTCCAACAAACTGTCAATTTAGCCCCAAATTTTTAATTTTCACAAGAGGATAAAGGAGAAAAAGCTCCCTAAAGTTCGTTACACAAATTCTCCTGAACACAGAAATGCCCCATATGTGGTCATAATCTGCTGTATGGGAACATGGCGGGGCTCAGAATGGAAAGAGGGCTATTTGGCTTTTGGAGGGCATATTTTGCTGGAATATTTTTCAGGTCCCATGTTGCATTTGCAGAGCCCCTAAAGTACCAATACAGTGGAAACCCCCTATAAGTGACCCCATTTTGGAAACTACACCCCTCATAGAATTTGTCTAGGGGTAGAGTGAGTATTTTGGCCTCACAGGTGTTTCACAGATTTTATTAACATTGGGACGTGAAAATGAAAAATTACTTTTTTTCCCAATAAATCGTCCATTTAGCGCCATAGTTTTAATTTTGCAAATAGTTTAAGAATTAAAAGCCCCCCACAGTTTGTTACACAATTTCTTCTGAACACGGCAATACCCCATATGTGGCCATAATCTGCTGTATGGGTACATGGTGGGGCTCAGAATGGAAAGAGCGCTATTTGGATTTTGGAGGGCAGATGTTGCTGGAATAGTTTTCAGGGGCCATGTCGCATTTGCAGAGCCCCTAAAGTATCAATACAATGGAAACCCCTCAAAAGTGACCCCATTTTAGAAACTACACCTGTCAAGGAATGTATCAAGAGGTATTATCATTTTGAGCCTAAAATGCTTCCCAAAAATTTAATGTACAAAATGAAAATTGAAATTTTTAAAAATATGCCATTTCGGTGCCCAATACGTTGCACCCACTTTGTGTTGTCAGAGACCTGCACTCCTAAAACTATTAAGGGGCCATCCCGGGGGTCAAAAAATTATATATGTGGGTGTAAACTGCTGCTTGGGCACACAGCAGGGCTCAGAAGGGAAGGACCACTGTGCGTTTTAGCTTTTGGGGTACAGATTTAGAGGGACTTTCTGGGTGCCATGTTGTTTTTGCAGAGCCCTGGAGGTGCCAGTAAACTGGAATTCACCAAGAAGTGACCCCATTTTGTAGGGGCAATTTTAGGGTCTCTGCAAATGTGACATGGTGTCCAAAAACGAAGAATCTAAATCTGCACTCCAAAAGCACATATTACTCCTTCACATCTGTGCCCTGCTGGGTACCCAAATAGCAGTGTATGCCCACATGTATGACACTGGTGTACCCCGGATAACGGACTTAATACCAATATGTGGGTAGAATCGGCTGTTTGGGCACAGCCGGGGACAGAAGGGAAGGAGCGCTATTTTGGTTTTTGGAGCACAGTTTGGTTTTTGGACGTCATGCCACTTTTGCAAAGCCCTTGAATTGCCAATAAAGTGGAATCCGCAGACATTTCACCCTATTTTGGACACTACCCCACTGATGGGATTTATCAAGTGGTGTAGCGAGAATTTTTAACCCTTGAGTGTTGCATTTATTTAGTTTCCAGAAATGAAATCGCAACTGATAGAGAAGTTAAAAATGAAAATTTTACAGATTTGCCATTTCAGCGTGCAACATGTTGTGCCCGACTTATGTCAGCAGAGACACTCCAAAAACTGTTAAACGGGTATCCCAGGCACAACAGCTTTTAGAGCGTTCATCTCTGATACAAGGTAGACACAACATATTACGCACTGAAAGGACGTATTCCTGGAAAAATGGTCATTTTCACCTCTCACAATCCGCTTCGTATTCATTTATGGATAATAAGTTATAGCAACACTTGGGGGTTAAAAATGCTCTCTGTACCCCTGGAGAAATCCTTCAGGGGTGTAGTTTCCAAAATAACGTCTCATATCAGGGGATTCCACTTTACTAGCGTTTCAGCTCTACAAAAGTGTCATGGCATCCAAAAACCAAACCGTCTGTGCTCCAAAAACCAAATGACCCTTCTTCCCTTCTGTGTCCGGCTGTGCCCTAATATCAGTTTATACCCACATATGACATTACGTGCATTATCCGGGGTACACCAGTGTCATACATGTGTCATACATGTGTCATAAACTGCAGTTTGGACGTACAGCAGGGCGCAGAAGGGAAGGAGCGCTATGCGGCTTTTGGAGTACAGATTCAGATGTTTGGTATCTGGACGCCATGTCATGTTTGTAGAGCCTGTAAGGTACCAGAAAAGTGGATTCCATGGGGTACCAGGAGTGACCCCATTTTGAAAACTGCACCCCTCAAAGAATTTATCAGGGGGTGTAGTGAGTATTAGTATCCCGGACGTGACTGCACAGCGGATGGCGAAGAGGGAATATATAAGCTCTGCGGAGGACATTGCAAACACCAAATTCCCTACTATGTCCCAGTAGCTCCTATGATTGGGGGAGTCACTCTGGGGGTCACTCTGGGGGTCACTTCTGGTGTCTGTTCCCTCATAAGCTGTAAATCTGGGGTGTCCCCTGATATTCGCTTGCACAGCTTATATATTCCCTTCCTGACGCCGCCAGTTGTATTCTAATAATTTGGCGATTTTTGAGGGTTTTTGTCTTCACATTGTGAGATGCTATATTTTCTTTATTTTTCTGGTGACGCGGCCATATAAGGGCTTATTCTTTGCGGGATGAGATGCATTTCGTAATGACACCATTTTTGGGTGTCTACATCTTTATGAATACATTTTATTAACCCTTTTTTGCTGGATTTAAAAAAAAAAATCAATCCTGGCATTGAGTTTTACTTTTTTAATTTTGCGCCATGCAGCGTACAGTATAAGTAACACGTTCCCTTTATTCTGCGGGTCAGTACGGTTACGGCGATACCTCATTTATATTATTTTTTTATGTGTTACTAGTTCTGCAGAGGAAAAACACATTTGGGGACATAAATCAATGTTTTTTGCATCGCATCTTCTAAGAGGCGTAACATTTTTATTTTTCGGTTGACAGTGTTGGTTGAGGGCTTATTTTTTGCGGGACAACCTGTGCTTTTTATTGGTACTGTTGTCGGATGCATATGACTTTTTGATCACTTTTTATAGCATATTTTGTATGGTGAGATGGCGAAAAATCATTACTTCCGGCGAGTTTTTTCCGTTTTTTTTTCCCGACGTTCACCGTGTACATTAAATATTATTTCAGTTTTATTGTACAGGTTGTTATGGACGCGGCGATACCAAATATGCATTGCTTTTTTTAATTTTTAGTGCTTTTTTTTTTATATAATTCATTTTGTATAGAAAAAAGGGATTTTTGGACTTTAGAACTTTATTACTTTTTTCATACACTTTTTTTTTTTTTTAAACTTTTTTTTTTACTTTTTCATGTGTCCCTTTAGGACACTTGAATCAGTTGATGCTTTGATGAAAGCATCAGCTGATTCAGCACAGTAGCAGACAGGACACGAGCAGGACATGAGCCTGCTCGTGTCCTGTAAGCTGCAGAGGAAGTGAGACACATCGCTCACTTCCTCCACCGCCTGGCAGGATCACCAGGTATGTGGGGGCTCCGGTAGTCTGGGGTCACTGGCCAGACCCCAGACTACCTTTTACTGACATCGGCACCCCCCGATCTCGCCGCGGGGGGTGCCGATCACTTTCAAATATCGGCGGATCCCTTTCGATCGCGCCGTGATGTTTGACGGCGCGATCGAAAGGGTTAACACGTCCAGTCGGACTCAGTTCCGACTGGACGTTATGGAGGAAGGGGTTAGGTGTTAGTAACACCTAACCCCTGTCCCCCCCGCACCCCTCCCCCCGCCAGAAAGGTACCTAAAGGCCGGACGTATTTCGGCAATAGTCCGGTCTTTAGGTACCAGCACATGAGGCCGTAAATTTACGTACGGCGGTCCTCATGTGGTTAAACTGAGGCAGCTGGAAAGTGGCATTAAACTGTGGGTGCACCAGGAGAGAGACTTTATACTGTGGGGTCAATTTGAGTAGAACATTACAATGTGGGGACATGTAATATTAGAGTTATTGTGTAGAAAGGAAAGGAAAATGAATCGGAACGAGCGGAGACAATTTAGAAGGGTGGGGCTAAATTTGCTGCATGTTTTGTCCCTCTTCCTGTTCTTTGAAAGTTGGACGGTATGATGTGGCATCTATAATGCAGCAGAGATCTGCACCATAAAAGCCTCATGTACATGTTCACCATCACCGATATATAATAATGACTGCATCAAAATAAAACCACATGTAATAGCCATGATATAGTGTGATACATGTGAGTTGTGACATTTTAAGGGGCCCTTTTGCTTTAATGTATATCGCCTACTGTTACATGTGCTAAAGGAAAAAACAAGATTCTAAATGTCCTATAGACATATATTTTGGGTATTTTGGAGGGGCAAATACACATTCCCCAGGTGCGCACATTTTCATAGAATCAGGTTGAATACATTTAATAGAAATATCTTTCCTGTGCAGAATTACCCTGTATAAGAAACACATTGTACAGGGGCTCCATATCTGGACCTACCGTCCCATTCAAGCTACCAAGATCAAATAAGACAAAATGGCTCAGGTTAAGAACTTTACATATTCTAAGGAGTTGTATCCATGATAATAGTTATATATGGATGGAGCACTTGTATTGCCCTTTATATCCAATGTAATTGTCGGTTGTTATTCTGTATACATGGATACTACACAGTACCACTTCTCTTGTCTTGTATGTTTGGTGTAATTCTTAGTATCTGCTCTTATTCTGTGGATATAGGCAATGCACATTACCACTTTATTTTGGCATCTGGTTTGATGTTTGTATTTTTTCATGTCTAGTCTAGGGCAGTGTTCACACCTTATATCCTAAAACTGTTCGGAAATGCTGCAGTTTTTATATATCATTTTTCAAGTAAGCCGAAGTTTTATCTGCAAAACAGCATTAAAATCATGGTAATGGCTTTGTAATTCTGCAAATAAAGTTACATATTCAATTGAAAAATCCTATGGCCAGTACCGATGAATATAAATACGTCATGTCCACACCATTTCCTGCTGCACAATAGCCTGCAATGTATGAATGCAGCTTCGAGATCCATAGCATGTCAATAATACAATCCAACAGAGGTCACTGTTTTCAGGTTAATCTACTTCCAATTTACGCCTGTGCCTTTGAATAATTGGGCCATATCACACCCAGCCCCACACCGATCAGCTGTTTCGGCAACCAGACGTTAGAGCAGTGGACAGGGAGTGTGTGTTGCTGCTCTAATTACTTGGCTACATAGTCGTTAGAGATGAGCGAGTACTGTTCGGATCAGCCGATCCAAACAGCACACTCCATAGAAATGAATGGATGCACCTGGTACTTCCGCTTTGACGGCGGCCGGCCGCTTAACCCCCAGCGTGCCGGCTACGTCCATTCATTTCTATGCGAGCATGCTGTTCGGATCAGCTGATCCGAACAGTACTCGCTCATCTCTAATAGTCATATATAGGGATATATAGTGAATATGTAGTGTTTTTCCCTTGTGAATCGGTGCCTCCATTGCAGAGAATTACTTTTTCTTGTAAATGATCCCTTTGGATCAACAAGGGTATTGCCACTTACATTTTGGAATTAATGGCAACATCCTTGCTGCCCCAAAGAGCTCATTTGGATATTGACAAAAATAGCAAAAGCTGGGCAATGGGGGCACCAATTCACAAAGAGAATATATTGATTTAGGTGACCCTAACGTATCTGCAGGGTGGTGGCGATATGTTGGTTCTGGTGAACCTAACCTATCTATCTGCAGGGCTGCGCGTGATATGCTGAGTTCTGGTGAACCTAACCTATCTATCTGCAGGGCTGCGCGTGATATGCTGAGTTCTGGTGACCCTAACCTATCTATCTGCAGGGTTGGGTTGTTATGCTGAGTTCTGGTGACCCTAACCTATCTATCTGCAGGGTTGGGTTGTTATGCTGAGTTCTGGTGACCCTAACCTATCTATCTGCAGGGCTGGGTTGTTATGCTGAGTTCTGGTGACCCTAACCTATCTATCTGCAGACATAGGTTGGTATGCTGGGTTCTGTTGACCCTAACCTATCTATCTGCAGGGCTGCGGCGATATGCTGGGTTCTGGTGACAGCCTTCCTTTAAGGACAGACCATCAATTTGGTAAAAGTGAAAAATAATTTTAAATTATTCTGGAAACTATAAAGCTGCACTGTGTGCGGCTGGGTTTATAGACTTGCTTCTATTGGCAGGCTCCCTTTATGATAAGCCATCAACTTTAGATCAGCATGGGTCTAACTGCTGAGACCCCTGCAGATCAGCTATTTCCTGCATTGTGCAGCTGCTCGCTCACTGCACTTCTAATAGCGGAGGATATTGGTTACTTCAGTAGTGTCCCATAAACTTTCTCCACATCATTCTTTGTGCACCTCCCCATTTGGGTTTGGGGGTCATGGATCGGCCTGGAGCAATTTAATACTTTAGGGGGAGGTCACATTCATTAATGCCAGATGTCTACTCTGATCGTGGGCATAAACTCCGGGTCTCCACTGTGCAGTAGCGGAGACACGGAACAGTAGCTATGGCAGTGGGGACCAGCCGCAGGTACAGGTGTGCTGCTTTGGGGGCGGGAGGTGGTCACGAACTGAACTCGAGCAGTTGAAATACTTTTTTTTTTTTGGGGGGGGGGGTTCACAGTCAACAATGCCCGCAATCAGAGTAGACATTGATCGCGGGCATTAACTCCGAGACCCAGTACAGTAGCTACTGTATGGTAGCCACTCTGCTGCCATCTTTAAGAACCTGGCATTAGCAGTAATTGCACGGCGGATGTTGGGAGGGGCTTGAACTAGCCAGGGTTTATTTTCGGGCTTGTTTTAGGTGAAACACAGTATTCAGGAGTATCAGGACTTTATTAAGATTGGTATAGGAAATTCCAGTCTTAATAAATTCCCCCCACTATTGGAGAAAACAAGTTTGTCAAGGTGGATAACCCCTTTAAGAAGTTAATACTAATGTGCCAGTTTTTCTTGTTAGATGTTGTGATCAATAAGGCTTAATATTTCTGCTGTTTATCAGCCGGAATCATGAAAGAAAGTAGCCGATCATTGGCTTCTAAATGAAAAAGTCTCAGCTTCAGCCAATATTTATCTTGGCCATGCTTGGCGTTACTAAATGTGTCCCAGATCTGTGCCATGTATTTAGTCCTGAGCCGCTATAAGAGAGGTAAACAAACAGTGTTTTTGTCTAGTGCCAAGGGAAACACCCACATATGTCCATGGCAGAGCGGCCAGGCTGCAAATTGTTTTTCTTCTATATCTCTTCACTCCTTGTTTTGGTGTTGCCCTCTCCGGGGAAATCACTGCGCACAGATTTTAGTAAAGACGTCAATCTGAGAAGACTTGTTATATGCTTAAAGTAGATTTGTCAGTTCTCCTGACATCACGGTCTTAGTAAATTCTTGCATTGCCCTTAAAAAGTTCTAAACCATATTTTATCAATGTGTTATGTCCTTCCTCTACTTTTCCTCCTTAGGGGATATTCACACTTAGGAATTTGATGCTGAATTTGAGGTGGAATCCACCCATTGAAATGAATGAGAGGGTGGAAAATCAACTTTTTCCATTGGAGCAGAATTTGATGCAGAATTTTTCCTAAACCGCTTGCGTAATTTGGAATGTGGGCCTCCCCAATAAAGGCCGTGGTGGTTCACATACATGTTATTGGCCTAGTGTGATTATATATTGTGGTTTAAGGGTTATTTTGCATATCCCTTGTGGTCTAGTGGTAACTTTCCTGGTGGTATAAGGTAGTAAAGAACTAATGACCAACATCTTTGGCCTGTATCTGGTATTGCAGTTCAGCCCCATGTAAGTGAGATCTCACCCGGTAGGAGAGGGTATTAGTATTCAGGCATTGAGCTTTGAGCCTATCATGATTATTAAAACTGAGTATTAAAAGATAGTCTTAGGATTTGAAGGTCTGTATTTATGAAAAATGGGGGAGAGTAGGAGGTCTGACACTTGGTATGGTATGCTATCTAGCACTATGTATAGTGTAGACTGGTAAGTTGGATTACCATAAATACAATTGACCCTTGTGGGTATTGGTATGAGCGCTTGTACAGAGTCGTAAACTCCCCTACTCCTCAATGCCCCCTTTACAGATCACAAATGTTGGTCATTGTCATACTGACTAGTACTTTGAGTGTGGACACTAGCTGGCAGTATGTACGGAGACATTTTATGAACTAAGGGTGCATTCACACTGAGTAAACGCTAGCTTATTTTGTAGAGTAAAATTACACTTGTAAATTTTGCTATCCCATTGACTTCAATGACATTTTACAGGCGTATTTTTACAGGCGTATTTTTTACAGGCGTATTTTTTACAGGCGTATTTTTACACTTGTAAAAAAATATCATTGAAGTCAATGGGATAGCAAAATTTACAAGTGTAATTGGGGTGCATCTCATATGCGGGGGCATCTCATCTGCAGCATGCATCTTAACCAAATTGCATCTTAACCGAAGTGCAGATTAACCAAAGTGCACTTATACATGGCACTTAAACAGGGCACGAAACAGGCTAACCATGGCAGAACACCAGGTAAATTTCAACCTAAAACAACAAGTTTTACCTCATGGTATCCTGTAGCTGCACTGTCTCTTACTATCTTAGCCATTGTCTTCCTGCAGATCTCTCCTCCATCTCTACCACCAGTACACACCATCCATATCAGTCCCTCTTTTCTTCCTTCTCCCATGTACAGCTCTCACACACTTTTCTCACTCTGTAATCATCCCTTTATTTCTTTTAGCAGTGACACCAAACAGAAGCGCCCACATAAATCCCTGAACCACCTTCTGTCTCTGTCCATGTTACTCCTCCTAGCTGCTGGGGACATCTCTCCTAACCCCGGCCCTCCTTCCTTCACTAACTCTTCTTCCTGCACACATAGAAGGCCTACAAACCTCATCAATATTTACCGTGTTCCTTCCCCTCATCTCTCCCCTGTCTCCTTTAACTGCTCTCTCTGGAACGCCCGCTCAGTGTGTAACAAACTAGAATATATTAATGACTTATTCCTTAGTAAATCCCTCGGCCTGCTCGCCTTTACTGAAACTTGGATCCAGCAGGCAGACACTGCCTCCCCTGCTGCTCTGTGTCATGGTGGCCTACAATTCTCACATACCTCTAGGCCTGACAACAGGCAGGGTGGTGGGGTAGGCTTACTCCTGTCCCCACAGTGCATTTTTCAGTCCATTCCCCCGGTCCCCTCACTCACATTCTCCTCATTTGAAGTCCATGCTATCAGACTTTTCCGGCCACTCTCCTTACGTGTAGCTGTGATCTACCGCCCACCTGGCTCACCCTACCAATTTTTGGACCACTTTGCTTCTTGGCTTCCCCACTTTTTATCCAGTGACATTCCTACCCTCATCATGGGTGACTTTAACATCCCTATTGCCCCCCCTCACTCCCCGGCTGCCTCACAGTTTCTCTCATTAACCACTTCTCTTGGTCTCTCACAATGTTCTTCTTCTGCCACACATATAGACGGTAACACGATTGATCTAGTCTTCCATCGACTCCTCACAGTCTCTAAATTTTCTAACTCTTCTCTGCCGCTTTCTGACCACAATCTTCTATCTCTCACCATCAGTGCTCTCTCCCCTTCACAAGACGCCCCTATCCATCACACATATAGGAACTTGCGTGCTATTGACACCCAGCACCTCTCAGATACTCTACAGTCCTCCCTGTCCCCCATCTCTTCAATCTCCTGTCCCAATCTGGCCACCAGTCACTATAATGATACCCTCAAAAATGCATTGGATGAGGTTGCTCCCCCCTCCACTCGTAAAGTCCCACATAGGAGGCATCAGCCCTGGCACACGCCACAGACACGATTTCTTCAGCGCTGCTCTAGGTGTGCCGAACGTCTATGGAGAAAATCACGCTCACCTGCAGATTTCCTCCACTTCAAGTTTATGCTTAAAATATATAGCTCTGCCCTTTACCTTGCCAAACAAGACTATTTCACCGCCCTCATCTCTTCTCTCTCAAGCAACCCTAAAAGGCTTTTTGAAACCTTTCACTCCTTACTCACACCCAAGGTGCAGACGCCATTCACAGACCTTAGTGCTGATGACCTGGCCATGTATTTCCATGATAAAATTGATAAGATCCATCAGCAAATTACTGCCCAAGCCCCAGGTGGCATTGACTCCCACACCTACGATAGTACTGATCCCCTCACCAGCCGCACTTATGACTGTCCATTCTCATCTTTTGAACCTGTCACAGAAGAGGAAGTTTCCCAGCTACTTTCTTCATCTCGCCCCACAACCTGCAGTAGTGACCCCTTCCCCTCACACCTTCTCCAATCTCTGTCCCCTGCTGTCACTACTTACCTTACTAAAATATTTAACCTCTCTCTCTCTTCTGGAATCTTCCCATCCTCCTTCAAGCATGCTGTTATAATCCCGCTACTGAAAAAACCCTCCCTGGACCCATCCTGTGCTGCTAACTATCGACCCGTCTCTAACCTCCCCTTCATCTCTAAACTTTTGGAACGCCTGGTTTATTCTCGGTTAATCCGTTATCTCTCTGCTAACTCTCTGCTTGACCCCTTACAATCTGGTTTCCGCGCTCTGCACTCTACTGAAACAGCTCTCACAAAAGTCTCTAATGATCTACTAAAGGCTAAATCCAATGGTGACTTCTCTCTTCTTATTCTTCTGGACCTCTCTGCAGCTTTTGACACTGTTGACCATCAACTTCTCCTCACTATGCTCCGCTCAGTTGGCCTCAATGACACTGCGCTCTCCTGGTTCTCCTCTTATCTCTCAGGCCGCACTTTCAGTGTATCATTTGCGGGCTCTGTTTCCTCCCCTCTTTCCCTTGCTGTTGGGGTTCCTCAGGGCTCGGTCCTCGGCCCCCTGCTCTTTTCTCTCTACACAGCTCCCATTGGACAAACCATCGCCAGATTTGGCTTCAGGTACCATCTTTATGCTGATGACACCCAATTATACACATCTTCCCGTGACATCACCCCTGCACTCATTCAGAACACCAGTGACTGTCTCTCTGCTGTCTCTAATATCATGTCCTCGCTCTATCTGAAACTAAATCTCTCTAAGACTGAACTACTACTGTTTCCACCATCTAACAGATCTGTCCCTGATATATCCATTGCAGTCTCAGGCCTTACTATAACTCCTAGGCAGCATGCCCGCTGCCTTGGGGTCATATTTGACGCAGACCTTTCCTTCACCCCTCATATTGAATCACTCGCACGTTCATGTCACCTCCACCTCAAAAACATCTCCAGAATACGCCCTTTCCTTACCAGAGATACACTAAAGACACTTATTGTCTCTCTGATTCATTCTCGCCTTGACTACTGTAATTCCTTACTAATCGGTCTTCCCCTCACTAAACTCTCTCCTCTACAATCTATTCTGAATGCAGCGGCCAGGCTCATCTATCAGGCTAGACGCTACAGCGATGCCTCCGGTCTGTGCCAGTCGCTACATTGGCTGCCTATTCATTATAGAATAAAATATAAAGTTATTACTCTCATCCACAAGGCTCTCCATAATGCCGCACCTCCCTACATTTCTTCCCTCATCTCTGTCTACCGCCCAACCCGTGCTCTCCGCTCACTCAATGACCTAACACTTACATCCTCTATTATCAGAACCTCCCATGCTCGTATACAAGACTTCTCCCGAGCTGCACCACTTCTCTGGAATGCTCTACCCCGGACAATCAGATTAACTCCCAACTTCTACAGTTTCAAACGCAAACTAAAGACGCATCTTTTCAGACAAGCCTATCACAATTCCTAATGCACAAAATTGTCTGAACACTGTATAAGCAATGCCGCCCCTGCTACCTCTTGTGTCACCCTCTCTACCTCATAGATTGTAAGCTCTTTTGAGCAGGGCCCTCAGTCCCATTGTGTGAAATGACGTTCTTTGTTATGTATGTCTGTATCTGAACCCTATAAATTGTACAGCGCTGCGGAATATGTTGGCGCTATATAAATAAAATGTATTATTATTATTATTATTACTCTACAAAATAAGCTAGCGTTTACTCAGTGTGAATGCACCCTAAGACTGGGGCAACTACTTTCATTGGGGTGGTTGGATCATACTTTGTATGTGGATAACGTCTGGTTGGCTGGTATTAGGTATCGATTTTGCCTCACACTTGACAATGTGGCATTGAGTAGATGGCACCATATAGTATATAGGGACAGGTCATAGCTTGCATAGATTTTATGGTCACTTTCTGGCATTATGTATAGGATCCTAAGATAAGATAAGATATTCCTTTAATAGTCCCACAATGGGGAAATTTCAGTGATACAGTTTCATAGATGGTACAGTAGTATATAGCAAGAGAGAAACACATAGAAGCTCATGGCAGATAGAGAAATCCTAGGAATCATAGCAACTAAAAAAAAGAAAGAAACACAGACACACTGCAGGATCATTTAGTTCTCTGTGCAGATTGATGTTAATAATAATAATTATAATAATAATAATAATAATACAGCCGACTTGGTTGTAGGACACAAGGAGGGGGGTCACAGCATGTGGATATAACAAGCAGAAATTTTGCAGAGGTGGGGGACATAGTCAGCTATCATGATAACATGTGGTAGTTCCTTTGGTAGGTGATGAGATCTCCTGCTCACAGCTGATAGTTCGGTATCTTGCATCAGCACTATTGTCCATTAACCACAAAAAATGCCCCAAATGTCCTTCATCACAAGCCCTCCTCCTCCTCCTTTCTTCTTACCACAGTGTTCTACTGCCCCAAGGAAGTCAGAGGCCATCCAGGTATACAGGGTGCTGCTCTCTTGCCAAGCTTCCATAACTCCTGGGGTAGGTGGGTGATGGTTCCCAGGCTGTAACAGTGTCCCACGTGTCCACAGTAATAGAAAGAAATACCAGTCAGCTGTAGCATCTTCACACATCAGCAATTGACGCCAGAAATCATCTCCTTGAACGAAGAAGTCCGCATTTCCATGTAGGTTTCTCTTCCATGCCGCATGTTGAGCCATGCTGTCCTAGCTGGGGGGATGGTAACAGGCACATGTGGAAACCAGCTGAACCAGGTCTTGAGTCCATGCTTTACAATGGAAACAAAAGGAACAAAAAACTCCACAGGGTCTTCCATTCGATTTATAGTTGCTAAATTCATAGTGCTAGATTGCTTGGTTACCGGATTCTTGAAGCTAGAGAGAAAAAGAGTGAAAAAGGAAAGAAAAGTTTGCTCCCAGCTTGGAGCACTGCATCAGGCAGCCAGCCTCTCAGGGGGCGGCGCCTAAAAAAAAAAAAAAAAAAAAAAAAAAAACTAACTGGAACTATGTGTGTAAGAACTCTCTGAAGCTATGTATAGGAGTATTCCCTGGTCGGTACCATGCATGGGAGTACTGTCTGTTTGCACTGGCACTATGCATGGAAATACTGGCTAAATAATACTATGTATGGAGGCAATTTATTCAGTCTGCATTGTACTAATATCCAGCAGATAACTTGTATGCCAATGCTATGCTGGTATTAGCCAGTCATTGTATTGTGGTAGTAGTAGATCACTACATATGTTATTTGGTCACTATAGCAGCACTATATGATGCTGTGAAGTCACTATATGGTTTTATTATTTAGTACTTATATGCCAGTATTATTCAGTCCCTATGGTTGTATTTAGCGGTCAGTGTTTAATAAGAGTATTCAGGCTCTGCACATATTGTTACATTATTAGGTCACGGTATGACAGTATTTAATGGTCATTATGGCCATTTCATTTTCATTTTTCAAAGTAAAGATGCAGCTCACGCTATACGAGTAAGAAGCAATACTCTGCTGTGTTTCTATATGACACCTTTATGAAGAAGTAATACATACATAGATCTAGGCAGACATTCCATATTCATGGCTGATTTCCATATACAAGCACTGCAGCTCTCGTAATTGCAGTCGCTGAAAACTGCGCTCAATATATATTAGGGACAGCACAGTGTAATAAATAAAATATATTTGCTGATTCCAGGAGAACCGCTTTCAGGATTATATATATTCATGAAACTGTCTGCGCATAAAAAGCTTTGGTACATTGTGTGACTTGTTTGGTAGGAGAAACATGGACCATGAAAAATAAAAAATGAGCAGCTATTAGGCTGAGGCCCCACGTTGCAGAAACGCAGCTTTTCTTGTTGCTGATTTTGTTGCATTTTTTTTTTTTTAGCAAAAGCCAAGAATGGCTACAAAAGGAATGGGAAATACAGGGTGGCCATAAAATAACCTCAGGTGTTTGGAGTCGTGTGCAGGCTGACCCAATGGATGGAATTGCATGAAAAAAAAATTTAATACCAAAACTCCCCGCCAGGGGATAATGTGGCTCTGTACAGTGAGCACGCAGCGCAAAACCCGTCTGTCGATACTTGGGGATGTCCCATTTGGACCACCGACTAGCATGACTGTTTAATGCCACATTGAACAGTCATGCTAGTCGGTGGTCCAAATGGGACATCCCCAAGTATCGACAGACGGGTTTTGCGCTGCGTGCTCACTGTACAGCACCACATTATCCCCTGGCGGGGAGTTTTGGTATTAATTTTTTTTTTCATGCCGTCGGTCGATGGCGGCCACCGCCATCATGCCTGATGAGCATGGTCATCCTATGCAGAACGAGCTCGACGCTTGCATGTAACATCTCTGGTGAGATGCTGCGCACTTCCAACATGATGTGGTCTTTGAGGTCAGGTAGGGTTTAGACATTCCCCCGATAAACACGCTCCTTCAAGTGTCCCCACAACCAGAAATCACAAGGAGTGAGATCCGGAGAGCGCAGTGGCCACGCTATAGGGAATGAGCGGCTCAAAATCCTGTCATCAGGAAAATGTGCACGAAGAGCGTTCTTCACAGGATTTGCAATGTGAGGAGGGGCTCCATCCTGCATGAAAGTGATCGCCTGCAGACACTGCCGCTGTTGGAGTTAGGGAACGACCACTGTTTCCAGCATTGTCCAGTACCTCGTTGCTGTGACGGAACAGGTGGCAACTCCAGTTGGGCCCAAATCTTCGAAAAAGAACGGTCCGATCATGAACGATGAGGTGAACCCACACCAAACGGTCACCTTGGGCGAATGCAGTGGAACCTCCTCGAGAGCACGCAGGTTTTCGGTGGCCCATATGCGACAGTTCTGTGTGTTGACCGTTCCATTCAGGTAAAAATGCGCTTTGTCGCTCCACAGGATATTCCATGGCCAATTGGTATCCACTTCCACTCTGGCCAGAAACATTAATGCAAATGTCATGCAGGTGTCATTGTCACGAGGAAGCAGTTGGTGATGATTTTTAGGGTTTGTTTTTCATGCCATCCGTTTCCCCATACAAATTTTCAGGCAATTCTGTCCATTGGGTCAGCCTGCACACGACTCCAAACACCTGAGGTTATATTATGGCCACCCTGTATATATGAAGTTTTTATACTTCTCCCTTCTGCTCAGTACGCTCCTGGCTTTTGCTCAAAAAAACAGCAAAATCTGCCACAAAAAAAAGCTGCGTTTCCCCAATGTGGGGTTTCGGCCTGGTGTTAGATCAAATGGTCTGCAAATACAGTACCCCTATGCATGAAATGGGTGGACCTAATAGGTATAGTAATATGGGCCAACTATCAGGCTACATTCACATGACCAAGGTGCAAAACGCCTGTGAAAAACATCCATTTCAGGCCAGGGACCCATGCGACGGAAACACCATGATTTTCGCCCCGGGAAAAATTGCGGTGTTTTACAGTAAGATTCTAGCGAATCTCATGCCCACTTTGCGGTTTTGGAAATCACAGTTTCCCCATAGGTATAATTGTAACAGAAAATCTGCAAAGGAAAATTTCGCAAACTTTCTGTCTAAAGCGCTGCCGGAAGAACTGCAATGCGCTGCCGTCGCGGTTTTTCCAACAAGCTTTTTTGCCTTAGCACCGAGGGGCACTTGTTTTCACAGGTCCCCCATACATGGAAAAAAATAGGACAAGACCTACATTTTGATGGCTCCTTGCAATGGACTGCAAAATAATGGTTACGAGAATAGCCACCATTCACTTACACTGAATTTATTGCTTCCATGTTATAAAAAAAGGAAGTCACGCGGCCATTAATCACTGTTGTGTGAATATGGCTTTAGAAAACTAAAACATTCGGTGACTTTCATAGTAAATGATCTGATGTTTTGCACATGGAGAACCCAAAGTAAAGGATAAGGCAATGTTATGAAGCAGTAGTATAGTTTGGTGTTGTGTTGTGGCTACAGAGATTCCTACACACCCTCTTGATCTGAGCAATCCTCTGTTAAATTACACAATTACCTTTCCCATTTCAGAACCTGCTTTGATCTGGGAGTTTTCCTATGAAGGGTCTGTCAACTGCACATGCCCAGAGGGTGCATATTTTAAGCTAAAAGCACTGAGTCACTGAACTATGCTTTAATAACACTCTACATACATGATGTGTTGTAACCAGCATGGTGCATAGTAAACATAGGCCAACATACGACTGATTATATTGTTGTTACATGCCGTAGTAAAGTTTCAAGTATTTGGAGCAGTGTTAGTTATTTTATTTTTTATATGTATACCTTTTATGTATACCTTAGTCTTGTTCCGGTTCCTGGAAAAAGAAGTGAGGTGCTCATTCTTCAGGCTGTTTCGCCTCGTGATTCGGCCTGAAGACACACCCTCCTCTGGACTAGGCCCATTCATTGGGAGTGGAGTACGTGGCTGGATGCCGATGCAGTGCACCGGCTTTCAGTCGCGGCTACCCGGCTTTTGGACCGGAATCTGAGGGGGCCTCCACCTCAGGTTCCAGTCCAAAAAATCCAGTCTGAACTTACCCTAAGAATATTTACTATTGAACCACCTTGATGCTTTAGTATTTGTGTATGGACTCTATGGTCATATGATCTAAATTGGTATGAATAATGAATAGCTCTTCTGATCACAAATCATATATAAGTAAGGTAAGGGTCTCCTAAGACTATACACAGACTTCTACAGTTTAGTGGAAATCTATAGTCTGTTATGAGTCCTGTAAAAGTCTTACAGGTGTCAGGGTCCAGGGTTGCTAGGTGGGGTGGCATAGACACAAAAGTCCAGTTTCTTTTAGTCCAAAACAAAGGTAGAGTTTATTTTCACTCAAAAATATAGTGCAGCAACAAAAGGAAACAATACAAAAATAAATACCTGCCCGGCTAGGCTCTAACTAAACATAGAATAGGTTACCTCACCTAGAATCACAGAAATCCAAAAGCCAGTAGAATCATTCAGGACACAGCTCCAAAAATATGACCTCTCTGTTTGCTCTCCATCCAAGCTCTGCCACATTCTGCTGCTGGAGCTGGCTTCTTAAGCCTCCCTGACGAGAAGACTCTCAACAGCTGAGTCGCTGCCGGAACATCCCCAAAGTGTGGACTGGAGGGGGGTGGAATGACAGGTCCCACTACCAACCTACCTGTCATTCCTAAAAATCCAGCCCAGTAACCAGAACTCTGAAATAACCCTCAGCAGACAACAGTTATCTTCTGAGATACATTCTTTCTGGAGTTTTCTCATCTCATCCACCTTAGTAGTCTGGGTGAGATGTACACCCCCTCCATTACCTGATCAGCCATCGGCTTACACAGGTTATAGGTTTAAGGTGCGCTCCCAGCTCATAGATCTGGAAATGAATCAGTACAAGTGCCAACATGACAGGTATGTAACCCGCAGCTTTCACTTCCTACAATAATGCAAAACATTCATGTTCTCCAGAAATCTTTCTAATTCATTTGTGAAGTCGCAGTCATATTCCTAGTTTAATACTACAACGGGTACCTTTACTAAGAGTATCATATATAGGAGATTCTGCATTGTAGTTATATTACATTTAGACCCATCTTATTTTTAGATCTGTTGCCGATATACTACAGACAGATTAAACTTGTTTCTTCTTCCTTCCGATTGCCCTGCATTGTTCCTGTATTTTGTCAAGCAGACATTTCCAATACCTGTTCAGTCTGTTATTTTTTATCATGTGTCTGTTTATAGATGTGCTCCATTACCACACCTATAAACCATTACTGTTATCATGTATTATAGATCTGAAATGAGGAACCAACATATCCTAGTGCTAGATGACTCAGTCCATAGACCCCCTGTCCGCCCCTTCCTCTTGTCAGATCACCTGAGCTTGGCTGTTTATTACCCAGTTATTAAATTGACCTCACTGGTACAAACATCAGATGTACTGGGAACAGAAGTGGATCAAGCGGAGAGAACTCACTGAGCGCTCTGCCTGATCACTCTGCACAATTACATTATCTAGTCTTCCTACTATATTGTTCTATCCATTTATCTATTCATCTCTTCCATCGCAGAAAATGAACCATCAAATTATGGTCAACAACGGATCCTTAGGGATGTTATTGATTATAATAGGGGCCGTCGTGTGTCCCTCAGCTGTCCATTTTTTAACTGTCTGAAAAAGGTGGGCTTGCAGGACTTTTCGTATGGAGTTTCTGACACTTCAACAGAGGATCTGAGCAGAGACTCTGATTCAGATGTGAATGTAATAGGGGACGGGAATATGCAGTGTCTAATATTGATGGCCTATCTTTAAGCCATCAATACTTGGGACCCCTGTGGATCTGTTGTTTGGAGATAACGTGACTCCAGGTAATGTTTGCATGCCAAGTTTTGATACTTCAACGATGTCCCATAAACCTCATTGGGAAGCTTTGCAGTGACTCAACCCACAGCTACATTATATACACTAAGTGAACAGCACAGCTCCCAACATGTAAACATTATGTTTTGGAACAACATATCTGCAGGGGTCCCGGCTGATCCTCGGTCAACAATATTAGAAAATGGATATAAATAATAAAATCCAATAATAAACTCATTTTAGTCAAGGGTAGACTACAAGTATAATAGTAAAAACAAATAGGTGCTGTTAGTCCTTTAAAGGCTTAGTAAGCGGGACACGAAAATGCCACCCTTGATGCCAAGTGCAATTGGCCAAAGGTTAGAAGTCATCATCATTAAGTGCTTTGTGGCAACCAACTATTTGGCCCGTAGTGTATCAATTAATAAGACTATGGCCTTGTGTCGCCTCAAAAGTCTCATCGGTTACCAAGGGATTTCGCTGTCGGCTTCTGAATCTCTGAGTCCTGAAGCCAATGTGACTCTTCTTTCTGCAGTTTTAACACTTGGCAGTCTAACAATTCTTGAGTTTTACAAGTAATTACATCAATTACAGGCAGAAACACAGGGGACATTTGCAGAAGTGTCACAGTTAAAATAATGGAACCTGTTTTTCAGGACACTGTGAAACTGGACTAATAGGAGGCACCCGCATTAGAAACAGACTTAGAGGAGATTCTAGGACAAAAGATGTATCCACCTTTCCTGAAGTAGTAAACCGTCCTAAAAGAGAATTCAGCGCTTTACAAGGCATTTTCACTTTAGTGTTTAATTTTTTCATTACGTGCTTATAGAGGGCGTCCATCTTGCCGGAGCGGTTGTGCTAAATAGTAAACATCAGATTAGAAATTTACCTCAGAAAAGGCAAAAAAGGAATTCAGCCAGAAAACAGCTGATTGACATCCATGAGAGCGCTGTGAGCATGCTCTGAGACATGCAGACGACACTATCAGGAAGGCGGAGAAGCTTGGAGGAGCTGAGCTGTTGCCTTCGCTTAAGTCAATGCAAGAAATTTACTGTAAGTATACCAGAAAACTGGCATAATAGTGGCACATCTTTGGCACAAAGCCTCGATCTGTGCCAA